>NC_134532.1:132503069-133703069 GCF_050624435.1 Tenrec ecaudatus
TCCTACTTGCACTAGTAGACTTTTAAAACCTTTGGAAAATCCTCAAAGAGAGAATTTATTTTCTATTTTAGATAATTTAGGGTTTTCCAGAAAAAACGGAGGCATTTAACTCAGGCAGAAAGATCTGTTATGAACTCAATGAGAGCTTGAGGCACTTGATGAGTGGATGAATTAAAGTGAATCCATGGGGTGGGGATGGGTCGGGGAACAACATAGTTTGGGGCTCAAATATAGGAATGACTCTAAGGATAATATTGGGCCAGACTACTTGGTTCTGCTGTACAGTGGGTCACCCTGAATAGAAACAACTCCGCATCAGATTTTATTTTGCTCAGTGAGCAAACCTTTCCAATCTCTTCCAGGCAGCTCTGCTGTGATCTGACACACTTTGACCTTTGACCTGAGAGCAGCGTGGTGCTGGTCCCCAAAGCTGAAGACTACTCGCACCTCCTTTCTTGTCCACTCCTCTCTGCTAGTCCCAGGCTTTCCAGTTCTCAGTTCCCACAGGATTTAGTGTCTGTGTTTCATCAGACGTTAGTACTTAACACTCTCCGACCACACATTAGGCTCAGTCCCCAATATTGGCCCTCTAGGCATCACCATTACAAGGAGCTCTGGTGCAGGCACCCTGCTTGTGGACACGGCTGATAAACCAAAGGCTGGCAATTGAGACTCACCCTGCCAAGACTGCAGCCAAGAACACGTCCTGGCGCCATTCTCCTGTGTCACGTATGGTTGCTGTAAGTAGGATCTGCATCTGCTTAACAACAGTAATCGCAAATACACTGCCCGAAAGGGAGAGGTCATGTTCGAGGACGTCAAGCTTCAGGATGGAATGGAGCCCTTGGACTTTTCTTCAAATCTTCGAATGTCTGAAGATAGCCACTCAGCTCTGATCCTCAAGATTAGCAGGTCATAAAGGGGAAAAAATGGATGTCTGAATTGAAAAGACAAGACCTAATTCTACATTTTAAATTATTTTTGTCGAAACATTTTAGCAATTGCATTTATGCTTTTTTTCCTGTAAATTTAAGTTCATGGATATAAATTTTTTTTGGATTATTGAGTGTGCACAACTAAAATGATAACGATGCTTAGTAAACCCCTAGGATATATTTCTGAAACTTAAATTTGGAAATATTAAAATATAGCTGAATCTCTACTTGTTGAGCATTACACTACAATTATGAATATATTACTTGATTTAAGTTTAGGTGACTATTGTTTGAGAAGGAAATCAAATAGCTCACACCAGGTTTTTCTTATTTTTCTATGTGACCTTTTATTGATTTATAATTCATTTGAAGTTCATGAGGAGAAGGCTTTTGCATTAATTATATCTTTCTCACATTTCTCCCCAGTGAAATTAATTTTACCTTGTACTATAAACTGTATTCAATCTATATGCTTGTTGCTCTCTCTGTATATTAAATTTCTAAGTTTAGCATGAATTACTCGCACAGCACATTTAACAATAGAGCATTTGATTTCATAGAGAACAATTTCACCCCCTTCATGTATTCAGTGGTTGAGGCAGAAAACGTGAGGACACTGTGTCATTTCAACTCCTAGGGACAGGCCCATGTGAATAGGGATAGGCCCATGTGAAGCCAGGGGATTGAATAATTCCTGGGACCTCAGTTGGGACAAACCCATTCCCCCTGCCCACCTTGTAATATTTTCCTTTCACCAGTGAAAAGTCCCCACCTTAGAAACAGAAGTCACCAGAAAGAGCAAAGTGAACAACTATTAACACATGTGGTTTTATTCTTGCTCCACATAGAAACTCATTTTACCAGTTCTCATGTAATAATAAAAATAGTTAATACAATCTGATAAGCACTAGGTCCAGTGATTTATGTGTGCTGTTTCATGTAATCGGAACACTAACTCCTGAGGTACAGCTCATGCTAATGCCATTTTATCGGTGCGAAATCAGTGTAAACAGCTTTTTCAAGGTCCACAGCTAATAAATGAGATTGCATACAGGCCTAGCTGATGAGAGAGGTTTTCACCTTAATTACTGAACTACAAAAGTTTCTATTTGGGAAGCTCATTACAGTTCATATATCTTCAATTCAGGGAATTCCTTTTTAATCCATGGGATTTACTATGAAGCTATGCATAGAAAGGAAAACATGTTGATAATATAATGAACATTTCCTTATGTGTCTGTGACTTACAGCAATGTTGCAAAGAGAGATACATTTAACAAGACATGTATCATCTGAGCATCATCAATGCTAAATCACATATACACATTAAATAACATATAGGTCATATTTTAATCAAGAAATGTATGCAGAGTGCTAAATTAACTTGTAAGAAACCAACTGATTTCAGTAATAATAGTTCTATTGTATGCTGAACATTAAGATTTCCAAGCATTGGGGATAAAAGTGTCTTTCTTCCCAGAGCAAAATAATGGAATTACAGCACTGAGCTAGCAAGGAAGAAGCAACCAAGGTCAATAGAATGAAGGGGAGTGGGGTAACTCAGCAAGGGGCAGGGTGTGTTGGGCGCTCCTGTTGCCAGGCAAGTGAGGCTCAGTGACCTAGGGAGTGTGCCTTTCTCTGTCATTAATCTGGAAATGGTTGACATTTAGTCAGAAGAAAGGGACAAAAGGAGCAAGTTTCCTGTTCCTTTTACATTCTTATCTTTTCTTCAACATCGCCTATGACTTCTGTATTGCTGAAGCATTAGTGTCTTTCAAAGGATCTGGTTTTTTTTTTCCTCTAGAGTTAATTATTTCCTTCAGTTAATTCTCAGCACCTTTCATGAGACTATCATTATCAGGTTCTAAAAAAACAAAATCATAGAAGAATCTACAAAGAAATTTTAAGTTATATAAAGGAAGTCATTTCTAAAAACTATTTTAAAAAATGCCTGAGGATGGAAGCTAAAATGGAAGAGGGAAAACATGCCCAGTGTGCACACATTCTGTGTGTTTATTGACTTTCTGACTCATTTCAACTGTAGTTTTAAAAGATATGATCATATTTTTTTAATTCTGTGTAATCACAAATACCTTACTTCTATGAAAAGAAAATGTTGCATTGATAAAACACATACAATTTTATACATATAGAATAATATCCATTTTTGTGTTTTCATACCCAAAAAGTAAAATTAAGTTTTTCTTTTGGTGTTAGCTCTCGAGTGTAAGATAAACATAGATTTTTGTTACTTATTTAGTGTGTAAATATGCAGTTTGTGGGAATGAAAACTATACTTTGTATAATGAACTATAAATTATTGTCTCATATTTTCTTTAAGATGTTCTAAGAAAAAAATGATTTATTTTTTGCTATATAATCCCTCATTCAATCTGGACCAGCCACAAAGACAGACAGAAAGCATAGGGACTTTTTATTCTTTCGTATCCTAGTGGAGATCAGAAGAACAATGGTCAATTGTCCCAGATCTATCAGAGGATGCTCAAAAAAATGACTTTTTAATGCAAATATTCTTTTTTAAATGTCATAAATTTAAATTTAATTTCTTGTGGTTTATAAAGTGCTGACAAAATTTAGTTGGCTTACTGTGTTTGTTTTTAGTATAAAGTCTCCAAGGATCTTGATTTAAAAGTTTCTACTCTGCAAGCCGATATTATCAAAAAGAGTATAATGAAAACATTTAACAGAAAATGATTTTTATTGCAGATTCTTGTCCCAAATAAACAATTTCTATATTAGATCTCTTGATAATTTATTTATTATATGCATGAATTTGGGCTTTGGTGGCAGTGGTTACACATTGGGCTGTTTACTACCAGATATCAGCAGTTCAAAACCGCAGGCCATTCAGCAAAGACAAGGCTTTCTACTCCTGTAAAAAGTTAGTCAGTGAATAATTCAGGCACTGCGGTATGGAGTTAGCTTATATATTAGTACAATATCCCTCTCTCAACAGTGCTTTTAAAACTGAAAGAACTAGGAGACTTAGGGAATTTATAGAGGTCTAAATACAGGTATGTACATACGTAAATATACATGTTTATGATGATGGGAAAATAGATCTATATGCATATATTTAGGGGTTTAGTATTAAGGTAGCAGATGGATGTTGGGCCTCCACTCAAGTACTCCCTCTATGCAAGAACACTTTGTTCTATGGCATTCCATGATGCTCACCTTCCCAACATGATAGCTGAAGACAAATAGGTGCATAAGCAAATGTGGTGAAGAAAGCTGATGGTGCTCAGCTACCAAAAGATATAGAATCTGGGGTCTTAAAGACTTGAAGGTAACCATCTAGCTGAGAAGCAGCAAAGCCCACACGGAAGAAGCACACCAGCCTGTGTGACCATGAGGTGTCGAAGTGATCAGGTATCAGGCATCAAGGAAACAAAAAAATCATCTCATTGTGAATGAATGGGAGAACAGATTGGGGACCCAAAGCCCATCTGTAGGCAACTGGACATCGCCTGGGGAGGAGATGAGCCAGTCAGGGTGCAGTGTAGTAACAATGAAACATACAACTTTCCTTTAGTTCTTAAATGCTTCCCCTCCCTCACTATGATTCCAATTTCACTTTACAAATCCAGCTAGACTAGAAGATGTACATGGGTACAGATAGGAACTGGAAACACAGCGAATCCAGGACAGATGATCCCTTCAGGACCAGTGCTGAGAGTGGCAATACTGGGAGGGTGGAGAGAAGGAGGTGTAGAAAGGGGGAACCAATTACAAGGATCTACATATCACCTCTTCTCTGGGGGATGGACAACAGAAAGTGGGTAAAGGGAGTCATTAGACAGTGGAAGATAAGACAAAATAATAATTTATAAATTTTCAAAGGTTTATGGGGGGCAATAAAACAGGAGCTGATACCAAGGGTTCAAATAGAAAGCAAATGTTTTGAGAATGATGATGGAAACAAATGTACAAATGTGCTTGACACAATGGATGAGTTGTATAAGCCCCCAATAAAATGATTTTAAAAATTGGTAGCAGGGTCTACTCAAAGAAAATATTAATGGAAGATCTTTATGCTCCAGAGAGATGGTCAATCTGACTCTTTACTATAAATTAACAAGGAGGTTTTTAAAGGGGATAAACCAAAGCAGATAAGAAACAAAAACAAAAAGCAGAACAATTAGTTCTTCCAGCATGACCCTTCTCGATATCTCAGGAGAGGCACACAGAAGATATGGGTACTACAGCAATGTGCGGTGAAGAAATTATGTGATGCCAAGCTAGCTGAGAAAATAGTGTCTGAAGTCTCTTAAAGCTTTTAAGTCTTGTTTCTGAAAGAATAGCCATCTGAGTTAGAGGCCAACTGAGTCCACCTGGCAGAAGCACACCAATATCAATGACCAAAGAACTTTAAGTTCTGTAATCTGAAGTCAAAGGAAAGAATAACCTCAGACCATAAATTGTGAGAATCTGGTGCACACAAGGCAGCTCTTTCAGAAATTTCCATGCGTATAAGATTCTAACTCATAAGCACTATCAGACTGAGTAGAACTACACCCTAGAGTTTCTGAAGCTGCAAATCTTTTTGGAAGCTGGCTGCCTCGTTTTCCTCTTGAAGAAAAGCTAGTAGGTTCAAACTTCTTACCTGGTTAGCAGCCCAGGGCTTTGCCCACTGTGCTACCTACCAGGGCTTCTTCTTTCAATGAAAAGAAGCCTTCCTGCAGCTAGATCAAAAGATCCTGTAAATTCACATGCAAGATTTGAATTGAGTCAATGACACAAGTGTCATGGATGCAACATTGGCTTTCTTATGGTAGTCTGGGGGAGAGGAATGAGAGGGGAGCAAACGGTGCAAAATGGAATAACCAGCGGTACTTCCTAACAAAGACTAGGAAGAAAGACCTGGAAATCTGCTTCAGAAAATCAGTCAATGAACACATCAGGGGATTACAGTCATCTGCTCCAGAACCAGTCATGGAGATGGTATAGGTTCAAACAGCATTTTGCTCCGTGATGCATGAGATCTTTGTGAATCAGGGGCCAACTTGATGATCCCACCACCACCAGCAGCACCACTGCCACCATCATCACCATCATCACCACCACAGACCGTGACTGACACTGTAAAAGTTATGACTTTTGCCTCAGTACACCATCGCGTGTCATAGATTTCTATGTGTGATAGTGAAAAGCAGCAGGGGCGATCATACCACTAGGGATCAGAAAACTTTTATTCTTAAGACAAATTTTGTTGACTTGAGTAAAAGGATCATATGGAGGCACAAACACAAGCTTGGTGTAAGCTTTCTGTTTTGACAGATGATCCTGATGCCATGAGGGCACGTGGGAAAAGGTGAACTTGAATATATGCACATATTTAAAACATATGTTAGAAAATATTTGGGTATTTTTATGATCAAGGGCCCTGGTGATATAGCTGTTCAATTTATAATTAAAAAGCTGACTGTTCCAATCCACCAGTTCAAGGGAAGGAAGATGTTGCAGGCTGTCTCTGTAGATTAGAGTTTGGAAACGAAGAGCAGTTCTCCTCTGTCCACAAGGACCATTATGAGCAGGGATCTGGAGGTGTATCCTTATGACTTCACTGTAACTACCAAAAAGGACATGCTGAAGTCCCAACCCTGGTACCTGTGAATGTGACCTTTTTATGAGTGCAGTGTCTTTGAATTTAAATTTATGTCAGGTCATACTGGAATAGGACCCTATGAAAGCAAAGAGAGGCAAAGAGATAGAAAGAGGAAGAACACCCATGGTTAGAACTGCATTTGCAATTCAAGGGAAACCTGGGGCTATCAGGAATTGGGGAAGAGAAGAAAGGATACTCCACTGTAGCCTTCAGCTAGAGTAGCCTGAACAGAATACTGATTTGAACTTCTGTCCTGGAGAACTGTGAGACAACCAAGAGCTGTGATTGCAACCTGGTGTTTTAGTAATTTTTTTTGTTGCAACAGCCTTACGAAATGAATACAGATATATAGAGAAAACTCCATTTTCTCAAACCTCTGGAAAACTCCATTGTCTACGTTGATAACTGTCACCCCCCACCCCCTATCATTAAGCATTTTTGTATTGTAGCACCTCACATGTTTCTATGTTTGTGGAAGCTATCTATGCTCCATATATTTCAAATAGCAGCATGGCCTCCTAAGGCTGACAAGTTTCAGAAGAATTTCCAAATTAAAACTATGAAGAAAACTCAAGCAATGCATTTCCAGAAATAAACCAGTGTGAATCCCCTGGGGCACAGGAGAGTACTGTCTAATACAATGTTGGAAGGCAACTTCCTGAATCAGAAGGCGCTCAGAGCACACAGTGGCCCCCACATGGTGCTTGAGCATACCAAGGGTTATGAAAATGGCGCAGAGCATCAGATATTGTGTTCTGCTGTGCACAAGCTGCCATCAGTTAGAGTCAACTTGAAGGCAACGGTGTGAGACAGAGTTGACTGGAGAAACAAATCAAGTGACGTTCATGTTTGTGCAAGAAAGAACTTTATATCAAGAAGTAAATTATATATCAAGAAAGTCATCCCTGCCCAGTCCAACTCATGTCCATAAGTCCAACACCAGTCTATGAATCCCCCTTCAGGTTCACATATCCCCATGCAATGATGCAGAAGGCGGGAAGATCACAGGCTGGTGTGCGGAAAGTCATGTGGATCTGAGGTCGGTGGAAACATGGCCAGACTCCAGTAGCTCTCAGGGTGAACCGCAGCACGAAGGTCAAGGCAGAGCGGGGAGTTTCCTGGACTCTCCTTATGAGAAAGCCACACCCTGGGGGAGGCCATATCCCGCTGTGACCTGATTGGCAGGCCGAATACCACCCCTACAATTTTATATATCCTTCAGTTGACATGAAATCATGGAACTACCACAGCAATTAACATCAAATGCCTAAGGGGGCAGTTTTAGCAGAGTGATGCATTGGTTTGAGGACCCCAGTTTGGAAGAAGTGTGTCCACTAGGAACAATGCCCAGAAACTTTCCCTACCCTAGGTTAAAAGTGCTTACCTATAGCTTGTGTCCTCATGATACCTGAGTCCATCTCTGACAGTATGCCTCTAAATGAATTATGCATACCTTATGCTCACAAGACTGAGAATTTTGAAGAAAAAACAGCGGTATTCATCTGTAATGTCATTCTCCTTTTAAAAACACTTCAGGTGTCTTAATGATGAACAAGGTCTTCTGTATCTGGCGTGCTTATATTTCTCTGACATTAGCATCTACCTGACTCTTCGTTTTGCTCCATCTGTTCTATCACATGGTGGGCAGGTGCAGCCCTGTCTCAGGGCATTTGTCCTCTGAGTTTCTCTTTGTCTGATGGCTTCTGCCCCCAAATCTCATGAATCACTCCCTTACCTGCTGTAAGACACCTCTGCCAAACTCTAAAATTACCTTTAGTGAGAATGTCCTGTGTGTCCTGGTTGAGTTAGCACATCTCTCAAACCTCCTCTGTATACGTGCGCTGTCCTTACTCTCTTGCTTCTTACCGTTTATCACTAGCTAGTCTATGGGATTAGGCATTGATTTTTCTTATTGTCTCATGATGATGGAGGGAATAGATGTCAAGGTATTTTTCCTCACCACTCTACATTTTCACACCCAGAAGAGTGCCTGGTATACGGAAGACACTAAATAAATATTGTGGAATGAGTAAATAAACAAATGCGTACTGGCAGGTATAGATATCATTGTGATCTATTGACATGTTACATATTTTTAATTCCTATTTTAAAACACCCCTCTAAAGAAGAAAAAGGACATTCATTTATGACATATAGGTAAAATGTGTTATGTATGTGAATTTTAAACACCAGAACTAAAGTTTACAAAAGACTGCATTTTTTGAAAGGTCAATAGGAATGAAATATGAAAAATGGAATGAGGACTATTACATTTCTTTGCCACAGACTACTAAGTGATTTTTCAAAGGATTATTTTGCTAATTTTATGCTAATCCTAAGGTTGACTCTTTTTAACAGTTATGAAGATTTATTTTATAAGGAAATTTATCCAGTGAAAATAATGAAATTAGAAGGGCCATTAATAGTGAAATATTTCTGTTTTCAAAACCTCATAGACTGTAATATATCCTAAATAACTTTACACTAAATAAAGATTTTACGCATTACAAAAATGTTTCCCTTTTTAAAGAAAAATTCAAAATTTCACGCTGGACACTAAGATGAAAGGGAACGTCAGTGCCATTTCAATGACAAATGCCATTGCAGATATCATCTGTTTCCCAAGACACTGACTGACTGTCCAGCGAATCATAGATTCCACGTGTGACATCAGTATCAGCTGTGACCACCACCACATTAGCCAAAGGCTCACAAACTGGCAGCCAACAAATTCATTTGGAAAACTTCCAAAGACCAGGGAAGGAACGACTCAGACCCTAGTAAAACCACCCTTTTGTTTAGAAAGACTACAAAGATAGAGACAGTAATGTTGCCGAACATGGTGATACTTCCTAAATAGTCCTAAGGTGTTCTGTTGTTTGGAGATATGCGTCAGAGACATACATAGAGAGGGGTCTGTCAAGCTTGCCTTCTTTTTAGCAGGTCCTCTTGCCTTTTTAAACTATGGTTTTTATACTTTTCTGATAATGAAAACAAGATGCACATTTCTCCTAAATACCTTCCCTCATCCTGTGACCTTCAGTTGATCAACGAACAACCCCTTCCACCCCAACCAAATAAATTCAAACAATCCCAGAACAAATAAGTCCTTGAATCAGGCAGCCCTGCAACATTCCTGCACAGAGTTATTGGGTGACTATTAGTCCTCAGAGTGGTACTTCATCCTGGGCCTGCTCCTTCACAATAATAGCAATGTTCAAGTAATTTGTTCCAACATAATGACAAACCTTGCTTTAACTCACCATCACTCCCTTTCCCTCGATAGTCACCGTGTGCCTTGGTCCCCATGAACGGTTGACACTGATACTATTCTTTAGGCACAGAGATGACCTATACCAGAAATTGGAGTGACATATTTGATGGTATATTTAATTGCACTGAACATTTGGGTGTGGTACAAGGCAGTGATTCTTCTATTTTTTGCATTAAGTATACAGATATTTTATTTCTCTTTTTAAATGTCATTTGCATATTTATTAGTTATTTTTTCTTTGTGTCTATTTGTTCCCCTGCCCCTGACACTTTTGTTGAGAGTGTAAAGTTAGCACTCTGGAATACACTCCAAATTTTAGAAACTAAACTTTGTTGAGCCATCAGAGGAAATAACTTCAAGATACAAAACCTTCAAGTGAGGGAAGTGTCCTGTGTTGAGCACTGTAAACATTAAATTTTATTTGTCTTCACTAACATGGCACTCATGAGTAATCGCTGGCCTCATATATCACCGGTCTCCAAATCTGGCTTGCAGATAATGACAAGGGGAAGATGTCTGGGTGAACAAAATCAAACCCACAGCCTGGGAAAATATTCTCTCAATTAAAAACCTTGTTAAACAAATATGTCTGCCTTGTTGTTGGCATATCTAGGGGAAGAAAAATTCTTTCTAATTAATTTAGTTCATTTCTGGATATATTTTATGAAGGCAGAAATAGACTACAGCCGATTAAATTTCTAGGTTCCTGCTATTGATGAAAGATAAGAGAAGTATTTTGGGCGACAAAAAAATGTTGATGGAAATGATTTGCCCTTCACCTAAATAACAATGATCAATGAGGTTTGGCCAAGAAATGGTGAAGGGGATTCTGACATTTGTGATTTTAGTACAATTTTCTTTACCGAGATCCCATACATGCAAAGATCAAAGAAGGAACAATATAAAACATTCCTTTTGTGCTAGCAAACTATGTATGGAAATGGAATTTGGAACTTAAAAATATATGTCATACTTACCTGGCAGGGGAGATACCATGATCACGAAGGCGGTTTTCCCAGGGCGAGGCTTCTCCATTGCACTCTGGATGTGCTGACCCCCTGAGATTTCCCCAAATGTGGGAAACTCGACTGCATAATGTGTGATAGTGGGGGACTGCCTTCACGCTCTCCCCTGGGGGGGGGAAATATATATATCAAGCATACACCTGTTTCTACTGCTATCTAAATCACACCTATGAGTATCATTTTCTGCATCTATTTTATAAAATGATTAATTTTATTATAACAACGGCAACATATTTTTCTTTGATGTTGAAACATTTTGATGTGCTTTAATTTCTTGGTGAGAATTTATCTATATAGACTTTCCTTATGTGTTTCATTTGAAGTAATTTGCTTTTCAATTGGTGGCACCTGCTGTTCGGAGGCGATGTCAACTGGAAACTGGTTCCCTGCATAAGAGTGCTGTGAACACGGGGAGGCGACCCCACCCCGGACAGTTGTTGATCGTTGCTTTGCGCACATTGCTGGTGCCGGAGGTGTAAGCCATCTCTTCACATCCTCCGCTGGCCTCTGCTTTATCAAACACGGTATCCTTCGCCAGGAATGGACCTTTCCTGGTCACATTGCCAAGTGGCAGGAGACAAAGTTTCCCTTGTGAGGACCGTTCTGGCCCTACGTCCTCTAAGATAGAGGTACTATTTCTCCGCGCTATAACCCACAGGCACACACCCTTCGTTCGTCTGCCTTATACACTGTCCAGTTTCACATGCATTTGAGGCCACGGAAAAGACCAGGATTTGCATCAGGCACACCTTAGTCCTCAAAGTGGCATCTCTGCTTTTTAAAGCTTTAAACCAGCGGTTCTCCACCTGTATGCGGTGACCCCTTTTGGGGTCAAACGACCCTTTCACAGGGGTCGCCTGATTCATAACACTAACAAAATGACAGTTGTGAAGTAGCAACACAAGTAATTTTATGATCGGGGGGCCACCACAACATGAGGAACTGTACGAATGGGTCGCCTCACTAGGAAGGTTGAGGACCACGGCTTTAAGTGGATGGTTTGCAACGATTTTTCCCAATTCAGTATGCCTTAGTACACTTTCTGGCTATATAAATAAATAACATTAAAACACTATCCAGATGGCTCCCTAAGCGGGTGCTTTTGGGTATGTAAATACAGAGGTCATCCGTCTATAACAGATGGATGACTTCTGCATTCTGTTTATGAGTAGCAGTCCAATGGATTGCAGGTTATGAATTAGAATGCTTTGAGAGTACAGAACTATTACCTTTGGAAAGCTTCGGCAAGGCTGTTTTGTTCTTATGAATAATATTGGTTAATCTTGCTCTGAGATGCATCCTTATTTTGCATTTAAGAACAAGACATTGGTTTAATATCAATATTTTTCTTCTATGAAATGATTATTTTATAGGTTACTTCCTTTGAAATTTCACCTTAGTATTCATCAAACATGCTGGATAGTGATATCCATTTCCTGACTCTCCATGAAATCTATAAATCATTCCTGACACTTCTTTGCCCCAAGTAAATACCTTTTTCCTTTCAGGTTGCTTTAGATCAATAGCAATACAGAGAAAGTATCTCTCTAATCTGAATACTCGGTATTTGTGATGCACAATTAACCTATAAATTGCATGGAGATTTAAGAAGGAGGACAAGGTATTTGCCAATTTTCTCCATCAGTGATAAACCAATCCTTTTCATGTATCGTTACAAAGAAAACAGGCATTTTTTAACACTTTATGAATGTCATGAAAATAATTGAACTTCAAGTTTGCAATAGAGAGAGAGAAAATGTGTATTTTCTGTTGGGAATAGCACAGCGACAATGCTAGGCTTACTCTGTTCATTTTAGAAATCCTAATGGGAAGACGAGGCTCCAGCACATTTTCTCCTCTTCGTTGCCTTTTGTTCTAGCTCCCTGCTTTCATAAAGTCAAAGCTAAAAGCAAACAATAAATAACACTGTAAAAGCTAGCTTGGCATTGTTTGAGATTTTGTTTATGTTCTTGATTTAAAACCTAGGTTGCACTATGGTATTTCAGCTGCCTGTGTAAGACAGTTCTACGTCTAGGAAGTGGGATAGAAGGGATAGGCTCACTTCAAGGAATTGGGTCTCTGCTGCAAACGTCTTTCGTTCCTAAACATTTTCTTGATTTCGTTAATCTTTTCTTCATTTGGGCCCTGGATTGTGCCCCAGGTACTGGATTTTCCCTTTTCACAGATCCTGGTCTTGCATTCCAAAGTCCTTCCTATATTAGGAATAATCGCTAAGCTTTCATACTTCAAGCAGTTGTCAGTCTTATTCAAAAAAATCTTTCTGATGTCAGGATATCCCCCCTAGACTGTCCCAATTACAGTTGATAAACACAATGCTGCCAACACATGACGTGATGTATATGGTGCAATATTTCTGTCTAGTTCATAGAATTTGTGCTGAATGTGTGTTTTAGGTCGTAGAGCATGTGTTGATATAAATATTGCTCCAGGGAGAAAGAGAAAAGTGGGATAATATTGTGCTAGTCCAGGTTGACTAGGGAACCAAATCCAGAGACACTCACATATGCATAAGAAAGAACTTTATGAAACAAAAAAAGAGTGTTATATCAAAGAGTCATTGTGTATTAAGAAAACATTGCAGCACAATCCATAGCAAGTCCATAAGTTCGATATTAGCCCATACGTCCTACACTAGTCCATAAATTCCTCTTCAGACTCATGCAGCACTTGCAATGATGCTGAATTCAGGAAGATCACAGGTCAGTGAGTGAGAAGTCTTGTGTATCCAGTGTTGGTGGAAGCATTTTAGCACTGGCTGCGTCGCCACATGGCTCCTCCAGCCCTCTGAGTGTGGCTCCTCAACAGCAGGAGAGTGAGGAAATTTCCAGAATCCTCATGAGAAGGCCATGCCCCAAAGAAGGTGTCACCTGATTGATAGGATAGACTCCACCCCTTTACTCTTAATACCCTCAAGTTGACACAAGATTATGTAACTGTCACAAGTATTAACAATATAAAGGTTAGTTTCTTTTTATTCCAAGGGTTCATGTGATCTTTAAAATTTGTAAATAATTTTATATATTTCCATGAACTTGAGGGAATATGATTTCAGTACACCCATAGCAGTCTATGAATTTTCTATTACTCCCTTTCCCTGAAATGATCTGTTGATATTTCTTTTTCTTACATAAGACTTCAAGTTTAGATATTATGTCTATTATATCCTTATATTACTAATGCTTAGCACTTATATGTGTGCTATATATATATTAAATTTTATAAACAAATTCCCTCTCTCTCTATCTATCTATCTATCTATATATATATACCAATTCACTTCCATGGAGTCAATTCCAACTCATTGGTACACTAAAGGAGAACATAGAAGTACCCCGGTGGGTTTCCGTGGCTCATTTTTCTCTCCTAAGAGCTGTTAACAGGTTTAAACTGCTGACCTTGGAATTAGCAGTTCAATTCCTGACTTAATAAACCATAAGGCTCTAATGCTTGGTACACAATAATTCTTGGCTAATCTGTATCATTTAACAGTACATGGTTGTCGTCCAGTGCCCTGGAGTCAACTCTTGACTCACAACAAGTTTATGTAGAGTAGAAGGGAACATTGCCTGGTCCTGTGCCATGCTTACAATGATCATCCAATGTTGCAGCCACTGTCAACCCATCATTGATGGTTTTCCTCTGTTTCGCTGACCCTCTATGTCACCAAGCAGGATGTCCTTCTCCAGTGACAAAGTACTTAGGACGGTCTGGCCATCCTCTCTTCTAAGGAGCATTCCACTGTACTTCCCCCAAGATAGATGGGTTTGTTATTCTGGAATCCCCGTTCTTCCCAGTGTGCACGTAGTTTAGGACGATTCGCATAATTGAATGCCATTGTATAATCAATAAAACACACACAAACATTCCTGGTATTCTCAGTCTGAATTCAAGTTGCAACTGACATTAGCAATGAAATTCCTAACTCCATATTCTTTCCTGAATCCAGCTTGAATTTCTAGCAGCTCTCTTTCTGCCAGTTAACTGCTATAACTATTCGTTAGTTACTTCAGTAAATTTTACTTTATTGTGATATGAATGATATTGCTGGAAAACGTATGCATTCTTTTGGCTCACCTGTACTTGAAATGGACAGAAATATGGTTCTCTTCCTTTCAATTGGCCAGCTAGCTTTTTGTCAGATGTCTTGGACTAAACTAACAGGTGCTCCCAGCACAGTTTCAGGTTCAAATACCAATTTGCTTGGTATTCTGTCAATTCACAGAGACTTGTTTTTCACTAATGCCTTCAATGCAGCTTCGATATCTTCCTTCAATTCAATTGGATCTTGATCATATGCTACCATTTAAAATGGTTTAATTATGAATCAGTATTTTTGTTACAGTGTCCCTGTGTGAGTGACATTCATAATTTATTATATGATGTATTATTATTCTGGACTCCTTGCCTGTGGAGGCTCAATTTGGAGGGGGTCCTTACTATACTGCTAGGCAGGATCCAGGTGGATTAAGACCGAGAAGGTCAAGTCCTCGTTTGGTAGTGGTTATGTATTGGGCTGCTAATCACAAGGTCAGTAGGTGAAAACCTCCAGTGGATCCATGGGAGAAAGATGATGTTTACTACTCCTGTAAAGAGTTGTAGTGTTTGAAGCCCCAAGGGGCAATTCTACCCTGCCCTCTAGGGTCGCTATGAGTCGGCATCAACTGGAGGGCAGTCATTTCTTTTTATTTTTTTGAGTTATCAGAAGGTGTGAATCAAAGTCATACCTTTGTTCCCTTAAAGCCTCTTTATCCTAGAGGATGTGATTGAGGTACCCTCTTTCATTCCCTTGGGGGTATAGTCTGCCAACATCTCCATCAACCCTTTCCCTTGTTTCTTGGCTGAGTTTGATTGAAGAAAGGATACCTGCTTTCACTTAAGGATACTTTGGATGCTGGATTTGGATCCTGTGTATGGCTCGCCTCTGCCTGACCATCAGATTTGGGATTTAATGGCACCCACGGACACGCAAGATGTATCTGTAAAGTTCCTTGAGTTTCTGTGAGAGGTTGCAGCAAAGTGCAAAGTCCGGGGAAGCGGGAGACTGTACCCGAGAGAGGAGTGGGGGTGGGCAGGTGGGGAAATGGAGCAGAATAACATTTTAGAGCAGTTGGACATTTGGGACATTTATCATCTCCAGTTCCTTGGGACAAGTCTGGTATCAATTCTTCTAAAAGAAATGATTACCAATGAGGTATTCTTTCCAAAGCAGTTTGCTGTTTTCTGTATCATCCCGTATGTTGTCATACAACTGTCCCACATTACAACTCGAGGTTTGAAGTTTTCCTTCCTGGCTTTAGCTTGACATATGCGGAGTGCGTTCTTCCTCTTCTGCTTTCTCTCTCGAGGGCTTTACACATTTCTTTGCAAAGCTTTCTCTTCTCCAGCTACCTTTTGAAATACTCTGGCCAGGTCTTATATTTCCTTATTTCTTCAATTTTCTCTCACTTCTCCGTGTTCAAGAACAAATCCCAGAGTCTCTTTGGGCATCCACGTTGGTCTTTTTTTCCTTTGTTTTATTTTACTCAGTCATTTGCTTTGTTCTTATACCACGTTCTTGATGTCGTCCAACAGCAGGTCTGCTCTGTGGTCATTCATGTTCAGTGCCTTCATGATACAGTCTCTAAATTCAGGTGGAATATGTTAAGATCATTTTGGGATCTTGTGGGTTTATTTTAATTTTCTTCATTTTCAACCTGAGTTTGCATATAAGCAAACGAGGATCCATTCCAATGCTTCCACTGGTCTTATTTTGGATGATTTCCCTCACCTCTTCCCACAGATGTGACCATTCTGATTCCTGTGTGTGCTAGCTGCTGATGACCATTTTAGTCACTACTTACGTTGTTGGCAAAGGCAACTGTAATGAAAACGTCATTGGTCTTGCAAAATCCTTTCCTGTAATCTCTTGCTCCATTTCTTTTCCTCGGGCCATCCTCTTTATTTTCAACTTTTGAGTTTCAATCACTAATAATTTTCTATGCATCCTGATTACACTTTTGGTCAATTTCAGATTAAATATGTTGGTGGCATTCTTAAATTTCTTCATTATTGACTTTAGAGTTTTGTGCATAAATTTGATTCAGAGTTATATTAACTTGACATCCTTGTAGGAGTAAGAAAAGTATCCTATCTCAACCAACATTGTGCTTCACTACAGATCTCAAAATGCTCTAATTTCATAACAAAGTAATACTTTATGATTCCACAGTTTCATGCATTTCACATGCATTAATTAGAACTTTAAAATAACTCTGAAAGTTAGATATTTGTATTTTCAATTTACAAATAAAAAATAAGTCTGAAGAGGTTCCCCACCTTGAAGGTGAAAATATATCTCAGAGATGACAAAAATTCTTATTCATACCTCTTAATATGAGTCTGCTATGTTCAGTAATGTCACAGCCGTCTCCATGAAAACATTTGAATAATATTGTTGGAAGGGAACACACCATCTACAGTCCTCAAGTTTCATTACATGTTGAGGAAACTAAATTTGCCTAGTAATAAAAATATGATTCATCTAATCGGTCAATGTGGGGGGTGGGGAGTGGGGAGAAATCTGAGCATAAGTTCCCCTCTGCCCTGTCCTTATGTTATGAATTTTATCCCAAACTGCGCGATAGCTTTTGTTGATTTTAGTTATCTAGTCTGTTCTGAGCCATGACAACTCTCTATATGCAAAGCAGAATGGTTTCAGGGGGATTTCACAGTTGGGACCTTTCATAAACAGTTTCGATCTCGTTAAGGTGGGTGTTAGAAAGCTCATCTCTCTCTTCAACCTAGAATTAAACGAATGCAGGAATAGAACTCATACTTAGTTTGCCTCCTGCCATGGACTTTCATTACAGTTTTGTTCAGATTCCACACACATTTTTATTGAATGCAGTTGCTCGGGACTGTAAAGTCAGTTCCAATTCACTGTGAACCGAAGCACAGCAGAATGCACACAGTCCTGCTCAGCCTCCCAGTCGGGCGCTCGGCCCCTTATTGCAGTCACCGTGTCAATACATTCTGTCTGCCGAGGGCCTTTCTCTTTTACTGCCCCTATAAAAAGTAGTATGTCCTTCTCCAGAGACTGGATGCCCCTGATAGCATCTCCAAAGTGCCTGAGGCAAAGTCTCACCAACCTAGCTTGTCAGGAGCATTCTGGCTGTACTTTTCTAAAGACAGAGTAGTTTGTTCTTCCGGCAGTACATGGTACTTTCAATATTTTTCTCCAACACCCTAATTCAAATTCATTGATGTTTCCTCTGCCTTTCTTATTCAAGGTCCAACTTTCTTTTTCTTTTTCTCCCCAACGTTCATATGCATATGAGGCCATTGAAAATGCCAGACATATCTTAGCCCTCAAAGTAACACCCTTGCTTTTCAATTTTACAAACAGGTCTTATACAGATTTACCCAATGCAATGTGTCTGTTGATCTCTGGGCTACTGCTTTTATAAGCATTGCTTATAAAATTCAAGTCAGATGAAATCCTTGAAAATGTAAATCTTTTATCCATTTATCCTGATGTTACCTATCGGCCTAGTTGTGAGGAATTTAATTTTATTTATATTAAGTTGTAAACCATATTGAAGGCTTCAATACTTGATCTTCATTAGTAAGTGCAAGCCTTCCTCACTTTCAGCAAGTAAATTTGTGTCATCTGCATATCGTCAGTCTTTCCCCATCTGAATGCCATATTTTTCTTCATGTACCACAGAGTCTTTTATTATGTCTCTATATTGATCAAATAGCTTGGTGAAGATACTGCCTGGAAGCATACCTTTCCTGACTTTAAGCCTTCTTCTTCTGTTCTTCAAACTGCCTTTTAATCAATGTACAGGGTCCATATGAGCACAATGAAATGTTATTGAATTCTCATTCTTCTTAAGGCTGTCTACAGTTTGTTGTGATCTTTGAATGAGGCACTCTCATTCAAAATGTCCAGTTCATTTCTACTCACGATTGCCAATGTCAGGTCATTTCCACTTGATGAAGATATTAATCTTTAAGTGTCGAATTCCTTAGCCTAATCAATAAAACACAAATGAACATCTTTCTGATAGTCTCTGCTTTCAGCCAAGATCTGCATGATGTCAGCAATTCTATACCTTTTTCTACATCCTCTTCTGAATCCAGCCTGAACTCCTGCCAGTTGCCTGGTAATATACTCCTGCAACCATTGTTGGAGGATCTTCAGGAAAACATTACTGGTATGAGATATCAATGATATTTATTTTTTCTCTAATGTTCACATTCTGTTTGGTAACCTATCTTAGGGATCGGTACAAATAGAGATCATTTCCAATCAGTTGATCAGGTAATTTACTTCCACATTTCTTGGCTTATACTAGTGTGTGTTAATAGTGCTTCATTTTACTGAAACATTTTTATTGGTATCCCATCAATTCACGTAGCCTTGTTTTGTCTGAAGCGTCCAGAGCCGCTTAGACTCCCTCAGATCATATACTACCTCTTGAAATTATTGAATGTCGCCTTTTTTGGTGCAGAAACTGTGTCTTCTTTCCATCTTCTGTCGATGCCTTCTGCACCATTCAATATTGTGCCGGAGAATCTTGCAATATTGCCACTTGAGGCTTGAATTTTTACTTTAGTTTTTTTTTCAATTTAAAAGATGCTTTTAAGATACTTTTGGCTTTCTAATTCTAGGTTTTTGCATCTTTCACTATAATACTTTATTTGTCTTCTAGAGGAGCCCTTTGGAATGCTCTCTTCAGCTCTTTTACCTCCTCTTTCCATGCATTTGCCTTGGCTAATCTGAGATTTAGAGAAAGTTTAGTCTCTTCTGGCATCTGCTTTGATCTTCCTGTCCTGTCTTATAAATGATCTTTTCTTGACGGATGATGTTCTTGATCATCCCACAACTCATCCAGTCTTCTTTATTGTTCAGTCTACCATTACTGTCTTGAAATCCAGGTGGGATGGACTCAAGGTCATCTTTTGGCTCTCATGGGATGTTTTAGTTTGCTTTAGCTTCAACCTGAACTTACACGAGCAATCGATGATCCATTCCACATTTGGACCCTACCTTAATTTTGCTGATGATATTGAATTTCTTCATTGTCTCTTCCCACAGATGAAGGAAATTTGATTTCTGTGTGTCCAGCCTAGAGAAGTTCGTGTATATATATAGTATATAGTTGGCATTTGTGCTGGTGGAAAAAAAAAGACTTTGTGATGAAGAAGTCATTGGTATTGTAAAATTCTATCAAGCAATCTCTTGTTTTGTTTCTATCACCAAGACCATATTTTCCAAATACTGTGCCTTCCTCTTTGTTTCCAACTTTTTCACTCCAATTGTCAATAATAAGCAATGCATCTCCACTGCATGTTTGAGACTGAAGATGTTGGTAAGATTCATCCATTTCTTCATCTCTACTTTTAATGGCAGATGCATAAATGTAAATAATTGTTGTATTGACTGGATTCCCTTGTATTTGTATATTAATCTATCACAGACAGCATTGTTGTTCAAGATAGATTTTGAAATGTACATTTTGAATATGAACATGATGCCATTCCTCTGAAGCTTATCAATCCAGGCATAGTAAACCCGAGACACTCATTCAAAATGGCCAGTTCATTTCTACTCATGATTGCCAATGTCAGGTCATTTCCACTTAATGAGGATATTAATCTTAATGTGGACTTTTTATTTTTTGGACAACTTCCAATTTTCCTAGATTCATATCTCATACATTCTATGTGCCAATGATTAATAGATATTTGCAGCTGTTTTCATTATAGTCATGTCCCATCAACCATATTAAGGTTCTGAAGGCTGTACTCCACCTGAGTAATTATGGCTGTGCTGGCCCTAGATCCACGTTGTTGGCAGTTCAAAACCACCAGTAGCTCTGTGGGAGAAAGACGGAGCTTTCTATTCCTGTAAACAGGCACAGTCTAGGAAACCCACCAGGGGTCGACAAGAGTCGGCATTGACCCTGTGGCATGAGGATCTGGGGGTTCGTTTGTTTGTTATTTTTGGGGGGGAGTTGAATGAGTACTTTGAGTTTATAGTATCTAACAATGCTCTACTGCGATCCATACGATGTCGGGTGGATATTTCCTCTAAACTGGCCAGCCTAGTCTCCTTCACAGTCTATTCTTAGTCTTGAAGCTCTCCTGAGACTTGTTCACATTGGGTGACTCTGTTGGTATTTGAAATACAATTGCCATAGCTTCCTGCATCACAGCAACACAGGAGCCACTGCAGTATGATAAACACACAGAGAGGAATTACTTACTTATTAGCTTCCCCCTCAAAGGTCCCAATGACAATGAAAAAACCAAACTCCCTGCCGTGGAGTCCATGCCTCTCCTAGAGGAGAAGGGGAGAAATATGGCTACTGTAAGTCTTCCCAGGAGTAGAAACACCATGTTGCTTCCTGAGAAGAGGCTAGTGGTTTCCAACTTCTGAGCTTGCTGATGGCATCCCAACTCGGAACCACTGCACCACCAGGGATTAAGAATGTATAGCATTCAATTCACTGCCATAGACATTAAAGGGATTATCAAATCAAGGTCCACTAGTCTTTATTTATTCTGATTGGACTTAGAGGGACAGGGCATCTCACTTACACCATAGCATATCTGGCCATGAAAGTTACAATGAAGATAGTGTACTTTTATGCCATCAATGTGCTACAGGTTCAGATCTTTAATGCTCAACATATCTAATGTAATTTTTTTAAACTTAAAAAATAAAAATAAATTTCTTCTAGTATATATTTATGATATGACATGAGAAGTTTGGTTAAATTTAGCTCTTTTTTGTTGCAGAATAGTGTAAGGCATAGCTCTAAGGCCTCTGTAATTAAATCTTTTTATCTGAGCAGGAGATTTCTTAATGTAATCCTTTTCTTAAAGCAGGTACATTTGAAGTATAAAAATTAGTCACAGGATTAGTTATCAAAATCTATCAAATATTGCTGATATAAATCTTACCAATTATTTGCTAAGAATGTAAAAATGAGCATTTCAATTTATGTTATGTACCACATATCTTTTGTTGTTATATCAGTACAAAAATTCTGTATATTCTAGTACAATATATTTAATCCTGAACTTATGGTTTACAAAATTTTTTAGCACCAAGTCATCTGTTTAATACACTTATTATAAAACAATAATAGGGGTTAATTTGGAACACTAAAAATTGAAAAAACCTTACTATTTACTTAAAACACCTTAACATTTAGCATAGATGACAATACACTCAAATAAATATTTCTAAAAATCAATATGGAATCAAAATATTTTTTCTTACTTCAGTTTGAAGTCCACTGTAGAGTTGGATTCTATAGAAGACAATAGCTTTCAACACACAGAGTTTCTAAATCAGAATTTCATACATTCTACATAAAGATTACCAAGAGTAACAAATAGATTTTGGTAAGGAATAATTGTAAATACATCTCAAACTTTTTCACCAGGTATTTGAGAAGTTAATGTTTGGGAGGGGGGAAAACATAGTTTTAAAAATACTGCTCTAAATTATCAACTTAGAGTGAGAAATATTGGTACTGACATGTATAGTTTTGATTAGAAATTGAGAGATAAAATTGGATCACATCCTTGTGAAATTACAGGAGTGACATCATTAGAACTGCTCTAACTATATGGAGTACAAGGGAAAGCAAGGACAATATGGGCCTGAGCCCCTATGGGGTGGAAATCAGACATGCACGCGCAATACAGTTCTTCCACCAATTCTGACAGAGCCGTCTTTCCAACAGCACTCCCTATTTCTCTTCTGAGTAGGATAAGCCTTTGTAATGGCCACAGAGAATTAGCAATCAACATCTACAAATGAGTGGTTTATTAAGGAAGTATGGTACTTATACAATCATTTGTCAATTTGAGAGGATTAAGAGTAAAGGGGTGGAGTCTAGCTTGTCAATCAGGTGACAGCCAATGAGGCCTCTGTGTGGGCATGGCCTTCTCCTGAGGATTCTGGGAACTCCAATATTCCTCCTTGGAGGTGGGAGATGCTCTCTCTCGCTCTCTCAGTTTACTCCCTGAGAGACAATCTACTGACAAGACACATGGCCCTACACGCTGATATAGTCTGTGTCCTGGGAGCTCGAGGAGCCACGTGGAGACCCCTGCCAGCTTTGAGATGTTTCTACTGCCACTGGATCCACAAGTCTTTGCACTCACTGGCCTGTGATCTTCCTGCATTCAACATCAATGCATGTGTTTCATGAGTCTGAAGAGGACTTTATAGATTGGTATTAGAAATATGGGCTAATAGCGGACTTATGGACTTGATCTGGATCTGGACTGGACTGGGATGCTTTCTCAATATCCAATTGCTCTTGAATATAAAGCTCTTTCTTGTACACATATGAGTGCCCATTTATTTCTCCAGTCTACCCGGACTAATACAGGAAGCAACAATGTGCAAGTAGGAATCTGTATCGACAGGATATAAGGCAGCATCAGGACAAGGAAGCATTTAGGCAGCCCCTTCTTTCAGTAGAGGATAGCTCTCTCATTTTCTCCCCTTTGAGTGGACTTCTTCTTGGTCCCTTGAGAATAGGCCTACTCTTGGCTTCTTTAGGACTCCTGTATCTACTGCCCCAGAAATGTTCCTTCCAGTATATATATATGAAACTCATGATCAGTTTCAAGGTGTGGCCCACAGACTAATCAATCCCATTTCTGTGAGCCACAAATACTTCATTTGCATAGTTAATAGTCCCTTTATTTGCAAAGAATATTGGCCAATTCCTATTGCATACATACCAATCATAGATTAGGGCCAGCACATACCAGAAGTATCATACCACAGCTGTTTCACAGTGCTGGAGCCCCTTGCCGTGGGTCAAAGCTGTCTGACAGGAGATGATTCTATGATGGGTGATTGACAACCATCAGGAGAAGACATTGAGCCTGTGACTGCAATGTGGGCATAGAAAGGAATATGTTTAGTAGGTGAGTGAACTACTTGGGTAGCTCTTGGTTCATAAGAGAGTCAGTTGTATTGGTTTAACTACCAGAAGAGCCTCTTTTAGGTCTTTTTGATGATAAGTTACCTCTTCCAACTCCTAATTCACAGGAGAGAATTATTTTCACTGATTAGAGTTTATTTGTCATGTAAGCACACTACTTAGAAAATTAATACTAGTACTTCCTTAGATTCTAAATTGGTGGCGCAACACACATTCAAAATCGTCTTTTCCTGTGTTCTGGAGGTCAATCGTCTCTTGTTATAATTATATGTTTACTATTATTAGCTACCACTTAGACTCCAAGTTCTATTAGATCTATGGTATCTGTAATCTTGAAAATACTTTTGTTGTATAAGCATCAGCAATCACTTAGCTCTTGTGCACATTAAGTACAAATAGATCATATGCTTTGCCCATAATCACCCAACTTGTATGTAAGTAGATAAACTAATCTGAAATTGACATGACAACCTATACAAAATTCCTGGAGTTGTTTTTTTCTGTTTCTTTGCAAATAACATTCTGTATTAGCTATGAATAAACATAAAATAATGCAAAAATTATATGATTTTCTTAGCTTCACCAGACCAATAGTTCTGAGGTAGCAGGGCAAGTAGTGAGAGGAAAACTCAAATGATGGAAAGAGCTAGAACAAAGAACTTTCGCTACAACATGATTAGAGAACTTCCTGGGATTTATATTACTATTAAGTGATGCATCCTGAATCCCATACTTTTTTGTTTCATGGGATAGATAGACCAGACCAAGTAAACCTTGTCATTTGAAAAAAAAATCATTTTATTGGGGGATTGTACAACTATTATCGCAATCCATACATCCATTCATTGTGTGAAGCACATTTGTACATTTGTTGGATCATCATTCTCAAAACATTTGCTTTCTTCTTAAGCCCTTGATATCACCTTCTCATTTGTCCCCCTCCCTCCCCATTCCGCCTCCCTCCTGGACCCTTGATAATTTATAAATTATTATCGTCATTTTAATGATTCTCAAATGAGCACCTATAAAAAGCAGCTATGGCAACATCATTTGAGAATGGTCAGAATGCAAATCACGGCCCACCCAAGCACTGCTGGATCCGAGAGTATCTTGAGAACCGGAAACGGAGGCTTGAACAAAACCTTTCAGGTGATTGCACCACGGACCCAAGAAGACGACTGCCTCAGTGGAATCCGTTCAAGAAGAGAGCTAGGTAGCAGGAGAGGGTGGCCTTGTAGGTTTCTTATGGACAACGTGGCAGACTGTCCATCAACTCCTCAAGCCCTTTCTTTCCTCAGAGCCTAGCCTTTCATCATTTCCACTGCCACCACCACCCAAAAGAAAGGCAAAGATGTTTACCTAGCTCCTGTTTGAAAACAAAGGGTGAACGAGGACGCGAGGCGGTCATTTTGATCATGCGGTGACAGCGTAGCCACAGTGCAAACAGCCATCGGTGAACAGGCACAAAGCAGAGCTCATCCTGGCTAGTCTGGGACCACGTTTCCTTTAAACTAAGTGTTATCATAATTAGGATAGAAAGGGAGAATCAATGACTGGAAAACTGAAATTTTTTATCTAAAGAGATAAACATTATATAAAGAGATTGGTAATTTTTTTACATCAAATTGTGTTTACATTAATTTACAATAAAGAGATTTCCCCTCCACTTTGAAATGAATGAAGGCTTTTAAGTTTAGACAAGTGAGAAGACAAAATAAAGGGACTATCTTTTGCCTTTGATCCCAGTGTCATTTGAACAAATTTGTGACACCACTCGATGAATTTAAGCAAATAACGTTTTAATAAATTAGTGGAAAGAAAGGAGGTGTAATGTTCAAGTTAATGGCCATTTCACCATCATTGTCTGTGTAAGATTAAAACATGAGTTAAGTTTATCATGAACTATCTGATAAACACTAAAATGTTAAAAAAGCAACTAATGAATGAAAAACAAACATACTGTCATCTACTTGATTTTAACCCATAGCAACACAGTACAGGGTTTCCTAGACTGGAACTCTATGGGAGCAGACAGCCTCATCTTTCTCTCAGGGCGAGCCATGTGTTGAAAAGCCCCCCTTGCATTTAGCAACCAGTGCTTAACCCATTGCAGTACCAGAGCTCCTTAAAATCTTGTAAGTGATGAAAAGAAATCAATTCTTTTACTCTGTGGTAGAAAAGTACATATTAAAATACAGACAAGGATAGAGACTGAATCCATCAAGAAAATTTATTTAAAATTTTAAATAGTCAAATATTGCTCACTGAAGATAAGTACTTAACAAAGAGATGAAGATATGCTTAACATACTTGGTTAGGACCGTAAAGCATTCTTTGTTACTGTGATGGTATGTGCATATAAATACATTCTCAGCATGGAGGACCATCTGGTTGAGTAACATATTTATACATATATTATATACACACATCAGATGCATATCAATGTAAAGGGTGATGCATCTTTAAATGTGTATAATGAATGATAAAATGCATGCAGGTTCTACACAGAGTTAAGCAAACCCAAGAGTGTTGAAAAACAGAAATTTTAGGGAAACACCACAGAAAGTATTATGGGAATGTAGTGAGTAGGTGCCAACATGCAAACTGTCAGGGTTTTCCCATTGTCCAAATAACACTCAGCTCTTTTTGAACCAGCATGGAGAATTTGTCTTTACATGTCAGCATGTTTGGGTTGGAGCTGGAGGCATACGGAACATGCTTCATACAGATTGATCACCCTTTACTTTCGAGCCCCCTCTTTCACTTCAAATCAATTTGCTACATTTTTATCAGCTTGGATGGATTTATAATGCATTTCTAATTGCATTTGTGATGTAACGGGTTGGAGAAATTCTGATAACGAGACAATTATGCTATCTAAAAGAGACAATAAAATTATATGTTGCTAATAAGAACCGGATTTTGCTTGTACAATTTTGTCCTGCTGCAATCGCACAGTGAGCCCCTTTGAGCTACACATGTACCTCCTGTTAGCACTAATTGCAGTTTCCACTATGCAGGCACATCAAAGGCAAGGAAGCAGGTCTTCTTTGTGCTGTGGGTTTGCTAACCCTTTTTATATTGTATAATGAGATCCAATTTGACTTTCCCATTTTAGGTACTGGGTGATCTTATTGCAATACTTAAGTGGTCCCAGTTTTCCTCGATACTCTGGGAATATTCAGGTAGCTATGTTAATATGTAAACATGTAATGATATGTTTTATATGTTGTTTGTGTTACACACATAAACAGAAACCCTTTTCGATCATTAGGAATATTATAGCTAAAACCATCATCTATAAATTGATATCTATATATGAATTAAAAAACTTTTTAGAAATTAGTCCATGAATCTGCAGTCTTATGAAATTAATCTTTCCTAGTTTGAAATGCAAATTAGCGATTTATGCTTCACATGCAGAGAGGACTGTACTGAGGGCACCTGGTTCTGCTGTGGTCTCTGCTCTAACCATTTTTGAAAAACATCAGGTTTTATAAATATAAAAATATCTAGCTCAGAAGCAACAAAGCCCACATGGAAGAACACACCAGCCTGTGTGATCACGTGGTCCCAAAGGGATAAGTTTCCAGGCATCAAAGAACAAAAAATCATCATTGGCTGCACACCTCCATGATACGATCGCCGAAGACAAACGGGTGTATAAGCAAATGTGGCGAAGAAAGCTGATGGTGCCCTGCTATCAAAAGAGATAGTGTCTGTCTGGGGTCTTAAAGGCTTGTAGGTGAACAAGCAGCCATCTAGCTCAGAAGCAATAAAGCCCACATGGAAGAAGCACACCAGCCTGTGCGATCACGAGGTGCTAAAGGGACCAGGTATAAGGCATCATGCAATATATATACACACACACACATACACACACACACACACACCATAGTGAATGAAGGGGGACGTGCAGAGTGGAGACTCAAAGCCCATTTGTCAGCCACTGGAGATCCCCTCATAGAGGGGTTTAGGAGAGGGGATGGGTCAGTCAGGGTGCAATGTAGTACTGATGAAGAACAGAGCTTTCCCCCACATCCTGGATGCATCCTCCCCCCAACTACCATGATCCGAATTCTACCTTGCAGGACTGAATAGGGAAGAGGTTGTACACTGGTGCATATGGGGGCTGGAGGCACAGGGAATCCAGTGTGGATGATCCCTTCAGAACCAGGGGTGTGAGGGGTGATACTGGGAGAGTAGAGGGTGAGTGGGTTGGAAAGGGGGAACTGATTACAAGGATCCACATGTGACCTCCTCCCTGGGAGACTGACGGCAGAGAAGTGGGGGAAGGGAGACTCCGGATAGGGCAAAATAAAAATCTATGAATTATCAAGGGCTCATGAGGGAGGGGGGAGCAGGGAGGGAGGGGGGAAAAAAGAGGACCAGGTGCAAAGGGCTTAGGTGGAAAGCAAATGCTTTGAAAATGATTAGGGCAAAGAATGTACGGATGTGCTTTATACAATTGATGTATGTATATGTATGGATTGTGATAAGAGTTGTATGAGCCCCTAATAAAATGTTAAAAAAAATCTATGTCTGACAAAAACCATTCAATACCAGCAAGACACCCCACATAAATGTGGGCGGGGCTCATCGCTCTGCCCCGTCCCTCCCTACTCCTGCACATATTGCCTCGCTGAGCAGCGGGACCACCTTCCACTGTGCTCCACCGAACTGAAACATCGGAATCATGCCTTCCATGCTGATCTCCACCCTTCACTTTCCTGCCATGAGTGATTCTGAGTGGGTTGATCTTCCGAAGAGAACGTACTTTCAACTGCATTGCTTCTTGTCGCCGTCATCCATGGTCACTCCATGATGCATTGCTTCTGTTTCTCGACTGTTCTGCAAACTCCAAACTGGGATTAACTGAATCTCCTGTCACCCTTCTCTCTACCCGAAAGGAATCATGCCAACAATTAAAACTTCATTATACATCCTAGCTGGTTAGATTATATTTCCATGGATCACCACTGCTCTTCAGATTTAAACGAAAAAAGTGTTACAAGACTGCAAAAACTCTCAACCATCTCTCCAGCCATAAATTGTGCTAAGTTGGCATAGACTTTGTGAATTTCAGCCATTTGGCTTTTCTTCTTTCCATATATTTGGCAAAGTCTGTTCTACTGCAGGCTTTTGCACATACAACACAGAATCTCTCCGCTGCTGGAAAGCCATTGCTGCCCCTTCGTCCCAACACACACACACACACACACACACACACACACACACACTCACGATTTTCCTTTAGACCCAGTCTTCACATTGAAATTCAAATATTTCTTCCTCAAATATATTTGATTGTAAAATACCCTTTCATTGCTGTTGTTAGATGGTGTCAAGCTGACCCTGACTTTAGTACCCGACATATAACAGTATCAACACTGCAAGGTCTTGCACCATCCTTGCAATTGTTCCTGTGCTGAGCCCACTGTTGTAGCCAAGGTGTCAGTTCATCTTCATGAGGGCTGTGTTAGACACGGTTCTCTAGAGAAACAAAACCAGGACACTTATGATTTTATATAGATAGATAGATAGATATATACAGCATGAAGGAATGTAACAGCTAAGTAGTCCACACAGCAGCACAGAGGACTCAGTTCAACTCACTTCCATGGAACAGTTACTTTGCTGGAAGTACTTCAGTTCATGAGGGCTGCTGGGTCTAAGATCAAGGACGCAAACAACGGAGTCTTTCCTAGAGCAATGGAGGCAGTGTGGTTACAGGCTGCAAACAGCAGGGCAGGTCACCAACAATCAAGAGCTCAGGAGCTTAGCCAAGCAGGCCTGGATGGGATATTGAGGCAATGCAAGATGACAGGATCTGCAGACTCAAACTCAAGCAATGTACACGCCAGCAGCAAGTCTCAAAGGAACCTCAAGCTGTAGTGACAGGATCCACGAGTGGCTGTCCCGCAGATAGTGCAGCTCACAAAGTGCGGCAGAGAACTAGCTAAAGCAGCCATGCATGCTGGTCTGATCACCAGAGAGCAAGAGAGAGAGAGGGTTTGGGCTTGCTGAGCCATTTATCTCTTTGTCCTCGAATCAAACCACAACCTTATTAATCCCACATGTTCCTATTGGGCAGGTTGGCTAAATAAACCCATCTCTCACCAGAGCCTTGCTTTTTTTTCACTGCCTGTCCACTTTACAAGCATAATGTCCTTCTTCAGGGACTAGTCTCCCATGACACATGTTCAAAGTATGTAAGAGGAAGTCTCGCCATCGTTGCCTCTAAGGAGCACCGTGGCCTGTCTTCTTTCCAGACAGATTTGCTTGTGTATTAGCAATCCATGATGCTTTCAATATCCCTCACCAAGCCCACCATTCAAATGCATCAGCTCTTCCTTAGTCTTCCGTCTTCAGTGTCCAACTTTCACATGCACATGAGGCGACTGAAAATAGCATGGCTGGGGACAGGCACACCGTCGTCCTCAGGAATCTGCCTTGCTTTTCAATCCTCTGAAGAAGTCTTGTGCAGATTTATCTAATGCAATGTGTCTTTTCATCTTTTGCTGCTTCTATGAACATTGATTGTGGATCAAAACAAGACAAAATCCTTGACAGTTTTTCCTGCTGTTACCGTAGTCTGCTTGTGAGATTTTGGTTCTCTTTACATTGAATCATAACCCACACTGAGAGCTGTGATCCTTCATCTTCATCGGCAACTGTTTTAAATTTTCCTCACACACAGAAAGTAACGTTGTATCATCTGCCTATTGCAGGTTGTTAATAAGCCTCCTGCCATCCTAATGCCATGTTCTTCTCCTGATAACCCGGCTTCTCTGATGGGGTGCTCAGCATACAGACGGAACAAGAACAGTGGTGGGCTACAGCCCTGACACACCCCTTTCTAGATTTTAAAGTGAGAGAAAGGAGATAGATAGCGCCCAGGCGGAGTGAAGAAAAAAGGCCCCGCTCCTGAAGCATAGGAGTGGCAGGATATCTGGCGGAGGGATTTCAACAGTTAGGTCGATTTAAATCTCAAACCTGCAGCTATCAGACCCCTAGGCTAATTCTACGCTCCCACACCAGCAAATACAACACTCTTTGTGCTGGCCCATCACATGCTTAGTTCCCTGTTCATGCCTGACTGAGCAAGGTCTAGCCGTGGGGAGAACATGACCAGGTTTATGATTAAACCTGAGAAATAGGACCATATCCAGGACTGGTCCGTTCATAACCTGGAGACACAAACAGGTCAAGTATCCCACACGTGATAAAAGCCTCCCACTGGCTCTCAACTTTCCTAATGCCGTGACCCTTTAATACAGTCCCTCATGTTCTGGTGATGACGCCCTAACCATAAAATTATTTTCACGGCCAATTCATAACTGTAATTTTGCTACTGTTATGAATCAGGTAACCCCTGTGAAGTGGTTGTTTGAACCTCAAAGGACTTGCGACCCACAGGTTGAGAACCGCTGCTCTAGACTTAGTTCATTGAGTGGCAACTCACTCAAATGCCCACCTGCTGTGTCAGGTGCTACCTTTATTTTTGCCACATAAACTCTGTTATCCGCTTGCCATTTGTGTTCCAAGAGTTCACTTTTTATTTTGAGACCAAGAGCTCTTGGACACATCGACGTAGTTACAAAACCATGCAGTATTCCCTTGTTCAGTTTGCACAATTGCCTACTAACCCATGGGCATAGCACTCGGTACTTTCCCTCAGGAGTCCTTCCGGCCTTCTCTTCTGTGGACAATACTTAATCACAATTCAATGGTCGGACATGAATGTAGGGAACTGATAACAATAATTAGCTTCCATTCCTCCTGTCATGAGCTTCTGCTATTTTGTTAAGGAGACAGGCAATAAATGCATGGAAATCCAAATCAACGAAGAGATAAGTTCTTTACAAGATTTGAGTTCTGTGAGGATGTGACAACTGCCGTTCTGAAGTTGTGTAAATCAAAGTACGTAGAATTCCTTGAGGGAAGGATATATCAAGTGTTAATAACAATGTGTACACTAAAGACAGGAATGTTCTAAAACTGGTTGTGGTAATGATTGCACAACTCTTCCTGATATGATTTTGAGTTGTGTGATATATTGAATTATATGACATGTGGATTATGTGCCAATAAAATTGTTTGGAAATGAAACCAAAAAAAGCCATAGCTTTACAACTTCATACTTAAAAAAAATCTTGATACCAGTGTTTAAAAAGTGTTTCTATGGTTCTGTACAATTCTTTTTACTTTACTTTTGTATGCATTTTTACATCATATATGCATATTATTTTGAAATATATATACAATTAAAGTACCTCACTGCAAGAATGGTTTAAAAATATTTTCAGGAAATACCTTCTAATGTATGAATACGCACACAATTCTTTATAAATCTTTATACACACGCACATATAATGGGGAGCTTCAAATAAATTGTGGAACAATTCTATATTCTTTGAATTCAACTTTCCCATGAACGTTTTGGAACTCATTTACACACAAACACATGATAAAATAGTATACATTACTAACATGCATATAGATTAACATTTGTTCTCAAGAACAAACCTGTGAGGCAGGTATTGCAAGTTCTAAGGAATCCTTCTCTGAAAAGTGCTATCCGGCCTGGCTAGGTGATTGGCTCACATTCCTTAGGTTGTTGCTACCAGGGAGCAATGCCCTAATTGGTGCGCATGCGTTCAGACAGAACGCTGTACCTCTCAAGGAGCGAGGGCTCAGAGAAAGGGAGCAGTGACCGCTGCCAGTGTGGGGCCCCAGCAGCATGCTCAGTCGGCAGTGGAAGATAGACTTTTATACCCGTAGACCCTCTTAGTCTTTTACAGTTCACTGCCTAAACCTGCTTGGAAACGCACATTTATTTAATCCTTCCAGCAGAGAACAATCACTGTGAATGTTCCCACTGACATACTTTTATTTGATGAAAGTTCATTCTTTGCAGGCTGAGCATATAAACATTTAAAGAGAGAGAATTAAGCTAATATAACACACCACCTTCTCCCCACAAAAATTAAAATACTCAACTACAAAAGCAGTTTGAAAGTGTTTCTAGGAAATGTCTTGTATCTAATATATGAATGTTTTATAAATAAGGAACATGAGAAAAGAGCTAACCTAGTACGTACACAGGTTAAACTGTTCCTTTAGAGAGTGTTTGCTGAAAAACAGTGGAGTGTCTATGACATGGGAGGTGCAAAATTCATATGTTCTTCCAATCTGGGGGAAAAAATGAGTTGTCTTCAGCGAGTCTGGTTGGTTGGTCTGGTTTGGGGTTTCTGTGATCATGTGAAAGAGGTGCCTTCGATTACAAGGATCCACATGTGACCTCCTCCCTGGGGGACGGGCGGCAGAGAAGGGGGGAAGGAAGACTCCGGACAGGGCCAGATATGACAAAATAGCAATCTATAAATTATCAAGGGCTCATGAGGGAGGGGGCAGCAGGGAGGAAGGGGGAAAAAAAGAGGACCTGATGCAGAGGGCTTAAGTGGAGAGCAAATGCTTTGAAAATGATTAGGGCAAAGAATGTACGGATGTGCTTTACACAATTGATGTATGTATATGTATGGATTGTGATAAGAGTTGTATGAGCCCCTAATAAAATGTTAAAAAAGAGAGAATTGTATGAGCCCCTATAAAATGATTTTAAAAATAAAAGAAAAAAAAAGAAAATGTTTTGAAAATGATGATGACAACAAATATACAAATGTTCTTGACATCATGGGTAGATGTATGGATTGTGATATGAGCTGTGCAAACCCCCAATAAAATGCTTTTTAAAAAAGCAAAAAAAAAGAGGTTCCTTTAAGCCAGTGGCTCTCATCCTGTGGGTCGTGACCCGTTTGGGGGTCAAATGAACCATTCAAAGGGGTCGCCCCGTTTATAACAGTAGCAAAATTACAGTTATGAAGTATCAACAAAAACAATTTTATGGATGAGAGTCACTACAACATGAGGAACTGTATGAAAGGGTTGCGGCATTAGGAAGGTTGAGAACCATTGCTTTAAGCTCTAGTTTCTGGCATGTGGAAGTATTTCCCTTTAAAACAGAATGATTATGTGTTAGGAAAAAAGTATTTGCGTTATACAAAACTGTATAATGAGGAAATAATGTGAGAAGCAAATGATAATAAAGAAGAATGCAGCTTCAGGATTGGAGGAAGATTCACTAACAGCCTACAATGAACACATGAAGAAAAAGTGCTTACTTAAGTAACGAGAACTTGAAGCACTTGCTAATGAAAATACAAGACTATAATTATATCTAAACGTAAAAGAAATCCTTACAACTGGACAAATAAGTAGACAGATGAAGAAGCGGTTGAAGTTGCCAAGGATTTCATTTTATTGGGATTCACATCCGTGGATGTGCAGCAGGGATAACATGCTGCTCTGGAGACAAGGAGCCCCAAAGGAATGCGAAAAGGTCACTACCATAAACCACCCCATTTCCACCTCGATAGCCTGCTTGCTAGCAGCCAGCCAATCCCCAACAGCCCCAAGGTGAGCAATCCATTCCCTATAGAAGTCATCAGGACCCCGGATTTGCTGTATTCAAATCCACTAAGCCAAGTGTGGACACAATACAGCCTTCCTTTCATCTCCCTTGACAGTAACAGTAACCCCAGTAACAGAAGTAGCAGTTAAGAAATCCAACAATATATCACACTGGTTAAATTTGCTATGACAGATAGATAGATAGATAGATAGATAGATAGATAGATAGATAGATAGATAGATAGACAGATAGATCTTTGATGTGTTAAATGAGCAAAGATGCCTTTTGAAGTCTAATCTGTGCTGAGCAAATCCATGGCATTTTCAATCATTACACCCACATGCAAAAGCTAGGCCGTGAATAGGGAAGACCAAAGAGAATAGATGTCTTAGAATGAAGGTATTGGTGAAGAACACGGAATATTCCATAGACTGTCAGAAAAACAAACAAATCTATGTTGGAAGAAAAATGGCCAGGGTGCTGCTTAGAATGAGGATGGTGAGACTGCAGCAAATGTAGTTTCAACATGTGACCAGGGCAGACTCGTTCCTGAAGAAGGACATCATGCTCGATAAAGCATGGACGTCGTGAACAAGGAAGCCTCCCAATGAGATAGATTGGGCACTCTGGCTGCCACAATGGACCGAACAATGGAAAGGTTGTGATGATGGCCTTGGACTGGCCGTGTCGAATTCTATTTTCTATAGGGCTGCAATGAGTGAGGACTGACAGGATGGCACAAGAAGAAAATCAGGTACAAGAGAACACAATATACTTTCAGATGATGGGAAATGAGCTCAAGTGTTTTTCTACTTATTCTTTAATATTCTGTGATACAATGATTCTATGATACCTTGCCACATGCTTAAGTTATGTAAATGTTTTAAATTTGTAAACTTTCCATTTTGATACAAGAAGGTTCGCTAGTCTAATATTAAAATATTCTCTGGAACTTGACCTACAAGAGGAACTTTTAATAGTTGATTTTTCTGTGGTCCAGACTTAATTTCAAACTGCTATGGTGAGAAACTAGCACAGATAAAGGTATTTTGCAGATGTAATGAAACTCCCGAATCAGTGGATTTTACCTCCTCAGGAAGATTGTCATGGGTGATCTCCACTTCATCAAGTGCAATCATGATAAAGAGGAATGTTTCTGATATGATGGAAGAATGACTCAGAAGCTTTCTGGTGACCTCACAGAAGTTACAGTGATTATCTAGAAATAGCAACGATACAATGGGGACCTCTGTCTCACGACTGCAAAGAATTGAATCTGCCAACAACCACATGAGCTTGGAAGACAAGAATGTCTTCCAGAAAGGAAGGCAGCCCAACTGACACAGCGTTTGCTGCATTGAGATGCTGAGCAGAGGTCCGAACACAACTGTACCTGAACCCTTCACCTATGGGCACAGTAAGATCATAAATGCATGTTATTTACAGTGACTAGAATCAATGAACTGTTCTACTAGTAGTTGTTATTGTGTGTTGTGGTTACAGTCAATTTTCAATTCACAGTAGTCCATAGGGTCTCTTAGACTATACTCTTTATGCTTCACCTATTCACGTGTTAGCTGTCGTGATGTGGTGGATTGTGTATCACTATGAACCTGGAAGCTATCCGCTGGTATTTTAAAAACCAACAGGATCATCCATGGCAAACAGGTTTTACAGAACATCCATACTAAGACAGCTCAGACTAAGAGTTCTGAATGATTAGCCACTGAAATCCTTCTGCAAAAGAGCAGAACACTCTATGATGCAGAGCTGGAGGACAAGCACCTCAGGATGGTGAGCACTCAAAATGCGGCTGAAGAACTGCCTCCTCCAGACACAGCTGATGTTGACAACAGAGATGAAGCAAGACTACGGGGGCCTTCATTATTGCCGAGGGGGCATGGTTCTGAAGAGAAAAAACTCTGCAAACATTTAATCATCAGAATATAAAATGTATAAATTAGGACTGTAGGAAAATGAAATGGAATATATACAAATAACTATCCTAGGCCTCAGTGAGCTATGGATTGCTATTGCCATTTTGAATTGGACAATCGTAAAGTTTCCTCTCAAAGCAATGACAAATACAGTAGGAATAGTTGTGCGTGGGACATCAGAAAGAAAGATTTATCGTGAAATATGATGCTGTCTGTGATAAGGTGATACCTACATGCTTTCAAAGAAGTCCAATTAATGTACAGTACAACCCCGGACCTAGACGCTAAGCCATTCTAGAAAGAGTATTGAGATGAATGCAATAGCGTTCTGAATTAATTTTTCCAACAAGAAATAACTGAAATTGATTAATTAATTTTCAACCACCAAGTTTTTAATCCAAACCTTGCCTTTTTATTAAAAAAACACAGAAATTTGAACCTCAATAAGTTCAGTGTTAAATAATAAAATTTAAATAAGAAACACAACATTAAAAACGTTTTTAACAACTACAGTATGGCCCATACGTTGAGATGGACGTGGAGAGGAGGTACGAACAGAGAGCCATTGTTTGGAAGGGGAATCCCCTCTGTAAAATCAACTGGTAGCTGCTTTTCAGGAGGTTTTTCCCCTTTTTTGCTTTTTTTCACTAGGACCTGGTTGACTGTCTCTAAAGAGAAAAAAAAAACAACTGTCTAATGTGGTCTGCTGTTGGCGTTTCCTTACTGCTTTCTGAAAGGGTTTCCTAAATGGTTATCAGCAATATTGATGACACAGTTAACCAGTCCTCATCATGATAATCCTTTTAAACAAAATTTTCTTAGCACCCACGTTTTTTAATCTACAAACAGTACAAAATGTAAGCCACAGAAACCAAGAAACTGCTTGGAACGCAGCTGCAAAAGGTTTAAACAACGCGTACTAACAATGCCAAATAAGAGTGAGTGTCGGAAACACGAACTGTTTTTCCTTTACAAAAATCAAGTGCGTTGGGTCGAATTCTAATGTTTTTTTCGAGCTCATCTGCAAAATTTTCTCTACAGTTTGCGTCAAAATTTAATCATGTCGAGTCCCGGGGTTCTACTGTAATTATTCAAATATATGCAACAGCCACTAAAACCAATGCTGAAATTGAAAAATGCGAGTAATTTCTTCAAACTGAAATTGATCAAACATGCATTCAGTTTGTGTTGATAATTAGTGGTGATTGAAATTTGAAAGTTTGAGATAAAGATGAGGGATCAGTAATGGAGCAATATGATGTTGATGATAGAAATGAAGCTAGAGATTTCATGATAGAATTATGCAAGACCAATGACGTCTTCATTGCAAATACTATTTTCAGCAACTTAATCAGTAATTATATATAAAAGCCTCACAAGATGGAATACATAGGTATCAAGTTGACTACATTTGTGGAAAAAGACCAAAATGAAGCCTAATTTTATCCGCCCAAACCAGGCCAGGGGATGACTCTGCGATCATGCAAATTTAGGTTGAAGCTGATGAAAATTAAAACAGCTGAAACACAAAGTTTAGTGCATTTCACCTGAGTGAGTTAGAAACCTCCCCAACATTTGGGTTCGTGCATTTAGGGCTGAAGGCAACAAAATGGGTCTGAGGACGACCTGAAAGCCGGTTTCTACCATAAAGCTGCCGAGTGAGTTGACACTGCCAGCGTGTCAGTCCGCAGCTGAGCGCTACATCGTTACACAGCATCGCACCACCAAGCCCCTCCATTGCTCATGACGTAGTCAAATCCTGAAGTTAATTACCACGTTTTTACTGATTGGCCACTGTGTTTCAGCAGTGTCCTAGATCCAGACGGCGCCATCGCTACAGAAGACTACATTTCTGAGGGTCAGAGAATTAAACAGCAATGAACATTTTCCCGAGTTAGACAAACCCAAGCATAGCAGTCTTCCTCCGGTCTCCGCTCGCCCACACCACCTTCACTAAGGGTGCAGGTGCATTCTCTTCCCAGCCTGAGGAGCACAGGCTTGCTCATTTACAGGGTAGGGACTTGTTACCGAGAGGAGGCTCAGTGCCAAGCCTCCCCACTCCCCAGTTATTGTCCGGCCTGCAAGAAAGATTTCAGGTGAAGGACAAAGTTCAGACAAGAGTCAGAGAAAAGATTTGAACAGAAAGAATAGGTTTATTGAAAGGGGGAGGGTGGGGTGGATAAAAAAAGCTCAAAGGACCCTTAGTGGGTCTAAAAGCCTGGACCTTATATTGGCTAATGGTGGGCTTTGCATCGAAGACTGGCTTTCTGGCCGGTCTTCTGCTATTGGCTGCCCCCCTGTAGTGTCCCTCTTCCTGTTAGGTACGCAGATTCTGTCACTCTATAAACTCAGGACCACAGACTTTTGCTGTGCTCTTGTCTCAGACCCATGTAAACTTCAACAGTCCATTCAGCTGTGGAGGTTGTGTGAACACCCTGTCATTTCCCCGGGGCATTTCATGATCTCCAATACCTCTGGTCTCTTTCATTGATAAAGAAATGTACTCTATTCTGCCCTTCACCTTCCTTTGTCCTGGAGAGGTGTGTGCTGAAGCTGATCTCCACCTCTTTTGTGTTTTAGATTCCTGCCAGTTTCTCTCCGCTTATCATCTCTTCTACCTTTGTCATTTCCTGGCTAGCTACCATTAGAGGGAATTTTTATAACAGAAAAGCATAAGCAACTTATCTCAAGGATCAAAATATAGACCTTTGACCTTGCTGTATTATTTTACCAACTTGTTAAAATGTTACACGCTACAAGCTACCGGTTAACACCTAAGATATTATTTGCCTCCTGATGTAATTTGCTTCCCTGACATAAAGACTTGCTTTCTTGATCTCCGAGTTGCTGGGTGATGCAAACCGATTATTGTGTTTGGTTCCTAGGAGAGAGAGGTTGGAGATGTGAGTTCACCCAAGTCTTGCTGAAGGTGATCTGCTTCCGAAAGATCAGCAGCTCTAACATGACTCTCCTAAGTCAGAGTTGACACCAAGTCAGTCCCCATAAGTCCAGCCTGTTTCTTCAGGGGGGAAAAATATCTTAGAATTCCACTGACTTACTACTTGTCTGGAGCTTTTTTGTTGCACCTACCCACTGCCTCTTATTCTGTCTCCTGCTTGAAGGCTGTAAGAATTTGTAATGAGAATACTGTTAGGCTTCTCAGGTGGGTAAATATCTTGGTTTTTGGCTTCGCACAAAAAAGGATTCACACTGAAGCCTGGCTTGTGATCCAAGTGGGTTTGTATAAAGGACCCGAGAAGTTTCAGGTTTTACAGTTTCCAAAGCGCGCACACTACTTCAGGGAAGCATGCCAGATCACGCAGAAGCTGCGCTGGGGCGGGAACTGAATCCAGGCAGCCTCTTGGCACTTTGTGCCCACGTGACACAGCCCAAGTGGAGGGGAGAGAATCTACTCCCACCTGCCACTGCCTGGGGGCGGGGCTCAAAGAGAGTAAGTGAGAAGAGAGGCGGGAGCTGAGAGAGCCCACCCAGGCACTGACTCTTCCTACCTGCCTCCTGCCTGGAGCGGGTAAAAGATCAGCCTTCCCACCGCCAGGTTATTTACAGCCTCTGGCGGGGAGGCGTGATGGAAGGTACTGGAGGACCCCATTGCCTGAGTTAAGCCCACCTGAGTGGGGTCATGAGCCTGGGCCTAGTTTGGGCTGCCCAGGTGTACCGCCCATCTGGCTTGGTAGCTGGCTAGGGTGCCGGGAGCATGCCCAGTTAAAGTTGTCATGGGTGGCTAATGCTTGTCTGGTTGTCCTTTCCTAACCTCCTGTTGGGGCTCCTGCAGCCCTGGGAGGGACAACCCCTTCTGCCCCCGTTTAACTACCAAACAATATGATTTCCTCTCTTTTTAATCCATCATCCATTTTCATTAGAAATCTCAACTCTTCTGGGAGATTGAGGTCAACTCATGAGCATTTTCAAAACATTTTCTTTCTACTTGATCTCTTGGTATCAGCTCCTCTTTTATTCCCCCATCCTCTCACCCCACGAACCTTTGATAAATTATTATTTTTATATCTTAGACTGTGCTGTCTCCCTTCATCCATATTTCTGTTGGTTCGTTCCCCTGGGAAATAAGGAGTGGGGAGTGAGGAGGTCAATTTCCCCCCTCTTATCAGATAGTTCTCATTTTGGAATTAATATTAAAATAATTTGGGTATATTAGAGTACAATCATTTCTGTGATTAGATGAAATTTTTTGGAAATTAACCTATGGTGTTTTTTTTAAACTTTTCCCCTAAGTCTCCACCTCCCATTTTTGCATATATACTACTAACATGGAGACACCTGCACTTTTATTTTTTTGCCTATATACTACTAACATGGAGACTCCTAAGAAGACATTTGAGGCAGGCTGGAAAACAAAGAGTTATATGGTCTCAGAAACCCTGTGAGTCAGAATCAAATTGATAGCAGTGCATTTGGTGTGTATATATATATATATTCTCATAAATGCTTAAATTCAATTTGTATATATATTAGAATATATATTCTCATAAATATGTTAGAATATATACATTCTCATAAATAGATATTAGAATATACATATTCTCATAAATGCTTAAATTCAATTTGTCGGTGCATTCCTGGCCCTAGTAATAGTCCAGAGTTGAAGTGAGGAGAACCAAGAACATAAAGTCTCTAAGCGTTGGGAGCACAGGGAAGGCTCTCCCGCTCTTACTGAGCCACCCAGGAGATGGGACGCTCCTGTGCTCTGAGAGCAGTACTGTTGGGTGGTTATTGTTAGGAACCTTTGAGTCCTTTCCCATTCATAGCGACCCTGTGTACAACAGAAGGAAGCCCTCCCAGTCCTGCACCACCCTCATAATCGTTGTTAGGTCTGAATCCACTGTTGAACCACAGTGTCAGTCCATCTGGTGGACTCGCCCTCTTTTTCGCTTCACCTCTTCTTTAGCAAGTGTAATATCCTTTTCAGGGACTGGTCTCTCCTGGTATAGGGACACACAATAGAGTTCCCCTTTCCAGATCCTTTGACTAAACGTTTTCTCCCATCTCCAGTACCGTTCCTTCTTCCAGTCAATGTACCTACTACTTTTTCTCAGCCCCTCCCAATCCACTGATCTCTTCTCTTAACCTCCTGCCCTTGTGCATGATAGCTCTATTGAACACTCTCACTTTGATCCGTGCCACTCATCCAGCTCTTAATCCTGCCTCGCTCTCGCCTGCTAGCTGGTGCTTTGTGTTATTGAATTTTTCATGCATTCATTTATAAATTTAAAATAAATTGCAAAACTTTGAGTTAAGGGCAAGGTATTAAAATCTTACATTGTCACAGTGGCACTCAGAAAACGCTGGGAATGTTTCATAATGAAAGGAGACGAAAGATGTTCTAAGAAAAGTATTGCATTATTCTAGGTTCTAAATCAATCTTGAAATACCTATAGAATGGAATATTATTGTAAAAATACAATTACATCCAAACGTAATACATACAAATGCAATATTAGAGAATCATTCCAATTTGAAGGCATGGGGAATATAGAAAATGCCTTCAATAACTTTTAAAGCAGCAAAATTCAAAAAAATTTCATATCCTTGTGTGTGTGTGTGTGTGTGTGTGTGTGTGTGAGCCGATGTTCTCTCCCTATTGAAATGGATATTGTATTACAATGGCAAGATAGCGGTGGTTGTTCACTCGTGGTTATCCAGATGTGTACTATAGGAAGATCATCATATCTTATTTCTACCTAAGAATCATGCCTATTACCTGCTAATTACCATGTATTGATTTACTTAAGCATCCATGGCTGCTGTATGAGAAAGATAACACTCGACGCTAGGGGGGCTGGGAATTCTTTACACTCTCTGCGACCTTGACTGCAAAGGGTAATTAATCTAAACCTCCGGATGGCATTAAGAGACTTAGCCCTTTCATTCTTTATGAAAAGTCTCATCTTTAGTGATTGAGCACACAGTTCTATTTACTGAGAAAACATCTCATATTAACTTATCGCCTGCTCTTTCAAGATCTGCTACCAGAATTGCAGGTTTTATTATCTCCCAGAAAAAAAGGAGGACAGGCAAGAAGATTCATTATATAGCAAGGACGGAGCCCAGTGGCACAATGTTTAAAGAGCTACGCTGTTAAACAAAGGTCAGCAATTTGGACGCACCTGCTACTTTGCAGGAGAAAGGGATTGATGTTGGCTTTCCTGATGAGTTATAGCTCTTGAAACTTCAGCAATGAAGTTGGGTTGATTGTGGACATGTTTCATGGACACCCTTTGGGAACTGAGGCTGAGAGAGGGAGGGGCAAAGTTGACTGGCCTGAATGTGGCTTCCTGGGCCTGCAGTTGGACCTCACTGACCTATCTTAGGTGGTTAGGCATGAGCTGACCAGAACACGACTGAATGAAGAGAAAGATGGGTGATGCTGTGAGCTGCTATCCTGTGATACAATTTGATGACTTGCTCTGCACACCTATAATTACCTTGCTCAAATTCCAACCAGAACAGAACATTCTTCAGAGCCAGGAACACACCAGTCTCCTCACAGTATAATAAACCCAAACCCCAAAACAACTCAACCCAGTGCCAGTGAGTTGATTGTGAAACATCCAAACCAGTTTCATTGAATAGATTTTACCTCATAGTGAATCCAACTCAGTCTCTGTCTGCTATCAAGTCAGTTCTGGCTCATAGTGACCCAATAGGACAGGGTAGAGCTGTCCCTTTGGGTTTCTTTACTGAAATAGAAAGCCTTATACTTCTTCCTCATCTTTCTCCTCAACTCACAGTCATGCTATGCAGAATTCCCCAGACAATATAATTTTAAGGGAGAAAGACTGCTTCATCTTTCTCTAACAGAATGGCGAATACGTTTGAACTACCAATTGTGGTTAGCGGCCCAATTCCTAACCCATAGTGGCACCAGGACACCGTGCTTTAATAGTGATGGGCAATTTAGAAATTAGCTATCTACAACTGGAGGCAAGGTATAAAGGCATGAAGTAGCTGGCTTATCTTCTTTCAGGGATGTGTTTGTTCTCCAAAGAAAAATAGGACAAAGGAGGATCCTCACTAAATTGTTGTTGTTGTTGTTGTTAGGTACAATTGAGTCTATTCCAGCCCATAGCAACCGCCCCCACACTAGCCTCTCCTGTAATTGTTTCCTTGTCAATCTATCTTGTCAAGGACCTTTGTCTCTTTCATTGCCCTCGACTTTAGCAAGCATGAGGTCCTTCTCCAGGGACTGGTCTCTCCTGTCAACATGTGCAAAGTATGTAAGATGAAGTCTCACCATGCTTGCTGAGAAGGAACACTCTGGCCATATTTCTTTCAAGACACATGTGTTTGTTCCCTTAGCGGTCCATGTACTTTCAATATATCCATCAGCACCGCAGTTCAAACGTATCAATTCTTCTTTAGTCGTATTCAATGTCCAACTATCATATGCATACAGGGCAATTGAAAATACTAGGGCTTGAGTCCGGTACACCTTAGTCCTCAGCAGCAGATGGCCTCAACTATCTCCTGCAGAGCACCTGGTTTATTTGAACTACCAACCTTGCTTTTAGGAGGCCAACTCAGTCCAATAGGATCCCTTTAATTTTCAAAACTACTCTGTAGCAATGGGTTTGATATGACTAATTCTTGTAAAGTGTCCTATAGTTTGTTTTTACGTTTGTAATGTAGAATTACTGATTACCAGTGCTTCTAACAACCACACTAAGCAAATATATGGGAGATTGTGATTTGTTCCCTTGCAGGAAACTTCTTGACTTCCAGCATTTTTGTGAGCAATCTTTGGTTTGTCTCATGTCACCCACTTTTCTGTTGACCGTCCCCCTCAGAGGGGGTTATATGTTGATCATAGTGATTTCTTCCCCTTTTCTCCCCCACCTACCCCTTATCCTCCTGGTATCACTACTGGTCCTAAGGAATTTATCTTTTAAAAAAATTTTGTTTATCTTCATTCAATATATATATATTTTTATCAATATGTAGATCTGTGTCACTAAGATGTGCATAATATTTAGATGTGTTAACATTTATCTAAGCATTCTTTAATTTTTTGACATTCAAATTCTCTCTTTTTTCTTGCTACAAATAATGGAGGACAATTTATTATTCACATAAAGATAATTTTATTTTTATCATTTCAAAATCTCTAAGGGGAACAAAAAGAGTGAGTGTTATAATCCACAAAAGAGTTAGGTTTTAAGGTTTTAAGTAATTCTTCAAATTCTTCACAGCCAGTACTCAGTTAAAAATAGAGCTGAGGTAAATGCTCAATTCTTTTGATTATAAATCCAGTGTCCTTTCTAATCATACACATTTAGAAAAAGATTGACTCAAAATGATAACCTTTGTAACCTAGAGTCTTTCATATTGAAAACCTTAATTCTTACCTGCAACCACAATGGGCCTGTTAGACCCAACAATAAACTGCATGCAGCCAGCTAAACCTCTCTTTAGCTCATGTGACCTTTATTCTTAACGGGTCTTCCTCTGTGAACTCTACTAAAGCCTGTTCATCGCAGCAACAGAAAGCCTCCACAGAGACAGTTCATGGCTTCTCTTGAGATGCATTGGCTGAGAATTGAACCCCGGTCTCCCAAGCATGGAGAATGCTATCACTGAACCATCACTGCCCTCTAAAATCCCTGGTCTTGGAATCTATTCTGACTGATAGGCACCCGTGTTTCCTAAGGCATTGCTCTGCAAATATCAAGCTGACCGGAACATGCCAATTGGCAAACCACCAAGGTTGCCTTAGCATCAGAACATGGGCCTGGAATGCTTTAAATTCAAGTGGGATTGAAAATAGGACAGGGAGCGAGCCAGGTCATTGCTGACATCAAAGGGCGGAGAATATTAGTAAGATCTTTACCTCTGCCTTATAGAATATACAATGGCATTCAACTGTGTGGATCTTAGCAAAGTATGGACAACATTGGCAACTGGGAACTCCCAAATTCTGAATTATGAAACCTGCTTGTAAACCAAGGGATAGCTGTTCAGACAGGAAAAAGGGAAACTGGATAGTTTGAACTCCAGAAAGATGTGTGTCAATATTGCATTCTTTCACCATAGTTATTCATTCTGTAGGCTGGGAAGCTGGACTGAATCAAGGAAAATATGGCATTAGTATTGAGGAAAACTCATTAACCACCTGCTACCTCTTCAACCTTGGGCTACTAACTGCAAGGTCAGATTTGAAACCCACCTGCTGCTTGTAGTAAAACGATGAAGCCATCTGCTCCCAATACAATTCACAGGCTCAGTACTGCTGTATAGTGTCACTGTGAGTTGACATATGCAGACGACACAACCGTGCTCTAAGGGAAGGAGGCTCAATGCACATACTGGTGCGGAACGAAGCTACCCCTGACGTGAAGGAAACCACTCTCATGATGAACCTGAGAAGCAAAGTGATAATCAATGGAGAAACATTGAAGCTGTGAAGGAGTGCCTTTGAATTGGATCCGTAAACAGCGTCCTTGGAAGCAGCAATGAAGAAAGCGCATGGCATCTGGCTTTTGGCAAATGTACTGAAAAGACCTCGTGAAAGTGTTACAAAGCAAAGACTACGGCGCGCTTGACCCCAAGGTCCATAGCAAATCATCAAGACAAGAAGAATCGATGCAGTTCCACTATGGCTGGGCAAAGATAGTGAACGTGCCATGAACTGCTAGAATAATGAAGCAACTTGTCTCAGAAGAACTCAGCCAGCATGCTCCTTAGAAGCGAAGACTGGTGAGACTAAGGGCCACTTACTTTACATGGTCTCAGGAGGGACCAGGCCCTGGAGAAGGACAACAGACTTGTTAAACTTGAGGGTCAGTAAAAAGAGAAAGACTCTCAATGAGATGGCCTTACAAGGAGGCTGCAGCATAACAATGTTTTCAAATATAGTACAACACTTAGTAACACACCAAAACGATGGTGCTGTGGTTAGGGGCTTTCTGCAAGCATACAAAGTGGAGCCCTGGTGGTGTGCCGGTGACACACTGGGTTGCTAACGCCAAAGTCAGCTGTTCAAAGCCACCCGCCACTCCTGGGAGAAAGACAAGGCTTTCTATTCACCAGCTCCTTCTCAGGAGAAAGATGTGGCAGCTTGCTGCTCTAAAGGTTTATAGCCCAGGGAATTCTCTGGGCCAGAGTTACCCTTAGTTAAAATTAACTAAATACCAATAGGGTTTAACAACTACATGGGTTAGAGTACTCATAATTAAAGCATAATATTTTTAATAACCAATGCTTTTTTTGTTTCATCCAAAGAAGTACCTTTGTAGACCTAATGGTGTTAAAATGATTTTTCTTTGCTATAATTATTTCCCATGAATAAGATTAATGGTGACACATTAAAAAAAAAGCATCTTTTCCAAACTATGGTCCGGTGTTGATGGTTGGTGGTCGTTCGCAGCAGGTTTACTGTCCAGCCAGCCTGGTCAAGACCAGGACTTTCTTTTTGACAGCAGCGTTTGGGATGCAGTCCCTTTCCAGGTGACCTCAATGTTCCTGATACCCAATCCCAGTGATCTTTACACGAAGATTTTCTCAAACAGAAAGCCCCTACTGGTAGGTGGTTTCCAAGTGAGAGTAACACTACAGGGCAGAGTGGAGCGCTTCTACGGGATTTCCAAGGCTGGACATCTTTAAGGATGCGGAGGGCCACATTTTGTTCTCATTAAGCGGCTGGTGAGTTCAAATGAGCAACCTTTCCATTATTAGTTGGGTAATTTAACCCCCGTGCCTCCAGGGAGCCTCTATCCAATGCTGCTGGTTAGATTCCCTCAAGCGGACTCCAACTCAAGGCAAGTTTATGAACAAAAGAATGAAGCGTTGCCTGGGTCTGTGCAATCCTCACAGCCCTTTCTCTGGTGGAGCCCATTTTGGGGGCCACTATGTCATTTTATCTCATTTAGAGGTTTTGAAAACTGATCTTTCCACTTTGCTAAGCATGGTTTCTTTGTCCAGTGCCTGGTCACTTTAGGTACAATGTTGAAACTCCATGAGACAAAATCTTTCCATCTTCGCTTCCAAAGATCATTCTGACAGTACTTCTTACAAGACAGATTTGTTCTTTCTTTTGTCCATCCGTAGTATGGTCACTATGATTCTCCAATTGTATAATTCAACGGCATCAGTTCTTCTTTGGTCTTCCTTGGACTGCTCAACTCAAGGCTGTCAGTTCACACCCATCAGCTGCTCTATGGAAGAAAGACGAGGCTTTTATTCTTACAAAGAGTTACAGTCTTGGAAACCCACGGGAGCAGGTCTACTCTATGTTGCCCGGTAGGGTGGCTGTGGTTTCTACTCTACCATGCCCAGTAAGGGAGGAAAGGACTTGTTGGCAGTGAATGTGGGTTGATTGTTTTGCAACTGAAAATACCTTTGGTTGAATCAGGCACACATTGGTCTTCAATGTGGCATCATAGCTTTTAACACATATAGAACAGACACAAATTATTGTTCAATAAACTCAGAAATCACTGCCACCAGTCGATGCAGACTCACAGTGACCGTCTAGGCCAGGGGAGAGCTGCCCCTGTGAGTTTCTGAGACTGTAACTCTTTAAGGGAATAGGAAGCCCCACCTTTCTCCAATGGAGCAGCTGGTGGTTTTGAACTGCTGACCTTGCGGTCTGCAGATCAATGTCATCCAACATGCCACCAGCTCCCTACCTTCAACACAAACAATTTAATGCTTAATTAACTGAAGTAATTAATAGATTCGTTCAGAGAGCATTTCTGAACACTTGTGTCCCATAATTAGGGATGATTTCGTGAATGATGTTAATACTAAAGGAAGGGCTGAAGGCTGTAACTAATCTGGTACCTTTCACCTCAGTCCAAGTGATGTTTTTCAAAAAAAGCAAATAAAATACTTTAGAATATGACCTTATTTATAGTGAGTCCTTTTTACATTTGTAAACCCTGGAATACCCCACAGCATTAACAGTTCATAGAAAATATTTTAAAAATCACACCCCATGAGACTACAGGCCTCACTGCTAGTGGTGCTTAGATTGTCATTGGGTGCTTTGAGTCGGGTTAGCCCATAGCAATCCTATGCACAGCAGAATGAAGCCGGCATGGCCCTGCACCCTCTTTCCTGTGGGAAAGCCCATTGCTGCAGCCCTGGGGTCCATCCATCTTGTTGAAGGCATCCCTCGTTTTCACTGCTCCTCCATTTTACCAAGCAGGGTGTCCTCCTCCAGGACTCCTCTTCTAACAGGATGCTTAAAATGTGTAACACAAGCCCTGCAAGCCTTGCCTCTAAGGAGCACTCTGGTTACACCTCTTCCAAGACAGATAGCATTGTTTGTTCAGCAGTACTTTTAGTAGTCTTCTCTGGCACCACAATCTAAATAGATCAATTTCTCTGTCTTCCTTCCTCAGTGTCCAAATGTCATATGCATATGAGCGATGGAAAACACCCTGATGTTGGTCAGGCTCGCCTTAGTTCTCATAACATGCTTGCTCTTCAACTCTCTAAAGAGGTCTGTACAGCAGACTTACCTAATGCAATGTGTCTTTTGTTGTCTTGACTTCTGCTTCCATGAGCATTGATTGTGGAGAACACTTTAGTCAACATTGATGGCAATATGTTTTGATCGTACCTTTGCCCAAAGTCCCACTTATGATGGAGGGGACAGAAAAAAATGGAAACCTGGGTCTTCATATTTCTTATACAGTTGATTTGATTCCTGTATGGCTGAGATCCCTCTGACTCACTGCAGGATAGGTTAAATATAAATTTTCTTTTCTTTTTTTTTTTAATAAATTTTATTTTCTGTGTGAGTTTTCTTGTTCACTGATATGGAAAGTTGAACAATTGGTTGTTATTAAAGCCAAATTTATGGTAGCACAGTGAATGATGATAACAGATGAAAGTTGGACACTGGTGAAATTGTATTGCTGTTAATAACTCTGTTAAAATGATCTTAAAATATACATCTGTGAGGTGAATAATACAAAAACCTGAGGATTCATGTGGATCAGTTATTTAGCATTGTTGTCTGCAGGTAGAACAGTAATTAGAGGTTAAAAAAATAAATTCAAATGTAGGATTTAGATTTGGAATATTTGTGAAAGTTAATAAAGAATCCCGTAGAGTAGTGGTTTACATTTTGAGCTGCTAACCCAAGTTCAGCAGCTTGAATCCACTAGCAGCTCCTGGGAAGAGGGATGCGGCTCTCTAAGCATATAAACAATGGCAGTTCTATTATGGCCTAGACAGTTACTTTGAATGGGAATTGACACGATGGATATGAAGTTTGTTTTTCTTTTTCTGTTTTTTTTAATCAAGGCATCTTTAACATGTCTTCAGATTATTAAACTATCCATTAAATTCCCACAAACCATTGGTAAAATAGAAAATAACTATCTAAAACTAGTAGGATAAATGAGGGTGTCTGTATTATTTCAGTCTATCAGCTAACCAGATTGTTCGTAACTATGTAAAGACCGTTTGTCTTTCCTCAGTGTTCCTACTTAGAACCTGTGTCAGACCCAGTTGACCAGAGAAACAAATCCAGAGACACTCATATGTCTCATATGTGTATAAGAGAGTGCATTGTATTAAAAATTGTATAATTGAGAAAACATCCCAGCCTAATCCAGGTCAAGTTCATAAGTCTAATATTAGCCCACGTGTCCTACACTAGTCATGAATCCCTCTTCAGACTCATGCAGCACATGCAATGATGCTGAATGCAGAAAGATCACAGGCTGGTGTGTGAAATGTCTTGTGGAACCATCCAGTGGCAGTGAAAATATCACAGTACTGGCTCAGGTCTCCACATGGCTCCTCCAGCTCTCTAGTGTCACTCTTCAACAGGAAAATGAAGCAGAGAGAGTGTGTGTCCCGCCTCCAGGGAGAAAGAGGAAGTTTCCAGAATCCTCATGCGAAGCTGACAAGGAGGTATCAATCAGGTTGTGACCTGATTGACAGGCTAGATTCCACTTCTACTCTTATTAATCAAGTTGACATGAAATTATGTAACTACCATAGACCCCTGGGAGGCCCAGGCCAGAGCCTTAGCTGATCTTCTGAACTATTCACAATTACTATATAAAGTAAATTAGAGTCACAATTACTATATAAAGTAAATTAGAGTCACAATTACTATATAAAGTAAGCTGGAAGCCCAGGCCAGACCCTTAGCTGATCTTCTGAACTATTCACAATTACTATATAAAGTAAACTGGGCATCTGGGTTTATATTTAAACATAATTCTCTGCATTGGCTGTGGGCTGATACTCACACCAGATCCATTTTTTACGAGTATGCTCCAGATGTGTTCTCAGGAATAAAAAATAGAATAAAAAAATCTACCCAGGCTTGCTGAGGCTTTATATGGAGCAAAGCTTTGAGAAATTTTGCTGTAAAAAATCACATCAGAGGAGCCTACAGCCCTCACTGATCCTTGTTAGCCAGATCCTGTTACCCATAAGGGAACATTTACATAAACCCAGAGCTTTACTAAAAAAATAATTCCCTCGTGCAACTGCCCCAGATTATGGATCTATATACTCTCCTGCCATGTGCTTTAGAATCCCCAACCTCCCAGGCCCTCGGGTGTAAGGTATGTATGTTATCACAGATATAAACTGCCTGAATGGGGAAAAAAATCTATTTAATCAACTGTACGAAAGGAAACCTTGATATCTAGGGAAGGGGCTATAGCTAAGTCAACATAATATATTTTTGCAGCTTAGTACTACTAAGATAAAGCACAATCCTGTTCTTTATTCTGGCCCCTGAAAGGATTGGTCATTTGCTTTTCTGAACCTTAAGAAATACGTATAGCGGCAAGGCTGAACATTTCCTCAGTTCTTAAAGTATAAATCTCTACTATTAGAAAAATATTTTGAAACCCCTTTCAGATGAAAGATACTCCTATTTTTAATAGATAGGTATTTGATAACATTGAAAAAATTAACTGAAGGACTTCTGAATGACTTGTATGTAGGGATATATATTAATGTGTTGAGAAAATACCAGGATTTGAATGATCTATGAGCATAATTCCTATCTGTTTTAAAATATGATAAACGAGATACCAGTTTACCTTAAATCTTATATTGATATTCAAATTGAAGTAGTCTGAAGAAGTCTTTTTTAAAAAAAATAAGCTTGGCAAACTGCGATTGTCTTTCAAGAGCAGAATACTAAAGTGGCTCATTGAAGCGCGTTTACATTTAATAACCTCATTCATCCACTCTTTCCATTGTTAGGGAAGTCACACGTGCAGACTCTGTGACTCGCACTGAGCTAGATGGGGAGGCAGTGGGAGCTTTGCCTGCACATGTGCCACTGTATCTCCGCACACAGTTAACAGATCCCCTTCTAGACAAAGGGCAGGGGAGCGTTCTTCAACTCTCAGAAGCATTCAGCATGAATAGCAAATCCAAACACAAGTTAATGCACACGTGGACAATATTAATGGGGGGATAATGTTAGAGTCCAAATGTCACTGTATTAGTGCTTTGCTTCTTCCTCTTTTTTTCTTTAATATACTTATTTTTTACAGAAGTTATGTGCTTGATGATCTTTCATTGGTGATCTTTCCATTATTTTCATAACAAAGAGATAATTCATAATATGCATAATTTGTTACTAGCTTCCTCTTGACTGTGCATACATGTGGGGGTCCTAGCTCTCTTAGAAGAGCTCTATAATTATGGTCCTCTATAGGTGTGGACATCATGCAAATGGAGCACATTTCTCCTATAGTTAAATGTAAAACGCTATCCTCATTACAGAATCGAATCTCTTGACTTATTGGCTGCACATAACTTAGACCTTTTGGGTATTCATAGGAATAACGATGATTTTGGAACTGTGGTCAGGTATAAGTAGAACACAAATCATATAACCAAATATTTAAATCTTGGGTCTACCATGAAATAGCAAATAATTGTATGACTCTTAAATGCTATTCAGTAACAGTTGTAGTAATAATAATAACAATAATACATTCCCATATTTTTAATGAGAAAAATGTTTAAACAAGTAAGATAATGTGAAAATATTTTTAAATCTTTGAATAATATGCAAGTAAAAGTGGCCTTATAACTTTATATTTTTCATATGGTATCCATTGTTGGAATAAACATTCATGATTTATGAATAAGTCCAACCTTCAGTAAATTATTATTTTAGCAGTATTTCATTGGCCAATATTACTCAAACTCAGGCCTATAAGTCCTTAGAAACTACATTTATATTTTAGTTTTCATTGTTATTTTTTTAATGCCTAAATATAAAAAATTAACACAAACAAATGTATATTGGAAGATACTCCCTAACAATATTTGCGTTTATTTTCTTGAGAAGTTAAATTTAAATGCTGACTAGCATAAAAATAACTTCTTATGAACACTTAGTTAAGTCTGGCATCCAACCGTATAGCATGGCCAGATGTCAAAATTACAATTATCTCACTGGAATCTTTGTAATTGTTCTGAATTCTGTTTTTAAAGAAAAAATATTCTCATTAGCAATGAGGCTTTGCAACTGAATGATATGTATATTGCATAATATTTTGTAACTTAAATTATTTAATAAGTTATAAAATGGCATCAGTAAAGAGATAAAGTACAGCTTAATGAGCAGAGAAGAGAATTTACTATGAAAATAATCCACTGTGATCACGAGGTGCCAGAGGGATCAGGTATAAAGCATCATCAAAAAAAAAAATCTTACCATAGTGAATGAAGGGGGCAGTCCAGAGTGGAGACCCAAAGCCCATTTGTCGGCCACTGGAGATCTCCTCACAGAGGGGTCTAGGGGAGGAGATGAGTCAGTCAGGGTGCGATGTAGCACCAATGAAGAATACAGCTTTCCCCCAGATCCTAAATGCTTCCTCCCCCCCAGCTACCATGATCCGAATTCTACCTTGCAAGTCTGGATAGAGCAGAGGTTGTACACTGGTGCATATAGGAGCTGGAGGCACAGGGAATCCAGGGTGGTTGATACCTTCAGGACCAGGGGTGTGAGGGGCGATACTAGGAGAGTAGAGGGTAAGTGGGTTGGAAAGGGGGAACCAATTACAAGGATCTACATGTGACTTTCTCCCTGGGGAACGGACAACAGAAAAGGGAGTGAAGGGTGACGCTGGATAGGGCAAGATATGACAAAATAATAATCTATAAATTATCAAGGGCTCATGAGGGGGGGAGCAGGGAGGGAGGGGGGACAAAAAGAGGACCTGATGCAAAGGGCTTAAGTGGAGAGCAAATGCTTTGAGAGTGATTAGGGCAAAGAATGTACAGATGTGCTTTATACAATTGATATATGTATATGTATGGATTGTGATAAGAGTTGTATGAGCCCCTAATAAAATATTGTTTTTAAAAAAAAAGAAAGAAAATAATCCACAAGGGCAAACAAGGTCGTGTACCATCACAATGAACCATGTGAGGGAAGGCTGTTGAGATCTTCAAGGGAACAATGTGAGAGAGCAGATTCAACACCGAGAACAAGAATCTATGTTCACAGTCAACTTAAAAGATATGTGCTGTAGCATACAATACTGTGCTCCAATTGAGAAAAATATATACATATACTACTTTGGGATATTTCCTTTTTTTGACTGAGCAATCAAATAATGAGTTGGTTCATGAAAAGAGTTCATTTATTAGTAATTCAGGGTGAAAAAATGTCAATCACAAATAATACATATTACCTCACTTACATAAAAAGCGAGCAAAGGGACATGTGTAGAGACCATAGTTCTTAGTCGATCCCAGTGGCTGGATGGAGAGGAGGTGTTTTGCTGATGGAGCTCGGAGTTTCAGTTTATGGTGTAAAACATTATCTTTGGTGAAGGGAAGTGGCTGAATGAGCCATTGGTATAACTTGTGTCCCTAATGGTCCATCATAAGGGCCACCCAGCCGGCTCCGACGAATGGTGCCCTGTCCACAGCAGAAGGAAACACCGCCTGGCCCTGCTCCAGCCTCACAAGGGCTGTTACGTTTGAGGCCACGGTCGCAGCCACTGGGTCCACCCAGTTTTCCAAGGGTTTTTCTCTTTCCTGTTGCCCCTCGATGACTTTACCAAATCAAATGTGATTTTCCAAGCACTGGCACGGCCTCCTAATGGTGTTCAAAAGAGGAGAATGAAAGTCTCATCATTTTGACTTTTTTAAAAAACATTTTATTAGGGGCTCATACAACTCTTATCACAATCCATACATATACATACATCAATTGTATAAAGCACATCTGTACATTATTTGCCCTAATCATTTTCTTTTTCTCCTCTTTTCTTTTTTTACATTTTATTAGGGGCTCATACAACTCTTATCACAATCCATACATATACATACATCAATTGTATAAAGCACATACATACATTCCCTGCCCCAATCATTCTCAAAGCATTTGCTCTCCACTTAAGCCCTTTGCATCAGGTCCTCTTTTTTTCCCCCTTCCCGCCCTGCTCCCCCCTCCCTCATGTGCCCTTGGTAATTTATACATCATTATTTTGTCATACTCTTGCCCTATCCAGAGTCTCCCTTCCCATTCTGACTTTTAAAGAAGATCTTGAATGGACTCACTTCGAGGTTGATTTCTTTGTTCTTCTTAAAGTACATTTTCTTTTCAATATTCTTTGCCAAATTGTACTCCTCGAAAAACACCAGCATCGGATACGTGAGATATACTTTTATAACAGCAGCAGAAGGGCAGCTGCTGTGGTGGCTTAGGCCCAACCAAAGGCCTCATAGTCTCTGTTCCCTGGTGTGGAGCCTTGAAGCTACAGTGTCCCAATAACCATCTGCATTATGTTTCATGTCCCTGGTCTAACTCAGTTTCTTATGCAGTGCCTGGGATTCTCAAACATTTGCAAGGAACCATCCAAAATACAATAGAGGAAGGGGGATCAGGAATAGTACAAGAAGGGGAATTTGTTTCCATGAAGAACTGTGCTTGTCATGAGACTAGAAAATGTGCATGGTGTCCTGCAACCATGATCGAACATAGTGACGAACCCACAAGCTGCTCTTGGGGAGAAAGAGGAGGTCTTTGATTCCTGGAAAGACTGTCAGCGTCACAAACCCACGGGTAATTCTCCGCTGTGCTACAGGATGCACATGATTCAGAACCCATTCTGTGGCTATGAGTGAGTGTATTTCACCAAGCACTATGTCCTCTAGGTTTATGCATGTTGTGTTGGTTTGTGCACATTCATTTCTATTCTTTAATGCTGTTGTGTGTTAGTATTCTGTTGTGTGTTTATCAAATTTTATTTATGTATTCTTCCACTGGTGAGCATTTAAGTTTTTCATTTTTTTTTGCTATGAGGAATTTTTAAAAATAGGAAAAGGTAAAAAAGAATAATAAAAAATATAGCTGACATGCCCATCATATTCCGAATCATGAACAATCAAATAATACAAAGTGACTATTGTTGCTAGGGACCGTTAAGTTGGCTCCAACCCATAGTGAACCTAGTGAACAGAGAGAAACATTTCTTGGTCATGCTACATCCTCAACGTTGTGGTTTTCTGTGATCTCATTATTGCATCCACAATGTCAATCCAACTCCCTGAGTGGCTTATAATGTTTTTTATGATTCTCCATTTTAACAAGCAGAATGCCCTTTACTAGCATTTTGTCTCTCCTGATAACATGCCCATAATATGTGAGATGAAGTCTTGTAATACTTGCTTCTAAGGAGCATTCTGACACAACTTCTTTAAAGACAGATTCCTAATAGTCCGTGGTAATTTCAATCTTTGCCCACACCTTAATTCAAATGCATCCGTTCTTCCCCAATCTTTCTTATCTCTTGTTCAACTTCCACATGTGTATGTGGCATTTGAAAATACCATGCTTTTGGTCATGTACACTGTAGTCCTCAAAGTGGCACCTTTGTTCCTTATACTTCAAAGAGTTCTTGTCCAGAAGAGTTGCCCACTGGAGTGCATCCTTTGATTTCTTGGCTGCTGCTTCCATGAGCATTGATGGTGGATCCAAAATATAATTTGGAAGGAGGTTTTAAGTAGGTCATCTTGGATTAAATCCAAATTCAAAGGAAAAGTAACAAATATGTGACTAGTTAGCGTTACCTTAGATGCAATTTATACTTTCTGAACATTTGTGTTACTGTGGTCATTGTTGCTGGTAGGTGCTAAGATTGTCATTGTTATTGTTGTTGCTGGTAGGTGCTAAGATTGTCATTGTTATTGTTGTTGCTTGTAGGTGCTATGATTATCATTCACAGGGGACCCATGTGCAACAGAAGAAAGCACTGCCTGTCCCTCAGCCAGCCTCACAATTGCTCCTATGTTTGAACCCATTGTTTCAGTCACAGTGCCACCCCTCTCAACACAAGTCTTCTTTTTCCGTTAACCCACCATTTTACTGAGCATGATGCCTTTCTCTAAGGATTTGTCCCTCCCAATGACATTTCCAAGGTACTTGAGATAAAGTCTTCCCATCATAATTCCTTCTAAGCAGCATTCGTGTTGTACCTTTTCTAACAGAGATGTGTACATTCTCAGGCAGTCCCCAATGGATGCAATATTCCTTGGCAACACCACAATTCAGAGTCATCAACTTCTCTTTGGTCCTTCCTTACTTATTTCCCAGCTTTCACATGCACAGCAGGCACTCAAGAATACTATTTTAGTTACGGGATTATAATAGAATTCAATTAACTTTGTTGTTTTCTAATGCTTTAAAGAGATTTCATAAGCAGATTATTAGTTCATTGAATTCCATGATTTCTTTGCCTGCTGCTTTCATGAGTGCTGTTTGTGGATCTGAGTAAAATGAAGTAGTTGGTGTGTTAGACAGGGTTCTCTAGAGAAACAAAACCAAGACACTTATGATTAGATAGATAGATAGACAGATAGACAACAGAAAGAAATAAACAGCTAATTAGTCCGCAGAGTAGTACAGGGGTTTGGTTTAATTCACTTCCGTGAGATACTTAATATATTTGCAGTCCTTCAACTCATGAGGTCTGCTGGGTGCAAGTTAAGGAAGCAGACAGCTGAGTCTTCTGTAGAGTAATACAGGCAGTCCAGCCACAGGCAACAAATAGCAGGGCGGGTTATCAACAGTCAGGCAGATGATGGTCCAACATTCCCCAGCTCAAGTTATGTCTATACCAACAGTGTGATGAAGCAGGTCTCAAAGGAACCTCAAACTATAGCAACACAGTCCACAGGTTGGGTATCCCACAGGCAATGTAGCTCACTAGTTGAGGCAGAGAACTAGCTAAGGCAGTTGCACGATATCCACACACTGGTCCAATCAACACAGATCAAGAGACAGAAAGGCGAGGCTCACCAAACTATTTATCTCTTTGCCCTTCAATTAAACTGTGACCTCATTAATGCTACATGTGTTTCTTGGTCAGGTTGGCACAATAAACCTACCTATCACACTTGGCAACTTCAATATTTTCTCTAATTTTCATTATGTTGCTATTGGTCCAGATATGTTTTTTTTTTCTTTCTAGGAGGTGTAATACATATTGAATATGGATTGGGACCATTGGATATTAATTATTGGTAAATGCTTCAAGTTCTCCTGCCTTTCATTATGTGAGATTGTGCCATTTGGCCATGGCAGACTGTTTATATAGCTTCTTCTAATTCTGATGCACAACTCTTCTCCATATAAGTCGGCTTCTTGGATGCTGCGTTCGTTATATAGACAGAATACATATGATGAAAAGATTCAACCCTAATACACATCGTTCTTGATTTTAAATCATGCAATATTCTTTGTTTTGCTTGAAGATCTACCTGTTGCTCTATTCATAATTTCTGTATGAGCACAATTAACTGCTCTTAAATTCTCATTCTTCACAGTGTTATTCAAAATTTGTTATGACCTATACAGTTGAATGCCTTTGCATCGTCAATGAAACACAAATAATATCTTGTTGGTGTTTTCTGCTTTCTACCAAGATCCATCTTATATCAGCAGTAATATCGCTTTTCTATATACTCTTCTAAATCCTCCTTGAATCTTGGACACTTCCCTGCTTGAATACTGCTGTAACCATTTTATTATTCAATAATTCCCATAGTTCCTCCGATTATCATTCTTTGGAAGAGGCACATATATGAACCTGTTCCATTTGGTTGACCAGGTAAATATAGACACATTTCTTGGTATATTTCTACATCCATTTGTGGACATGCTTCACATGGCATTGTTAGCTCCTGGAGCATTAATTTTTGCTCTGCCTTCATTAAATCCTTCACTGTTTAAAGTCTTTCAATCCTTGGTGTTGCAAAGGAGCATCCTGTGATCTCAGAAGGCATTTCTACCAAAATATCGCCATATTTTCCAACTGTTGATCTTTCTTTGTTTCCAACTTGCATATTCGAATCACAAGCACTAAGCAATGCAACTTGAGTGCATGGTTGGTCAATTTCAGATGGAAAGAAAAAATCTTAAATTTTCTGCTCTTTGGCATTAGTGAAAAGGGCTTAAATTTGAATAATAGTTATGTTAACTGGTTATATGACCCACATTAGAATTCCTGGAGATTGACATGAAATCCTACACAGTACCTGAATTCAGCTTTTGTCTATGTTAAGGATATGTTCTGTCAGCTTCAGATTTCAGTCAAGTTATTAGAAAAATTATTTTATTCCTTTGGAAGCAGGAATAATGTTAACATTTCTTCTGTCAAAAGGAGCTGGTTATGAGGATTGACTTTAAAGAGCCTTTTTTTGTTCCTTTAGAATTTATTTCTAGCTTAAGAAAAAATGGAAACATTCCTTGATAATAATGTTTGCAAGGAGCACATCTAAACTATTTAAATGAATAAAACTTCAAGGTAACATTAATAACTAATAAGTACAGATGGATGGGAACCGGCATAACTCACTCTCTTTCATCCATTACTAAAACTCTCACAGGATGTCTGACGTTACTTTGCTAACTTACTTTTGGCACTTATGATCCCATCATAACTATAAAATTTCCTGTCACTTAGTATACTTAGTACTCCATCTGTTTATTCATTCTTCCTCTTTGAAAGTCTAAATCAGTGAGATTTTACTGTATTTTCTTAAATCAATTCAAGGTAAAGCAACAATAACTTGATTTTTTAAAAATTAAATCTTGCTATTACAGAGAATCAGCAAATATTAACAACGTGGATAATTTTGCTTCTGGTGAGCATAATTAGAAAGTTAGCGTTATATTATTATACAGCTTGATAAAAGTTTTTCTTTTTTAAAAAGAATTACTGGCACATAATTCACATATCATACAATTCAATAGTTCAGTCATATTAAAAAGAGTCACACAATCATCACCACAATCAATTTGAGAACATTTCTTCCTTCTTGTACTCTTTGTTATTAGCTCCCCATTTTCCCTAACCTCCCCTGCCATTCACCACAAAAGATTTTTGTTATGAAGCATTTGTATTAAAAACAAAATTCTATAACTCAAGTAGACTTAGCCTTTAAGAAAATATATATATTGAGTTATAATTTGTAAATTGATATTTCTTTTTCATTAACTTCTATTTTAATATATGATGGGTTCACAATTCATAGAAAATGGACATAAAAGAGAATTAAATTACATATGAATTTTTATGAGCCCATCATATATGCATACATATATAAGTATATATAATAAATGGATTTAGCATTAACAAAAATGTTAATAGATGATTGTTGTTTTTAGCTGTCATCCAGTTAGTTCCATCCCACACCCTTCCCCAATGCACATCAGAAGGAAACACTATCTGGTTCTGTACCACGCTCACAGTTATTCCTGGGGATATTGTTGAAGCTGAATTGCGTCACTCCATCACCTGAGGACCTTCTTCTCCTGAACTACCCTCTGACTTTACCAAACACGATGTCTTTCTCCGGGGACTGGATTCCCCTGACAACATGTTCAAAGTACAGAAGACTAAGCCTTTCCATTCTTGTCTCTAAGGGAGCACTCTGGTCACACTTCTATTTATTTGTTCTTTTGGTTGCTCATGTACTTTTGAAATATCTTGTCAGCACCACAATTCAAACCCTTCCCTTCTTCTATCATCTTCCTTATTCAATGTCCAACTTTCATATGCTAGACAACTGAAAAAAAATCATGGCTTTGGTCATGCACACCTGTGTCCTTAAAGTATCATCCCAGCTTTCCAACAGTCTTGTAGAGTGGATATACTGGACGTATTACATCATTTGACCACCTTACTGATGCTCCCATGAGTATTGATTGTGAATCCAAACAAGGCCAAATCCTTGACAATTTCAACTTTCTCTCCATTGATCCTGATGTTACCTATTGGTCCATGTATGAATATTTTGGACTTTACAGTGAGCTGTAATCCATACTGAAGGCTGAAATCGTTGATATTCATCAGCAAATGCTTCAAGTCCTCCTCACTTTCAGCAAGCAAGGTTGTGTCATCTGCATATCACGGGTTTTTATAAGCCTTCTCCTGATCCTAATACTGGATTCTTCTCCAGATCACCTAGCTTCTTTATTTACTCCACATAAACATTGAATAAATATTTTGAGAGGATACAACCTTGATGCACGCTTTTCCTGATTTTAATATATGCAGTATTACCATGTTCTGTTTTCACATTTGCTTCTTGATCCATGTACAAGTTCTTTATGAGCATCATGGAATGTTCTGGAATTTCTATTCTTCTAAGGCTATCCATGGTTTGTTATGATCCACAAAGTCAAATGACTTGCCACAGGATATAAAGGACTAGTGAATAGATTTTTAGTATACTGTTTTTAGCCAAGATCCATCTGTTATCAGACAATGATATCCCTTGTTTTATGCTCTTTTCTGAAACTAGCATATACTTCTGGCAGCTCCCTGCCAATGTACTCTGTGTTAGACTGGGTTGACTAGAGAAACAAATACAGGGACACTCATAAACATGTAACAAAGAGCTTTATATTATGGAGTAATTACATATCAGTAAAACATCCTAGTCCAATCCAAATCAAGTCCATAAGTCTGATACTAGTTGATAAATCCCTCTTCAGACACACTCAACTACTTGCAATGACATAGAATGCAGGAAGATGAGATGTCAGGGTATCACAGAAGCCAGTAGGGCATCAACATAACAAAGCAGGGCAAAATGAAGCTTCAAGGCATCGTGATGCACGGCATGATGATATAATCCACCAAGATCCATGGCTGGCTGGACCCACCGATAGTGCAGAGCAAATAATTTAAGCAGCAGCTTGTTAGTTCGATCACCAGGGGAAAAGAGAAAGAAGCCAGCCTCAGAGAGTCATTTATCTCAGTTCCCTCCAATCAAGGTGTGGCCTGATTGACAGCTAAATCCTGTCCACATGTTCCTATGGGAGCAAAGTTGAAACCAAAAAGCTAAATTTCACATACTGCTACAACTTTCAGTTGATTTTTAGCAAAATTTTACCTAAATGATATTTTTCTGCAGTTTTCATATTCTATTGGCTTAACTTTCTCTGGAATAGGTACAAATATGGGTTTCTTCTAATAAGATGGCCAAGTACCTGTCTGTCTTCCAAATTTCCTGGCATAGATGTTGTGGTAGTTACATAATCTGCTGTCAATTTGAAACTCTAAGAGTGAAGGGGTGGAGTTTAGCCTGTAAGGTTGCAGCTTGATGACCTCATTTGGAAGTGCTAATGAGATAAAATAGCTCATTGGAGGTGGGACACAGGTTCACTCCCTGTGAAATATTCCTGTTGACAAGACACATGGGGCTACGCTAGAGCCTTGAGCTGAAGGAGCCACATAGAGACCACTGCCAGTGCTGAGATGATTCCACTGTCACTAGATCCATAAGACTTTCTACCCACTGGCCTGTGATCATCCTGCATTCAGCATCATTGCATGGGCTGTGTGAGCCTGAAGAGAAACTCATGGCCTGGTGTCAGACATATGGGATGATATCAGAATTAAGAACTTTATATAGATTGGCCTAGGACGTTTTTTCAATATTTAATTGTTCTTGTATATAAAACGTTTTCTTATACACATATGAGTGTCTCTGAATGTGTTTCTCTAGTCTACCCAGACTAACACAGATGAGCAAATACATTCAGTGCTTCATCAGCTTGTTGAAACATTTCCATTGGTTCTCCATCAATTAATTCTTGGAGCCTTATTTTTAGCTAATGCTTTCAGTTCAGCTTGGAATTCCTCCTCCAGCACTATTAATGTTCATATGATGCATCTTGAAATGATGGGATGCCAACTTTTTTTTTGTACAATGACTCTGTTTTCTTCCCCTTTTCTTTAGATACCTCATTCAGTATTTTTCCTGAGAATCTTTCAATATTACAACTCAAGGTTTGACTTTTTGTCTTGAGATGTTTCAGTTTAAGACATGCTGTGTGTGGTTTTCCTTTTTTATTTTCTAAGTCTTTGTACATTTTATTATAAAATTTACCTTCTTGAACTGCCCTTTGAAATGTTCTGTTCATCTCTTGAGTTCATAGTTTCTTCCATTTCCCTTAGCTACTTTATGATTAAGAATAAATTTCAGAGTCTCTTCTGATATCCACTTTGATCTTTTCTTTCTTTTTTGTCTTTTATAACATTTTGCTTTCTTCATAAATGATGTTCTTAATGTCCTACAACAGATCATCAAATTCTGTCATTTGTGTTCAGTATATCAAATCTGTTTTGAGCTGTTCACTAATAATAATCAATGCATCTTGAACGGATGCTTGATCAGTTTCTGTCTGAAGACATGGGTATAAGTCCTCAATTTCCTCATCATTATTTTTTCTGATTGGTGCATAAATTTGAATACTAGTTGCATTGATTAAATTTCCTTGAAGGCAGATAGAATAATCTTATCACAGACAGTATTATACTACAAGGTGGTTCTTGAATCACTAAGAATTGTAAACATATATTCCCTGAATGAGAGACCTGCTGAATATATCAACCAAACACTCCAAAAGATGAAAAAAAGAAATCACAGCCTCAACAATTATAGTGGGTGACTTCAACACACCGCTCTCTGAGAAAGATAGATCACAGGAAAAGAAACTCAACAAGGCTAGAGATCTAAACACTACAATTTGACCTGATAGATATTTACAGAGCTTTTCGTCCAAAAAACAATTAATTCACATTCTTCTCAAGTCCACATGGCACATATTTGAAGATAGACCACATGCTGGGACATAAGATGAATCTACATAAATTTAAGGACATTGATATCATCCAGACCTCTCTCTCTGACCACTGTGCCATAAGGCTAGAAATCAACAAAAGGAAGATGAAGAAAACTAGAGCAAACAATTGTAGGATGAATAACTCTTTACTGCAAAAGGAGTCCATATTGGCACAGATCAGAGATGAAATTAGAACATTTCTAGAAACCAACGAAAATGAGCACACGATGTACTAAAACTTATGGGACACAGCAAAGACAGTCATCAGAGGACATTTCATAGCAATACATGCACACCTGAGAAAGGAAAGCATGATTTATATGCTGGAATAAAATTTACAACAACAAGAGCAGAGTCAACAGGACAATCCTACTAATAGCAAAAGAAAAGAAATAATAAAAATCAGGGTTGAGATTCAGGAGCGGGAAAATAAGAAAGATATGGAAAAAAATAATGCTGCTAAAAGTTGGTACTTTGAAAGGATAAATAGAATCGACAGACCACTGGCAAACCTAGCCAAAGAAAGGAGGGAATAAATGTCAATAGCAAGAATAAGGGATGAAAGAGGGGACATTACAACAGACCCTAATGACATCAAAAGGATAGTTACATAGTACTACAAAGGATTGTACTCCAGTGAATTCAACAATTTGGAAGACAAGGACAAATTCTTGGAAAAACAATCCCTCCCTAGATATTAGATGCCCCTCGATGGACATTAAGAATCTCAACAGACCCATAACAATAGAAGAAATAGACAAGGTTATCAAGGTATTACCAACAAAAACATCCCCTGGACCAGATGGCTTCATGGGAGAAATCTACCAAACATTTAGGGAAGAACTAACACCAATCCTACACAAACTCTTCCAGAACATAGAAAGACGGCAAACTCCCGAACTCCTTCTATGAAGCTAGTATAACTCTGATACCAAAGCTGGGCAAGGATCCCACAAGAATCAAGAACTACAGACCAATATCCCTAATGAACATCGATGCAAAAATTCTTAACAAAATACTAGCCAACAGAATACAAAAGTATATAAAACAAATAATTCACCATGACCAAGAGGGATTCATACCAGGGATGCAGGGATGGTTCAACATACGAAAGACTATTAGTATTATTCATCGCATTGACATGAAAAACTATAAGAACCACATGATAATATCAATAGATCCAGAAAAAGCATTCGACAACATCCAACACCAATTCCTGTTTAAGACCCTTGAGAAAATAGGAATGGAAGGTAAACTCCTCAAGACAATATAAGCTATATATGAAAAACCAACAGCCAACGTGGTAATCAATGGAGAAAAGACTAACACAATCCCACTGAAAAAGGGGACCAGACAAGGATGCCCCTTGTCCCCACTCTTATTTAATATCATGCTGGAGGTTTTAGCTAACAGCATAAGGCAAAGAAAAGACAACAAAGGTATTCATCTGGGGAAGGAAGAGGTGAAACTATTGTTATTTGCAGATTATATGATTTTATATATGGAAAATCCCAAAAACTCCACAAGGGAAGTACAGGAAGCAATAGAGGAGTCTGGCAAAGTGTTGATACAAGATCAACAAACAGGTCTTTCGGACTGTTATACTCATCGGATATGACCACAGAAGAGAAGGTCAAAAAGGTGGTATCCTTCACAATAGCCAAATGCAAATTCAAATATCTAGCGATATACCTGACTAAAAGAACAAAAGATCTATATGGGGGAAACTACAGAACACTTTGACAAGAAACCAAGAGCAACCCCAACAAATGGAGCAATATCCCATGCTCATGAGTTGGAAGACTTAATATAGTCAAGATGTCAGGTACTATATAAATTTAATGCAATCCCAATCCAATTACCCTCAACTTTCTTCAAAGAAATGGAAAAACTGATTACCAACCTCATATGGAGATGGAAGAAGACCAGAATTAGCAGAGAGCTCCTCAAGAAGAAGGACATAGTGAGAGTGCTAGCTTTACCTGACTTAAGCACATACTATGGAGTTACAGTTGTCAAAACTGCATGGTATTGGTAGAATGACAGATACTCAGACAAATAGAAAAAAACTGAAAACCCAGAAATAAAATCATCGGCATAATGGCAACTGATCTTTGATAAGGGCCCAAAAATATCCAATGGGAAGCAGATGCCCTCTTTAACAAGTGTTGCTGGAAAAAATGGATATTTGCCTGCATAAAAATGAATCAAGACCCTTATCTCACTCCATGCAGAAGAATAAACTCAAGATGGATCACAGACCTTGAAGTTAACCCCAAACTATTAGGGCCATCAATGAAGGAATTGGGAGAAACTTGAGAACTTTGGCACAGGGAATACATAGGCTATCAGAAATAGGGAAGGACACAAACACAGAGGAGGCACAAATTGACCAATGGGATATACTGAAGATAAAACACCTGTGTACATTGAAAGAATAATAAGAGAGTCCACAGACTGGGAAAACATCTTTAGCAATGACACATCAGACAAAAGCCTTATTACTAAAATCTATAATACTCTGCTAGATTCCAAAAAGAAAAAAAAACTAATTGCCCACTGAGGAAGTGGGAAAAGGACTTGAACAGAAGTTTCACAGGGGCAGAAATCCGAATGGCCAACAAACATATGAAAAAATGTTCCCGATATTTAGCCATAAGAGAAATGCAAATCAAAACAACAATGAGGTACCACCTAACACCCTCAAAGATAGCCCAATTCAAAAAATCAGAAAGCAACAAGTGTTGGAGGAGCTGTGGGGAGACCGGAACTCTCATCCAGTGCTGGTGGACCTGTAAGTATGTACAGCCACTATGGAAATCTATCTGGTGATATCTAAAACTAATGGAAATGATGTTACCATATGACCTAGCCATCCCCTACTGGGCATTTACCCAGAAGAGGCAAGAAACAAACCAAGACTAGACATCTGTGCTCCGGTGTTCATTGCGGCACAGTTCACAACTGCAAGGAGTTGGAAACAGCCCAAATTTCCATCAACTGACGAGTGAATTAAAAAGCTGTGGTACATACATACAACGGAGTACTACGCATCACTAAAAAGCTGTGATGAATGTATGGAGCACATCGCTGCATGGGAAGAACTGGAGGAAATCATGCTAAGGGAAGTAAGACAAGCACAAAAGGACAAGTACAACATGAGTCCATTGAGGGAAAGAGGGATCAGATTTCAACCCACTGTTCCAAGATGTGAATGTAACGTGCCAGCATGGAGTATGGAACCAGTGGAGAGGCTGGCCCCAATCCCAACTACTATGTGGACACCTGCCCCTTCCCCCAGAAGAATTTATTTTAAAGGACGGCATTGAATCTGCAGGTCTGGGAGAGGGACATATCTGATCAGAGCACACCAGAGCAGATGAAGGGGGAGGAGGAGAGAGTGGAGCACATCCTGGCCCACCAGACCTTGAGGACGATGTTCCCAATTAGACCAGCCAGTCCACCGAAAGAAGCACATGGCTCGGCCCACTACGAGACATGACACCCCTCACTGACCCATAGTCCTATGGTAGACAACACCAGAGACAGTGTGGGAATTGCACCCAATCTGATCCCGCCATGCAGAGGCAAAACACTAAGGGTGTGCAGGAGAGCAGCAAGGGAACAGAGCGGCGAGGTCCTCAGGGAATGCTGAAGGTGGACTTTAGGGCCAGGGCATGGTGCCTCAACAGACTGGACTGGAAAACATTCCTAAAGTCCAACGAACAGTTCTTGACCTAACAACAAGCTTTTCTTTCTTGTTGTGTTGTGTTTTGGTTTTTTTTGTCATTGGTTTGTTGTTGTTGTTTTGTTGTATATTCTTGCTTGGCTTTTCTCTGTCTTGTTTTTGTGCATGTTATTATCTCTGCAGGTCTATCTAAATAAGATAGTCTGGATGAACAATCTGGAGGAAAAACAACGGGACCCACAGTCCCGGGGGGGAATATAGGAGAGAGGGAGGTCGGGGGAAAGGTAGTGGAGTTAATAAACCCATGGACAAGGGAATAAGTGATGCAAATTGATGGTGAGGAGGGTGTGGGAGACCTGGTAGGGCATGATCAAGGGTAATGTAACCAAGAGGAATTACTGAGTCACCCCCCCCCAAAAAAAAGATGGTTCTTGAAATGTCCTCTTTGACAATGAATGAAAAGTTTTTCCTCTTGATTCTGTCCTTGATATAGTAAACCATATGATTTTCTTATTCAAAATGCCCAAATACCCATCCATTTTAGCTCACTAATGCCTAGGATATCAATCTGCAGTCCATTTAATTGTTTATGACTTCCAATTGAACTATATTCATACTGTGTACACTCCAAGTTCTGATCATTAGTAGATTTATGTAGCTGTTTCTTTTCATTTTGAGTTCTGCACCATCGGCAAATGAAGATCCTGAAGACTGTACTCCCACAGGCTTTACACCACTCAAGTTTCCACAATCGCTAGGACTTTGAGATAGTAGCTCCTCCTACCACATTTCCAGTAACTTCCAATGAGCTACCCATCCTCCAACAAAATCTCCAAACATGTTCATTAGAAAGTCCATATTTGAAAATGCTTTAGATCTATGTACAAAGTGTTCAGCAACTACTTACTCTGAGTGGTCAGCAGATTCCTTCTCTGGAGTTCTTAGTCTGGAATCTCCACCAACACTTGTTCACTTTTGGTGACTCTGCTGGTATTTGAAATATCTGTGACATAGGTTTCAGCATCACAGTAACATATAAGATATGACAGTATTACAAAATGACATACAAGGGGTGATCTTTTCTAATAGATGTCAACGGGATTCCTGTGTATTCCTTTTGGAGAAGTCCACCTGCTTAGACTCTGTTTATATTCTAGAAAAAAGGCATTTGCGATGAATGTCTTGCAAATATCAATTGTACAATCTCCAGCTTTATTTCTATTACGAAGGCCATATATTCCAATTAGTTCCTTCCTCTTTGTTTCCAACTTTTGCATTATAATTGGCAATAATTATCAGTACATCTTTATCTCATGTTTAATCCATTTCAGAATAAGAAAGTTGGAAGAATTCTTCATTTTCTTCATCATTAGCTTTAATGGATGGCATATACATTTGAATAATAGTTATGTTGACTGGATTTCCTTGTATCAGAATTGATATTTTCATACTATGGACAGCATTATACTTTAAGATACATCTTGAAATGACCTTTTTGACAATGAATGGGAAACCATTGCTCCTGAGTTTTTCATGACAAGGATAGCAAACCATGTGATTATTTGATTCAAAATTGCCAACACCAGTCCTTTTCAGCTCACTACAGCCTAGCATACTGATCTTTATGCATTCCATTTCATTTTTGACTACTTCAAATCTTCCTAGGTTCATACTTTATACATTCTAAGTTTCAATTCTTATGTGATGTTTACAGTTGTTTCTTTTCAGTTTGGATCATGCCCCATCAGCAAATGAAGGTCTCAGAGACTATCTTAAGCAAAACATTGTATGACTTGACTTTGAGAATATAGCTCTTCCTCAGGTACATATTGAGAGCTTCATCTTCAGGCACGACATTTGATCCTGCCAGGTTGCTATTCAGGAAGTTTTCAGTATCTGACGATGTTCCACTGCTATCAATGAGGTTTTCAGTATTCAACAAGGCTCTGCTGCTATCCACAAGGTTTCAGTGGCTGGTTTGTTGGGAGAGGAGGGCATATTCCTTCTTGCCATCTGTTGTTAGTTTGGAAGTTCTGCTGACAAAAATTCATCTAGTATGACCCTGCTGGTATCTGAAACAGCAGCAACAGAGCTGCCAATGTCACAGCAGCACACATGCCACCACTCGATGACCAGCTGACAGACGAGGGGTAGTTTTTTGAATACAAGGTAATTTAAAAGACATTTGAAATTTTTTGTGAATATGCCAAAGAAATAAGATCCACATATACTTGGATCATTTAGATCTCTTATGATTAATAATCATAGACATATATTATAATGCCCACAATAGTTCATAGGGCAAATCAGGAGCTATTACTATTAGAATTCCAGTTCATGCATGTACATAAAGAAAATGTGTTTTAACATGCACTTACCATCAGTGGATGGCTGAAGATAAGTTCTCTCAGTGAAATACCTGTCTTTTTATTATTATTATTATTTTAATAAATTATTTTATTGGGGCTCATACAACTCATCACAATCCATATATACATCAATTGAGTAAAGCACCCTTATACTTCGTTGCCTTCATCATTCTCAAAATTTGCCTTCCACTTGGGTTCCTGGAATCAGCTCATTTTCCTTTTTTCCCTCCTCCTCCCTCCCAGCTGCCCCCTCCCTCATGAACCCTTAATAATTTATAAGTTATTATTTTATCTTATCTTACACTGCCTGGCATCTCCCTTCACCCACTTTCCTGTTGCCAGTGCCCCAGAGAGGATGTTATATGTAGACTCCTGAGATCAGTTCCCACTTTCTACACCCCCTTCCCTCCCGGTATCGTCACTCTCACTGTTGGTCCTGAGGGGTTCATCTGTCCTAGATTCCCTGTGTTTCCATATCCCAACTATACCACTGTGCATCCTCTGGTCTAGCCAGGTTTGCAAGGTAGAATTGGGATCATGATAGTTGGAGGGGAGGAAGTGTTCAAGAGCTAGAGGAAGGTTGTGAGTTTCATTGTTGCTACACTGAACCCTGAATGACTCACCTCCTCCCCATGACCCCTCTGCAAGGGATATCCAGTTGTATACAGATGGGCATTGGGTCCCCATCATGCACTCCTCTCATTTAAGATGATATGATTCCCCCCCCCACTTTTGTTGCTTGAAACCTGGTCCCTTCAGCCCTTCATGATCATACATGTTGGTATGCTGCTTCCATGTGGGCTTTGTTGCTTCTGGGCTAAATGGCCACTTGTTTACTTTCAAGCCTTTAAGCCCCCAGATGCTATATCTCTCAATAACCAGGCACCATCAGCCTTCTTCACCACACTTACTTATGCACACTTTCGTCTTCAGCGTTTATGTGGGGAAGATGATCACACAATGATAGTTTTTGTTCTTTGGTGTCTGCTACCTGATCCCTTCAACTCCTCATGTTCACTTAGGCTTGTGTGCTTCTTCTCTGTGGGCTTTGTTGCTTCTAAGCTAGATGGCTGCTAGTTTGCCTTCAAGCCTTTAATACCTCAGAAGCTATATCTTTTTGTAAGTCGGGCACCATCAGCTTTCTTCACCACATTTGCTTATGCACACGTCTGTCTTCAGCGATCATGTCGGGAAGGTGGGTATCATGGAATGACTGTTCAGCTGAGCAAGGTGCTACTGTATTGAGAAAGTGTGTGCTAGGAGGCCCAATGTCCACCTGCTACCCTACTACTGAATCTATAAGTATATGCACATAGGTCTATTTCCCCCATAATCCTAAATATATTTACATATGTACATGTCTGTATTTAGGCTTCTATGTATGCCCTTTGCCTCCTACTCCTTTCCTCTATTGCCTTACACTTTCCTCCTGTCCCACTACCATGTTCAGCCTTCATTCTGGTTTCAATAATTCCTCTCAGTTACCTTTCTCTTGGTCACTCCCTACCAGTCCTCTCATCCCCTCCCTCCACTGGTTTTGAACCACTCGTTGTTCTCTTGTCCCTGGGTTGGCCAACACCTCCTCCCTTCCCCTACCTCCCATGCTCTCATGTGCCTCTGGGACCGTTCGTCCCGTTATATTCTTCTCTCATTGTTTGTCCAACCTGTCTTATCTAGGTGGACTTGCAGATATAATATGTGCATAAAAATGCAGATGGCTTTGACAGAACCAAAGTGGCACATAAGAACATGGTGTTGACAACAGCAACACCGACATGCTGACAAACAAAAAACCACTGACATACAAAATTTAAAAGAAGAGAAAAAAAGACAGCAACAAAACAAAACAAAACACCCTCTTAGTTCGAGATCTGTTTGTTGACCTTTAGGAGTGTTTTCCGGACGAGTCTGATGGGGTGCCACGTCCTGGCCCCAAAGTCCATCCTTTGTACTCCCTCAGGACCTCCTTGCTCTGCTTCTCCCACCGCTCCATTGCACGCCCCCAGTGTTTTGTCTCAGTGTGGTGGGGTCAGCTTAGCCGCACATCCCCCACTGTGTCTCAGTTGCTGTCCCATGTAGGGAACTACCACACCACACCCAGAAGGAAGCTGAAGCAAAGGAAGGAAGAAGAACAGAGTGGAGTACACCTGGGTGCACCAAGCTCAGAGGACAATAGCCCGGCTCGAAGGGCCCATTGTACAGAGAGGACCATACAGCCTACCCCATGGCGAGATGTGACACCCTGCACTGACTCCTGGCCCTACACGGGAAATACCTATCTTAATGTTGTTCCCTCACTCAAATTCACTGCCATTGAGTTGATTCCAATCATAGGGACCCTATAAGACTGGGAAGACTTCCCAAGTAGGCACAGCAACTCATTTATTTCCTTCCTATCTTAATCTTGTTAGGGTGCTGTAAAAGGGGCATGAGAACCACAACTGACCTCTTTTGACTTGACAAGGATCAGGAGATTCAAACTCAGCCTGAGGCCAATGCCTGTGAGATAAGGGGAATCCACTGCTCTGATCTTTCTGCCTTGTACTGTGACTCTTGGCTCTGCTGTGTCTTCCTCTGCCCTGTCACCAGTGTCACAGCTGTCTTTGCCTCAGCTGAGGAGGTTTGAGGTGCAGGTTCCACAGGATGCACTCTTCTTTCTGGATGGGAGTGAGATTCCCACTTCAGGCACTTGAGATGGCTCCTTTTATACCCAACAGGATGAAAAAATTGAACAATCTGAGTTCCAAGATTATATAACCTCAATGAATACTGTTAGCAATCTCTCACAAATGAAGCATACAATCTATCTGCATCTTCTTCAACCTAGATTCACCAGGAAAACATGTTTTGGCATGAGATTAAAAGACTATGGATAGAAGGGCCATATCACATAATTCATTGCATCACGAGGTCCAAAGAAAAGAGTGGCTTCTAGGGGGGAGGTTAAGTTTGAGCAGGGTGTCAGCTCAGAAGACTATGATGAAGGTTGGGGGGATTCACAGCAGTTAATAAACTCTGTAAATTTTCTCAAAGGACACAGGATGACCAAGGGGGCTTATTAGGAAGGTGTTTTAAGAAAATTGAAAGCAACATTGGTTTGAAAAGGACGGGACATGATGCCAAGGAGTCTTTAACCATCATGACAATGCAGCTGCTCGTTCTTTAAAGTAACCGGCTGTCCTCGGACAACTTCTTTGAAAAACCTAACCCCATTCATCCTCCTGTGACGATTTTGCTCCTTCAGACTTCTCATATCTCAAACTCACAGCACATTTAAAAGGAACACAAGATGAGTAGCTTGAGGCTGCCCGAACCACAGTCTTGACTTTGGTGTCAATCGAAGGGGGCAGAATGTTGGGGGAAGGGTCAAAGAGATGGAAATATCCTCAGAAGTATATGGACTTAGGTGGAGGACATGTCGAGGAACAATATATCTTTTTCATTAATAAAGCCTTTTATTATTTTCTAGCAACACTTTATGACATAGCCCAGTGTAATATGCAAGCTTGCCTCACCACACTATCATCCCAATGACAGACATATTAGTTTGGGAGCCAGGGTTTTGTGGCAAGAAATAACAAAAGACTGTATATTATAATCTATTTGCAATGGTAAAATTGCTAGTTTCCTCTGATTAAAAAATTGTAAGCTTGTTTCAGCTATGGGAGGTAAATGCTCCTCAATTCAAGAAGGGAAATGCATGGAAGCATAATAAATTCTCTAGATGCAAATAAATTATCCTTATTAGGCAACGTGTTCTTTTCATTGTTTCTATTTATTATTTCACTTAATAATGAATACTATAGTCAATTTACAAAGTAATGAACAGTTTTATAAGACTAATGAGAAGAGTACAAGTACAGTAAAAAATGAAGTTTTGAACAGCTACTTTAATAACCTAGAAATAAGTCAATTTTCTGTTCTAGAATTTATTTCTAAATTCTCTAAACATTTATCCCTTTCTCCTTTATAACATTCATATGCAAAATCTGAATCTTGTTGCATGCAATATGATTAAAATGGGCAATACTTGTAAGGCACCATTGTCTCGCGGTAAATCATTAAAGCTGATTAAATTCACTGTGTAACGATAGCAGGAGTCTTGTTGGTATCAAGGTTAAGCCGCTTCATTGGTAACAAAATTATAGGCAGTTTGAACCCACTCAGTGGTTCTGTGGGAGAAAGACCTGGCAAATTGCCCCCTTTATAGTTCACAACTAACAGAACCCGAAGTCGCTGCTCTGCTGTGTCACTTGGGTTCTCTGTAATTTGCATATCAACTCTCAGACTCACAACAGTGAATGGGAACATTGATTCATTGAATTAGGTTGTAAGCATGCCCTTTGGAGGCCAAGTATGGTAAAAATGAAATTTATTGGATTGACTACAGTCTTGTCCTATCTATTTGGCATCAATACATTGCAAAGGAGAGGAGGAAAAGGAAATGTTTTCTGTGTTTCAAGAACATGTAAAAAATAAAAGACATCTTTTACTGGGCAGGGGTAGGTGGAGAGAAGGAGATAGCATTAGTTTTAATAAGAAAGATTCTGTTGGCCAAATTTTGGCTTCTCATCAGTATCATGGCAGCAGCAGGGGTGCTAGATATGTGTTTCATGTCAGATAGCAAGGTAGAGATGAGTTAATAATGGGAGATTCCCAAACATGTGTCGGTCGCACCATAGAAAAGGCACCCTTTGATAGTGTGAAATGCCTAAAGCTGATATTTATTTATTTATTTATAAGGCATTTTATTGGGGGCTCATACAACTCTTATCACAGTCCACAATACATCCATTGTGTCAAGCACATTTGTACATTTGTTGCCATCATCATTCTCAAAACATTTTCTTTCTACTTGAATCCTTGGTATCAGCTCCTCATTTTCCCCTCCCTCCTCTACCCTCTCTTCCTCCCTTCCCCTTGATAATTTATAAATTATTATTATTTTGTCATTTCTTACTCAGTTTGAAGTCTCCCTTCACCCACTTTTCTGTTGTCTGTCCCCCAGGGAGGGGGTTATATGTAGATCCTTGTGATCAGTTCCCCCTTTCTACCCCACCGTCCCTCCTGGTACCACCTAAAGTTGACTTCTAAAGTAGTATATCTTTATGAATTATTTCTTGGTCCCATTGATTACTGGTAGCAGCAATCTTTAACAAATTATAAGCTTCTCTGTTTTAGGCATTGAGCTGAGTAGAAACAAACAAGACAGCATTTTACTAATTTTGAATTTGGAAACTAGAATGCTTTTATTTATCGAATAGAAAACTAATATTTTAATACTCAATTGAAGATGTTGATTTCTATTTCCAGGGGAGTTTTATTGATCAAGAAGTAGGAAAATAGGATCAGGAACAAAATTAGAACAGCGAGAAATTTTCCAGAAATTAAATACATCTCTATGCTGGAAAACTAAATAAATCATCTTATCTGTTGGACTATTTTGTTTTAATTTTTTTGAAGATAGCATCCTAGGTAGGTCTCACCAAGTTCATGGTTTAGGGTATTTGGCAAGAATTTTAATAAATCAGATTATTATTTAATTGAATGTTTTACGTAATATAGTGTTTCTATGTATAGTTTTATTATAAATGAAAAGAAAAAAGTTATACATGATTTTATTAAATGTGTTCTGTTTAGTTTCCATCCATGTTTTGTTTCTTCTAGATTTAGAATAAATATATTGTTTCAGACAGAGGTTCACTGTATTGGAGACTATATTTTATGAATTATAGACTTTCTCACCCAAAATGGTTGATTTTGGATGACCAGAGTTTATCTAATGAGTTAAATATAATTAAAAGAAAGAATTCTAATAGGCATATTTGTAGAAAGAATAATAAACCTTAGTAATAGCAAGGCTGCCACTTTTCAGGTTTTCATTTGAAGTTACCAGTAGACAAATTGTGAAATGTGGAACCATTTTCCTAGAGAAGTAGTTTGGTCACTTTCCCAGATTTAAGCATTATGTTTTAAGGTAAAATTAGACAAAGAAGAGCAGCGTTCCAGCTGTTAGTTTATGTCTCGTGCAGCTGTGGCCCACCTGCCCCAAGCATCAGTGATTTGCACACGGGCCATTCTTGGCTCAGTAACACACTTGTTGGAAAGTGGTGAAGCAATTAGCAGAGAGGCAATCTCAAATGAGAAGACCCAAGAGAATAATGTTGTGAGGCTGTTGAATAATACATGATCATCTTAAAAGTCTGCTGGTTTCTTCTCTATAATATTAGCACAACCAAAAGAATACGCTGGGTTTGTCTTCAGTGAGTTATTTTTAGTGTCCCAATTAAGATTTATATCAAAGATTATTATCATTAGTTAGCATTTCCATAGTAATTTGCACTTTTTTAAAACCAGCTCTGCGTAGCAATATTTAGAAATCCAATGAGGTAAAAGTTAACCTACATATAATTCAGAGAAAAATACAACACATTATATGAATCTTACATTCCATGTTGAAATTGCCTGCAGTTAGCTTCACCATGGTCAATATAAATCGCAGTTTTAGCTCAATCAAAGAAAAGGTGCCTAATATATGCGAGGTCACATCTGGACAAAACTAAAGATCCAATCCTAAGACTCTATCCCTGTTTCCAATGACCTTTTGCTATGCCAATAATAGCACAATGGTTCAAAGTCCAACCTCCAATGAAACCATTACGTGAAAATACACAATTAAATATAGCATCACAGCAAGTCAAATATTGTAATGCACGAGGAATGCATATAATTATAAGTGAGAGCTGATATCCAAAGCCAAAGGAACTGGAATATCAGCTGCAGTACTGAATAATGCACGATTGCCAGCTGATTTCAGTTACTGACATTTGGTTGTTATAAACTTTAGCCCACTACTTCTTTCTATCTGAATATAATGTAGTACAGTATTGAAACAGTAGCAATAATCAATGTATCCCTACACCAATGGCTGCTCGTTCTTAAAGAGATTCAGGTCATTCATTAAGGGGTGGGGGGGAGCGGTGTCTCCTAAGTCTGAGACATGTTAACTGTCATGAATTGAATTGTGTGTCCATTCCCACACTTCCTGCACCCCTCAGTGTGTCAACATGATTGAGTCATAATTCTCAGTGGTTTTGTATATGGAATGTTGTGATTTGGCTATTATGAAACAATGAGCTGATATAGTCACTTTCTTGATGTACTTAGCCAATCCGTTATAAGGGTGTTGTTGGTGGCTAGGATGCAGGTTCCAGTCCTGATCTGATGAAAAAGGAGTTTCCCTGAGGTGTGGCCTGTATCCGTTTTTATTTTCAAGAGATGAAAGTCTCTGCCCTTGCAGTAAATGTATTGCAGTAACAATAGATATAGTATATATCGCTATAGATATAGTATACAGATGTATATAGATATAGGTGTAGTATCAATAGATAACTGACACAGGACCTTTTCAAAAGCCTGAAGGCAATGCCTTTTCACACACTGGACTCCACCCATTGCTGAAATCCATACATCTGAGCAACCTCCAGGAAGTTCAACGCTCCCTGAATCCCAAGCTTTCTGGAAAGGCCTGCTTTGTCTCTTCCCTTGTCCTTATTTTATCTCACTAGTAACTATTCTCCCATAAAATATGACACAATCTTTGATCTGTTTCCTCTGCATTTGTCACATAATAAGGAATGAAGCTAGGGAGACTAGGAGTTATATGATGGTGTTTAAAAAACAATCCTGGACACATTCCATTGTCTTTCAATCCCATATTCCCACAAACTTTTTGAAGTACTTCAGACATTGGTATTTTTCTATCATTTCCTCACTTAGAGAAAAAAAGCGCTATCTTTGAAAAAATAATGAATCCATATTTTTCACATTGACTGGCTCATTTTTGAAAGAGAGATCCATGCCTTTCCTCGGGAAGCAAAACACACTGAGTAGTGCAATAATAAAGTATTTGAGTGTGAGATATACTTAAATATTGTGAGAATCTGTAAAAGATGCAAATATTACCTTCTGTTTTAATCACTAAAATGGAAAAAAAAACAAAACATTTACAATTCTTGACTACTTTCCTAATTTTAGCTCTAATAACTTATTATAAGAAACCCATTATGAAATCCACATTAAAATACATTAGGAAGAAAATCAGTCAATGTAGTACAACCAAGCCACATGGATATTAAGAAAGCTGTAGTCAACAAATTGATTTTTGTCCCAGGTCACATGAGCCACCATTTCTCAGACCTTCTTCTGTATCTCAAACCTTAAATTATTAGTCTCTTGGTCATGGGGAGGAGACAAGCCAGTCATGTTGCAGGGTAGCAATGATGAACCATATAACTTTCCTCTACTTCTTAAATGCTTCCTCCCCCCACTATCATGATCCCAATTCCACCTTACAAATCTGGCTAGACCAGAGGAGGTACACTGGTACAAATAGGAACTGGAAACACAGGAAATCCAGGACAGATGACCCCTTCAGGACCAGTGGTGAGAGTGCGATGCCTGGAGGGTGGTGGGAAGGTGGGGGAGAAAGGGTGAACCGATTACAGGGATCTACATATAATCTCCTCCCTGGGGGACAGACAACAAAAAAAGTGGGTGAAGGGAGACATCAGACAGTGTAAGTAAGATATGACAAAATAATAACTTATAAATCATCAAGGGTTCATGAGGGTGAGAGGAGTGGGGAGAGAGGGGGAAAATGAGGACCTGATATTAAAGGCTCAAGTAGTAAGCAAATGTTTTGAGAATGATGATAGCAACAAACGTACAAATGTGCTTGACACAATGGGTGGATGTATGGATTGTGATAATAATTGTATGAGCCCCCAATAAAATGATTTTTAAAAAATTCTATATTACTATCTGGCATACTGCTTTATTCTCTACATCTTCCATCTAAAATATCAGTAAAAAGTTCCAGTTTGACAAAGAACTGCCCAAATCCCAAGAAAGTGATGAAGGACATTTCCATTGTGAGAGTTTAGATCTTCCAGACACAATCTCCAAGCTTAGTCCTTTTCCTTCTCTGGGCCATTCTGCCAGGCGTTTGCTTGCATAGGAGCTTATGTTGCTGTCAAACATAAAGGTTTTTCACTGATGACCACTCTACTTCTGACTAGGCTTATTGTTACCAGTCAGACCAGCACCCAAAACCATCAAGGGAAATCCTTATGCATACGCACTGTTCCTTCAACAAATTTTGTTTGAATTCTTACACTGTTTCTCTCTACCATCACTTTTGGTGCCTTAACCTCCTCAAAGGGACAGGAATCCTATTTTCACTAAATGATTAGAAGTCCCTCAAATCTGCTTTGCTCCTAACCAGGCCTGGAAAATTACCTACTACCAAGTCCTTTGCTTGGGACCCTGATAAAGGTGTAGAAAATTTTAAACAGCCAACACTTGCTCTTGAAGTTCTGTTACCTGGAACACCTGGTTATTAGTTAATATCACTATTAAGACAAATATTACAGAATGTTTAGACATTAACTGCCTCGACTGTAAGATAATATTCCTCTCCTTGATTTCTCCACATGCTTCTTTATGGTCAGAACTGGCTGTTAGATCAATTTTATACTTTAAAATCCTTGAATATAGGAAACCATGACATTCAACTTTTACACTATAGAGCATATGTTTCCTAAATTATCTGGTCTGCCAGCTCCTTCACAGAAAAAAAAAATCACTCCACATCCCTCTGGTAATGAAAAATGTTGTACTCTAACCTATAATCCAGGAAAATGTTAGGTATCAACTCTTGCAGTCCTCTTGGATTACTCCGGTGCCCCTCAGGTGGGGGCACCACCCACTTGGGAAAATACTTCCTCAAGAATCTAGCACAGTTAATACTAGGGCTGAAGTTCTGGGTCATTTTATTTTCCATGAGGAAAATCCCCCATATTTATTCAATCTGTATGCTGAGCAATTAATTCAAGAAGCTGGACTGTCTGAAAAAAATGTTGCATCTGAATTAGGGGAAGGATTATTGCCAGCCTGTGATGCATAGATAAAATTACCTTGCTTGCTGAAAGCAAGGATGATTTGATGAATTTTCTGGTGAAGGTAAAAGGTCTATAGCCTTCGTTAAGGAATACAATCCAATGTTAAGAAAACAAAAATTCTCACAACTGGACTAATAGACATCATGATAAACAGAGAAGCAATTGAGACTGTCCAGGGCTTTATTTTACTTGGATGCACAATTAATTCTCCAGGAAGCACCAGTCAGGAACTCAAATGATAGTTGCATTAGGCAAATCTGCTGCACAGGCCTCTGTAAGGTCTTCAGGAGCAAAGGTGTCACTTTGAGGACTAGCGCACACTGATGCAGCCAGGGTGTGCTCAATGGCCTCGTGTGCATGCCGAAGGCGGAAGACCACAGAAGAATATCTGCGCTTGAATCATGGTGCTGGGCGAAGAACATGCAAAGCACCATGCACTGCCAGAAGAACAACAGATCAGTCCAGAAAGAGTACAGTAAGAATGTTAGCAGCAAGAATGATGAGTCTCTGTCTCACATAGTTGGAAGCATGTTATCAGAAGAAATCAGTCCCTGGACAAGGCCAGTTTGCTTGGTTAAGTAGGGCTCAGGGGAAAAGAGGAAGACCCTCTCAAGGTACATTGGCAGAGTAGCTGTGACAAAATTATAGTGACGGCCCAGGACTGCAGTGTTTCATTCTGTTGTGTGAAGGCCACTATAAGCTGGAATTGACTCAAGGGCATTGATAATTACCATGGTTTGAGTCCGGAAGATCTTAGTCCTCAGAGAGATCTTTGCTCTCTAACATTTTCAGAGATCTTTTGCTTCAGGTTTGGCCAGTGCAATACAGAGTATGCATCCATGAGTGTTGTGATTTATTGTTGTTTGGTGTCATCGAGTCTGATTTTTTTTAGGGGGGGTAGGCAGGGCACTGTACAGAACTTTCAATATTCTTCACCAGCATTTTAACTCAAATGAATTGGTTTTCATCAGTCTTCTTTATCCAATGTCAAACTTTCATATGCATATGAGATGATTAAAAATACCATGGCATGGGTCAGGCAGTTCACTGTAGTCACCAAAATGACATCCTTGCTCTCTAACACTTTAAAGAGATCTTTTGGAGCAGATTTACCAATACAATATGTCCTTTGATCTCTTGACTGCTGCTTCCATGAGTATTGATTATGAATCCAAGCAAGATAAAATCCTTGACAGCTTCAATGTGTCTCGATTTATCATGATGCTGCCTACTGGTGCAGATGGGAGAGTTTCTGCTATCTTTATAATGAGTTGAAATCCATATTGAAGGCTGCAACTCTTGCTCTTCATCAGCAAATGTCTCAAGTCCTCTTTACTTTAGGCAAGCAAGGCTATGCCACATGAACATTGTAGGTTAGTAATAAGACTTCTCTAGTCCTGATTCTACATTCTTCTGACAGTCCAGCTTGTTGGACATTTAGCTCAATATAGAAATTATAAGCTTACCATGTCTCTAACTGAAAGAACTTAAGAAAATATTCAAATCTTGAGATACAATTACACAAGAAACTATGGGCAAATATTGAGTGATGCAGAAAGCATCAAAAGAAGATAGATAGATAATCACCATACCAAAAATTGACAGTCCATTATTGCAGTAGGTAGCATATGTGCAAGAAACAATGGTATTGAAGAAAGAAGTTCAAATTGCACTGAAAGCATTAGCTAAGAACAAGTCTCCAGGAACTGCTGCAATAGCAATGGAAAGGTTTCAACAAACTTATGAAGCACCAGAAGTACTCTCTCACCCAACTACGCCAGGAGATGTAGAAGACAGCTACTTGGTCAGCTGACTGGAAGAGAGCCTAACTTGTACCCATTCCAAAGCAAGGTGAGTCAACAGAATAAGCCAACTATAGAACCATATCACCTTTATCACATGCCCGTAAATTTTAATGATGAGTATCCAATGTCAATTTTGGCAGTGCATTGACTAGGAGCTACAGAGGTTCAGACTGGAATCAGAAGAGGACCTGGAACAAGGGATATCATTGCTGATGTGAATCTTACCTGAAAGCAGAGAATACCAGAAAGATGTTCACTTGTGTTTTATTTGTTATACTAAGGCATTTGATTTTGTGCATCTTAACAAACCATGGATAACATTGAGAAGAATGGGAATTCCAGAACACTTGATTGTGCTCATATGGGACTTGCAAATGGATCAAGAGATTGTTGTGTAAACAGAACAAGAAATATTTTTTTGTTTTAAAATCAGGGAAGGTGTGCAACAGGGTTGTATTCTTTCACCATATATATTCAATCTATATGGTGATCAAATGAGCAGAAAAGCTGGCTTATATGTAGATGAATGTGGCATCAGGATTTCAGGAAAGCTTAAAATCAATCGGCTAAATGATATGCAGATAACAGGACCTGGCTTTCTAAAAGTGAGGCGAAATGGAAGCACTTGCTGATGCCGATCAAGTATTATAGTATAGACTACAACTCAATGTAATGAAGACCCAAATCCTCACAACTAGACCAATAGGTAAATCATGATAAACAGAGAAAAAGGTTGAAGGTGTCAAAGATTCTGTCTTGCTTGGAGCCACACATCTGCTTCATATTAACTGTCTCATGGAAAGAAACAGTGGAGGGAAAAATATATGTTCACCCCAGTATAAGATATTGAAACTGCTTGGAGATTATCTATATCAACATTTCTCAATATAGGTGCTATTTTCACGTGAATTGGGAAAGTTATTTATTGTATCAAAATATTTTGGTTTACCCCATAGTGTGAGACGTTTACTACCTCTTCCCTTTGTCTACCAAACGCTCACAGTATAGTATTCTCCAGTCATTGTGACAACCAACAGAGTCCCTAAGCATCACTGGAAAATGTTCCTTTGTTGAGTATGCAACATGAATTGAAAACTAAAATTTTATGTTACTCTAGTTTTTCAAACAGACACAATAAGCTTCCAAATTTATTCTTATATTTTATTCATAAATGCTAGTTATTCTAAATATTTCAATTAATAGAATATATTAATTATACCAACTTCCTGAGGCCATACTAATGATAGACTTGGGGGTGATACTCAGAACTAGTTCATTTGAAATGCACACCATCTTTTTATAAGCATGCAGCAGGTGGGAAGCAACGACAACATTGACTAGACTCCCTAAGATTTCCATACAATATTTAATTCTGACCAATAAAATAAACACACCCTCATGATTAAGAATTGGAGCAGAGACACCACATGGAGAAAGAAAGGAAAAATAAGAATAAAAGACTGAAACATCCCTTTTATTCGTAGATAATCTATTGATGATGACATGATTTAGAGCCATCAACTGGGGCATTGACTTTCTAAGCTAGTAACCTGCATCCTGCCTCCACAGGGTTTCTCAGGTCATTGGGGCAGCAGATTCCAAGTGATGCACATTTATGGTGTTGCTATGGGATAAATTTCTTGAAATTATGTAACTTTAGAACACATTGCACAAATTCAACCTGAGTCTGTTTTTTTTCTCTTTTTGAATTCTTAAAATTTCTGTAAGCGATTTCATAGACCTTCCCATTTCAACCTGCTAGAGTGGAACTGCTCTCTGTAACTGACCACCCGTTAGTACAGAATCTTATTGAAACAAAAAGTGAAGAGGTTTTAAGTTTTATTTGCATGTTTTTAAATCTAGAATTAAGTTAACTCAAGGAAATTGTCCTCATATCCATGTATAGAAACAAATGTTAGCATAGGTACAGAAATTGGTGTTTAATATTAAATTATTTCCTGATAGAAAGTAGTTTTCACCTTGGTTCATAGTTATATCTTTTGCCGAGTGTTTCCGATGCAAAAAATATCACAAAGGGGTAGCTCTAAAGAAGAATTTAGTTAGTCATTGTTGAGGAGGCTGGAAGATCATATTCCATTTGTGGCTGTAGGGCAGGGGTATCAAACTGGTGGCCCAAAGGCCCAAGGCAGACCCCGAGGTAATTTTTTGTGACCCACGAGGCTCTGAAATAAAATGTAATGAGGGAATTGTGTGTATGGTACTGCATCGATCTCCCCTAAGCGCAATTTTCTTCATAACAATTTTTTTCTATTTTCATTTGATTTCAGAGGATCAAGGGCCACAAAAACCTACCTTGGGTGCACATATGGCCTGTGGGCCGCCAGTTTGACACCCTTGCTCTAGGGGAATGTCCTTTCTTGATGGTAGCCCTGGCATTCCTTGGCATTCCCCCGAGCTCCATAGGATTCCTTGCCACCTATCCTCACCGTGTGTGTGTGTGTGTCCATTCTGCTCTTTTTATTATCCAGAATTGATTAGGTTTAGGATGTCCCCTATACTGGCATGGCCTAATTCACACAGCAAAAGAAAATCTCTGTTTCCAAGCAGGGTCAAAGTTATAGGTGTAGCGTTAGCATTTCCACATATATTTTGGGTTAAACAATTCAATCCATAATAGTTCTCTTTTGTTCACCCTTCCTCTACCTCAGATGGTGAAAGCAGAAGAAATCCTGTTTTCAGGCTATTTCAAATGGAAAAGATGCCTTGCTGCTCTTGTTGTAGCTGTATCCATAACAGAGTTCAATGGTAGCCAGTTCTGCACCACCTTTGTGATCTTTGGTATATTTGAGCTCATAACTTCTATGGGGAAATTGTGTCAAACATTGAAGATTTACCTTACTCAAGGGTATATTTAGTATTTTCCATTACCACTACAATTCAAATACATCCTTTTGTCCCTTATTCTTCTTTGTTGTCCAATTTTTACTTGTATATGAGTCTCTAGATATGACTGGTTTTGTCAGGTACATGTTATCGTCAAAGTGACTTATTTGTGTTTTAGAATGGTCTGTTCCAGCAGCTTTGTCCAATGTAAAAAGTTGTTTGTTTATTGACTACTCTTTCCATGGTTGTTGATTAATCCAAATAGAATGAAATCTTTCACAACTTCAGTTTTTCTTCTTCATTAGATCAAGTTGAGAGGATTTTTATTTTCTGTACATAGAGGTTGTAGTCTTTGACTTTCATCAGTAAATCCTTCAGGATGTCTTAGTTGTGGGCAGAAAGGTTGTGTTATCTGTGTATCACAAGTTGTTCATGCATCTTCCTCTAATCCTGATTCTACCATCTTTTCCCAACATCTCAAGTTATTTGTTCAGCGTGCAATGTGCAAAAGAACATCCCTCCTGTATATCCTTTCCAATTATGAACCATACACTATCCCAGCCCTGTTCAAATAATTATCTTTTGATCCATGTACACGTTCTTCATGAGCATAAATTGGTAGTCTAGAGTTCCTGTTATTCAAAATAGTTCCCATAATCTGTCATGATCCACAGAGCCAAAGCACTTCATGTAGTCACTAAAACACAGGTAAACATCTGGCTAGTGTTCTGTGCCTGTGGCTCAGATCCATCTGGCATCAGCAATGAGAACTCTTTCTCCAAATTCCCTTCTGAATCCGGTTTGATATATGGATGCTGCCACTTTTGAATTAGCTTCAGCAAAATCTACCACAGATAGAATTGATGATTTCTATGAATGTCTCATTAGTACTTATGCATGTGGGGCTGGGGTGGGGTCCTGGGTTCTCTGACTGGGTAGATAGAAATTCTGGAACTGAACTGTTGAAACTGAAACTTGTGTCATAGAAAAACAAAGGGAACTGTGTCAACCCCACCTTCCTCACCCGAACCAGACCTTCACCCACAATGGACAGCTGTACTCTTTTGCTCCTGGAAATCAATAGACATTCCAATTATGTCATTAAATAATTTAAATATTGTATAAACTGAATTATAAGCCAAATTTCATGGTATTTAGTAGGCAGTAAATAGAGGTATTCATAGGGTGATACCTGGTTTCCTTTTACAAGCCCAAACCCCATGCTGTTTCTTTCCTATTGGGACAGCATCAGGAAATCATCACATTATAGAATGGTTGACTTGGTCACTTTTCAATGTCTCCTCCTGTGTTTTCACTTTTGCCAATGTTCTGAATTCATTTATTTTAGTTTAAATGCCCATTGACTTTTAACTGTTCTTTTTTTCCCCTTAACACATAAACATATACTGTATCAGGAAAACATTTTGGGGTACAGTAGATTAAATCACAGAAGAGTTGGAACTTAAGGATATATATTGCTACAATACAAACATTTCAAAATTGAATGAGTATACATTTTCTTAAAATCCTTTAAATATTTTCAAACCTCATGGTTCAGGATTATTTTTCTTTTTAAAATAATTTTATTTGGGGTTCATACAACTCTTATCACAATCCATACATACATATATTGAATCAAGAGCATTTGGACATTAGTTATCATCATCCTCAAAACATTTTCTTTCTGCTTGAGCCCTTGGTATCAGCCCCTTATTTAACCCCTCCCTCAAACACCCTTGATCATTTATAAATTATTCTTATTTTGTCATGTCTTACACTGTCCTATGCATCCCTTCACCCACTTTTCTGTTGTCCGTCCCCAGGGAAGGGGTTATATGTAGATCCTTGTGATCGGTCCCCCCTTTCTATCCCACCTTTCCCTTCCTCTTCTGGTATCGCTACTCTCCTTATTGGTCCTAAGGGGTTTATCTGGCCTGGAATCCCTGTGTTTCCAGTTCTTATCTGTACCAGTGTATATTCTCTGTTCTAGCCATATTTGTAAGGTAAAATTGGCATCATGATAATGGGGAGGAAGGAAGCATTAAAGAACTACAGGAAAGTTGTATGTTTCATCATTGCTATTCTGCACCCTGATTGGCTCATCTCCTCCCTGCAACCTTTCTGTAAGAGGATATCCAATTGCCTACAGATGGGTTTTGGGTCTTCAGTCTGCACTTCCCCTGATTCACAATGATATGTTTTTGGTTCTTTGTTGCCTAATATCTGATCCCATCAACACCTCGTGAGCACACAGGCTGGTGTGTTTCTTACATGCCGACTTTGTTGCTTCTCAGTTAGATGGCCACTTGTTTAACTTCAAGCCTTTAAGATCCCAGACACAATATATTTTGAGAGCCAGGCACCATCAGCTTTCTACACCACATTTGCTTATGTAACTGCTTTGTCTTCAGTGATCGTGTTCAGAAGGTGAGCATTATGGAATGCCAATTTAATAGGACAAAGTGTTCTTATATTGAGAGAGTACTTGAGTAGAGGCCCAATATCCATCTGCTACTTTAATACTAAACTTATAAATATATACACATAAATCTCTTTCCCCATCATCCTATATAAATATATTTACATATGTACATGCCTCTACTTAAACCTCTATAAATGCCCTTTGCCTCCTAGTGCTTTCTTTTATTTCCTTTTACTTTCCTCTTGTCCCACTATCATGCTCAGCCTTCATCTGGGTTTCAGTAATTCCTTTCGGTTACATTACCCTTGGTCACACCCTACCAGGCCTCCTACACCATCCTCACCACCGATTTGGATCATTTGTTGTTCCTTTGTCCCTGGGGCTGTTAATACCCACTTCCTTTCCCCCACCTCCCCACCTCCCATATCCCCCAGAACCGTAGGTCCCATTGTTTTCTCTTCCATATTGTTTATCCTGCCTATCTTATCTAGATAGATCTTCAGAGTTAATAATATGCACAAAAATGAAGACAGAGCAAAACAAAGCAACCAAACCAAATAAAACAACAACAACAAAAAACCAATGACAATTTTTTAAAATCCTGTAAATAGTTGAAGGTCTTTATCTTTAAAAAAGATCAAAGGAAAGAGGTAGGAGCTGAGAGTGAGGATTCTCTTAATCAATAAAGAAGAGCCTGGAGCAGAAGACAACCTTCAGACTGGGAGCCCCTCTGCTGAAAATTTTCTAGACCTGGAGCAAAATTGGTTTAAAGACACATGAGGATCTCTAAGGAAAGATGGACTCACAAGTGTTCAAAGATCACCTTCCTCCAGAACTGACAGAGGAAGAAAGCTGCCTCCTTGTGCTGGCACCCTGAATTTGGACTTTGGGCCTATATTGTGAACCTATATTTGGACGTTTTGGCCTATATTGTAAAAGAATGACCTTCGGTTTATTAAAGCCATGTACTTGTATCATTTCTATGACAGCTCTCCTAGATCACTAAGACAGGGTATTTGTAACTTAATTTTATTATAATATAACCTATTTGATTTATAAGGCTTAGTTGCCTTTTTGTCCTCTTCTTTCAGTGCATGTATCAGTATCTTGAAATCTCTCAGATTTTGTGCTGTGTTAAAATTAGTTCCTTTTTCTTTTAATCACATGACTCAACAGTTCATAATTTTTCTCCACTCCAATATCCCATTCCAATGGCTTTTGGGCACTTCATAAATTATGAATATGAACCTTATAGATACAAACCTCATGTCTGATTATGAGAAGGGAAAAATTAAACAAGCTCATCAGTTTGAAATTATAAACTGTGAAATTTCATTTGTCTCCTTTATTGAACTAACGCACATGCCATAATATCTAAAACAACAAAGAAATGCTAGTTAGGTGTTGGCTCTTATTTATAATAACAGTCACAACCAAAATAGAATTTTCTTTTTCACATTCCCATTGACTTCAGAAGCTTTTGCGAAGTATAAATGTAATGACCTGTGGTTTTGTACCCTAAAGCATGTCCTAGGTGACTCATTCACTCACTCACTGCCATCAAGGCAATTCCAAGTCATGGCAATCCTCTAGGACAGGGTTGAACTGCCCCTGTGGGTTTCCAAGACTGACACTCTTTATGGGATTAGAAAAGCCTCATCTTTTTCCCATGGAGCAGCTGGTGGTTTTGAACTGCTCACCTAATAGTTAGCAGCTCAGTGCATAGTCGCTATGGCTCCTTATGGCTTAGGAGCAAGCCTAATTAAAACTGATTTGTGCGTGGGGAAAATAGAGTCATAAAAGAGATCTACCAAATATGCGTTGAAGACTTATTGTAACTCTTTTCATATTCCTTTTCTTGTTAATTATCTTGGTACATTCTTCTCTTCATGCTTGGATGAGTATCAAATTAGTGCCAAGTCAAAACCAAAAACCTAAACAGTTGCCCTCAAGTTGATTCAAAACATCACAACCTCGTCTTCCAGAAGTAGACGCTCAGGTCTTTTAACGGAGATTTGTCTGGTTGCATTCGACTGTCAACCTTCTTCCAGCATTAGATCTTTAGCCCTTGTGATGATTTAGAATTCCCAAAATGAATATCAAATCCTAGGAAATAAAGTGTTAAGGTAGCAGACAGTACCCAGAATGGATAAAGGACTGCCCAAAAAACTGGTTAATAATGAAAATACCTGGTAGCATTCTTTTAAGTTACAAGGTCTTCATAGCACTGGGTAGACAATTCACTGATTTGTCTTCTCTCTTAATGATGTGACAATTTTTTTGTCATTGTGTTACTACTATTTGAGTCAGAGTTTTAGGTACAGAGTTTTATGTGATGTCCTGAAATATCTTTCCTCTTCTCAGTCATTATTTCCTCTTTGGAGAATTGTGCATGCTATATAATAATTTTGCCTCATCTCAGCACATGCAGCAAATCAACATCACGTGATCTATTCAGTGCCAGAGGGTCCTGGTGGCAGGGTGGTGGTGTGATGGGCAGTTCCATCTGCTGCTGAGGGAGAAAGACCAGTCTTTCTACTCCCATCAACATCTGCTGCTGTGGGAGAAAGACCAGGCTTTCTACTCCCATAACAGCTGCTGCTGTGAGAGAAAGACCCGCTTTCCATTCCCATAAACATCTGCTGCTGCGGGAGAAATACCAGGCTTTCTACTCCCATAAACATCTGCTGCTGTGGGAGAAAGACCAGGCTTTCTACTCCCATCAAGAGTTCCAGTCTCTGAACCATGCAGGGGCAGTCCTACCCTGTCCTATAGGCTCGTTATAAGTCAGCATTGATTCACTGGCAGTGAGTTTGGGTTATTGGTTTATTTCAGGGCAGACATACCAGTTCTGCTTTAAGTATGTAGATTTCAGTAGCAAAAAAGAGTTATAGGATACAAAAAAAGGATGACATTAAGAAGAAATAAGCAAAAACTAGATAGGGGAAGAACATTTAAAAATGGAGAGACTCACAGATGAATACACTAAGTAATCAAATTAACAAGGATTTTGATAATGGCAAAATTAATTAACTTCAATTTTACATTAATCCCCAGCAAAAAAATAAAAAAGTATGGAGAATGAACGGAGGCAATTATTCATTAAGGAAGATTATGATAATAATGTAGCAATATTACATACCAATACTGGAATTAAATCTGGTAAAGGAACATTCCAGGAAGGCAGGAGCTTTAACAACATAATAATATAGCCAGTAAACTATGAAAAGGTATATACTAAGGAAAATTTACCTGTGGCCCTGCTAAAAATACAGATAAATTGAAAACAGAACAATATAAATAAATTAGCCATAATTTCAAGAACTTTTATGTATTCCTGTACTTTTTCTTTTAAGCATTTATTCTAAAACAACTCTAAGAGGTTTGGTTTTCCCCAAAAGGGATAATTAGAGGGCCATGAAAGCAACAATAACAAAACAAAACGTCGCCCTGAGTCACTTCCAGCTCACCATGACACCATGTGCTGTGGAACAGAACTGCTCCATAGCATTTCCATGGTTGCAGCCTTTACAAAAGCAACCAGCCATTCTTTCTCCCCTTGCACCACGAGGTGGATGGAAAGTGCCAATCTTTCGGTTAATTATTGATTGCAAGCCGTTTCCACCATCATTGCATGGCCATTGAATCACTTCCGAGTCATAAGTTCAAACTGTTCCTTATGGTCCCTGAGGCTGTCAGTCTTTCGAGACAGAAAGTCTTACTTTCTCCCAAACAGCAGCTGGTGGTTTCCAACCGCTGATCTTCTGGCCCACTGTGCTGCCACGGCTCCTTCTCCGACTGCCTAAACAGAACACGACATGCCACCTCACAGTGACCCCATCGGAGAGCAGAACTGCTCCTGCGATATTTGGAGATTCCAGCTCTTTTTAAATTTTTTTATTAAAAGATCATTTTATTGGAGGCTCTTACAACTCTTAGAACAGTCCATAAACAATTGTACCAAGCATATTTGTACAAATTCTCCCATCATGAGCCCTTGGTATCAGCTCCTTTTCTCTCTCCCCCCTCTTGTGACCCTTTAATAAATATAAATTCTTATTATTTTCATATCTTTCACCGACCACTGTCTCTCTTCCCCCATGGTTTCTGTTGTCCGTCCCCTTGGTGTGTGTGTGTGTGTGTGTGTGTGGCTATGTGTCAATCATTGTGATCAGTTCCCCCTTCCTCCCTTTCCCTCTCCACCTTCCCCCTACCCTCCTGCTATTGCTACTCGCATTCCTGTGCCTGGACCCCGTGTGTCATGAGCTCTCCTCTCTTATCTGCACCAGTGCAGGTGCTGCGGTCTAGCTGCAGTGAAAGGCAGGACTGGGGTCATGATAGTGACGGTGAGGAAGCCTCAAGGAACCAGAGGAATATTCTGTGTTTGGTCAGTGCTATGCTGCACCATGGTTGACTCATCCCTTCTTTGCGATCCTTCCGTGAGGGGATGTCCCATTGTCCACAGATGGGCTTTTGGGTCTCTGTGCGACTACAGCTCTTTATGGGGGTAGAATACGCCTGTTTCTCCCAAGGAGCTGCTGGTGGTTTCGAACTCCTGACCCTGTGGCTAGCAGCCCAACACATAACCACTACACCACCACACCTCCTACTAGTACTATCATGGTTAAGTAATGTGCCAAAGGCATGCAACAGCTAGTAATTATAAGAGTCAGATTCATGGATGTGAAATCAAGTCTTTCTCTTCAGATAGTAACTTCATCGCCTACCGGATCAACTGGGGTGCTAACTCTGAGCCATTTCCTTCCAGTTTGATTTCTTCCCTAATTGGATTTAAGTAAAAAAATCATTTCAGCATTGTCAGATATTTATGTTATGTAATGGTTTTAAAAATTCCATATCCAATTTCCTTGTTATTGGAAGGCAAATATGGCATTTCTCCTTTACGTATTTCTGGAAGAGGAGACGTCCATGTTTTTATTGACGTCCCCAATATGGAACTGGTTCTTTTAAGAATATAGCAGATAGTCTTCCCATGTAATTTAACAATAAATAAATCCATGCTTGTTGTGGCAATAGTTTCTTTCTTTAGAAATAAGAATTGTATTATGAAATTTGTTGGCCATTTTGGAAGTTTTGAGGAAAGCAGTTTTGGGGAAAGGTGAAATGCAGGTTAGGTAAGTATGACATAGGAAAACTTTACATTTTAAGACATATTGTTAACTGAAGACATAAATAACTAAGCAAATGAGGCTACTTAGTGTTTTAATTGTTGGTCGATTGAAAATTGTACCACGCATGAAATGTTTACCTCATATTTATACTAATAAAATAAAATAATTCAATAATCTGAGGTGTATTTTGTTAAAATATATAAAATAGAATGGAAGTGATTCTTTAATAGTGGTTAAGTATCTTTCAAAACACAGGCGTACGAGGTAAATGGCTTATATTCTAAAACAGAAAGGCAATGGGTAGGGGGAAAAGGCCATTATTTTCCTCACAGAATGCGTTTCACATAAAAAAGACTGTGGAGTTTAAGTTTCCTCTTAAGGGCTTACAATGAAAGACTCGGACTGTCAAAGCTGCCATGTTTATTGACAGGAAGACATGGTCAAGTAAAAAAGTAGTATTTGAGATCCTCACGTCATAAGCACCACTGTACGCATGCTCACGTCCTTGTGGTCTTTTAAATGAGCTTCTCCCAAATCGACTATCAGAGTAAATAAATGTTAACCATTTAAACATCTTAAATATTAAGACCAAAAAGAAAGACCAAAGGGAAATGAAGGGAAGCAAAAAGAAGGATCGATACAGGGCATGGTATTCAAGAAGGCTTTATCTTGGCAAATATCAATAAATGAAATAGCACACTATTTCCTGAGTGGATACATTTTATGTGAATATTGTCTTCAGGTTTTTCCCAGGCAACAGTGCTAGGGAGCAGACTCAAATTGGACACTCTGTAGGAATTGATTGCTTAATGCCTTTTTAAGTCTCTTTGAAAATGAATTGCTCAATAAAATTCCCCTTTGCTGACTACAAAGGGCCGGGAGATGGGGTGCCATCAGGGCTTCAGGCACAAAGAGTAACAGATGGTAAGGAGTGAACAATCCCTCCCCAGCTACGCCACCCACCCCCATCACACACACACACCCTCACCTTTAAGAGAGCCTTAAATCTGATAGTTAAAGGAAGAATGAGTTCTCTTACGTAAAATAATTTCTGTTTCAAGAGCAGGTGGGGATAAAGCCCCTACTGCATGTCACAGGTGTGTGCATTCAAATGTGATCACAGAGATGCTGACTTGCTTCGGAGTTCGGAAGTCACCCTCAAAAGCAATGTGTCACAGACTTCCCCTAAATCCCCCAGCCGAACATCAGCTGTCGCTAAGCTTTTGCATTTCTCTCCCAGCCTATACAGATCCCTTGGCTCATGCCTCTGATTCTCATCACTTTGCTACGTAAATCAATTTCAAGTAAAACTGGAAGAACTAAATGTCATCAGCAATTGCATTACTGTGAATAAAGCTTGTCTTACTGGATACACGGAGATAATCTGTGCCCTACCAGGCCTATTTCCACTGGCTTAATCGCCCATGAACTCGAGGTCTGTAAATTCACTCACACATTTCTGCCCAAGAGCAACTGAAGGGAAGCCCTATATCTCCTATACCCAGGCTATTTTTTATGCTAAACATTTTTTCAACGATAATATAATGTCAAGTTAACTTACTGCCTGTCTTGCTCTGATCCCACATGAGGAAGCTGACTGTCCTCTCCGTGTAGAACCCATTTGCTCTGGATTCCTCTTCTACCTTTCTATCCCGTTTCCAGTTCCAAAAATATGTTTCATTAAAGAAACATAAGGTTCTCACGAATAACTAGTGATTTGTATGCGGGACTATTTTGGTGAAGGACTGATATCTATTGATCTCTCTCTCTCTCTCTCTCTCTCTCTCTCTCTCTCTCTCTCTCTCTCTCTCTCTCTCTCTCTCTCTCTCTCTCTGTGTGTGTGTGCCTGCTCATTAATTCTAATCACAACTAGAGAGAGTCCCTATCATTGGCAACATTTGTGAGATGAGAATTAGTCTTCTTTCTCAAAGTGCTAGTGCTGACAAATGGAAGCCAAGTTTGTGGAAACTTAGTCTGTCTACAAGGTTATGATTTTCCAGGTAGTGACACTGACGTCAAGATATGTGGGCTTAGGTTTCCAGTAGTGCTGGGTGGCAGGAAAAAAAATTAAAAACAGGAATAGTGATTTTGAAGGTGAACTGACTGTGGAGTAAAGCAACATGAGTAAAATTGAAGCCCATTTGTAGATTTGTAAATACCCAAAGAAAGAATTTTACAACTCAAACTTTGTGCTCAATGTCTCATAGATATTCTCTTGGAGTACAGGGCACTCAGGGACACTCTAATAAATGCACTATAATAATCAGTTGCTCTGGAGTTAACTTCGAAACATGTTGCAGAATGGAACTGAAATTCGTTTAAAATTTTAAAAATTATTTTTATTTATTGATTTTATATATGTTTTCTTGAACTGAAACTCTGACAGTTTTCAATGCCTGTGAACTTTCAGAAATATGACCAGTCCTTTGATTTGAGCACCCCCCTTTCCGTCAGTAGCTCAGTTATTAACTGTGCCACCCAGGGACTGTCACAATGTGCTCTAAGTGCCTTACCAAAATGCAAGGGGCCATTTATGTATTTCTGCCATTGGTAGTCATATTTTCTGCCCACATTAACCTCAGAAACTCAATTCAGAAATGCTTCTCTGTCGCTCCTTATGGTAACTGACTTTCACCTAACTCTTATAGCAGCTACGAAGGGTGGAATTTCTGTGCCAACCTTTGCATGCTACCTTGGGAAGATAGCCATCAGCCATTGGCTTGACCGATACAGGGAAGCTCCAGATGCCGAGTAGATGCTCAAGAAAGAATTGCAGACTGGTTTATGAGTTAGAAGTTTCACCGAACCAACCAGACTGTCAGGTGGAGAAAGGTAAGTGAATTACCATTTACTGGTTAGTTTGTTGTTATTTTTTCCCTCCTCTACAACCAGACAACAATGCAAAGGCAAATAATTGGCTATACTATTGTTATTTCACCATAATTAGAATAAAGAAAGAAAAAAGCGAATCAAAGAGAAGATATAGCAAAAGAAGCAAACAGAAAATGAGAGCATATGTTTTGGTTGGGAAAACTCGCCTAAATGATACACCGTGCTTGGTGATCAATGTAGTTAAGAATTAGTTTCTCAGAAGACCAAGACATATTTGCAATTCCCGTGCTAATCGTTTTATATATTCTTTCAATGAACGTTGGTGGTGCTGTGGGTTAAGTGTTTTGCTGCCAATCACATGGTTGATGGTTCAAACCCACCAGCTGCTCTGTGGGAGGCTGTCTGCATCTATAAAGATTTATGTTCTCAGAAATGCAGTATCTTTACCTAGGGCTGCTAACTGAGTCTGAAAGGAGTTGAGACTCCATTTTGATAAATATATACTTGCTACAAGCTTTTTCTATCATATAGATTTATATTTTATTATGACCAAGGCATATTTATAAATTCTAAAAAATAATTAGGTTTGTCTAATACTAGGTTTCCCAGACTCTTGGTTCTCTGAAGACCTATTTACAACAGGGTCAATGCGGGGGAGGGAGATCAGGTTCTACACATGTATTTCCAATGAGGCTTATAAAATATGATATAGAAATTTATCTAAAAAAGTTTCATAAGAAATGATTTTGGTAATATCTAACTCAATTATAGAAGCTGTTTTCCATAAAATTACTAATCAAGCTCTTTTAGACATTTAGTAAATTGTAATTAGTCTACAGATTAGAGATACACTGACTTATTCAGTTTTTGAGTATTTAATAAAATACTTAATCGCATTTCAATAACACTTAATGAATGTTAAAACTGAGCCTGATATTTCTAAAATATATTAGTGAATCAGTTCATTAGTTTGTGTTCTGAATCTGCAAATTGAGCATGTGATAAATCTTTCTGAGAGTTAAAGACATTACGTTACTAAATTGCACCAGGTTACAGGTTGCCTTTATGGAAGAAGGAAACCTGTCAGTACAGTGGTGGAGCAATCACTGCTGAGAGATTAGCAATGCTTCCTTTTGTTGTTCATGGGATGCTATGGGTTGGTACCAACCTAGTGGCACCTAACAACGAGATATTATGTGTAATATACTTTTCACAACGCCTGACCAAGAGCAATGCCCTAGTGGGCTTCTTCTCTGAGCTGCCAATTTCAAGGACAGCAGCAGAAAACCAACAGCCACTCCATGGGAGAAAGCTGCAGCTTCCTACTGTGCTCAAGATTTATAGACTTGGAAATCGATAGAGGGAGGTCTACTTTCTGCTCTAGGACTGCTATGCCTCAGAGGAGACTGGATGGCAATGAGTTTACTTGGAATGGAAGAGATTCTGAAATATATTGTGAACTATAGTAAATATTAATTGAATTTTTAAATCAACGTAACTCAAGAAGAGTTTCCAATGTATTTGAGGAAAGCATTTACTCCTGGCTTGTTTGATGTGTTAGCCTGTGTGGTAGTGCTCTACCGGATACAGCTCTACCAGCCCCATCATGTCACCCCCATGGTGACTGCCTGGAACTGTGGATCTGAATTTCCTCTTCTCCTCAGGAGTATGAGGAAGGAAACTGTGGGGAGGATGTGCTAATAGACACGATTTTTTTTTGCGTGTGCAGAAAAGTTAATAGGGTTAAATTGTGATAGTAAAAGCGTGGAGCTCTAACAAGGGGATTGGTGAGGCTTCCTGCTCCTGTACACATTAGATGTCTTGGGAACACGGGGGGTGGGGGGGCGGTTCTGCTCTGTCCCAGAGGGTTGTTCTGTGTCCGAATCCATTCGATCACAGTGAGTATTTTTTGATGGTTCCTTTGTTGTTTTTGAGTTGGGTATGAAATGAGCCTTCTCAGAAGTGGGAAGAGAGGCTCTTACTGCCATCAAGAAGAAAAGCACCTTTTCTGGACCCTGAGGTGCCTGCACGTTGAGCCTTCTTTAGCCAGGGAGAAAAAGTGGTGACACAGGAAAAAGGTAGCGGAAAGACAGACAGGTGGCAACAGAAACCAGAGTCCTGGCCCATGGTGTGCAAAAGTTGAGTGCCTTTGACTGGCAGGCTTGCCTGCAAAAGCGGTTGCTGTCTCCAGCCAATTAATCAGGGGAGCTAGATTTGCCAACCAAATGGAGCCCTAGCCCTTTGGGGATTTGCCAACAGAGCTAACAGGTCTTGATAATGCAGCCTGAGCAAGGCAAAGGCCAGGTCAAGGGGGCTGAGAGCCAGAGTGAACCTGCTTACAGGTATGGATGGGAAGAGTGCCCTTGTTCACGGAGATGTGTATTGTGCAGAGGCATGATGTGAGAACTGTCGTTGTTACAGCCAGGATTTAGTGTGCGTCCCAAACCAACACCTGGATCTATGCTTTTAAAAAAATGTTGCTGTACCTTGGGAGTTAATATATATGTCATATCATTCCATATTTCAATCCTCTCACACACGATTGTACAATTGCTTCCATAATCACTCTCCAAACATGCTTTTCCTTCCTTGACATCATCTCCTTCTCATCTCCTCCACCCACCCCCCATGTTGCCCCTCCCTCAAAACTCTTTTCGTGTTTTCTTTCCCTGTAGGCTCAACTTCCCTGGGTTTCATTTACCGACAAACAAAGAAACCGCTAGGTTTCTGGAGTGACCTATACCTCACTTCTTTGGTTCGCTTGAAGAAAGAATTCATGCCCAAGCACATATTGTGATCCAAGTGGGTTTTTATGAAGGACAGAACAAGTTTCAGGTTTTACAGTCTCAAGGGGGTTCGCTAATGGACACAAACAACCACGTGGACAAGAGCATCCACCTGTCCGGATCTTCTGGGTGGGGTGTGTGGATTCCGGAGGCCAGAAGCCCAAGAGCCCTAGAGGCTGATTGCATGTGGGCCCAGAGGCTGAAGGCCCTGAGTAGGCCCAGAGTGGGTTTATGTGCACCAGCACAGGGGAGGAAGACCCCCACCCTCCACCTGCCTCTGACCGGGAGCAAGGTAAGAGAGCGTGAGGCCTTCCTACAGCCAGGATATTGCAAACCTCTGGCTGGGAAGGCCTGGTTCATGGTATTAATTGACACCATTGGCTGAGTTAAGCCTACCTGTTTGATGTACTTAAGGTGAGTTTTTCCAAGATATTGGTTTTACCTGGGCCTAGGGGCCTTGTGTGGGTACATGCTCAGTTTGGGGTTTTCATAGGTGCTAAGTGGTTGCCTGATTTCTTTTCATCCTCCTCCATGGGACCTTTGCAGGCACGGGAGGGACAACCCCCTGTCCCTAAATCTAGTTACCTAACAATAGCAGTTAACACAGCTTCAAGCAGGCAATCCCCAAGGGTGGCACATCTCTGAGATACACCCTAATATAAACAAACGTGAGCACAATATACCAGAATGGGCATCATCGCAAGATTGCCGGAATAGTACATATCTTAATACAGTATCCAGGATGTTCATGGAACAAGGTCTTGTCTGTCTGTTAATCCGCTAACCGTCTGTCATTCTTGGTACAGTTCTGCTTGCTTCCTCAGACACCAAGTGTTCTCCGGCTTAAGTCCTCAGGCTACTAGTGTGTCTGAGGTGGAGTCCAGTTCACCCTGGGGGGTTCCTAGATGGGGTCTCACTGATGCAGTTTCCGGAGCCTGCCATGTTCCCCAGAGATCCAGGATTCCGTGTCCCAGTGTTCCCTGGCACCCAGCCTGGGTTCCAGGAATACCTTCAGACTCTCTAGGTCAGTTCTGCCCAACCACTGGATGCCGTCAGACTCCACCCTCCTCCCCATCTTGGGGTCAACCCTCCCCCTCCCCTCAACAGACATGCACCTATATTCCTTTCCCCAAACTTGACCATATCTTCTGCCCTCTCCTGCTCTGCTCCTCCCCTCTGTAAGCCTCATCCCTCTAACAGAGCCTCCTCCCTCTTCCGGGTACCTCACTGTCAAGTAGGGACCATTGGAATCTTGAGTATACTGGATGAACTTGATACTTGGGCAGTTGAAACTTGGGCCTATAGAAACTACCTGAATTTGCACTGAAGGCAAGTATCTCTTGATACACCATGATAGAAATTTCCGCCCTGACTTTTGAATGTTGATGGGGGTCTTTTCCTTCTGATGCATTATTGGTATTCTTGTCTTTACACTGTGATGATTTTACCCTTACCTCCTCAGTGCGATTTGTATTGTTCTCGGATGGGCTCCCCAGCTGTGAATCCCAGGAGAGGTGGCTACATAATGAGAAATAACTGATCTGATACAAGGGATAGAGGGAATGCAGGGGTAGGGGCAGTGACGGGGGAGGAATCAGGAGAACGGATTGTGATTGTGCAATTCATTTTAAAGGTGATTTAACCATGGGGGGGTGTGCTCTAAGACTGATGTGCTGGTGACTGTGCAACGACCCTTGATGTGATTGAACAGTTGAACTCTTGAATTGTATGATATGTAAATTATGTGCCAATAAAACCGTAGGGGTGGGGTGGGGTGGAGAAACAATGTACTGAGCATTTCTCATCTCAAATAGTATCCTGTTAACCTCCTTCATAGGATCCCTGGTGGTTTAGTACTTACACGTTTGGTTGAGATGCATGGTTGGCTGTTCTAAACCACAGCAGTTCAATGGGAAAGACTGGGCTTTCTACTCCTTTAAACATATCAGTTTCTGAAGCCCACAGGGGGCTGCTATGAGTCAGCTCCTCAATAAATCATGGGTGTCAGCTGGAGGCACAGGGAATCCAGGGTAGATGATACCTTCAGGACCAGGGGTGTGAGGGGCAATACTGGGAGAGTAAAGGGTGAGTGGGTTGGAAAGGGGGAACCGATTACAAGGATCTACATGTGACCTCCTCCCTGGGGGATGGACAACAGAAAAGGGGGTGGAGGGAGATGCCAGACAGGGCAAGATATGACAAAATAATAATTTATAAATTATCAAGGGCTCATGAGGGAGGGGGGAGCGGGGAGGGAGGGGAAAAAGAGGACTTGATGCAAAGGGCTTAAGTGGAGAGCAAATGCTTTGAAAATGATGAGGGCAAAGAATGTACAGATGTGTGTTATACAACTGATGTATGTATATGTATGGATTATGATAAGAGTTATATGAGTCCCTAATAAAATGTTTAAAAAATTTTTAAAATAAAGAAATAAATCATGGGTGTCACCTAAGTTCTGCTGGCCCTTTGCCATGAGCTATAGAGCCCAGCCGAGAAGCAGGAGGGACAGTGGGCATCAGAATTGGTGAGGGAGCTTAGGGGGCAGAAGCATACTGATCTCAACCTCACAGGAACTCTGACTTTGGGCTGATGTTGTTTGACTCTCTTTCCCCCGCTGTGAAGTCCCAGGCTCAGACATTGTCACCACACCATTTTCTACATCACCTTTCAAATCTCATTCAGTATAGAGACACTTTGGAATCATAGCATTTTTATTGCCCAGGAGCCCTGCAATTCTGTAAAAGAAAATATATAGTAATTTTTAATCAGACGTTCATCTTTATTTTTTTAATGATTTTTATCTGTTTTCAACATTGACTATCCTCAGGAGGCTATGCAAAATAACCCACTCCCTAGATTGACGTGTTCTTTCTTCATAGCAAAGTCACCAGGTTGTATCATATCTAATTAGAAATTGAAATGTGTTTGTGTGTGGTCTGTGTCCACACTGTAATCTAAACAGTTTAAGCCCACATGGTGATGTATCACGAAGTCCTTTAGGAGTCACTTGATCCAGGAGGACAGACGGCCCAGCCTGGGCCAAGCCCCAGGCCCCCAGGGCAAATGAGAATAATAATCATAATCCCACCCACACACTTCGCAACATAGAGGTGACTAAATGTCACTCTCTGGGGAAGAAATAAATTGATTCTGTTTCATAAAGGGAAAAAAATCTTCCCCAAATATGGCATTTACTAGAGAGCTGAAAGTAGGTTTCCAGGGGAGATTGGTAAATGGAGGAGAGATAATTAACTCTTTTGAGGTGTGAGGACTTACCACATGCAGAGGTGGTTAGATGGACTAAGCATCTGATTGTGTATTAGCACATTTTAGCAGCTGAATATATAAGACCATCCTTTGGTGTTCTGTCCCTCCCCACCTTGCTAGCACCACCTAATTAGATTCTGTCATCACATCTCCCTATAAAGGTGACCAAGATGTCCCTCTGCCAACCTTGCAAAAATACTCACCGTCTTGTCAATTGTACCTTCATGTATCTTCAGCCTGCTGAGGGGGCAGGGGGCTCGCTGACCACTGCTGGGTGCCTCCATTGTGCCTTTATCTGCCTTAAGGGCCTCTTTTGCTATAATTAGTGATTTAAGAACAAATCTCTACCAATCCATGCATCACTTCCTCTTACGAATGTATCCAAGACAAGGTGGCGGGCTTTTGATGGCAAGCCTTAACCATTGATTCAGGTACTTCTAAACTCCTTCCCCTTGATGTTGTTCTCATTTGACCACTGGAAAAGTAGCAAACTGCAACAAGTAACAAAAGTAACAAATTTAATTAATTCATATCCTATCTTGAAAATGTGTTTATAACATAGTTATGGGAACCTATATACTACATTCCTTAATCATCAGTGGAGTTCATTCCTATAAAGATATGAAATTGCATCAGACACAGAGGTTAATCTGTGCCCAGGCAGATTCCACTGAAGGAAGACACAATATTTGTTATAGACTCCCTTCACGATGGCCAATATCCCAATATTGCTGATATGAGCAATAGAGCTAGCCCCACAGTTGAGGACTTCTGGTGGCCGAGTGAGTTACACATTGGGCTGCTAACCTAACCTAAAGGTCAGAGGTTCAAAGCTACCAACCCCTCCTGAGGAGAAAGGATGAGGCTTTCTATTCTTGTAAAGAGTTACCGTATCGGGAATCCAAAGGGAAAGTTCTACCCTGTCTGATGGTGGCTATGAGCTAGAATCAACTTGATAGCAGTGAGGGTTTTTTTGTTTTGTTTATCCCTGTAGTTAATGAACACTTTTCCCCTCAGCTCTTTCAGGTGAGGGGATTAATTGACTTACTTTCTCAACTGTTGGCTGACACGATTTGAGAGGTCAACAGGAAACATGCACAATAACAAGTGTAAGAAAAGAATGTAATGGTTAAAATAATAAACATATCATTTTAATAGAGTTGTGATTTTGCTCTAGTTCTCTTTCTTTATATTAGGATGAGTCATAAAGTGGAAAACCCCAGTAAAGTTGTACCTTAAGAAACCACACATTCCTTCCAACTTCCTTATTACTAAAGGAGAAGTGAGGTTATTGAACACTTCTAAGTATCTGTATCAGTCAGAGTAATCTGCATGTCATATATTATATTCTGCAACAAAGTTAAAAGAGGTTGCAGAAATATACATCAAAATTTTGTTGTTGCTATTGCTTCCTTTTGTTCTCTTGCTTTAGAAATGAAACAGATATAAAGAGGGAGATTGCTCCGTCCCGTTTTTACAACATAATTTTTTTTTTAATTAGGAGCACCCAGTCCTGATCCTACATCTCCTCCTTTAGGTCTTTTTGCTTAGTGCATGCTGTAGAACTATCCGATCAATTTTTACTGACATTGATCGGTGTTTTCAAGTAATGTAAGATAGGACCGCAAATGTGACAAGCACTGTTATCATAGAGTTCAACAAATGAAGAAAGGGGACAGGACAAACAAAGGTTAGATAAAGAGAGGAGGCCCAGAGAAAGAGCAAGCTATGGGGCCAGAGAAGCGCAGCTTCCGGCTTGAGGGTGGCAGCTAAGAAGGGAACAACGCAAAGCTTAGGTCCTCATGATCCCTGTGCAGATCTGTTTCTTTGACAAGCTGCCCCGCTGCCCCGCGATCCCATGTGCTCACCGGTTCCTTCCTGCTCTTCTCCCACCTTCTTTCTTCCTTTGCTCAGCCTTCAGGCTCTTGAATGTCAGAGATTCCATTTTCTTTAACATTGATACAAAAGAGAGGGGAAAATACTATAAAAGCTATATTGGAAGCAGGCAAGTGAGTCATTTAAAAATTAAATAAAAGTATCCATTGTATGCTTACATATTAACTAAAGCTATCATAAATATATAAATGTTAACACTAGAGAATTTAAATTGATCACAGTCTTTAATCCAGACAAAATATTAGGTGTCATTGGTAGCAATCCCAGTGGCCTTGCTGTCATTAACATTTGAAAGAGTCTTCTTGAAATTCTAAGTGGAGGAGACTGGGGGCGGCAGGGAGTGGCAAGGGGGTACTTGCAAACAAAATCCTTTCGTTTTCAAGGAGCTTTTTGCTTCTCCTGTTACTAAAATCATATTTAACAAAATATTTTTTAAATTGCAAGAATGAAATATGAACTACATTTTTTTCTTGGATTTGTATTACCACTTTCCTCAAATTTAAGGTGCAAGTGAAGTTTTAAACAGAAATGCAAGATGTCCTGATTTACATTTTGCAGCAATAAAATATGCTCATGGACCTCATTTTCTGTATGCTAAAATGTGGATTAACCTGTCAAGATTACTCAGGCTGTGCAAATGGTTAAATGTAGTCTCTATGAGGGCAGTGGGTGTGGCGGCTCATAGCCAAAGAGTTAACAAATGGAACCCATGCAGAGACACCTAAGGAGAAAGGACCGCTGGTCTGCTACTGAAAGCCTTATAGAGAAGTTCTACTCTGCACAACAGAACGATGATGAATCATCTTGAACCGATGCAACTGAATGTTCTTCAAAGCACTATTTGTGAGTTCCTTTGGTTGGGTTTGATGAAAGTCAGGTTGTGCATTGGCCTACAGCACAATACATAAAATATATGCTGCTGGAGATGAACATTAACATATGTGCCTGCGGTTCCTGCTTTTCCAAATTCCTTTTCCAATTTAAAAGCATAATCTTTTGATGTGTGCAGGCACAACATAGCCACAATTATATAATTACACGATGCATAAGCATAACGCTGAAGTTACAGGTGCTTATTTAGATGACAGTGTGAAAAATGCCACCGATTTTGTCAGTTCATTTGAAGCAGTCAGAAGGTTGAAATGTTCACAAGTATTCTTAAATCATTAACCAAATTGGTCAACAGATTAACTTGTATTACTCTATTTCCATTTGCTGCTTAAAAAATCCTCTCAGAAACATTGAAATATCCGTCCAGTTGAATTAGATACTATACATATATCCTTATATCAACTTTAGGCAAAAACATAGATAATAGTTGTTATTATGTCTGCAAATTCTACAGGTAAATACATAAATGAACAAAGCAGAAGTTTAGCTAGTTCTGTTAACAAGTTAACCAATGGTCCAAAAGACATGCCAAAAGTAGATCAGAATGAAGTTAATAGTAAAGTTTCCAGCCAAATTTGGCATAGCAAAAATAAATATGTTAAACTACTGTTCTGGTTCCATGATAGTGCTCTCTGTGTGTCATTCTGTTTCCATTCAGTCACTCTACTGAGAAAATATTAAGGTGTTGTTTCAATTTTCAGTTAGACTAGGTTCAAATGTGAGAGCTTGTAGAACCTCAAATGTACTTTGAAAACAAAACAATAAAAACAAACCCTCTTTGTAAACTGGAAGAAACAAAGAAGGCTATGTAGATGTGCCCTCTGCTGGCACAATGGAAACCAGGTTCTCTTGATAAGAAAAATAGAGTAGTGTCAATTGAGTAGCACGTTTTCTTCCCAGGTGCTGCCCCTCTGAAGGAGCAAAACACATTTGAATGAATTAAGTCAGTGTCTTAAAGGGGATTGGAGGGTTTTGTGTTATTGGAAAATATCAGCATTTTTTTTACTCTTGTTGAAAAACACTGACATTTAACAATCTAGTTTGAATAATTCTATTGAAGTTCCAGAAGACAACATAAAGCTAGATTATGTTCCATGAACAAGCCAAGCTCTATGTGTCTGATAATTCTAGTTCTTTGGTCTCACAATCTTAATTACTAGATACTTTTGGCACTCTAAAATTTCTTCAGATAGTCCAGATCAGATTATTTGCTTGGTATACAGATAGAATCTTTCTGAAATTCTCTGCTTTCGGTCAAGATCCATCTGATGTCAGCAATACACTTTGTTTCACATCCTCTTCTGAATCTAGCCTGAACCTCTCTGTCAATATACTGATTCAATGTTATTGGATTATCTTCAGCCAAATTTTACTTGCATATGGTGTCAATCATAGCATTCTATAAATGTTCCCAAGCATTTTGTTGGGTCACCAGTTCTTGGAGAAGGACAACATGCTTGGTAAAGCGGAACAACAGCGATAAAAAGGAAGGCCCTCAATGAGATGATTGACACAGTCGCTGCACCAATGGGCTCCAACATAAGAACAATTGAGAGGATGGCATGGGATGGGCAGTGCTTCATTCTACTCTGCAGAGGGTCACCGTGAGTCTAAACAGACTCAATGGCATCTGTATTAGTCTGGGAACTTTAGTAAAACAAACCCACAGAAACTCGTGTATAAGAGAGAGTTTTATATAAAGGTTAAGTGAGCATCAATAAAACATCCTAACCCAGTGCTGCCCAAGCCCACAAGTCCAACATTACCCCATGATGTCCAACACCAATCCACCAAGTCCTCCTCCATCTCACTAAACAGATGCCATGCTGCCGGCTCTAGGAGGAAAGCAGTGAACATGCAAGCATCAGTGAATGTGTAAGCATCTCAGGGCTATCAGGGGTCTCCACACGGTTGCTCCAGCACCCAGGGCTGCATCGGGGTAGGTCCCTGTGGCTTCTCCTTGGGGATGTCTTCCAGGAAGTGAGCCTTGCCAGCTAAAGCAGGGAATTGGCTAAGGCAGCTGCACCCTGGTCCAACCATCAGAAAGCAAGAGACCCGAGAACTAGAAAGGCAAGGCTCGCTGAGCCATTTATCCCTCTGGCCTTCAATGATCCCACCTGTGATTATCGGCCAGGTTGGCACAATAAACTAACGACCTCAGCACCTAACAAAAACAGGATTTCTACAACATGGGTTTTTTTCAACAGAATTGGAATAATCTATATTTCAATATGTTAAAAAGTCTTGGAATATAGTACTATACGTTTGTATAAGGAAATATGTGAGGAAGCAAAGACGATGTTTAAAAAGAAAAATACAAAAAGAATGATAGCCATCAGCCCCATCAGTTTGTGAAAACTGGACAAATGTTCCTCAGACTGAAAACACTCATGAAACATACATGAGTGATGAGAGTGTGATGCCAACTCGGGAGAATGTGACGCATGAAACCCTGTGAGAGCTGATGTAGGACCTGGAGTGAGTCTATCTTCTCATCGACCATCTAGGTGATAAAATACAGAACATTCTCTTTAAAATGAAAAGCTACATGAAGGAACCAAAGATTGATTTACTCACTGTTTGGAAAATGGTCGTTTCTAGATCGAAGACATCTCCAAAGGTCACGGATGGTTTAAAAGGCCCAGGTGCGGGAGGGGGGATGGCGTATCTGACCTCCTGCAGCTTCATGAGGGAGAGTTTAAGTCCACACTAACTTGAGGCTGGCTGCCTTGAGGCAGAGATCAGCTCTGCCACCACACGCCCTCCTTCTCTCTCCCATCTTTTGACACCATCCATTCCTCCCAAGGCAGTCTACTTTTCTGTGAGGTTTGAGAGCTCACAGGCAAAACTCATCATTATGAGAGTTTATTAGAGAAGTTGACAGGTTACCACAAGTCAGGATCTGTGAGCAGTAAGGTTACATTGGCCCACAATAGTGCTTCTTCTTAGCCAGTCCTCAGCCTCTTACTCAGTCACTCTCTTAGCTTCTAACTCTGCGGGCCAGGAAATCAGCCTGCCACTCCACATGACTGCCTTTGGGCCCAGGGTACAGCTCTCTGCTCTGTTTCAGCAGGGCTCCTTTGCTTTTGTGTCTCAGCTTCTGACCTCAGCTCCCAAAACTTTAGGCAGAGATCTCCGACTGGCTCCACTGATGGTTCCTCTTCCCAAAAGGTTCCAGGAATTCCCAAACTCTGCTTCTAAGATGGCTCTCTAATACACAAAGACTGATAACCCAAACTGCTCATTCAACTCTAGTCGTATTTCATACACCCTATTTGCATGGTCCCGTGCAATCATTTGGTGGGGTATAGAAACATGGATGGAAGAGCCAAATTAAGAAGTTTCACTTCACCATATCTACCCTCACCTCTCTTTCTCTCTCTCTCTCTTTTTTTAAACAAATGAAATTGAGGGACAGAAAGATCAAATAAGGTCCAAAAGTCTATGAGGTAATCAGAGTTAATTAAAGAGTAAATCAGAAACTGAATAAAGTTCAATAAAGAGAAATATGGGGTATAATTAAGACAAACTTTGGTCACCAGTTCATGGTGAGAAAACCCACTGTCATCCAAATGGCTCTGGAGTGGGACTGCTCCGTGGGTTTTCCCAACCTGACGCAATGTAGGCGCTGACTGCCACATCTTTCTCCAGTGGAGCACCTACTGGATTTGCAACTTTGGGTTAGGAGCCAAAGGCTTCACCATTTCACTAATAAGACTCCTCCTGCAGGGATGTACACTGGAGAGGAAGCACAAATAAAATCTCCACAGAAATATGGTATAAAATGATTTAGGATCATAGTGAAAAATGAGTTGGCCATAACACATTAACATGAGACTTGTTGTTAGGTGCCATTGAGTGAGTTCCAGCCAATAGTGACCCTAAGCACAACAGAACAAGATACCATTCAGTCCTGCACCATCTACACAATGTTTACTAAGGTTGAGCCTATCCTTGCAGTCACTGTGTCAGTCCATCTCATTGAAGGTCTTCTTCTTTATCACTACTCCTCTACTTTACCAATCAGGATATCCTCCTCCATCTTTTCCTTCAAGGAGCACTCCGGTTGTACTTCTTCTAAGGCAGAATGGTTGATCCTTTTAGTAGTCCATGGTACGTACTGTCAATATTCTGCTCCATCGCCACAATTCAAATGCATCAATGCAAGGAGATAAAAATAAATAGTTATTATTCACATAGTATTTTGTTGTTAGCTGCCAATAATTTTGTCCCCAAATCATGGTGACTCCACACCTAACAGAATGGAGTGGTGTGGCCTGTCCTGTGCCATCCATGGGATCAGTGGTCGGAAAGATTGATTTGATTTATAGAGTTTTAAGAACTGGTGTTGGAAGTCAATGATCAGGTCTTTCTCCACTGCCGGGACCTGTTTAGCATCACAGCACCACGCAAGACTCCGGGGACAGGTGGTGGCTGCACATGGGCTGAAAGGCTGGAAATCAAATTTGGGTCTCCTGCATGGAAGATGAAAAATGAGAATAGATCACAAAAATTGTCTAAACATAACCCTAACGATAGGCACAAGCTTCCAAAAGCTCACCAGAAAATCCACTGCCTTTTGATTTTATTGTTTCACGAACTCTTTGACGTCTGCTGGTATCGGGGGAAAAAGCAGAAGTCCATTTTTTTAGGGTTCCTGTTCATACATGTGCAGTCTTATTATAAAGCAAGATCATGTGTAAATGTGGCTCTGGGACTAGTGTATGGCTGCAGAAAAGTCTCTCAGTAATACACTTGTCTTGGTCTCATTTGGGTACTTTATAAAAAATTCCATTCAAAACACTGATGGATTTTCTCTACAAATCATGGAGGCTTATTAGGAAGAAATTTTAAGGAAATTGAAAACTACATTAGTGAGAAGAAGGCAAGGAAGACTGGATTGAGATGTATATTTATTCCATTATGACAATGCACCTGCTCATTCTTCAAGGGGAGCAAGGGTTGTCCTGCAGAGTTTCCTTGGGAACCTTATCCCCTCCACCCGACAGCCTCGAGGGTGAGTGTGAACAATCAGTTTCCCTTGGGCTTCCCAAACCAGAGCAAGGAACCAATGCATTGAATCCCTTCTGCTTTGATGTGGTGCCAATAGAAGAGGATAGAATTGCTCCCGGAAGGGTTCAAGACATGGAAGCACCGCTTTCAGAAGTGTATAGACACAGTTGAAGGAGGACTCAAGAAACAATAGCATGCCATTTTGATATTTTTGTTTCCAAAGGCTCTGTGATTTTGTAGCATCTTTTTGACTTACATTTGTGTGGATATATTTATGTGTGTATATGAGGGTCCATCAATAAGCTTACAGAAAAGAGGAATTAAAAAATTAATTCTGTTTTCCCATGACATTTTAAGTATACACACACATTTCCTTATGGTTCATATGATAAACTTCTACCATAGCTTTTTATGTAAATTGGTATAAAAATAATTAGTTCCAGAGAATGATTTTTTATGAGACTTCCACTAGTTATTTGGTTACTCTAATTTTCACTTTCTAAATCTGTAATGTAAAATAGCTCACAAGAGAAGATCATCCCTCAACCTCGATGCTTGTGTACATTGCAGCATTCATGGCACATGGATTGAAAGTGAGGTTCCTCTCTGTATAAGGAACACCTACAGTGAAACAGTATTTTAAATGTCAAATTATATAACTTCGAAGACTCTAAGAATAGTAAAAAAAACTTATTAAAGCATTGAAAAGAAAGGGTTTATAAGAGAATTAGAGGCAAGGTAGAGACAATCCAAACAATGAAATATGGCAAAGTCATTGAATCAGAGATTTATAACTAGAATACCAAATTTTCCAAATTTTCCATTTTAATTATGAAAAACTTGGAAAGTTAATAATACAGTTAACATTGTTAACCAATGACAGAGAAAACATGGAAGGTAAGGGCAAGTTATTTTTATTGCCCTCAAAAAAGGAACAAGTTCTTCTACAAACCCACTGTTGATAAAAATATAGGCTTCGGGGGGGAGGGTTGGCAGCTACCCTTCTCCCCCAAAGAATTTACTTCAGAGGACAGCACTGAAGCTACAGTTCAGGGAGAGGGACATGTCTCATTAGAGTACATGGGAGCAAATGAAGGGGGAGGAAGAGAGAGTGGAGCACATCTTGGCCCACCAAGCCTTGAGGACAATATTCCTGCTCAGAGCAGCCAATGCACAGAGAGGACCATATGGCCGGCCCCACTATGAGACATGACATCCCTCACTGATCCACATCCCTACGGTGGGCAACACTGGAGACACAATGTGGGAATTATGATACCAGGAGGTTGGAGGGAAGGTGAGGGAGAAAGGGGGAACATATTGCAAGGCTTTACCTATACATCCTTTCCTGGGGGACGGACAACAGCAAAGTGGGTGAAGGGTGACATCGGACATGACAAAATAACATAAATTATCAAGGGTTTGTGAGGGAGGGGGTGCAAGAAAGGAGGGGGAAAATGAGGAGCTGACACCAAGGGCTCAAGTAGAAAGCAAATATTTTGAGAATGAAGCTGGCAACAAATGTGCAAATGTGCCTAACACAATGGATGGATGTATGAATTGTGATAAGAGTTGTACGAACCCCACTCTCCCCCCAAATGATCTTTAAAAAGATAGGCTTTAAGAACCTTGTTTTTGTTGTGGTTTGGTGCTGTCAACTCAGTTCTGAGTCATAGCCACTTAAGCACAACAAAAGAAAAACTCTTCACTGTCTGTCCCTGCCATTCTCCCTGTTGTTCTTATATTTCAACCTATTGCTACAATCTCTCATTGAGGGCCTTCCTCTTTTCACTGCCCCTCACTTTACCAAGGATGTTGATCCTCTTTTGACAACATATTGGCCTCTTTTGACAACATATTTAAAGTACATAAAATGAAATCTCAGCATCCTTGCCTCTGGGGAGCATTCTGGCTGTGTTTCGTCCAAGATAGATTTGTTGATTCTTTTGGCAGTCCGTGGTACTTTCAACATGCTTCTGCAGCACTATAATTCAAATGCATTAATTCTTCTTCAGCCTTTCTTACTCACTTCAGCTTTCACATGCCTACAAGGCAAGCGAAAATACCATGGCTTGGGTTGGTAGTGGTTACATGTTGATTTGCAGTCTGCATGAGCAGCAGTTTGAAACTACCAGCAGCTCTGCTGGGAAAGATGGCTTTCTATCCAGTGAACAGTTAGTGTATCAGAAACCCACAGGGGGTCACTATGGGTCACCATTGACTCAACTGCAGCGAGGTTGGTTTTGGGTGGGCTAGGCACAACTTTGTCCTCAAAATAACACCTTGCTTTCCCACACTTTAAAAAGGTCTTATGTAGCAGATTTAGCCAATTTAATGTATCCTTTGATATCTTTTCTGCTGTTTCCATGAGCACTGATTGTGGATCCATGAAAGACAAAATCCTTGACAACTTCAACCCTTGCCCTATTTATCAGGATGTGACCTATTGGTCCAGTTGTGAGGATTTTGATCTTCTTTTCATTGAGTTTTAATTCATGCTTAAGTCTGAAATCCTGGATCTTTATCAGGAAGTGCTTTGCGTCCTTCTCACTTTCAGCAAGCAAGGTTGTGTCATCTGCAGTTCGAAGGTTGTTAATAAGCCTTCCTTTCTTCTTCATATAAACTTTGATGATTTGCTCCGCATAAAGATACAGATCCTCATAAGCATGGTGAGAGAATACAACCCTGTCATACACCTTTCCTGATCTAAAACCAAGCAGTATTCTCTTGTTCTGTTTGCATGCCTGCTTCTTCATCCATATACATGTTCCTCATAAGCACAGTGCAAGGTTCTGGAATTCACATTCTTCTCAAGAATATCTAGGGCTTGTTGTGATCTACACAGTTGAATGCCTATGTATGGCCAATGAAGCACAAGTAAACATATTTGAGGTATTCTCTCCTTTCAGTCAAGGTCCATTCAACATCAGCAATGCTATCCCTTGTCCCACTTGCTCTTCTGAATCCTGCCTGAACCTCTAGAAACTCCCTGTCAATGGATGATCTTCAGCAAACTGTTACTTGCAGGTGACTTCAATGATAGTGTTCAATAATATGAGCATTCTGTTGGGTCACTTTCTTTGGAATGGGTACAAATATGGCTCTCTTCAAGTCAGTTGGTCAAGTAGTTGTCTTCCAAATTTGCTAGCACAGAGGAGTGAGTGCTTCTTGTGCTTCATCAGGTCATTGAAACAATTCAATGAGTATCCATTGCATCAATTGCTAGCTCCTTGTTTTTACTTAATGCTTTCAGATTGTGTTTCTTCCTTTAGTATCATTGGTTCTTGTGCATATGCTATCTCCTGAACTGAAATGCCAACTAGTTCTTTTGGGTACAGTGACTCATTGTATTCTTTCCATCATTTTGACTACTTATGCATTATTCAACATTTTGTCGATAGAATCTTTTAGTTTGGCAACTGAATACTTGAATCTTTTTTCTTTTAGTTCTTTCAGTTTAAGATATGCTGAGAGTGTTCTTCCTTTTTTGGTTTTGTATCTCTAGGATTGGGGGCTAGGTAGCTAAATCTGTCCTCTCTCTCTCCTTCTGCAAGGGAAAAAGAGCTCACAAAATTCCAGTGGCTATCAAGTCACAGTCATGTTGATATCGACCAATATCTAACAACCTATTTATTGTACTTTAATTTTAAAGAATGCCAATTTAATAGAAGAAAGTATTCTTACATTGAGGGAGTACTTGAGTGGAGGCCCAATGTCCATCTGTTACCTTAGTACTAAACCTATAAGTATATGCACATAGATCATCTATTTCCCCATCCTATTATATAAATATATTTGCATATATACATGTCTTTATCTAAACCTCTATAAATGCCCTTTGCCTCTCAGCTCTTTCCTCTATTTCCCTTGACTTTCCTCCTGTCCCACTGTCATGCTCAGTCCCAACCAGGGTTTCAGCAATTCCTCTTAGTTACATTACCCTTGATCATGCCCTACCAGACCTCTCACACCCTCCTCATCACCGATTTGGATCACTTGCTGTTCCCTTGTCTCTGGGTTTGTTAACAACACTTCCTTTCCCCCCACATCTCCATCTCCCATGTCCCCCGGAACTGTTGGTGCTGTTGTCTTCTCCTCCAGATTGTTCATACAGACTATCTTATTTAGACAGACCTGAGGAGATAATAACATGAACAAAAACAAGACAACTTTCCTCTAGTTCCTAAATGCTTCTCCCCCCACCACCCACTATCATGATCCCAATTCTACCTTGCAAGTCTGGCTAGGCCAGAGGATGTACACTGGTACAGATAGGAACCAGAAACACAGGGAATCCAGGACAGATGATCCCTTCAGGACCAGTTGTGTGAGTGGCGATACTGGGAATGCAGAGGGAGGGTGAGTTGGAAAGGGGGAACCGATTACAAGATCTACATGTGACATCCTCCCTGGGGGACGGACAACAGAAAAGTGAGTGAAGGGAGACATCAGACAGGGCAAGATATGACAAAATAATAATTTATAAATGATCAAGGGTTCATGAGGGAGAGGGAAGCGGGGAGGGAGGGGGAAAATGAGGAGCTGATGCCAGGGGCTTATGTGGAGAGCAAATGTTTTGAGAATGATGAGGGAAATGAATGAACAAATGTGCTTTACACAATTGATGTATGTATGGATTGTGATGAGAGTTGTATAAGCGCCTAATAAAACAACTTTTACTAAATGGGTACCTTCATAAAGCACTTCCATTCACAACAGGGCTCTCAGGTTGTGCCACTGGCATTCTTAAATGCCCTTCTAAAGGCTCTAATAGAAATTGACTCCCAGTGTTTTTGTGTCTTTCTTCAACAACTCATGGATTATAGGCTTATGAGAAATATTCATCTTAGGAGTTGTGGCCTATTTTTGGAAGCTGTTCACTCCCGTGGAGTATCATTGAGAAGAAGGTTAGGTTTATTTTACCTCTCACTGTATCTTATAAGAATCTCTAGAAACAAGCAGCGGGTGTGATCTTTGGAAAGGGTAAGCAAACACAGAAATTTTTTTGAAGAATCATAAAGTGAAGGAACGCTGACAAATCATTCTGGGAATCATGAGGTACTTTCCAGCTCCCTTCTTGAGTCTCTCCTCTCAATATTCAAAGGCTTAGGGTATGTATCAGAAAAACTTCTTTGTGTTACGTGTTCTTACCTTGGTTTGATATAGTCATATCAAAATGGCGCCTAGTGGAATGGAAATTTCCTAAGATGGATTTTGACTACACTTCCTATGAAAAGGGGAGTGATGTTGTGGATGCCTTAGTAAGCCTCCATGTCTGCCCTTGAAGCTCCTAACCTCTAAATTCAAGTTAATTCACTCATTTTTATCTTGCATGGTTCCGAATGTTTCCCATCCTCCAGTACACAAACCTTATTTAATTCTGCTTGGAACACTGTCAATTTTAATCATTTTCTCTTTATGTCAAAGGATAGTGATCACAGCAAGCCTTTAGCTGTTAAGGAGTGAAGGTATACCATGGATAAGCCCGTGTAAAATGTTCTTCCTTCAATATTAATATGCATCCTGGGATCTCATAATAGTTTTGTGTTAGATGATTATAAATTGTTGCTCCAAAGAGATATTAATCTCAAACAAGAATAGCTGCAGCACATTTCCACTGGCTAATAAAATTAATCTCCCATATAAGTGTGCATTTTAAAGTAATGTCATTATTAAATAAAAATGGGACAGATTAGAAATCCTTTGACTGCCATTGGTATCCTTAGAGAGAAAGGCAACAATGAGAATAAATGCATTTAAGTATATTCTAAGTAGCGGGAATTGCAGATAAGAGCTCAGTTTCAAAAATTAATTTTAATTCTAAGTAACCCTGAAGAATGTTCTGGAAATAAATTTATACACAGATCAGAGAATAGTGTAAGGGCTAGTAATGAGCTACAATGCCTTTATGAAACTTATAGTCAGACATTATTCTTTTGTGGTTTGCAGAGAATTTAGCCCAAAGACATTACAATTCCTCTCAATGATCTGAGAATGAGTGATTATTTCCTTTTAATCAGCAACTAAGAATAATACACTAATAGTGAGTGAGGTGAGTAGAAGCTAATTCTGTTGTTCTATTAACTGCCATCAGGTTAGTTGCTGCTCATAGCGCCATTGTGCACAACAGAACCACATCCTGTTCCTTTGCCATCCTCATAGTCCTTGCTATGTTGATCCTGTTGTTGCAACCACTGTTTCAATCCACATCTCCTCAATTGGCTTCCTCTTTTCCACTAACCATCCACTTTCCAAACCATGATAGCCTTTCTGAAGAACTGGTCTGTCCTGATAATATGTCCAAAGCAGGTGAGACAAACTCTTTCCATCCCTGCTTCTAAGGAGAGTTCTAGCTATAGTTCTCCCAAGCCAGATTTATTTTTCCTTTGGCAATCCATGATATTATCAATGTTCTTTGGCAACACCATTAGTCAAAAGCATCAATTCTTTAGTCTTCCTCATTGATGCCCAAATTTCACATGCCTATCAGACCTTTGAAAATACAGGTACATGCAAATATATATAGGAGGATGGGGAAATAGATCTATGTGTCTATATTTATAGGTTAAGTATTAAGGTGGTGGAAGGACCTTGGGCCTCTACTCAAACACTCCCTCAATGCATGAATACCTTCTTTTATTAAATTGGAACTCTATGATGCTCACTCTCCCGACACAACGGCTGGAGCCAAAGTGGGTGAACAAGTAAATGTGGTGAAGAAAGCTGATGATGCCCAGCTATCAAAAGAGATAGTGACTGGGGTCTTAAAGGCTTGAACATAAACAAGCGGCCATCTAGCTCAGAAGCAACAAAGTCCACATGGAAGAACACACCAGCCTGTGTGATCGAGTGGTCCCGAAGGGATTAGTTACCAGGCATCAAAGAACAAAAATATCATATCATTGACTGCAAACCTCCATGATAGGATCGCTGAAGACAAATGGGTGCATAAGCAAATGTGGTGAAGAAAGCTGATGGTGTCCGGCTATCAAAAGAGATAGTGTCTGGGGTCTTAAAGGCTTGAAGGTGAACAAGCGGCCATCTAGCTCAGAAGCAAAGAAGCCCACATGGAAGAAGCACACCGGCCAGTGCGATCACGAGGTGCCAAGGGACCAGGTATAAGGCATCATGCAAAGAAAAAAAAGATATAAGTGTGTGTAATTATGTGTATATGTGTGTATATGTATATATGTATGTGTATATATGTATATATACCATATCAAATGAAGGGGGAAGTGCAGAGTGGAGACCCAAGACCCATGTGTCGGCCAATGGAGATCCCCTCATAGAGGGGTTTAGGAGAGGAGATGGGTTAATTAGGGTGCGAGGTAGTACCGATGAAGAACACAGCTTTCCCCCAGATCCTGGATGCTTCCTCCCCCCAACTACCATGATCCGAATTCTACTTTGCAGGGCTGGATAGGGCAGAGGCTGTACACTGGTACATATGAGGGCTGGAGGTACAGGGAATCCAGGGTGGATGATACCTTCAGGACCAAGGGTGTGAGGGACGATGCTGGGAGAGTGGAGGGTGAGTGGGTTGGAAAGGGGGAACTGATTACAAGGATCCACATGTGACCTCTTCCCTGGGAGAGGGATAGCAGAGAAGGGGGGGAAGGGAGACTCCGGATAGGGCAAGATATGACAAAATAACGATGTATAAATTAGGGAGGGGGGAAAGGGGAGGGAGGGGAAAAAAAGAGGACCTGATGCAAGGGGCTTAAGTGGAGAGCAAATGCTTTGAGAATGATTGGGGCAGGGAATGTATGGATGTGCTTTATACAATTGATGTATGTATATGTATGGATTGTGATAAGAGTTGTATGAGTCCCTAATAAAATGTAAAAAAAGAAAAGAGGAGAAAAAAATGATTAGGGCAAAGACTGTACAGATGTGCTTTATACAATTGATGTATGTATATGTATGAACTGTGATAAGAATTGTATGAACCCCAATTTAAAAAAAAAAGAAAATACCATGGCTTAGGTAAGAAACAGCTTACCCTCCAAAGTCACATCCTTGCTCTTCCATACTCTAAAGAGTTTGTATATGGCACATTTGCCCAACGTAATACCTAAGTTGTCGGATGTCATGACTTGCTTCCATGAGCACCAACTGTGGATCCAAGTGAAAAGAAATGTTTGGCAAGTTCAACCTTTTCTGCATTTATCCTGATTTTGTCTTATTAGACTAGTTGACTTAGGTTTTCTTTGCATTGAGTTGTAATCCATACTGAAGGCTATAGCCCTTGATATTCATAATTTTAGGTGTAAATGGAGAAAGATAGGTTGTATTTAGATGCATACTTGGTTAGTAGTTCTAGAATGAAATAGAAGATTTTTAATTTTATATTTTAAGGCAAATAATATAGTTGCTCAATGATTGAATCACTCAGCCCCTAACTGAAAGGTCAGTGGTTTGCAATTCATAAGCTTTCCTATGGGAGAAAGGTGTGGCAATCTAGTTCCATAAAGAAGTGCAGTTTGGGTAGTGCTATGGGACGATTCTACTCAGTCTGACAGGGTGGCGGGCTGAATTTTAATGGACTCAACAGCACCCAGTTTCTATGTCTGTTTGTTTTAAATGCATAGCTACGTAATGTCATAAATATATTTGCTTGTTTATAATAACATGTGCATTAATTGCAACTCAAAATAATAAAATTTTATTTTAGGACTTAGCCAAATTCATGGTCTGTAATATCCAGGTAAAATACTAAAATACAGTAAGAAAAATAACTGCAAAAGAATAATTTGAAAATCCTTTTCAGAAAGTATGAGAGTAGCTCCAAAAACGTTCTTATGTATAAGAAAAATTTAAGAGAGCAGACTTAAAACTTTGCCCACAAAAGGCATTGCTGGAAAATGCAGTGTGGGGGATTACTGCGTGACTTACAAAGGCAAGAAAATCCTGTGTTTGAATTACCCCATACTGAGCGTATTAAAAAATATAAAGTGCTTGTGAACTAGTTTTTATTCCTCACGTTACTTTTAATGACTGTTTTATAAAGGACCTGTGAAGTTTCTTTTCCAAAGAATTTCTACCAAGGGCAATAGTGGTGGTGACTACAGAAAGCACACTGACTGGAGAGTCTTAGGGAAATCATTCCATTTCCCTGGTCATGTGAAACTGTTTGTTGTTCTTAGTTGACCTTGAGTTGACTCCAATTCCCAGTGATTTCATATCTAAACAACTAAGTTTTCAAAGCCTACACCATCTGCGTTATCACTAGCATGCTTTAGTGTTTTGTTAAGGCCATTGTATAACACCTTTCAACCTAGTGGGTCTCACTTTCCAATATTGTATTGAATAGTATCCTGATATGATCCATAGTGTTTTCATTAGTAGTAGTAAGTCACTAAGACGTTGTTCCTATCCTGTCATAGCCTGTAAGTTTCCCTCAAATCTGTCAACTATAGATGACTCTACTGCTCTATATAAGACTGATATTTTAGTATCACAGCAACCTGCAAGACAGCACGGCACAAAAAACTGTGGGAAGATATCAGATTTGGGAAAATAGAGCGTCAAGGAAAGAGAGCAAGACCATCAACAGGGTGGGTGGATGCAGTTGCTACAACGCCGGCTCGAGCATAACAACAGTTTTTGCGAATGATGTAGAATTGGGGTGGTGTTTCGTTCTGTTAGACATAGGATTGCTATGAGTCATAATCAACTTGATGGCACCTAATAATAACAACAATGGAATAAATATATTACCAAAAAATCTACCAAAAATATAAAATACATCTGTGATAAATGATATGAAATAAATAATTTGGGAACTTACCTAACTTGAGCTCATTAGAAAGATTTATCAGGTGAAATGAACTGAGATTCCAGTAATGTATTAGTCTGGTTGCTTTAGAGAAACAAATCCGCAGAAACTCATGTATAAGAGAGAGTCATATAAAGGGTAAGTGCGCATCAAGAAAACATCCCAACCCAGTGCTGCCCAAGCCCAGAAGTCCAACATTAATCCATATGTCTGACACCAACCCACAAAGTCTTCCTCCATCTCACAAAACACACACTATGATGCTGACTGCAGGAGGAAAGCCAAATCAGTGAACGTGTAAGCATCTCAACACTTGCAGGGGTCTTCACACAGCTGCTCCAGCATCCAGGACTGCATCAGGGTAGGTCCATGTGGTTTCTTCTTGGGGATGTCTTCCAGGAAGTGAGCCTTGCCAGCTGAAGCAGGGAACTGGCAAAGGCAGCTGCACCCTGGTCCAACCATCAGAAAGCAAGAGAACTGAGAACTTGAAAGTTGAGGCTCACTGAGCCACTTATCTCACCATCCTTCAATTAACCCCACATGTGTGTATAGGCCAGGTTGGCACAATAAACTAACTGAATCCACCCCTTGCCAACTTGGCACCTGTACAACATTCTTTAGCCTCACAATTGCAATTAAGTAACTGCTACACCTTAATCCTATAATCCTATGCATATATTCCCCCACCTATGAAAGTTTGTAAGCAAACTGCTTCATGCCTTTATCCCCCAATTTTGGGTATCCAATTTATATACTGTCTGCTTCCAACAATCCAATCCTCTGAGGAGACAATCATGTTTTTCGACCTGAAGAATCTTCATTCCAATAGGAACCTTGTGAAGTCCGCATCCATAAGCAAAGTCAAATCAGGACAGGCCATCAATGAAGTCAGCAACAATATGCATCAGCTCAAAAACCTCCATCTGGTCAGGTTCTAGTCAACTCAATGTGGGCTGCCTCATTCAGCCTCCACAGGATGACCATTGGTCGCCTTGCCTTTAGACCATAGGTTCTCACCAATACGCCATAAGCCTACCCCCCTCGTGCTAGGTCATGAACTTTAGACCAGTTAACCCACTCTCATCTTCTCCTTTTTTTTCCCTATAAACCAAGTCCACAGGTGTAAGTGGCCAAACTCAACCCATCTCTTTATTGCTGCATTTCTCCCTCTTCCACTCAACAAGTAGATCCAGGTAGGTCACCCAGCAAGCATTTCAGCCTGCTCACAGGCTCCCTTTAACATTCAGTCCTAGAGAGGAGTTTTCTTCATGGTTCCAGATTTTTTCCAGCTTTTGACAAAGAGTACTGGTTCCTGAGTACTCCAAAGCACTGGGTGGGGCATATCTTTCTTTGAATAGCTTTCTTTGCAGATGTGGTATAAACCCATCTAAAGATCAAATTTTAATGGCTGAAAGCAAGTGGGCTTACAAACTTGCTACTTTCATACTTCCCATATTTTCCCCAGAAAACAGCCAAGTAAACAGTGTGGCTTTATCTGACCTCTGGCTAAACAAAGAAGAAAAACTACCACGAGGGAACGGTCAAACAAACATCTACTCTCCAGCTCATGATTTGTTTCGCCAGTACCCCACTCCTAAGGTACCATAATTTGGGCACCATGGGGAGACCTTCTCGCTTTCTCCCCTCACTGTTCTGACCTCTCCTCGACTGTTCTCTCTCATCCACTCACTATCAGTCCCATTGTCTTCCTGCCATTTTGTGAGCATGGAGATATGCTCAGACCTAAGGAAGGTTAAGCTTTTTCCAGCAGATATCTTTTAGCCAACCCCTTCATATGCATCGCAACTTGGTTCCAATTGCGCATTCTCCATGAGGTCTATCCTTGCTAAGGTTTATTTTATCTATGTTAGAAATGGTCAGAATTAAGATGAAAAGTTAATTAAACTCAAACCATGAGGAGATTGGAATGTCCCTTGAAGGATGGCATCTCAGAATAAAGAGAAAGACAGGGTGCAAATCACTGTGATTTGCAAAACTCTTCATAATTTGGTTACATTTGTTTACTCTCTGGTTCATCATGTCACTTCTGGGCTCCTCATTCTCCCCACTAGAGCTCCAAGAGGTTTTCTTGTTCTTCACATTGGCTAAGCACATTTACCTTAAGGTCTTTGAACTCACTTTTGTAATATTTGAATGCTACTTTCCCAAATATTGACATGGCTAGCACACTCATATCTTCCAGGTCTTTGTTCAAAACCCACCTTCTTGGTGAGGGCTTCTCTGGTAGTTCTATTTAATTCAACCACTCTTTCACCTTTGACTCCTTTATATGCTACTTTGTTGGTTTATCTTTTTCTACTTAACACTCAGCAATGTCTCACATAATATGTGATCTCGCTGATCTTCTTCGTTGTCTCTCTCCTTACATCAGAATATAAGCCGCAGGAGTTGAAAGATGGCTATCTGAGTTGGGTCATCATTCACCCCAGCATCTAGAACATACATGATGTGCAATAAAGTCTATTTGATATTTGTTGAACAAATGACAAGGGTTCTCAGTCCCAAGTGTTTCAGAGCATGTGTGAATCAGCTGATTTTTTATGGCACTTTGATGTCAATATAAATAAACTTTCGATTTTATTGTGAGAGGCCACTCAGGTGGGCGAGGCCATCATACTATAACCATGAGCACTTTGCCTCGCCAGTAAACCCGCTGGTTACCATGCGTAGGTCATTGAATTCTCATGGCTGCTTGGATGGTGTTAGAGGTGTTGCAAGGTGGCAGATGTAAAAGCCAAGAGCACAGAGGGTGTGCATCCCTGGTTTGAATGAGATGGATAGGGCAGTGCATGCCCACACCAATGCAGTTCTGCCATTTGGCTTCATAGAAGCCAGGTTGGTGCCAGCAGTACCCTTCCTTGCCTGTTGATAAACCAGCTCATGGCATGGCTGTGGAAGCCCCAAGCACAGCCCTTCACCTGACTGTCCATTCCTCTCTGGTGCAATGCACCTGGACATAGAGAGGCTACAAGGAACACACTGCTCTCAGCTCCACTTGCAAACACCCAGTTTCAATTGTTAATTTCTGAATTACCAGGCTATTACCATCATCATTCCATAACTTCTTGACTATGGCTTAACCCTTTATTATGTTAAAATACCACCAAAGGTTACATATCTAGACTATATGTTACAAGTTTGAGGCTGAAATTCACTTCTAGAAATGTCACAGGACATGCACAGTTTATAGGAAATAATATTTTCAATATACAGATTATGCAGGAACTTTTAACATAATTTCTTCATTTCCACCCATTATGTGTATGTATGTTATGTGTATGCATCATTTATTTGGTGAGCTATTTGTGAAAAAATATAGTTAAACAGTCAGGAAGTTATTGTTGTGCATCAGGAATTCAGGAGGCCTAGAACTAGAAACAGAGTTTGGGGAAAGAAGAGTAGCATTTGATCAGATTATCTACAAATACTGTCTTTTCTACACATATGTTATATTGTGCTTCCTCAGGTGAGAACAAGTGTCATATCGAGAAAGGCATGCTATTTTAAAAATAAGATTGGAACTTCATATGGTGAGATGTTGTAGCCCTAGATAAGCTTACAGCATCAAAGAAACTTTTCCCACAGTGTTTCAGCCATTTCTATCTTAATCCAAAGACCAATTTTCTTTCTGCCTACCAAGGCCCACAAATGTGATGAGAAAGATTACAGGGCTTTATTTCTGAGTTCCATTATGAAACATTTGAATCGGATAAAATACTCCCTTATTTATCAGTTTTGTTTGTTTTTTAATAAATCTTTGAAGACATTCAACTATTTTCATTTTCAGCAAGATACCTAAAGTACTATATATAAATTTTTATAATTTATATAAATAATATATAAACAAAATAACATCAAAATAAATATATAAATAATCTAAAATAAATATATTATTATATGAAAAACCTCATGATATTTTGGAATATTTTTATCCAAGTGTTCCTGATAGTAGATAAACCTGAGAATTGACCTCTGATAATAAGTTTATTCTTATGTTTTATGCACATTTTACATTTTAATCAATAATTTATCTATGTAATTTTCATAGGAAATAACATTTTCAATTATTTAGTGGTTACATGCTCATGAAAAAACATTCCAGATTTTTAGTATAATCTTTATAAAATCCTAGAATAATACTTCATATTCAACTTTTTGGGAGATTGATCTTGGTAAGAATTATTTTCAATTTTTTCAAGGTTTAATAAAATACAATGAAGTAATATGTTAGCTATTATAGTTATTGATTGACCTTATATAATAGGAATTTCAGTTTCTAATATCTGAAAATGTTTAGTGCCGCATGTAGTTGAACATTTCCCAAAGTGCCCTTCACGTTGACAGGCTCTGGCCACACAGAGTGTATTTGATGTCCTCTTGTTACTGTGTTTACAGATATCCCTTCTTTTTATTTAGCAGCATCTCACAGGCCTAGCTAGCTACATGGTTCCTTGAATTTATTTCTCCAGGTGTATATTTATTTTATTTCAATTAATGGATAGGTAACTGATTCAAGGCATACAGTCTTACTATTGTGGTCATTGTGGTGCTGATGAAGACTCCTGAAGGTGCCATGGACTGACAAAAAGACGAACAAGTATGTCCTGGAAGAAGCATGGCCAGAGTGCTCCTTAGAGGCAAGGATGATGAAGGGCGGGACTTTTTCGTACATACTTCGGACGTTGTGTCAGGAGGGACCAGTTCCTGGAAGGACATCCTGCTTGGTCAAGCATGAGGGCATGGGGGAAAAGAAAGACCCTAACCAAGATGGACAGACACAATGGGTGTCAACAATGGGTTCAAGCGTAAAAAGAATTGTGAAGATGGCATAGGACCTCACAATGCTTTGCTCTGTTGTGAACAGGGTGTCTATGAGTTAAAACTGACTCAATGGTACCTGCCACCAAACACCACCACCACCAAGTTCATGGAAGTCCCTCAAAGGAAATCCTTTCCGCCAAGTCTTAAGAGTCTTTCCCTAAAGAGCTTTTACTCACAAATCGTCCCCACTCACCCTGATGTTTCTCCATCCCAACTAGCTCTCACATGGACAAACTCTGTCCTGCGTTCTAAGGTTACAAGAATCATATCCATCTCCCATGCCACTGTAAAACTGATGTTGCTGTTTGCTAGCTTCAAATCTATGAGATGTCTCCCGAAAAACATCATTGATGGCTCAGTGATAGAATTCTTGTGTTCCATTCAGTCGACTCCCTGGCAACATACCTCATGTATAGCTGATACATAGCTGTCAGTGGAGGCTCGGGTTCCGTTTATGAAGCAGAAGCAGTCGCAGCAGAGGTTACAGACTTAGAGTGGCTGGTCAGGAAAGCCTAGAAGTCCACTTTGGAAGCTCAACTGGTGACCCCATTTGCAGTCAACACTGGAGCTCGAACAGGACCCAGCCCTGTGTTATTTTATTGCACAGGGTCATTCTTAGTAGGGGCAACAGAACAGCAGCTAACAAAACATAAATGAAAATAATAATAACAAATAAATGCAACGGATAAACCCTCAATTGTTTAGCTTTTCCGTAGATTGTGCTTTTTTATTATTTATTCCTGAGACACCTTATTTGTCTCTCCATATGCTAAATGCACTTATTCCTCAAATCTCACTGTCACCAATGTTCTGTTCTTGCTTATCCTTCAGATGTAGCCTTTTCCATTTCTCAACAGCTTGTGAATCTTCCCTCAAGAATCATCACACCATATAGTAACCATTCATTAAGAATCCCCAATGGTTGTGTCCGTTAAGTGTTGGACTGGTAACCGCAAAGTTGGGGGCTGAAGTCCACTACCTGGTCTATGGGAGAAAACTGCCGCTATCTTCTCCCATAAAGATGTACAGCCTTGGAAACCTCCAGCCCAAGTCAAAATCAAGTCAAGTGTCGTTGGTTTTTGGTTAACAGTAATTTTAGGTTGACAAATGTCTTATGCACTTTTTTACCTCCAGAAAATGCCCGCAGAATAACTGATACATCAATGGGGTTTTTTGTGACAACGTCAGTCCTACAAAGATTCTAACTGTGAACATCTAGGTTAGTTCTATAAAAAGGAAGAGAGTAAATCACATACATTTTTTAAAACCCTAAAACCAACCACTTAAGCTACCTCTGGTTTTACCAACTACTCTTCTATGGCAAAGTTTCAGAAAACTCAATCCACCTTCGACAGACGTACTTTCTGGTTTCTGGCTCCAATAATGAGGCCATGCGAGCCTCTAGGAATGAAAGACAATCCGAGGAAAATTTCAGGAATGAATCGAGGAAAATGACTACTTGGCTTCTAACACTTTGCACATAATGGCTTCAGGGAGTAAAAGCAGCCAGGGAGGAAAAACACTGGCTCACCATGGAGATGGACAGTGCCAGCCATTTCCATCCTTGCTGGGTTTAATCCTTGCAGGCAAAAAATACCACAATAACAAGCCTCGTCTCTCAACCACTGGGAGCATTGATACTCTCAGCACCAGATTTCGGCATCGCTGATAGCTGCTTCCATCCAGCTATTGTCTCCTGGAACCCAAATATTGGGCCAGCAAGGAATGGCTGGCTCCCTTACAAAAGAGATATCTACTCTCGCAGTCTACTCAAATTTACCATCCGGAAAGGCAATCTGCTTGCTTAGATGAACCATCTTGTGTGTACCAGCTTAGACCAAAGCAGAAGCTTTGGCCCCAAAGCAGAATCACGTATCTTAAGCCTGCAAACACACAGTAGGTCCAACTGCTACAACTGCAGAATGTGCTCTTAAACATAAGGTGCTGGAAGGGACCCCCTAACAGAAAGTGTTATTACAAAGTAAATTTCATTTGCTAAAGGATCATTTTTCATGAAAATAAATTAAATCAATTATCTATTTAAAAATAATAATACTCAATGCATTGAGTATATTAGTTGTAGGTCTTTATCATGTAAATCCCCTCCTTCATTTCTTTTTTTGTAAAAGTAAACAATAAGTATTAAACATAATTAATCACAACCGTGTTTAACATATTTCTTATGGCTAGTGCTCTGTTATTTTAGTTACTATTTTTTATGGACTATAGAGTTATATACTATAGCATATCCAAGATTTCTATACTTCAGGGGAGACGAAATGAAGATATCTCAACAATAGTTCCATGTTTTTTTTAAACTGCAGTGATTTTCTCTCACCTGCTAGTCTCTTGAGAATTTAAAGGAATTATATGAGAAAATTAAGCACTGACTAGATTTATCCATTCCCTTTGTTTCTTCCATTTCCCATGATTCTGCTATTCATAGCATCATCAAGTCCAGCATGATTCAAGTCATATTTGAGAAAAAACAAAGGAACACTACTAATTCAGTACAAATATATAAGCATCACTCTGCATATTATTTGACCTTTGAACTGTACCTGGAATGTGTTGTATTAGAAAGAGTACTGCTGGGAGGAGCAGGTAAGTCTTGGAATGCTAGTAACAAGGTAGGCGTTTCAAACCCACTTGCTTCTCCATGGGAGACAGTTAAAACTACCTGCTCCTCTCAAGATCTACAGCCTTGGAAACCTTATTTAGGGTCATTATGAGCCAGAATTTACTTGGTGAAAGTGGATTTGAGATTTGGGGGTTCATATATCCTATTACGGTATCATCTGTTTATAAGAAGTTTCAAATTGGTCTAAGAAATAGATCTTGGCATATTATTATCAGAGAACCACCCAATTTAAAAAGTGACCCTTTAACTGGAAACACAGGGAATCCAGGACAGATGAACCCCTCCGGACCAGTGGTGAGAGTGGTCATTCCGGGAGGGTAGAGAGATGGTGGGGTAGAAAGGGGGAACCAATTACAAGGATCTCCATATAACCCCCCCCTGGGACAAGGACAAGTGGGTGAAAGAAGCTATCAGACAATGTCAGACATGACAAAATAATAATAATTTGTAAATTATCAAGGGTTCGTGAGGGGAGGGGAAAAGGAAGAGAGGAGAAAAATGAGGAGCGCTCAAGTAGAAAGCAAATGTTTTGAGAATGTTGATGGCAACAAATGTACATATGTGCTTGGCACAATGGATGGATGTATGGATTGTGGTAAGAGTTGTTGAGCCCGCAATAAAATGACTTAAAGAAAAAGTGACCCTGTAAGGACTAAGGTGTGCCTTACCCAAGTTGTGTTTTTTTCAATTACCTCATATGCCTATGAAAGTAGAAAAATGAATAAGGAAAACTGCGGAAAATTGATGCATTTGAATATTTATTGGCACAGAACATTGAAAGAACTGGCAGAAGAGCAACAAATCTGTCCTGGAAGAAATACTGCCAGAATATTTCTTGGAAGCAAGGGTGGGGAGGCTTTGTCTCACACATTTTAGACATGTTATCACAAGAAACCAGTCCCTGGAAGAGGGCATTGTGCTAGGCCCAGTCGACTAGAGAAACAAATCCAGAGACATGCATATATGTATAAAAAAGAGCTGTATTTCAAGGTGTAACTATATAGCAAGGAAACAACTCAGCCTAGTCCAATTCAAATCCATAAGTCCAATACTAGTCCATAAGGCCCTCTTTGGACTCACATAGTCACAAGCAATGATGCAGAATGCAGGAAGATCACAGGTTGGTGGGTATACAGTGGTGTGGATCCATTGGCTGTGGTAGCATCACAGGTCTCTGGCAGCAACCTGGGTCAGCCAGCAGGAATGTGAAGGCAGAGTGAGACAGGGGGAGATTCTTAGGATGATTTCATAAGGAGGAATCATCAGGCTGTGACCTGATTGGCAAGCTAAGCTCCACCCCTACAGTTTATATTCCTTCAAGTTAACATGAGCTTATGTAACTACCAGACATCTCGCTTGGTAGAGAGTCTATAAAAAAGAGGAAGGTCATAAATTAGATGGGCTCAATTATAACAATTGTAAGGATAGAGCTGGACCACGCAGTGTTTCCTTTGGTTATACATGGGATTATTATTACTATTAGTCTGGCTTGATGGTAGCAAATATTACCACCAACAATAAAAATAGTGTTAATCAAGAAACCCAAGTATTTATCTAAAATTTTCTAACTCTAATCTATTGGTAAGGGTAAGATCCACTATTATTTCTTGTATTGTTGTTGTCAGGTGTCCTAGTGACCCTGTGCAAAAGAGAACACAACATTGCCTGGTCCTGTGCCATCCGCTCAGTCATTCCTATGCTTGAGCCCATTGTTACAGCTACTGTGTCAATCCATCTCATTGGAGACCTGCCTCTCTTTAATTGCTCCTTCTGCTTTACCAAGCATGATGTCCTTCTCAAGGATCTTGTCTCTCCTGACAACATGTTTAAAGTAGGTAAGAATCTTGTCTCACCATCTCTGACTCTAAGGAGCAATCTGGCCATACTTCTTCCAAGCCAAATTTGTTTATCCTTTTGGATGTCCGTGATATTTTCAATATTTGTCTCCAGCATCCCAATTCAAATGCATTGATTCTTCCTTGGTCTTCTTTATTCAATGTCCCATATTCACAACCATATGATGCAATTGAAAATACCATGGTTTGGGTCAGGTGAACCTTAGTCCGAAAAGTAACGTCCATGCTTTTATCACTTTAAAGAGGTCTTGTTCAGCAGATTTACCCAAAGAACTATGTCTTGTGGCATCTTGACTGCTGCTCACATGGGCCTTGATTGTGAATCCAAGCCGTACAAAATCCTTGACAACTTCAACTTCTTCATCTAGCATGATGCTTCCTACCAGTCCATACTGAAGGCTGCAGTCCTTGATCTTCATCAGCAAGTGCTTCAAGTCCTCATGACTTTCAGCAAGCAAGGCTGTGTCGTCTGCAATTTGAAGGTTGTTAATAAGCCTTGCTCCAATCATGATGCCGCATTCTTTTTCAAATAATCTAACATATAGATTGAGTAAGTATGTTAAGAGGATACTATCTTTACACACACCTTTTCTGATTAAAAAAATAATGTTATTGGGGACTCTTAAAGCTCTTATAGCATTCCACACATCAATTGTACCAAGCATATTTGTTCCTAGGTTGCCATCATCATCTTCTAAACCAGTGGTTCTCAACCTTCGTAATGCAGCGAGCCTTTAATACAGTTCCTCATGTGGTGGTGACCCCCAACCATAAATTTATTTTTGCTGCTACTTCATCATTGTAATTTTGCTACTGTTATGAATTGGGCGACCCTTGTGAAAGGGTTGTTTGACTCTCAAAGGGGTCACAACCCCCAGGTTAAGAACTGCTGTAATCTAAACATTTACTTTCTATTTGAGCCTTTGGTATCAGCTCCTCTTTCTTCCTTCCCTACTCCACTCTCACCCTCATGACCTTCTCTGATTTTTAACCATGCAGTAGTTAACCGTCTTATAGTTCTGCTTTTAGCCTTCTATAGACTCTGTTTCTTTGTATAGATAACTTAAATATAAAATTAGTCTCAGAGATGCATAAAGACAGTTCTATTCTGTCCTATAGGGTCACAATGAGTTGGAATTGACTTGACTCTGTTAGACAAGGTTGACTAGAGAAACAAACCCAGGGACATTCATATATGTATAGGAAAAAGCTTTATATGGAAGAGTAATTATATACTGAGAAATTATCTCACAGAGTAAAGATCAAGTCCTTAAGTCTGATATTAGCCCATATGACCAATACTAGTCCATAAATTCCTCTTCAGACTCACACAGCACATGCAATGTTGTCAAATGCGGGAAGATCCCAGGCCATCCATCCAGTGGCTGTGGAAGCATCTCAGCACTTATGAGAGCCTCCACATGGATCCTCTAGCTCTCAGAGTGTCTCAACAGCAAGAAAGTGAAGCAGAAAGAGAGCATGGCCCACCTTCAGGGAGAAAGAGAGGAAGTTCCCAGAATCTTCATAAGAAGGCCATGCCCCAAAGGAGTCATTTCTTATCAATCTCTTCATAGACCATGGTGTGATACTTTTGTTTAAAAAACATTCTAGCTATTTTATCCTCAAATCATATCTATACATATATATGTGAACAGTTTTACTAGCATTTTACCCACATGTCATACAATTCAGAAATTCAATCACATCAAGAAGAGTTTTGCAATTGTCATCATATTTAATTCTAGAACATTTTCTTTTCCTTTTAGTCTTCGTTAGTCAAGCAATTATTATTTTTCCTAATTGTGACAAAAACATACAGAACAATATTCACCAATTGCACAACTTCTGCTTCCCTTATCCAGTGTCATTGATTATATGCTTCATGCTGTGCAGCCTGAAACTGGCTGTATTTTCACAAGCTTGGAGAGATAGCACACATTTTCTTTTTTTAATTAATTTTAAAAATTAATTTTATACATAGATCAGTCCATAGTTCAATCACATCGAGAAGAACTGCACAATTGCTACCACAGTCAGCTTCAGATAGCACAAATTTTTTTTCTAGCCGTGTTTCCATATGGAATGTGCTCTAATCATGTTACCTTTCTTGTTGATGGTTTGCTGTCAATGTCCTGTGCAGACCATTTTCTTATAGAAAACATATTCATCCCTCTCATTCTTTATTATAAAAAGAAACTCTCCTTCCTGGTGGGATCTTATGACTACTGATTGCAACGAAATTTCAATTTCAAAGATGAGAAAAGGAGAAGTAAGAGCACATGAAAACATCTTAACTTACTCATTTTAACTCAGGTGAGTTTTGTAGTAACTAAAAGCAATTTCATTTGAACTTTTCAGTGACCTTTATGAGATTAGGTATTGGCAGCTTGAGTCTGCTTCCTTGACGTCCTGGCCGTATTCCAAAAGCACCAACATAATTGGCACTCCTTCCACCAACCTTTTCAGAGTCACAAGATAAAGTGGAAACAGACCAAACCGAACATTCAGGACAATCTTCCTCAGACAAGGTTAAAATCTCTCTCTCTCTCTCTCTCTCTCTCTCTCTCTCTCTCTCTCTCTCTCTCTCTCTCTCTCTCTCTCTCTCTCTCTCTCTCTCCCTCCCTCCCTCCCTCCCTCCCTCCCTCCCTCCCTCTCTCTCTCTCTCTCTCTCTCTCTCTCTCTCTCTTGTTTGCGTCATCGCATTTTATTTTTTTGTTTACTTGTTCTCTTTTGATGATTGGGGCCTTTGCCTATAAATCTGTCAGTGTAGTACCTTTCATAAATATGGAAGGAGAGAAAAATTAATCCAAGCACTGCATTTCTTTCCTGTGCTGTTTACAATCACTGCAGGAGAAACTAAGTCCCTAGTCAAAACCTGAACACCGAAATGGCCACGTTTTAATGTCTTTTCATGGGCAAAAGGCTGCGCAATGACAAAGCTTATTGCTTCTTCATGGTGCACTTGAGAACATCAAAAGTTGCCTCCCTCCCCGCCGCTTCTTCCCTTTCCCTTGTACAAAAAGTCTGAAAGTCCTAGGGCTGACAGTCGCCGTTCTCTTTCTTCACAATGTGGTCATTGGTGGAATATCGGACCACGCAAAATTATTTGGACGCTTGTTGTTTGAATGAAGCTGGGTGTGGGGAGGGAGAAGGGCTGGTTCTCAGTGTGTTCGCCATCTGGACCACCGTGAACTGCTGCAAGCGCCCCCTCGTCCCATAGATAGAGGACCGGTCTTGGAGAACTCCTTCATGCCTGTTTAAACGTCAATTTCTGGTTCTGCACAGTGGCTCCCCCGACCCCCTCCCCTTCATTCCCCTCATGTCCCTCCCTCTCCGACAAGGCACAGGGAAAGAAGGCAATCTTGCCGAGCCACACTGCCTTTCTGATCCCCAGTGTGGTGCCATTAGACGGGACCCTTTCTGAGGGGTCTAATTGGCCAAGATACGGTGCTTTCTATTGATGCTTTTTAGCGACCGCAGAGTTTAATACACTGACGTTTGTACAATTCATCGCGTGAAGGTCACTTTCCTCACCCTCATTGTCCTGCCTTTTAAAATGTTATTCTACGTGAATTTCCATGCGATTTGCTGGTTGGGTGGCAATTTCAGGCACTTCAGAAAGACAAAGGAAAGAAAGAAAAGAAGCCACATTTGTGCCTTGGTTTACACGCAGAAGCCTGGATTGCTGGTTTCCCAGACCGCCAGATGTCAGCCTAAATTGAAGAATGGGAAAGAAAGCGTGGATCATAACATTCGTGTCAGGATGCCAGATGGAGGTTTACACAACCCTGCAGGAGGACGTAGCCAGCAGTAGTTAAAATTCAGTGTTAGAAATAGCACAAGTGACGCTGCATGCACTGTAGCATTTTTTGATTATGGAACTTAATTGTATCATAGATCACTGATAGCTTAATTTATGAGGATTGATTTTGTTAATTTAAGCAGTTCAAAAGTCACTGTTAAAGCTTCAGCCCACTTAATTGTATCTGACTTGAGCTTGACTCGTGCTATCAGGAGACAAATGGCTGTGCAGAGTGAATGCATTTTTACTTCCCCCACTGTTTGTCCATTTATTTCTACATGTGTCATTTGCTGTGATTTACATTTCAAGGGGCAGTACTCTATATACGAGACTATATGTGACAGATCCACCCCCAACCCCTGTCAGCGGAGCTCAAGAAAATATTGCTGTTACACTATTAAAAATATGTCACTCTTGATTTCAGCACAGCAGATACAAAATAAACGTAAAACGCTGAGAATTTCCTCCTAATATAAACTGCGACGGAAAACTGAGCTTATAGCTATGACTTCTTAGGGACTGAGTAACTGACTGTGTTTGGGACAAAGTGAACAGAAATGCTCTGATACATTTTTTATTAATGGATGCAGTTTCAACCTTGGAGGGAAATTCCATTAACATACACAGTACGAGAATACATCAGAAACACATTTAGAGGGTTTTTTTTTTTTGGCGTATCTTTTGAAGTTAGCATAGGAAGGATGACTAAGATTGAACAAGAGAAATGGATTTAAGTATGAGTATATGTTTGGAGAGAGAGCGAGCCGTATGCTTTGCTATGATCATTTAGGATCCAATCTTGCTTGAGCTGGCTCACATGACCCATCTATCAATGAAAGGAGGTTTTCCTTCTTCTGTTATTTCAACTTCTCGAATTTTCAACCCTGACATTTATTTGAACACCAGAAGCCAGGCTCTTATCTTTTTTCTCTACCCTTTGGGCTAGGAAAGAAAAATTCCCTTTGAAACCAATGATAATGATAATAAAACTTTACATTTGCTTATCATTCTCAGAATAAAAGTGCTTAACATACTCTATGGACATGATCTTATTAACCTCATAAGAAAGTCATTTTTGACATAGCCAGTGGGAATGTCAAGAAGGTCAAAGGACGACTCCATGCTTGCACCATGTGTCAATGACAGAATCAAACCAAGCTTGTGCTTATCTGGACAGCGACATTGATACCTGGACTTCATTTTGAAAAGCAAGTCAGCAGGAATGAAGAACAAAGTAAATTAGCCTTTTATTAATTTCACTTATTCTTCAATCAGACAGTCCTTCCAGTAACTTCATGGAAAACGAAGTTTTCATTTCTGCAAAGTGAAGTTTGATTATATTCAGCTTAGTAAGCTCATATGTTTTGAATATGAAACCATCTGGTCTATATGTCTTCTATCTTTTGCAAAAACTGTCATAACACAGGACCCAGAACTCTAGCTCATTGCAAATAGAATTGTTTCCATAATAAATCATCTTCAACTGGCAAAGATGTTATATCTTTAAAAAGATGGAAAATTGTTACTTATTTTACAATATAACCAAAGCATCCTAATGAAAAGCAGATGACAGATTTTATTTTTTTGTATTTCTCTGACTAAACCACAAAGAAAAGGAAGACCCAATTTCTAACACAAGTGTATATAAATTACCCACATCAGTAGGTGTGGATGCACTGCGGCCTGCCCTCTAATGATGGTTGTGATGAAAGCCTACGTGTGAACATGTGTTTTCTAGCACCTACATGTTCATGGGATGTCACACTAGTGGTTCTTTGTTCATTTTTGCCAGCCAAGGAGGCTTTGGATTTTCCCTTTTGCTGTTTTCCCTCCTAAATGCGTGAAGTTAAGAAAAAAAGCTGAAAAAAAGCTCCCTGACTCCGAAGGTGACTAAATACGCATAGTAGTAATACCCTTCTGAGTTCCGTCAAGTAATTGTTTAAATCTGGAATAGCACCAAAAAATCTCCCTAAGGACGCGTTAACCCAGGGATTTCACAGAGCCCCGTGTGCAAAGGAAAACCAAGAGTGCAGCCACTCAGTCAATCCAGACACTCGCCAACTCTTTTCCATAAAGAAAACGATTGATAATATCCCTCGTGTGACATTACTGCGTAATAAAGCATGCTAATTTTCTTCAAACCCTCTTTCTGTCTGTCCTCTCAGGAACAAGTCTTCTGAGAGTGCCTTTCATAGTTATTCTTTGTTCACCTACCTTCTCCATTGCACATCTTTAAATATACAAACCCAACGGCCGTTTGTCTCCTTCCTAACTCAAAGCTATTTGGTAATAGGAAGACTTTATGCTAACTTGAATTTGTGCAAAAGTTTCCTTGGGGTTGTGGCCTTCATGTAACATAGGAACTTCCCTCTCTCACTGTCCCTCTTACGTCTATGCTTTCTGGGACCATGTGCCTGCCTCCGGGCATGTGCCCTATGCGGGCCGCCTGACCCCAAGAGCTGTTAGTGCCCTGGAAGATTTCCATTGATCCTGGATCCACTGTCTGTGATATACCTGCATACTCTTTCTTTCTTTCTTTACTGTTGTTTCATCATGTGGCCTGCAACTACGTGAGTCTGCAGAGAGCCCTGGCTTGCATTGACCTTAAAGACTTCCATTTGACTGGGCTAGGATGCCTTCTTGATATAAAATTACTTCTTGATCTAAAGCTCTTTCTTATTCATATGTGAATATCGCTGGTCTGTTTCTCTAGACAATCTGGCCTAACAGAGCTATACAACAACCATTGTCCAAGGTGCCTCGGGGTCTTACTCTTCATGGAATCTGCAGGCCACAAAGGACAGCAAGCACAGCATTGTAAGTCCTCTTCAAGGGCCATGAGAGTACACTGGAGCTGACCCTATCCCCCAGGCCGTGTCATGCCACATCCCTTGTCATTGAATTCCTCCTGACTCAAGGTAAGTCTATGTGGGTCAGAGTAGAGCTATGCTCCAGAGGTATAGGCAATGAATTTTAAAATCATTCACTTTGGTTCAGTTCTTAATCACCAACCACTCCATGGGAGTCTCAGAAGCCCACTAGGGGTAGTTCCACCCTGTCTCACAGGGTAGCTTGAGTTGAACTTGCTCAATGGCAGTGAGTTGGGCTTGGCTTTGTAGCCACAGCCCTTGTTTTCACTGCCACTGAGTCATTTCTTCATCAGAGTCAAAAACCTCATCTTTCTCCCGTGAAGTAGCTGGGGGTTTCGAACTGAGAGGACATTAAGAATCCCTTCACTGCTTTGAGCATTAATGACCTAAAATCTCATGAGTTGTGGGATGACATCAAACACATCACACATAAAAACTGTAACAGGTCATAACAAAGGGAAGAAAGAAAAGATCCAAGGGATTGTCAGAAGAGACTCTAGAATGTGCTCTTGAATATAGAGTAGCTAAAGGGAAGGGCAGGAAGGATGAGGTAAAGGAGTTGGACAGAAAACTTCAAAGGCAGCTGAGGGAGGCACAGTAAAGCAGAACAATGCAATGTGCAAACTGGAAGGGAAGAACACACTCAGCACATTGCAAGGGGAAAGAACTGAACAGGAAATTTAGACCTTGAGTTGCATTGTTGAAATACTCTATGGGGTAATACATTGAATTATGTACAACACAGCAAACTATGTAACGGATATGTTGAGTACCTGTACCCGAAAGAACGAAATGACTCTCATCTATTTCAGGAGGTAACATATGATCAAGAACTAGTGGTATTGAAGACACAATTCCAAGTTATAAAAATATTGGTTGTAAAAACAAGCTAAAAAACAACAACAATAACAAAAATTACTAAATGCATCACGTCAATTTGGACTCACAGCCACCCCAAATGACAGAGCGTAACTGCTCATTGGGTTTCTGAGATGGTAACTATTTACCAGAGTAGAAAGCCTCATATTTATCCTGAAAAACCAAGGATCCAGGAATTGATAGAATATCCAATGAAATGCTTTAAAAAATGATACAGCTGTGTCAGCACTCACTAGTCTGTGCCAGGAATTCTGGAAGACTAGAAATCCATATATAAGCCAATTCCAAAGAAATATGATTCACCAGAATGAGGAAATTATCAAACAATATTATTAATAGGACACACAAGTAATTTTGGATGAAAGTAAATGGAGACAAAAAACAACAACTACAACAGATGTAGCACTGCATCAACAGGGAGGGTTCAGGATTTCAAGTCTGATTCTGAAGGGGAAGTGGACCTAGAGCTGTCATTGCTGATGACAGATGGATTTCGGCTGAGAGCATAGAATATCAGAAAGATGCTTACTTAAGTCTTACTGACTGCAAAGGCAGTTGATTGTATAGCTCATAGTAACTGTGGATAAGATTGAACAGGTTCTGCTCATTGAGAAGCTGTACAGAGACCAAGAGGCAGGGTTACTGCATGGTTGAAATTAGGGCAGGTGTGCACCAGAGATGTATCCATTCACCATACTTATTCAGTGTATGCTGAGAAAATAGGGAAGCTGGACTCTATGAAGAAGAACACTTTATAAGGGTGGGAGGAAACGTCATTAACAAATTGCAATACACAAATGATACAACCTTGCTTGCTGAAAAGGAGAACTCGAGGCATCTGCCGACATAGACCAAGGACGGCAGCCTTTGGTATGTATTACAATCAAAGCACAAATCCTACTCCTGGACCAATAGACACCATCAAGAAAAAGTTTGACGTTAGGAAGAATTTAATTTTTCCTGGATCCACAATCATGAAAATATCAGACAAGAAATCCGATGATGGAGTGCCTGTGCAAAGCTGCTGGACAAGACCGCGTGAAGGGGTGAAGGAGACCAGCTGTCAGGCTGAGGAGTCAGATGCACCTGACCCACACCTGCGTATTTTCACATGTCTCTCGGGCGGGGGGAAAGCGGGACAGCGCAAAAGGAAGGCAGAAGAGTCTGTGACTGAGTTATGGTTTTGGCAAAACTACTGAATGTACCGTGGTTTACCAGAAAAGCCAATCTCTTTTAGAGAAAATGCAACCAGAATGAGCCATAGAAGTGAGGTTGGCTGCTGCTGTTGTTAGGTGCTATGGAGGAGTTGGTTCTGACTCATAGCAACCCTGATCTGTGCACAACCGAACAGAACACGCCGGATCCCGGGCCAACCTCACCGTTGTTCCTATGCTTGCGGCCAGTGTTGCAGCCACTGTGTGAAGTCACCTATGAGGGCTTTCCTCTCTGGCTGTCCCTCTACTTCCCAGCCTGGGCTCAAACATAAGAACAAGTGTGAGGATGGTGCAGGACCTCGGGGCGTGTTGTTCCCTTGTCCACGGCGGTGCTATGAGTCGGAACCTCAATGAGCATGAGCAACAATCTCACACCAGCTTTCACAGCCAGCGATTGCTCCATCTTTGCTGGTAGTTTATATTTCCTTCAATCCCCATGGCCATCGAGATGACGTTAACATTCTTAGCAGAGAATACCTAAGCCTTCATTACCATGTCTCTGCCACACACACATACACATATGTCTGCCACACACACACCTTTTGGTCTAATAATACAGACACCATTGTCATTCTCATAATCTGTTTGCTACAATGCTTCAGCTTTGCACATACTCTGCTTCCCATCCTGGCCTCTTGTCACTTCACACCTGTGCAGAATGAACTCCTACTATTCCTTTGAGGTCCCATAAAACCATATTTCTTTATCAGGTCTTATTTGTCAGGTGAAGTAGCTCTTCCTTCTCTTAAGCATCCTTTGTGGCTCAGTGACCAAAGCACATGGCTGCTAATCAAAAAGCTTGCAGTTTGAATGCGACAATCCTTCACAGTCTGGAGATTTGCAGCTGCCGAACCCTGTTGGGCAGTTTGATTCTGTTCTATAGCATTACTAGGGGTCAGAATCCGCTTGGCAGACATGGGCTTCATTTTTAAGTCTTTTATTCCCAGCATAGGTCTATCATTGTACTTTCCTGATTATGTTGCAATTGATACATTTTCACACATATATATATATGTATAATCTTCATTGGGGTATGCTAATACACAAAAAACGAATGCTATTACTAAATCCCTGCATTGCCCTTGAAAGTAGCTAGTCATTTTGCACAGGTAAAAGCCAAATTTATACAGCATGGTTTAACTCTTCGTGGATATGCATAACCTTCTGTGTATTAAACTTCTCAGTTTTAGATTTATATTATTGTGAAGTTGATCCTATTTGTTATGAAAGTTGAAAACACAGACTCAAGGAAATGTTAAAAATGTAAGGATTTTTAATATTAACTAAAAAATGATCAGAAACTTGCTTATTTGGTGGGTTACTTATATGCCGAGTCATAAAACTATTTTTGTTACATGAAATTCATTGTTTCTGTTTTTAAAATAAGAAAAAAAAGAGAACCAAACTGATTTATCTAAATTAGATAAGCCATGTGAAGATCAGTGAGAAAGACTTAACTATTCTTTGAAGATTTACTTTCAGTTTTCTACAGTAATCAGGTAAAAGAGCATTGAAATTGCATAAATAATTCTAATTAATATTTAATAAGTAATTGACCAAATGCCAGATGAGAACCTACCGAGACCAAAACCAAGGAAATAGCTTTCAAAGGTGGTCACGGCCAATGTCTGGTGGGAATTGTCTCTCAACTAGGTTGTTAAAATATTCTTAGTTTTCGTAACCAGGCATATTTCGAGCTGAAATAAATCTTTGGACAGGTCTCATAGCAGGGTGCTCACGTCTACCTGTTGAACTCTTAGAAGTACAATGGTAATTTGAATCCTACGGTCCCACTGTGATCACTGCAGACAGATGTTCCTGTCGTGCACTGAAACTTTTCTGTGTGGCTCTTTCCATTTCTTACTCTAATTAGCCCCATAAATTGCTGTCAGCACTCCTATTTCCAGGCTGATGCTGCAGAAATGTTACAATTGAAAGTTTCATCTTTTCTTTTTTTCTTACTTTCTTCTTTCTTTTTTTTTTTGTCAGCCAGCTAACTATTCTACATGACATGGGGGGCTGCCTGCAAGTTTTAACTAACTTTTTTTTCTCATCAAGCATTTTGGGGCATTATAGAAAATTGAAAAATAAAGAGCAATAAGCACAGAACACGGAAGGCATCTAAAATCACTTTGATCATTTGATAGTTAAGTGGATGTGTCTTTCTATATCATACGTGGGCACCTAAGCCACTGGGCAAACACTTGTAGGTAGTTGAGGTCCCACAGTTACGAATTCAAAAATCCCAAAGCCATGAATATTTTGATAAGCAAGAATATAATATGCTACTTCACTCAGGAAAAGAAACAAGCAAACACCTTTAGTGGGGAGAAAAAATTTATAAAAGACAAAAGTGGTAGCAGACTTCTTGATAGAGGTTATGGCTGTTACCATTAAAGTACTGCATTCACTTAATGTTTCAATTTAAAATGAAACTTAAAGCCAAGGTACATACATTGTTTCTATGAGAATTACCAGATGTATAACTTTTAAAACATTACCAAGATGTTCCCACTGAATTTAGTGTTTTCCTCTAGACAGTTAAGAAATGCACATATATATCAATGGTCATCATCAAGGTGAGTGTATGGGCACACCTGCACACACCCCTCTCCTGATCCATCCTGCTGCCCTTCGGCCACCATCCAAACGCATCTTGCTCGATACTGCTCAGAGGTGGTTTAATAATTCCATGTTCAAGAAGCTTTTCTAAATCATAACAACAAGAAATTTGCAAATTGATTTAACTCTGGCACACTGACTACTACTTTTGATCACACATGGTCACCTCAAGACTTCTAAAAAGTTTCGATGCTGTACAATAATAAACATGATCAAGAATCAGTACATGTATTTCATTTTTAAAATGCACGTAATAGAATTATGGTTGCAATCTAACACTGTGTCCTGCATGTGGACATACTAGCCAAGAGACTTTCCCTCGGCCCTTCCTCTTCTCCATCCCCCACTTCAATGTCTAGGTACTTAATGACTAACTCTAAGAGCTGGATTAATAAAGAGCACCCCACAGGAAATAGTCCTTCCTGTCAACAAGAGTACATTAAGACATTATTTTGCTACCTCTACTTTTATCATACTTTGGACAGTAGGACTCATTTGTTTTTTAACACTCCATATTAAAATGTACGTATAAAACCACATTGAAGTGATCTGAACTTGTCTAACTCTGGGCCGAGAACCATTCACCCTGCATGTTTTTCACACCTCCAGTACGTGCCAGTGCACTGCCTTCCAGACAGAAAAGTGAACGGCTCCATTCCCCAAATCCAACCATCTCTATGATTTAAGACCATCCAAGAGTACATTTTCTCTTAATATAGGTTGTGTACTTCTAAACATCTAGAAAGACTATTTTTAAGGTCTTAAATTTGTCCACTACATACATAGCAGTATTGAATCAACCTGACACTTATAATAAAGGCTAGAATCTGAAAATGTCTTCTAAATAAACATTCTGGTGTAGACTCCTCCCTCTTTCACCTCCATCAAGCCAGTGGACAAAAACGAGGACCTGAAATAGAGGGGGTTACACAATTTCACTTCCTCCATACGCGATCCTGCTGCATTTGAACAAATAATGTACAATGTGTCTACTTTTGTCACATTCCTTAACATCTAGGAAGACTAGATGTCATAATATTAGGACTTAGCCTGTATATATACTATATAGATGGGAAAGTAATAAAAAATACACAGAACTATTTCCCCATCCTCATATATAAATATATTTGCATATGTACATGTCTATATCTTGACCTCTATAAATGCCCTTTGCCTCCCAGATCTTTCCTCTATTTCCCTCGACTTCCCTCCTGTCCCACTAACATGCTCAGTCCCCACCAGGGTTCCAACAATTCCTCTTTGTTACATTACCCTTGATCATACCCTACCAGGCCTCCCACACCCCCCTCACCACCAATTTGGATCATTTGTTGTTCCCTTGTCCCTGGGTTTGTTAACACCACTTCCTTTTACCCCACCTCCCTTTATCTCATGTCCCCCACGGAACTGTTGATCCCATTGTTTTCTCCTCCAGATTGTTCATCCAGCCTATATTATTTAGACAGACCTGCAGAGATAACAACATGCACAAAAATAAGACAGAGCAAAACCAAGCAACAATATGCAACAAAACACCAACAAACCACTGACAAAGAACAAAACAAACACATCAAGAAAGAAAAGCTTGTAGTTAGTTCAAGGATCATTTGTTGGCCCATTAGAAGTGTTTCCAAGTCCAGTCTGTTGGGGCACCACGCTGTGACCCCAAAGTCCACTTTCAGCATTCCCTGGGGAACCTTGCCACTCCATTCCCTTGCTGTTCCGCTGCACTCCCCCAGTGATTTACCTCGGTGTGGTGGGATCAGGTCGGGTGCAATTCCCTCACTGGGTATCCAGTGTTGTCTCCCGCAGGGCTATGGGTCAGTGAGGGGTGTCATGTCTCACAGTGGGGCTGGCTATTTGATCCTCTCTGTGGACTGGCTTCTCTAATTGGGGTCATTGTCCTCAAGGACTGGTGGGCCAGGATCTGCTCCAATCTTTCCTCCTTCCCCCTCATCTGCTCCCATGTGCCCCGATCAGATATGTCCCTCTCCAGATTCAATGCCGTCCTTTGAAATAAATTCTTCTGGGGGAAGGGGTAGGTGTCTACTTAGTATTTGGTACTGGGGCCTCTCCACTGGTTCCCTACTCCATGCTGGAATGTTGCTTTCACACCTTGGGGCACTGGGCTGAAGTCTGGTCCTGCTTTCCCTGTGGAGATATAAACAATACCCTCCCCTTGGGTGGGTTAGCGCCCCATGCCCCCACTACCCATTTCTTCCTTATTTTTATCATTTTTTATTCCTTTCCCCACCTCTTCGCCAGTTGTCTACCACGTGCATCCATGCACTTGATCTGGTCCCTGCCATACTACACAGCCCTCACCCCAAGAATATATGAGGATGGGGAAACAGATCTATGTGCCTATATTTATAGGTTTAGTATTAAGGTAGCAGAAGGACACTGGGCCTCCACTCAAGTACTCCCTCAATGCAAGAATACTTTCTTCTATTAAATTGGCATTTTATGATGCTCACCTTCCTAACACAACTGCTGAAGACAAAGCGGGTGAATAGGCAAATGTGGTGAAGAAACCAGATGGTGCATGGCTATTCAAAAGAGATAGTGTCTGAGGTCTTAAAGGCTTGAAGATAAACAAGCGGCCATCTAGCTCAGAAGCAACAAAGCCCACATGGAAGAACACACCTCCCTGTGTGATCACGAGGTTCCGAAGGGATCAGTTATCAGGCATCAAAGAACAAAAAATCTTATCATTGGATGCACACCTTCATGATACGATCGCTGAGGACAAATGGGTGCATAAGCAAATGTAGTGAAGAAAGCTGATGTTGCCCAGTTATCAAAAGATATAGTGTCTGGGGTCTTAAAGGCTTGAAGGTAAACAAGCGGCCATCCAGTTCAGAAGCAACAAAGCCCACCTGGAAGAAGCACACCAGCCTGTGCGATCATGAGGTGTTGAAGGGATCAGGTATAAGGCATCATCAGAACAAAAAAATTTTACCATAGCGGGGGGAAGTGCAGAGTGGAGACGCAAAGCCCGTTTGTCGGCCACTGGAGATCCCGTTGCAGAGGGTCTAGGGGAGGAGTCAAGGTGCGGTGTAACAATGATGAAACATACAACTTTCCTCTAGGTCCTAAAAGCTTACCTGCCCACCCATCCACTATCATGATCCCAATTCTACCTTGCAAGTCTGGCTAGACCAGAGGATGTACACTGGTAGAGATAGGAACTGGAAACATAGGGAATTCAGGGCAGATGATACCTTCAGGACCAGCGGTATGAGTGGCGATACTGGGAGGGTGGATTGGAAAGGGGAACCGATTACAAGGATCTACATATAACCTCCTCCCTGGGGGACAGACAATCGAAAAGTGGGTGAAGGGAGATGTTGGACAGTGTAAGATATGACAGAATAATAATTTATAAATTATCAAGGGTTCATGAGGGAGTTAGGGGGAAAATAAGGAGCTGATGCCAGGGACTTTAGTGGAGAGCAAATGCTTTGAGAATGATAAGGGCAATGAATGTTCAGATGTGCTTTACACAATTGATGTATGTATGTATTGTGATAATAGTTGTATGAGCCCCTAATATAATGATTAAAACAAAACAGAAATACACATAACATGTGGGACTATGGTTCATCCTGCCTCATGATTAACACACTGGCATAAAGTCTTTGTGCTTTGTTCCCCAAATCAATAGTTGTGCTTTTCATTATTTCAGAAGTAGAACTCCAGACAGTTCCTATTTCTAGTCTGTCTTCGTCTGGAATCTCTAATGAAGCCTGTCAAAACTGTCCAGCATGGATGACCATGCTAGTAATTGCAATACAAATGGCCTACCTGCCACCCCTATAGCTACAGGCAAGGCACCACGGAACGATCCCCTGACAGATCGGGGATGGCATTGTACTTATTTGGGCATATTACTTGAATTTTTCATAAACACTTATTCTGCTTAGTAAATCAAAATATTTAATGTTACATCAGTTGTTATCAATGTTATTCTGTTTGCCTTATAAAAGCCAACGACTCCTTTACAGGTATTGTTAAGGGGAGATATTTACATTTACACCTGTGGACCAAGCTCATATTTGTCGTCACAAAACTGGTGCACATGTTGGGCCTGATCTGGTTTACAACATTTTCTTTTTCTTTCTTTCTTTCCTTCTTTCCTTCCTTCTTTCTTTCTTTCTTTCTTTCTTTCTTTCTTTCTTTCTTTCTTTCTTTCTTTCTTTCTTTCTTTCTTTCTTTCTTCTTCTTCTTCTTCTTCTTCTTCTTCTTCTTCTTCTTCTTCTTCTTCTTCTTCTTCTTCTTCTTCTTCTTCTTCTTCTCTCTCTCTCTCTCTCTCTCTCTCTCTCTCTCTCTCTCTCTCTCTCTCTCTCCCCCCCCCCCCAATATTGGGGTTTATCTCAAATGTCTGCTATCATTGAATGTAGCCCTCTTGAATTTTTGTTACATGTTTTTTTGTTTTACAGAATATTAAACACAGGATTGATGAACTTCCAGATACAGCAAGTAGAGTAAGGGTTCCTAGGGGTATGGTGGGGGAGGGAGGGGTAAAAGAGGAGCTGATGTCAAGGAGTTCAAGAAGAAAGAAAATGTTTTGAAACTGATTGTGGTAGCAATTGTACAATACTGCTTGATGTGTTTGAACTATGAAATGATATGTATCAGATTCCAATGAAATGGTTTTGAAAACAAAACAAAAATTGGGTATACTTGTGGGCTAACCAAGCAAGCTATCTATGCTTAGTTCTGCTGCACCTGAAGTTAATAGTGGTCAGAAATGCCTTATTTTTAAGAAATACATCATGGAATAATGAAATCTAATTTATACTTCATATAAATAGGTAATAGCACTCATCCTATACATTTGAGATCATTTTGTTAAATTGTTGTGGTTAGGCCTTAATGAAGCTGCTTAACAAAGGATTCTTATAGCATGGAAAAATAACTTTCCTGTGACAGGCACTGGCCTAAAAGGCTGCCACTGAGACACTATAACTCATGGGCCCTGTTCCTCTCTGCTGAGCCTCAGGGAGAAATTTTGCTACATACATGAAGAAAAATAATAATAAATAACTTTCCATTTATAATCTAAAGATTTAGTAGTGGTGTTTCTAAAATTAGGGAATTTTTTATATCTCAATTATATTTTCCCAAAGCAGAAATAACTAATAACTATTTTAGTAGCTAACCGGAGCTCCTTGTGCAAACTTGCTTTGATTTTTATGACTTCACCTCCCTTACTTTTATAAAACTCTCACATAATTTTTTATCCTTCTCAAAGAAGTTTTCAGCCCCCCCCCCACATATATAATCTTTTTGTCTTCATGCCTTTGCTTTTATTGTTCTGCTTACAACTCATAGAAATGAGATAAACAATTGCAACATTAGAATAGTTTTCCACCACAATGCCAGTTTCGAGGTCTTTGCCAAAATAAGACTACAACACACCTTTGAGAAAACAACTATTTTTATTTATTTTATTCAGAGCTCTTACAGATGTTGTAACATTTCATAATTCAGATAGATAGACCATAATTGCACAATTGCTATTACAATCAGTTTCAAAACATTTTCTTTCTTCTTCAAAGCTTTGATATCAACTCCCCTTTATCCCCTCCCTCCACACCCTTCCCCCCAGGAACCTTTGTTATTTTTGTTATATGTTATTATTCTATTATTTATTTATATATATATATATATATAATCCATATCTTACACCATCCAATATATCCATTAACCTACAATTCTCTTATTTGATCCCCTCGAATGGGATTATGTAGTCAAAATTGCTATCAGCTCCCCCCTCCTGTATCTTCCCGTATCCTCAGGGAAGCGTAACTCCCATTGCTGTTTCTAGGCATCCATCCTGGCATCACTGCATCAAATGACCTTAATTATACAAATGAATACATGTAAGTCTAGCAGTACCAATGAGGTGAAACATAAGCTTTAATAGTAATTGGGAGAACACTCCTAAAGTTCAACAAACAGACCCGGAACTATTTATAGGCTTTTGGTTTTTTTTATGTTGCTAGTTTTTGTTGTTGTTGTTTTGTTTTGCTCTGTCTTGTATTATTGCCTCTACATGTCTATCTAGATAAGATAGATGGGATAAACAACCTGGAGGAGAAAATAACAATGGAACCAAAGGTTCCAGGGGGACATGAGAGAGGGAGGCGGGGGAAGGAAGTATATGTTAACAAACTCAGGAACAAGTGAACAACAAGTGATCTGAAATCGAAGGTGAGGAGGGTATAGGATATCTGGTAGGGCTTGATCAAGGACAATGTAAAAGAGAAGAATTACTGAAACCCAAATGAAGGCCAAACATGATAGGGGGACAAGAGGAAAGTAAAAGGAAATCGAGGAAACAACTAGGAGGCAAAGGGCATTTACAGAGGTCTAAATACAGGCATGTACATATGTAAGTATATTTAAATATAATGATAGGTAAATAGATCTATGTCCATATAGTTATATGTTAAGTATCAAGGTAGCAGATGGACATTGGGCCTCTACTAAAATACTTCCTCAACACAAGAACACTTTGTTCTAATAACCTGACATTTGTGATGCTCACCTTCTGAACACTATCGCTGAAGACAAAATGGGCACACATCAAATGTGGTAAAGAAAGATGATGGTGCCCGGCTATCAAAAGATATAGCATCTGGGGTCCAAAAGGCTTGAAGATAAACAGCCATCTAGCTGAGAAGCAACAAAGTCCACATGGAGGAAGCACACTAGCCTGTGTGATCACGAGGTGTTGAAGAGATCAGCTATCAGGCATCATCAGAATAAAAAGTCATATCACTGTGAATGAGGGGGAGTGTAGAGTGGGGACCGAAAGCCCATCTGTATACAACTGGATAGCCCCTTACAGAAGGGTTGTGGGGAGGAGACAAGTCAGTGTAACAACGAAGAGACATATGATTTTCCTCTCATTTTTAATGCAGTGTAGCAACAATGATATACACAATTTTCCTCTCATTTTTAATGCTTCCAGCCGCCGCCCCCTCCCTACTATCATGATCCCAATACCTTACAAATCTGGTTAAATCAGAGTATGTACATGGGTACATATAAGAACTGGGAACACAGGGAATCCAGGACAGATAAACCCCTCAGGACCAATAATGAGAGTAGCCATACCAGAAGGGTAAGAGTATGATGAGGGGAGAGAGGGGGAGCCAATCACAATGATCTACATAGAACCCCCTCCATGGGGGATGGACAACAGAAAAGTGGGTGAAGGGATACATCAGTTAGTGTAAGACATGAAATACTAATAACAATTTATAAATTATCAAGGGTTCATGAGGGATGATGGGTCGTAGGAAGTAAAAAGAGGAGCTGATACCAAGGGCTCAAGTAGAACGAAAATGAGAATGATGAGGGCAAAAAATGTACAAATGTGCTTGACACAACGGATGATTGTGTGGATTGTGATAAGAGCTGCATGAGCCCCTAATAAAATGATTAAAACAAAAAACAAAGGAAAATTATGTGTTTCATCAGTGATATACCATACCCTGAATTCCTCAATTCCATACCCCGACCCCTTATGTAGCCCCTCTGTGAGGGCCAAGACAGTGATTTTTTACCAATCAAATCTGGGCTGTTACTTGTAGGTTCTAGCAATACAAGAGCTTGACTCTCCAATTGCCCAGAGTCAGTTCTCAAATATGCCTACTTTCTGGAGCGGTTTTCAGTAACAGGTTTGGTGCCCATGGACTCCCTCTTGGGCAAGCACACAACTGCCCCTTTGTCTTCCTCTTGAACAGCGTTCAAGACAACAGCTCTTGTTTCTTTGCTGGCGAGATCTTCAAGCAGTACAGATGGACAAGAGAGAGCGGAGCATGTGTCTGTGGTCAGCACCCACCCTCGTGAGTCCGGCAGACTCGTGAGCACTTGTGAGTCCTGCGGATACAAAGCATTTGAGGGATCGTATCTCACTCTGAACGTCTCTTTTAACAGGAGTCTTTTAAAGGAGCACTCTTTCCTTTTGCTATATTTATATGACATTATTTTCTGGTAAATAATGTCATTTTTATCAAGCAGTTAAGAGGAAAGACACATTTGGTAAATATCAATAAATATAATTTAGCATATTTCTTCTACCTTAAAAATGTCTTTTTCTTTATTTTGCATATGCAAATAAATATACCATATGGCATGTCTTTCTTATAAAACCATCAAGCATTTATTGAACTCCTACAAAGGCATTTAAGTGGATGGATTTAAAGCTCTAAGCTTCATACATGAACATATGTGTTCCATTAATGGATTACATTATTAGAATTATTCTCCTTGTGTGTGTGAAGTTTGTGTCCCTGCTTATTTCTGCTAGATTAGGCTTCAGTTTCTCTGTCTTTCCCGTGGCTTTGGCAAGAACAGCTAAGTGCTGAGGGCTCTCCCTGGGTCCTTTCCCGTGAATTCCTCTTTGTTGGCACTTGCTGTCATTTTTCATGCCATGCAGCCTTTTCAACTTCTCCCTGATTCTGCGGTCATGTTCATACAGCTGCTTCTTTCCTGAGCTCATGTTTCTATAATCTGCAAACACTTCTAATTTTCAAAGTTCTGATTTTGTCACGTCCCTCTATCACTTTTGTCTGTTTTAATTTATACATTGGGATGTGCATTCCTAGGTGAAGCTCCTGCTGAGGGACCACCTGACACACACATCGCAGAGGAGTCTCCTGGCAGACTTGTCAAAATTGTCTACTTGGAGGTATTGGTTACGATGCTTGGCAGGTGCTATGTGACTGATCACCACCTGAACAGAAATTGATCTGTGGCCACATTAGAGTCACTTAAACAGCCAATTGTAGAGAATAGAATAGACATGGAGCAGTACAAGAAAATGACAGGGGCACAGGAAAACTATCAGTAAAACCATATGAGGTAATAATAAAACATGTAAAGATGGGTCAAAATATTCATATTTCTATTGTTCTGAGACACATTCTTGTACAGAGAAGTTGCTTGGTATACACATGGGCACACATCTTTTTAAACTGTTTTTTTTGCAAAATTTTATCTAATTTAAATTTTTGTTTTTCTGTGCTCTATTCTTTTCCAACACGGGCACTCACTGAGCTAAGACACTCTGAGCCAAAATACAAACAAAATCAAAAAAGCATGTGAATCTATATATGTATATGTGTATATACATACTAGGATTATTATCTGGTCTTCTAATAAATTCCCCTTTTCTATTTAGAGCCAGGTGTTCCACAAATTCTGATGTGGTGTTCAATTGAACTCTCTTCCTTGAGGTGTATATTCTTCCTCTTCTATTTATTTATTTCTCTGACTTTCTGGAACCCATGTAAAGAAACGGTCACTTGGTTGGTTTTTTTTCCTAATGATTAACACAGCCAGAAGACTGGAACTTATTAGCTATTTATAGACAAACCAGTAACAGACCGGGATAATTTATCAAGAGCTGGGTTTAATTCAAACATTTGGTGTTGATAAAAAAGCTCTGTTTCTCCATTACAGTTATGATGGAAATGAGTTTTAGTCAGTCAAAGTGGTGACTGTACGGTATTGGGAATGTACTAAATGTCACTGAATTGTCACTTCTAAATGGTTCACTTATGTTACATGATTTCACCTCCACAACAACCAGGTGAGAGAATTACATAAGTATCCTGTTAACCTGAACAAAAGTACCCTTTCCCCCCTTGACAATGCATGGAAATATACATTATCACAACATTCTGGTAATATTTAAATTAATGACAAAATCATTTTGTTATAAATTTCACTGAAACATTTACTGGTAATTTACTCAACAAAGAATTAATGGGGGCCATGGATGTTCTAGCCATGTCTTGGCATCACTTGAATCCTTCAACAGGAATTAGTTTTTGGAATATATTAAGGAAAATAATCTCACTTAAAATTCTATTTTATATAATCTTAGATTTTAAAGGACCTGGATTCACAAAGATTAATTTCCCTTAAATATGAATAAAGTGGAAATTGGAAAATAGGCCAGTATACTTCTCTCCTTTCTTTTGATTTTGCTCTTCTTGTTTGTTTTCTCTCATTCATTCCCTTCTTCTCGTTACTTTTATGTTCTGTACATGCGAGAGCATTTTTAAATGTCAAAATGTGTATTTATATAATGCATTTAAACCAAATTGGGTGGTACATTTTAAAGATGTTTCCTTTTTATGCTTTATGTGACCAGTGATTTCCTAATTTATTTTAGAGCTCAGTCCTATTTTCAAATATGGTATCATGTAGAAGTTCAGTGTATGAAACAGATATACTGAGCTGATCTACTTGACGCCTCATCTGTGCCCTTCTGCAAGTGGTTTCTGACCTTGGCACACAGTTTGAAAATAACTAATTTAGCCAGTTCAATATATTTAATGGCATGTCTTATTTCCCCTATTTCTTATTTCTTTATAATTTGGTGGGTCTGATACTACAAGAAAGGAACAAATTGCTCATTTTCAGTGACACACGAACTCATAGGTCCCCTCAGAACACATCTAGTAAATTACTTCTAGTGAAGTAAATATTGGGTTGAAAGAGTTCTTAAATATATATATATATATTATATACAGTTCTTTCATTAGGTACTGGTCCTTCTGAATGTTTTTGGTGTTTTATATTTTTCATTTCTAACAGGAAAAACCTGAGCGCACCTTCTTGGTCCTCTCTTTTTCCACGACACTAGGATTTTTCACTATTAACTTAAAAATCTCAGCAAGCTAGACCTTCATCTAAACACATGTAACATCCAAATTCATTTCTAAGAAATGACTAGGGGAAATATAGTTAATTACAGCAAACAAAAACAAGAACTCTATTCACAGTTCCATTTGCAGGGAACAGGAATAATTTTTCTCATATGATTCATCTCTATAGGGTCTAGAAAATACAAGATTAGACTTTATCATAGTAGTATGGGGTATTCAGTCATTGAAGAGTCCTCGTGGTGCAATGGTTAAACATCGAGCTACTAATTGAAAGGTTAGTAATTTAAACCTACCAGCCACCCTCCAAGACAATAATGTGACAGTGTGTTTTTTCCGTGTAGTTTATAGCATTGGAAATCTTACAAGGCAGTAATATTCTGCCTTGGTAAGATCACTTTGAGTCATAACTGACTTGACAGCAAAAGAAACATCATATGTTAATGTGTCTTACTGAAATGGATATAGACTAATAAGGAATCCAGAGATGAATTAATATGTACTATTTCTAGCATAGAGTCCTACGACATCTGCCTCCTTCAAGTTAGAGAGACTTCTACACTTTCTGAAACTTAGCAAGCAGGAATGTACATGTGGCCTTACTTGTCATCCGCCTCTGCTATGGCTTCGCCATAAATGGCGTCACTGCAGCAGCACAATGCACCACCAATGAAACAATTAAGCCTCATGAAGGCACTATAGGACAGAATAGAGCTGCTCCACTGGATTCCAAAAACTATAAACTGTCTAGATAACCTCTTCTTTCTATACAGAAGCAAACGGTCCTACTTTTCCACCTCAGAGCAGCCCACTGTGCTGCAAGCAGCTCAGACTTATCTCACCAGCAGGGCTGCTTTCCATTCAATAGAGCACATGTACACTTGAAGGAGCTTACATTCCCTGCCTTCGCATCCTACCACCACGATCAGCACCATGCTTCAACTCATCACCCTGGAGAACTTCTATGCACATGATTCTCCATGCCATTTGTTATGGTTAGGGGTTATGCCAATGTGTTAGTCCAGGTAGACTAGAGAAACACATTCAGAGACACTCATTTGTGTAGAAGCAAAAGCTTTATATACAAGAGCAGTTGAATATTGAGAAAACATCCTAGCCCAGTCCAGATCAAGTCCATAAGTCCAATGTTAGCCCATATGTCTGATGCCAGTCTAAAAATTCCTCTTCAGACTCACCCAACACATGCAATGATGCCAAATGCAGAAGAATCAAAGGCCAGTGGGTGGAAAGTCTTGTGGATCCAGTGGTGGTGGAAGCATCTCAGCACTGGCGCGTGGGTCTCCAGATGGCTTCTTCAGCTCCAGGGCTCTGGCTCCATCAGCTTAGCGCCATGTGACTTGTCAGCAAAAATGTCTCCCATGGAGAGTGTGTGCCCTGCTCCCAGGGAGGAGGACATGAAAACACCCAGAATCCTCCGGAGAGGGACACGCCTACAAGGAGGCATGAATCAGGCTGTGACCTGATTGACAGGCTAGACCCCACCCCTATAACCTATTAACAAGTTGACATGACATCATGTAACTATCACAGCTAACTAGACACTGTTGGGTAAGAGTGGAGGTGAAACCCAAATTATCAACTGGGTCACAGGCTGATGACATCTCCTTGGGTGTGGCCTTTTTAGAAGAGTGAACCTGGGAATGTCTCTTTCCTTCTCTGCCCCTAGCCAACCTGAGAACTGTCAGCACCCTGCTATATTTCCCTTTCCCTTGGATCCCTGTGACTCTGTACCCAATGGCCTGCATTTCCCTGCATCTGCCTTCTCTTGGTTGCATCCCCTGCCTACAGCTACGCGAGGCTGCAGAGGGCTCTGGGTAGCATCTGACTCATGAACCTAAGTTGAACTGGGCTGGGATGTCTTCTTGATATAAAGCTCTTTCGTGTGTGTGTGTGTGTGTGTGTGTGTGATAGGTATTTATGTTTATATGTGATATATGTATATAGACATTTTATATATATATATATATATATATATATATATATATATATATACAGACATGATGTATATATTTTTTCACTGATTTTGTTTCTTGACAATCCATACTGTGCACTCTACTTTTTTGCTGTCCAGTTTTTTTCTGGGCAATATGCCTGAAAGCCCAATCACACTATCTGTCTGCTGTCCTAATGGGGTAAAGTACCACACTTGGATCAATACAACTCTATCCTTGGTTTCCTATCCAACAGAAGCTATATTCTCGCAAACATGAATGTGCTCAGTGATCTCACATTAATGGCATCTAACCTTGCTCAGCCGGCCTCCCTCTCTGGGTGATCTGCCTTTCCAGGTGCCACACTCTGAATCAATGGTCCTCAATCTGCAGTCACAAGCCCTTTGGGGGTCGAGCGACCCTTTCACAGGGGTTGCCCGATTCATAACAGTAGCAAAATGACAATTATGAAGTAATAATGGAAATGATTTTATGGTTGGGGTCACCACACCATGAGGAACTGTATTAAAGGGTCGCGGCTTTAGGAAGATTGAGAACCACTGCTCCAAAGAGTTCTTATGCCCTTCCTTCCTAGGGACGGGAACTGTCCTCTGCGCTGGCGACAGGGCTGTAAAGAAGACAGCAACACGCCACTTCTCTCTACTACTTATGTTCTAGTTGAAGAAGGCAGAATATGCACCAGGAAACAAATGGACAATTCGGGTTACCGTTGAAGTGCCAGGAGGAAGAGGAGAGTGATGTGAAATAGGTCAGTGGGGAGTACCACTTTAGGCCGGTGTCGGGGAATCGCTCCCTCTCCGAGGACAATCAGAAGGTATTTCAGGGGGGCAGTAGAATAAACACGCCATGTGAAGAAGCATCTACAGTAACGCACAGCTTTTCAGTGAAAGAAGCCTTTCCGAGATGGATGGGGAGAACATCCCCGTGTGCCTCATGCAGCAGATACAGCCGTCTAGTGAGCAGACCTGACCAGCGCGACCTCTCTGCCACCAAGTCGATGCCCACGGAGACCCACCCTGGAGGACTGAGTAGAACTGCCCCTGCGCGTTGTGGCCGCTGCGAATGTTGACGGGCGCAGAGAGCTGCTTCTTGTCTCCCCCAAGGGGCTGGCGGTTCGACGGCTGCCCTTTCTGTAAGCAGCTCATAACCCGCACCCCCCCCCCCCCAGGCCTCCTCACACCGGCCCACAGGCAGTCACAAGGGAGTAGCAGAGTACAAAGGCAAGTCATGTACACGTGTTATGTAGATTATCCCTTCTATAGAAAGGTGTTACACTAAGCCCAGGAGAACAGCTAGACGGAATCCTCGTTTAATTGATTAGATTTTCTTTATGGGTGTCTTGTTTTTTGTTGCTGAGGAGTTGGTTTGAATCAGGAGGTTGCTTCTCACCCAATGGGGACAGACAGGATTGCACCTGCAAGGTTTCCAGACAAGAAACTTTACGTCTATCACCAAGCTTGACTTTGGAAGGAAGGTTAGGTGGGCCTGAATCAACAACCTGTTAGTTACTAGTTCAGTGCTTAGACATGTAGAACACACACACACACACACACACACACACATACACACACAGAGAGAGTATTGCTATGAGTGTTATTTCATACGTGTTTTAGCATGTCTCTGTGCACAATGGATGCGTGTAGAAGTGTTCTCTCAGTAATCCACTTCTATTGGTCTCACTGGGGTGATTAAAAAAAAAGGCTCAAGCAAAACAATAGCGTCTTAAGGGGACTGCTGGTCTGCTGGGTCAGTAACTTCAAGTAAGAAACACCAGCTTGAAAAGTTATGGCGCCTTTCATGAAGACTCCAAAGGGGAAATCTTGATGGATTGTTTCCCCCAAAATGATATAAAATAATTACGGTGGGCTTAGTTTAAAGACATTTTATGAAGATTGAAAAGTATATTGAGAAAAACTAGGACAAGTGTGTTGAGGAAAATTTCTCCATCATTATAATCCTTCGGTTGTTATTCGGATATAACAAGGACCGTTTCTACTAGTTACTTTGGGAAACCTTAAAGAGCAGTGCTTCTCCACCTTCCTAATGCCGCGACCCTTTCATACAGTTCCTCGTGTGGGGGTGACCCCCAACCATAGAATTATTTTCCTTGCTACTTCATAACTGCAATTTTGCTAATGTTATGAATCATAATGTAAATATCTGATATGCAGGATGTATTTTCATTGTTACAAATTGAACATAATGAATGAATCGTGATTAATCCCACAATAACATGTATTTCTATATTGTGAAATATTTATTTCTAATGGAAAATAAATGAAATGTCTTGAAGCATGGCACAGCATGGGCAACAGTCTTCACTCTGGTACTCCTATGTGAGCATATCTGCATTTGTGGGCACACCCACCTGGAGATGATAAAGGAGCGGGGTCTCAGTTCCTAAGAACATCGGAAATATGTGCTTTCTAATGGTCTTTGGTGAACCCTGTGAAAAGGTCATTCGACCCCCAAGGGGTTGCGACCCACAGGTTGAGAACCACTGCTCTGAAGGATGCCCAAACTGCCACTTTGCCACGGTGTCCATTGAAGGGAGATGGATCTTGAGGAGGCATTTAAGAGATAGAAACACCACTTTCAGGAGGATATAGATAGAGGACAACCAGAGAAACAATAACTTCGCATTCTGATATTTTATTAAACATTTCTAGGATTCTGTAGCAATGCCTTTTTAAAAATGTAACCTCACATAAAGCTGTGTTGTCTGCCTTATGCTCACACGCATTGTGTATTTGATTTTATTGTAGCCACTGTGTTAATCCATCTCACTGAAGGTTTTCCTCATTCGTTGTTCATCTGTTACCTGACTGAGCATGGTATTCTGTAGGAAACTGACACTCTGACAACATAGTACATGCGAAAATACTGTCAACCTCCCTTACGAAGCCTTCTGGCTGTACTTCTTGAATGAGGTCGTTCTTCATGGCATATTCAATATCCATCACAAATGCCATTACTTAAATGTATCAGTTTTATTTGGCCATCCATAATAATTGTCCAGCTTTCTCAATGTATATTGAGATGATGAAAGTATCATGGCTTGTATAAAATACTTCACAGTCCTTGAAGTGACATGCTTGCTCCTTAATACTTAACCCGGTCTTTTGTTGGCATATTTGTCCAATGCAGTATGTGGTCCTTTTATTTCTTCACTGCTGCTTCCGTGGGTCCAAGCTAAATGAAATCCTTGATAACTTATGTCTTGTGCCTTTGTAATTTGCTTACTTGTAAAGTGGTGAAGTGTTTTGCTTTCTTTCTGTTGAAAATAATCTACACCGAAGGCTGCAATCTTCAATTTTCATCAGTCAGTGCTTTAAGACCTCTTCTCTTTCAGCCAGCAAAGTTGTGTCAAGAGATTCCTACTGAATCTTCCTCCAAATCTGAGACTACATTCTTCATCATTTAGGGCATCTTCTTGGATTAGTTGCTCAGCATACAAATTTAATAATGTAGTAAAAGAATAAAACCATGAGACAAACCTTTCCTGATTTTAAATCCTGCAGCATCCCCTTGTTCCTTGGAAATGGCTACCTCTTATATGGTGCACAGGTTTCCCTGAGCACAATTAAATGTTTCAGAATTCCAGTTGCTTACAATGCTATACATAGTTTGTTATAATCCACATTGTCAATGAAGCGCAGGTAAATATGTATGTATGTATCTGTATACACATATATAAGTATATATGTATATACATACAAATTGAAACAGTCATGTATGTATATCTGTGTATATGTGAATAGCCATTAGCGTTTACATGTGTATATTTCCTAGCTCTCAATCTACAAGCAGTTACTACCCTCTTATCTATTAGCACTCCTAGCTTCCAAATACTTTCTTCAGTAAAAGAAATCATAACTTCTTTTAGAATTCATTTATTCCAGAGTTTTTGCAGGGAAATTCAAGAGAAACTTAGAACACATTATGGAGTTAGAAGATAAGAAAATGACTAAAGGAGGAAAAATTGAGTGGCACATATTATAAGGATACAAAAACCATCTTAAAGGAGTTTCCAAGAATCAAATCTTGAACTCTTTGTGCAACCATACAAACATAGTACTTTTTGTGAACAATAGAATAATAAAAAATCCATATCAATATAAAGAAGCAATTACACAATTAAATGTTAGGGGAATGGCAATCCTACACAAAAGAATGTACTTAATAAATATAGATGGGAGAAGGGAAATGGAAAGTCTTTATTAGAATAGTATAATAACCACTGCAGAACAAATAGATTGAGACCCTAAAATTAGTTATTCATATCTTAAAGTGAAATGGAGTATTTCCCTGTCTTGGACAATCTCAAAGTGTTCTGAATATTGATCAAGTACAAAGCTAAATAGTAGTTTTAGAATGAAGACACTGACTGGGAAAATGGCAAGAACATAGATAATGTAGCTACTGATAAGACAGAGATAAGACAGAGATAAGGATATTCTACAAAACACTTGCCCACATCAGGTATCGGGATCATGAGAGATAAGGAAAGGGTGAAAAAAACAGTCACATATGGGGAAGACAAAGGAGACAATACTTATAAATGAAACATGGTTCTAGATTGAATCCTAGAACAGAGAATATAAAATTAAAACAATTATACAAGAGCTAAAATATGGCGTTGATTATTCCCCACATGAATTCCAAGAATATCTCAAGATCAGTTTTGATGTACTGAATAGAATTACAGATGGAAGATAGATACCAGGTCTAACAAATTGTGGGATAACATCATACATGAAAATCATTTAAAAAGACAGGAAAGAAAAGGTCATAGTGGATATCAGAAGAGACTGTGAAACTTGCTCTTGAGCAAAGAATGCTAAAAACAAATGGAAGAAAGTAAGAAAAAGTATTGAACAGAACATTTCAAAGGGCCTCTGAAGAAGACAAGTATCATCATTAAATGTGCAAACCTGAAATCAGTAAACCAGACAATGAACACAAATGCAGCATATCTTAAGCTCAAAGAACAGAAGAAATGTCAACCATATATTTGTAATATTAAGATGATCTGGTCACAATATTGAATGACGCAGGAAACATCAAAAGAAGATGGAAGGAATACACAGAGTCACTGTACTCAAACGACCTGCTAAACATTCAAGCATGGCAAGTGGCAGCATATTGCCAAGTGCCCGCTGCACCGAAGGAAGGCACCCGTGCTGCACGGACGTCATTAGCCACAAGCAAGCTTCTAGACATTGCAGACACCAACTGAAATGTGCCAATAAGCCTATGAAGCACTAGAATCACTCACTCGTCTATGCCAGGAGATTTCGAAGAGAGCTTCTAGGCCAACTGAGTGGATGAGATGCCTACTTTTGTCCATTTCAAAGAAAAGTAACCCAATAGAATATGAAAATTATCAAACAATATCATTAATATCCCATGCAAGTAAATTTTTGCTAAAGATCATTCAACAATTGTAGCAGTACGCCACCAGAAAGCTGCCAGGAATTCAAGTCAGATTCAGAGAACGTAGAACAGGGGCTATCGCTGGTGACATCAAAGGCATCTTGACTGAAGACAGAGAATAATGGGATGATGTTTGCTATTTACTGGCTATGCGAAGCCACTGGGCTGTGTGTAGGTCAAAATAAGCTATGGATAACACTAAGAATGGAAATTCCAGAACACCCCATTGGGTTCATGCAGCACCTGTACAAAGACTAAGAGACAGGGTATGAACAGAAGATGCGGATACTGCATGGTTCTTCTACATGAAGCAGGACTTTACATTAGGATTGGAGGCAGGTTTATGAATAACTCACAACACGCAGATGGCACAACCTTGCTGCTGAAAGTGAGGAAGACTCAGAGCGTTGCTGATAAGATCAAGGGCTTCAGCCTTTAATGCAGTGGTTCTCAATCTGTGGGTTGTGACTCCTTTGGGAGTCAAACGACCCTTTCACAGGGGTCGCCCAATTCAGAACAGTAGCAAAATTACAGTTATGAAGTAGCATCAAAAATTATTTTATGGTTCCGGAACTGTATAAAAAGGTGGCGGCATTAGGAAGGTTGAGAACCACTGCTTTAATGTGAATTCAATTCAATGTAAAGAAGAAGGAAAAAATCCTCACACCTGGGATAATAGGTAAAATCATGATAAATGAAGAGTAGATTGAAGTTCTCCAGGATTTCATCTTGCTTGGATTCAAAATGAGCATTCATGGAATTTGTAGGAAACTAATCAAATGTGGCGTTGCATTGGGTAAATCTGCGACACAATCGCTTTAAAATAGTGAACAGCAAGGATGTCACTTTGAGGGCTAAATGCCCCTGCCCAAAGTCATAGTATTTTTAATCCCTTGACATGCCTGTGAGAGTTGGGCATTGAATAGGAAGATGGTTGGGGAATTGATGCATTTGAATTGTGGTGCTGGTGAGGAATATTGAAGTACCATGTATTGACAAAATAACAAAAATCTTCCTTGGAAGAAGTACATGCAGAGTTCTCCTTAAAAGTAAGGCTAGCAAGACTTCATCTTATATACTCTGGACAGGTTATCAAGGGAGAGAGTCTCTGAAAAAGGACACCATTCTTGCTAAAGTAGAAAGGCAAAGACATAGAGGAAGACCATCAGGGAGATAGATCGACACGGTGATTGGCGAGCATGGGCTCAATGGGACAATTGTGAGGATGGCCCAGCCTCGGGCAATGTTTTCTGTTGTGCAGTCACTATGCCTCAGATCCAACGCAGTCACCTAACAACAATAGCAACAACTGTGGTATCACATTATGTTAGGTTCACTAATGTATCTTCTGAAATGCTATTTCTACATAAGTTCACCTTCACATATGTCAGGAGTCAGGATTTCAATGTAAATTTTGGGGTGAGGGAGGCATATTTCAATCTATAAGAATAATAGCAAGAAGTCTGAAAATTAGGCTGTAAAATTAGTTTTGACTTATAGTGCCCCCCCATCTCGTAAATAACTAGAGTTTCACCAGGCTTCCTAGGCTGTACTATATATGAAAGCACACTGTCACAACTTGCTTCCACAGTCACTGGTGACTTTCAACCACCAGCCTTTTGGCTGTGACTGACTGCTTAACCATTGTACATCAGGGCCATTAGATCTCATTTAAGCTAATTCCTTTTAAATGAAGAAAAATGAAAGGGTTGAAGTTATCAGACCTCATCAAAGACAGGAGTTCAGACCGATCCTAACCTTCTTGTTACATAAATCTCATATTAATTCTGAAGCATTTAGAGGCTGTCCGAACAAAGAGTCCAGTTAGCTCCTCATAGTAACTTGCTGGACAGCAGAAGAAGGCACATAGTAACTTGATGGACAACAGAAGAAGGCACAGAGTAACTTGATGGACAACAGAAGAAGGCACTGGCCCGTCCTGCACCAGCCTCACAAGCATTTCTATATTCGAGCCCATTGTTGCAGCCACAGTGTCAATGCAACACTGAAAGGTCCTCCCTATTTTTGCTGACCCTCTAGTTTACCAAACATCATGCCCTTCTCCAGAGCTGGGTCCTCCCTAAAGACATAATCAAAGGACATAAGGTCATGTCTCTCCATGTTTGCTTTTAAGGCCTGGCAGGACTTCTAATGCAGTTAACGATTCACCCCCAGGAACACTGATGGCATGTTGGTTCCGGTGTTGGATTACTAACCGCAAAGTATGTGATTCAAAACTCATGAGCTGCTCTAGTGAGAACAAGATAAAGTGGATTCTTCTAGTTGTCGATGGCATCCTACAAAAGAAGGGACACAAACACACTGAGAGAAAGGAGGTAGCGGGAGGAAAGCTGTGGCTCCAATCCAAGGAAAGCCTGGAGCTTCTAGAAGCCAGGAGAAGCAATACACGATCTCAACTGAGTCTTCAGAAAGAACATAGCCCGGTACCTGAGTTTGGACTTCTAGCTCTCGGAATGTTGAGACAATAAATTTCTATTCTTCAGATGAATTCCACTTGTGGCACTGTACTATGGCCTCAACAAAAATCGCCTGCCATGGCGTCATTTCTGACTCATAGCAACCCTAAAGAACAGGGTAGAAGTATCCCTGTGGGTTTCTGAGACTGTAACTCATATATATTTATATATAATTTATATAAAATTTTATACAATTGTACAGTTCTTAAAGCAATCCATACATCAATTGTATCAAGCACGTTTGTACATATCTTGCCATCATCATTTTCAGAACATTTTGTTTCTACTTGAGCCCTTGGTATCAGTTCCTCTTTTTCTCTCCCTCCCCCAACTTCCCACCCTCCATGAGCCCTTGATAAATTATACATTGTGGTATTTACATACTCTGGTGTCAATTTGAGACTTACAAGTGAAGGGGTGGAGTTAGTCTGGCAATCAGGTCAATGCTTGATGACTTCCCTCAGAGGCATGAATAGTTCTATGGAGATAAATAGCTCATTTGAGGTGGAACACATGTTCAGACCCCATGAGACATTCTTGTTAACAAGCCACATGGAGACAAGCTGATGGCAGCCAGAGCACTAAAGATGGAGAAGCCACATGGAGACCCCTGCCAACACTGAGATGCTTACACTGCCACTGGATCCACAAGACTTTCTACCCATTGACCTGTGATCATCCTGCATTCAGCATCATTGCATATGTTTTGCGATTCTGAAGAGGTATTTATAGATTGGTATTAGACATATAGGCTGATGCCGGACTTCTGGACTGGGCTGGAATATTTTCTCATGATTCAACTGCTCTTGTATATAAAGCTCTTTCTTATACATATATGAATGTCCCTGGATTTGTTTCTCTAGTCTACCCAGACTAACACATAAATTATTATTATTTTCATATCTTACACCATTCATCTTCCTCGGTGGGAAAGTTATACATTGATCATTGTGATCAGTTCACTCTTTCTCCCCACTTCTTCCCCCACCTTCCCCCCTCATTATATCGCTACTACCATTATTGTTCCTGAGAGGGAGACTGTAACTCTTTATGGGAGTAGAAAACCCATCTTTTCCACAAATGTCAGTGGCTGGTTTTGAACTGCTGACTTTGTGGTTCACAGTCCAATGCATAAGTCCTAGGAAATTAATTCAATTATTTTATGTGGTAAGAAAAGAAGGTATGACAAAGCATCTTGAAAGGATTGTCCTGGATTATCTGAACCGTCCCTAAATGCAATCACAAATGGTCTTATAAAAAAGAGGTAGAAACACATGTCCAAAGTAGAGGAGACTAAGTCTCACCATCCTCACGTCTGAGAGGCTGGCTGTATTTATTCCAACATGGATTTCGTTTGTTGCTCTCACAGTCCACAGTAAATTCAATATTCTTCACCAACACCATAATTTGAAGGCCTCAACTCTCCTTGTGTTTTCCTTGTTTATTGTCCAGCATTCTTATGCATATATGCATATGAGTTGATTGTAAACACCATGACTCTGCTTAGGGTATGTCAGTTTTCAATGTGAAATCTTGACCTTTTAGTACTTTAAAGAGGTCATCTGCAGTGAATTTGCCCAAGGCAACACATTTCAACATATTCTGCTGCTTCCATGGGCATCGTTTCTCTTGTTAAACTAGTTTTGTATATGTAAACCAGAGATGTGATCATTACACAAATTCAAATCTGAGGATTCAAAAAGAAATCTTAAATTGGGTGGTTTTATTTCAGTGTAAGTCCAACAAATAATTGTTACAAATAGATACATGAAACTTTTCATTTGTAGAGCTAAGTCAATAAGGAAAATGTTGTATTAGATTCAGCATTCAGTAACTTTAATTGGTTTTTCTCAACTTGAAATTGGTTAAATATTTTTCTGAGCATTTTGAAGGATTTTATTCTTTCAAAAATGTTTTAAAACACTGGTATAAAGCAGTGTGGCAGAGTATTACAATTAAACATTTTCCCATTGGTCACCGAGGAAACAGAACCAAGTGACCCTCCTAGTTAAGCTAGCAGAGAAAGCCAGCAGCAGGTTTTCAGGCTGCCAACCTTTTTCAACAAGAGCAGCACAATCTTTTTCATATATCTGTGCTCTACACAAACGATTTCCTAGCAAAAACAGAAATCTCAGAGGATCAAATGTCTTAGCGGATCAACTAAAGCCACAGTAGATTCAGGTGTGGTGACATTGCTGTTGTCGGTCATCCTTGTAAGTCTTTCCAAGCACCACAGATGTCAGTGATGTGAAGAACATGAAGACACATGCTGATTATTCCACAGTCACGTAATAGTGTCAAAGAGAGGGATTAAGAGATATTATTAACATATCCTCAAAATAATTGGTTTACGTTTAATAATCTCTTAGCTCTGACAAGTGAATCCTGCCTGAGGAGCCCTTTCCAAACGCCAATTCATTCAGAACTAGTTTGTCTGAAGAATTTACTTTGAGAAACATACATCACACATTCTGATTCTAACCCATACACTCAGAAAAAAATATTTAATTATATCATTATATGCTTTATCTCTTACCTACGGTGTTTGTCTTGGTAGACTAGAGAATAAATCCACAGATACTCATATGTGTATAAGAAAGAGATTTATATAAAAGAACAGTTGAGTATTGAGAAAACATCCTAACCTAGTTCAGCTAGAGTCCATAAGTCCAATATTTAATCCATATGTCCGATACCAATCTATGAATTCCTCTTCAGACTCATGCGACACATTCAATGGTGCTGAATGCAGGAAGATCACAGGCCAGTGGGTGGGAAGTCTTGTGGAGCCAGTGGTGTTGTAAGCATCTCAGTGCTGGCAGGGGCCTCCACATGACTTCTTTAGCTCTGAGGCTCTGGCTCCATCAGCCTCTCTCCAGGTGTCTTCTCTACAGGGATGTCTCACAGGGAGTGAACAGAGAGAAGAGAGTGTCTCCTATTTCCAAAGAGGAGTACAGAAGTTGCCAGAATGCTCAGGAGCAGGCCATGCCCACACAGAGGCCTCATCAGCCATATCCAGATTGACAGGCTACCCACAACCCCATTCACTCTTAATATGACGCCAGATTTTGTAATTACCATTCGTACCTACCTATATTATTAATTTGACATGTTTCCCAAGACTGTCTATTTTTCCATCTATCCACCTATTCATTGATTTCTCTTTCAATTGCTTTCTGTGGTTATTTTAAAGGAGAAAGTGGTTTCATTGTATATATGACACCCAATCGGGCAGTTCAGTATCAATTTGTTCTTGGTAGGTGCCATCATGCCATCAAGCTGGTCTAGACTCATAGCCACCTTATCCCTAAGGACAGTAAGAGAAAATACCACCCGGTCCTGGGTCACCCTCAAAATCATGATATTTGAGCACATCGTGGTAACCACTGTGTTAACCCACCTAATTGAGTGTCTTCCTTTTTCTCTATTGCCCTTTACTTTACCAAGCCTAGCATCTTTTTCCAGGGATGAATCTTTCTTGATATCACGTCCAAAGTACATGAGATGAAGCCTCACCATGCTCGCTTCTAAGGACCACTCGGGCTGTACTTCTCCAAAGCAGATCTGTTGGTATTTTTGGCAGCACACCATATGACTTTGGATATTTGTGTCAGCTTTTAGTTCCTCTGAATATGTGGGTTTCGGGTATGTGGGTTAGATATGTAGGTTTGGAAAGAGCTTGGTAACTTTGGAAAATCCTCCTGTGTTTGGCTCCATTAAAACTAACATTAGTTCCAGTCTTAAGAGTCTTTCACAGAGGTATATGGATTATTTTCTCATTATTCATATATAGTTATAATATACATGCTGAAAATGAGCTACACAACCACACACACTCATGTACAATGAACATAAAGCTATCAAAACCTTTTAGTTCTTCTTTTGTGCCTTCGAGTTCTTGCTAAATCATAAAGACCCTGTACACCACATAAGGAGACCCTGTTCTTCCTGCATCACCTGCTTCAAAGCTGTGCTCACTGTTACAGTCCCTGGGTCAGTCTATCTCATTGAGGGCCTTTCTTTTTTCCTCAATCCTCAACTTTTCCAAGCATGATGCCTTTTCTTTAAAGATTGGCCCAAAGTACTTGAACAAAGTCTTACCATCGTAACCACTTAGGAACATTCTGGCCATACTTCCAAGATGGATTTGTTCAGCAGCCCTTGGTAATTTCAATATTCTTTAGCAATACTGTCATTCGCTGTCCGGGTACAACCCCCAGGTTTTGCATGCATATAAAGTGTTTGAAAATATCTTGGCTGTGTCAGGCATACCTTAGTATTCAAACAAACATTTCTACTTTTTTAATACTTTAAAGAGAGAGTTTGTAGCAGATTTGGCCAATGCAGTACGTCTTTTGATTTCCTGACTGCTATTTCCCTGGGTATTGATTGTGGATTGAAGAAAAATGAAATCCTTAACAACTTCAGTCTTTTATCTACTGCAAAAGCTCCACTAATGTTCCCTTACAGTCATTACATCTCTTCCTGGTAATGGCTCCTGCCATTGAAACTACTACAGTATGAGCTAAATTTGCATATTTTGCTTAATGTAATATTCCTATTTTAGTCTACTAGTCCTCTATTCTAGTTTTGGTGGACATTTATACAGGTTTCAGGTTGCTAAAACAATTTACATTGTAAAAATATTCTAGTACAGTCTTTGCAGATATAAATGCACTCAGTTGTATTAGATAACAATCTACTAAGGAAAATGGTGGGGATAAGACAGCATAGGCCAAGTGAATACTGCTAATGTTTTGAAATATAATTGACGATTTATACTGCAACCAGCAGTGTTTGTGGGTTCCATGATTCCACATTCTTCCTAATACTTTCTAATTTCTATCTTTATTTTAGCAGCTCAGGTGTTGTGTAGTTCTATTTATTGCACTTCTATTTTGCATTTCCTGAAGTTCAGCATTTTCATAAATTATTGTCCATTTTATTGGGGGGCAGGTCCCCATAGAAGAATTATGCCAACTTTTCTTTCAACCTATATGTTTTTATAGAAATTCTTTGTGGATTTCAATATTTATTAGATATATGTCTCGAAGAGCTCTCATCTCCATAGATTAGCTTTAAAATTTTTAATGTCATTTTTACCATTGAACAACTTTAAAATGTAATAAAATGCAAAGATTAAACATTTGGCTGATATTCATGTAGTGCATCATTCAAACCCACCAGTGGCTCTGTGAGAGAAAGGTCTGCTGCCCTTCTGAAGCTCAGGCTACGGAAACCATGTGAGACCCTTCTACTCTCTCAGTAGAGCTGCTTTAGGTGGGAATCAACTCTACGGCATACTATCACACTTTTTAAATAGCCAGCAATGTACTATGTTTTTCCTATAGGATAGAGGCTATACAATCATTTCTAATGTTTTGTTTTTGTCACATAATCAATAATTGTACATATTTTAATAGCTATTTTAAAATACCTGGTTTGTTAAGATCAATCTTACAGGTACAGAACCCAATTAGAAATTGTTTAAAAATATTTTAATGAGTTTTGTGATTGTGCAGCACAGGGAGTAAAAGAGTGTGCTTTGGTATCAAACAGACATGGCTTATGGCCTGTCTAATTTGGAGGAGTGAATTATCTAATTTTATGAACTTCTCATCAATTCTTCCATAAAAGTATGTATCTATATGGAAGGCTCCTGTAAAAAATTAAATTGTTATTATCGATTAGATGCCTAATATTATGATCTGGAGAAAAATGAGGCTTTCTAAACCCATAAAGAGTTCTGGGCTTGGGAACCAACAGCGGCAGTTCTACTGTCTTATCGGGTCCATATTAGTCAGAACTGACTTGATGGCAGTGAATTGTGTTGAATATAATGAATTTCTAAAATGTCATATAGGTATATAATAGGGAATTCGGCTGCTGTCACTAACTATATGACTCCAAAGGGCCTAACAGCTATGGAATAAATACATTTGGGTGGAATCAACGGTTATAAAGCACCCTTCAGGTGATGGATGAATGCTCACAATTTTACTTTACAAATGATGCTTGGATATTTAATCAATTTTAAATTACTCTTTTGAGACCTGAAAAAAACCCTCATATATCATCAATGTAACAATGTCAAATGGAAGCATGTCTCCAAATACTGGTCATAGAAGGCAGAATAAAACTAAAATGCAAGCAATTGTATAGACATTTTTATCCTCAAAAATTATATATATCCCATGAATCTTAATGACATGTTTAAAATGAACTGGAAATTGGTTGGCAATAGTAACAATAACGTACTCTATAAACAGCATGAGAAAAGAATAGACCTTGTTTAAGGCAATAACATGTGCTATGCAAGAATGGGGGGGTAGGATCAAGTATGTCAAATACAATAAACAGGTCAAACAAGGGGAAACTGACAGCATGCTGTTATCAGCAGACGGGCAAATGCTGTGGAAGAGGCAGCCATCGTGCTGTGGGAAGATCAAAACACACAGAGAAATTCCGTATTAAGGTTGTTAGTTTGGAGGCAATTTGGTAAGCACGTTGTCAGCACTTTAAAGAAATTCTCAGCTAGAAAAGGCACATGGCTCCAGAGCAAAGTCGTCTGATTTCGTCCCTCAGAAGTTATCTATGAAGGACGACCTTTGCATTTTATTTTCTTTCTCTAATTCACAGCTAGCATTTTCCCAATATAGAATTCATGCTGGCATTAATAAGTTATATTGAGCTTAAGATCCTATCTTCCAAGGGAATTCTTCCTCTTAGAGAAATTTATAGATAACATTATGATGCATAGTTAAGCATTATAAAACTCCTTTAATCATGTACATGAATGCAATCTATATGAACATGTGTATCATTATAAAATTAACGGAGTTTGATAACAATTGCCAATTGTTAGCATTAAGTTGAAGAATTTATTTTCGCTTATAGGATGTCTTAAAGTAACATAAAGTCTCAACTCATTTTCCGTCTCAGCTGCTAGAATTGAGGGGATGGATGTCTTTTGTCCTATTCCAAATGATCCTTGAGTGACATTTCCTAGGAAACAGAAAGTGTTGAAGGGAGGGTTTGGATAATCTCGGTGTCAAGAACCAGACATCCGTGTCAATTCCTGCTAGGCATAAGCTTCTGAGCAACTTCCCACATGACATTTGAATTGTCCTGATTTCCTTCAAGTATATCAGTACTGGTTCACTCTCTCTTCATGGGCTCAGATGAAGGTTTTCCTACCACACAAAGACAGCCTACCTGTACCTTGCTGAGTTTCATACATTATGAAGAAATGGCACACATTTCTGAAAAACAAATCAATGTCTTATTTTATATTATATCCCCATACCCAATTGGATTATCACCACACACTAACTTCACTACTGTGTTGTTTTCCAAAAAGATAGCATTAATGAAAGGAAATGTCTCAATTGAAGGAGGTGGACCCTCTTTATTTTGTGTAGTGATATTTCCCAGAAAGCATTATTTCTGGCATGTGACGCTTCAAAAAAGAGATGGACAAACAATAGCAAGGCCATAGGAATTTTAAAAATAAGATTCTACATAACAGAATAACATAACTAAGCTGTGAAGATAACAAACATAGTTCATCTTGTATAAGAAAAAGTTTATAGTAATTTGGTAGGTTTTCAAACAGAATGGTAGGTTTCTTTATATACTAAATTCCCTGTTAATAAAAAACATTCTGAAATGGAATAATGACAGATCTGAACATATTTCACATGCCAGAAAGAATGTAGATCTATAGTTGAAAGATACCTTTGATCAAGTTTCTATAAGCACTTGAATGTTAAAAAATAATTTAATTATATATAAATATAATAAATAGTATGGTAACAACAGGACCCATTGTCCAAAACAAAACAGAAAAAAAAACAAAACTGCTTAGCCACTTTGAATCTAGTTTACTCATCCTCAGTCTAAACAAGATACTAGCTAAGAATCTGCATGGCTTGTACATTCTGAGACCTATGTATCCAGACTTGCCTACTTTGTTATTATTAGTTCCAGGATAGTCGGTCCAGTCCTGTGCCATCTTTCAGGAACCCTGGTGCGTGAAGCATTGAGCTACTAATGGAACGGCCGCAGGTTCAAAGCCACCAACTACTGTCTGATGAAAGAGCACACTGTCTGCCTCTTTAGGATGTGCAACCTTGGGAACTCCATGGACCGGTTCTCATCTGTCCTGTTGAGTTGCTGTGAGTTAGAGTTGACTTGGGCTGGGTTGGGTTTTGTTTTGGTGGCATCTGTATGAGCGCCGGTATAGTGTTTTCATTAGCTAATTTCAGAAGGAGATCACCTGACCTTTTTCTCAGACTGTGTCTTTAGAAGTGCTGCTGACACCTGTCCACTCTGGGTAACACTGCTCGTCTTTTATACATGGTACCACAGCTGCCAGCTGCATTGTGGTCTCTGCTGCATCTAACAAGGAACTTAGTCTGTCCGGTTTTATGTTAAAAGTTCATCTTTTCCCAATATTTTCTTAAGGGGACACATTATATTATTAAAACAATACAAATTGTTTTGTTTGCTACCAGGATCAGAGATTTCATATAATAAAATATTTAACATGTATAAACAATTATAGCTTGTGTTGATGTTTTTATTTCTTCCTCTAAATGAACAAAAATGCTTGGTGTATACAACAGGATAAAGATACTGGGATCTAAATTTCATAAAATAATATTATATCGCATCTTCCCTTTTCTATGCTCTCATTTAAAGTATTCATTTTTTCCCTCAAGCATACCTTAATTGTCTTACTAGAGGTTAATGACATTATATTTCAGAAATAGACGGGAAATTCAGAATGTCAAACCATTTCTCACAGGTGTTTTTTAGAACTTTAATCATTCACGTTATTGTGGCAATGTTCTTTTTATTTGCCCTGTTAGGGTGTACATTTATAAAAATGGAATGAAAAGATAATGGAGTTTTCTGTGATCTTTTTGAAGCCCCCTCATATATGTATATTCAGGTGTTTATGCAAAATACATGATATATTTTGTCAATAATTTGTAAGTTCTCACCTGCTGCCTTTCATTACCAAACTGCAAATCTAAAAACAAAACTGAGTCTGGTTAGTCCCACCTGACTCTACCGTATTCATGCATTTCAGCAGAAATTGTTTTTTTTCTAATCTAATCAGTTTTCCAAAACTATTCCTTGATACAAGATGTCTTTTAGAGTGAATTTAACTACTCCTTAAAATAGTTAGAGGACTTCAGACTGTCTGAGTGAGTGGAGTAGAACTCAATCAACCATGTAGGAAGGTTAAAGTTTAAGATTTGTCACTTATCTTACCTTGGACCTGACCAGGCTTGAAAAGTTTCAAAATGCCAAAATGATAGAAGAATCAACTCATGAGTGAAAAACCCATTATAGTACTTCCCTTACTCAAGAGCTTCCTAAGAAATGTGTCTCAATGCTGCATCCTTGTATTTTTCTCAAGTGATACTCTTTGAGAATTTTGCCTTCATTCTGTTTCAGGTAAAAATTTCTTGAGATCAGAAAAAAAGAATTTGATACATAATTTCAAAGCTTGAACAGCGCTGTCCTAATATTCAAAAAGGATCTACCATCTATACAGATTAATACAAATTTCAAGCTTTACTCTTGCTTCAAATATTTTTGTCATCAAATTAAAAGTATGAATTCCAAGAGAACTCCAATAGCAAATACTTAAAAGTGTGCAATATGTGTCAAGTCATACAATCACACACACACATGTACCTTATAGTGCACTTATTACTCATGTCACAGAAAATGAAACCGAAGCACAGGGAGGTCAAGCCACTAATTAAAGGTCATAAAGCATTTAAGTGGGAAAGCCAGGTTTTGAACTAGTTCACCACGGATCTATGCTTATCACAACAATCATGTCATTCCTTAAGGAAAAGCTTGCTGTTAATTACTCCTGGCTTGCCATTCCTTTGTATCCTTTTCCACCCTGTTAGAATAGGGAAAGACTCTTTTAAATCACACATTTAAAAAGTCTTCCCTAGAGGGATCAGTCAAGAGATTTTAGTGAAGCATTTTACTTCTACGGAATGGAATCATTTCAAACAATATAAAATGATTTCCTTTATTTTCCTACAATATGCACCAGAACAACTTGAGGTATTCAATAGCTTCAACTCCTATTTATTCTCTGCAGTCCGTTATCTTGACACTTGTGGATCATACCTGAGACTCTATGAATATCGTAGTAAAGCTGATTCCAAAGAGCAGGTAAAGAAGCAACAAATGGTTGCATTTTTTACGCGTTACATTTTTGTGAAATGCGTGCTTGCATTTGCATTACTTATATGAAAAGTCCTTTATAATCGTGACGGTGATTTTCCCACATGTGCTATTCAAGTTAACTCACTTTTCATACCTCTGAAAAGTCTGTTGGGATAAATCAAATAATATATAATGCTAAGTTGAAAGGTATCGCTTTTTAATCATAGAAAATCTTATTAATCATCAAAATATGAGTTATTGTTTCCCATTATCCTCCATCTAAGTCTGTACACATTAAAATATACATTTAACTGTTTTTAAAAATTTATTATTATTATTATTAGGGACTCATACAACTCATCACAATCCATACATACATCAATTGTATAAAGCACATCTGTACATTCTTTGCCCTAATCACTTTCAAAGCATTTGCTCTCCAGTTAAGTCATTTGTATCAAGCCCTCTTTTTCCCCTCCCTCCCCGCTTCCCCCTCCCTCATGAGCCCTTGATAACTTATAAATCATTATTTTGTCATATCTTGCGCTGTCCGACATCTCCCTTCATCCCCCTCTCTGCTGTCTGTCCCCCAGGGAGGAGGTCACATGTAGATCCTTGTAATTGGTTCCCTCTTTCCAATCCACTCACCCTCTACCCTCCCAGTATCGCCCCTCACACCCCTGATCCTGAAGTTATCATCCACCCTGGATTCCCTGTGCCTCCAGCTCCTATCTGCACCAGTGTACAACCTCTGCCCTATCCAGACTTGCAAAATAGAATTCGGATCATGGTAGCTGGGCGGGGGGGGGGGGAGGGGAGCATTTAGGAACTGGAGGAAAGCTGTATTCTTCATCGGTGCTACATTGCACCCTGACTGACTCATCTCCTCCCCTAGACCCCTCTGTGAGAGGATCTCAGTGGTCGATGAATAGGCTTTGGGTCTTCACTCTGCACTTCCCCCTTCATTCACTATGGCAAGATTTTATTTTTTTCTGATGATGCCTTATACCTGAACCCTTCGACACCTCGTGATTGCACAGGCTTCTTCCATGTGGGCTTTGTTGCTTCTGAGCTAGATGGCTGCTTGTTTATCTTCAACCCTTTAAGACCCCAGATGCTATCTCTTTTGATAGCCGGGCACCATCAGCTTTCTTCACCACATTTGCTGTTCACCCGCTTTGGCTTCAGCGGTTGTGTTGGGAGGGTGAGCATCATAGAATGCCAATTTAATAGAAGAAAGTATTCATGCATTGAGGGAGTGCTTGAGTGGAGGCCCAAGGTCCTTCCACCACCTTAATACTAAACCTATAAATATAGGCACATAGATCTATTTCCCATATATATCTTTTTTCATACTTAAACCTGTCATGAGGGCAGCTTAGCCTAGGGTAGCTTAGCCTAGGGATTGGGAAGCCCATTGACGCATGCCCAGGAGAGCCAGCATAGGAAAAAGCTAGATTTTCCCACAGGTGGGCATGGATGGGTGTTAAACCTGGATCATCCCACCTGGGCCAGGTGATTGCAATTCAGCCAGTGGGATAAACCTGGGGTCGTTCACCATGCCTCCCCCGGGAATCCTTGAAAAGACAGGAGCTGAGAGGGAGAGGGGTTTGTCTTGTCTGGTCTTGGAGGGAAACTTGGGAGAGAGAACTTTGCGTGACCCTGAGCAGTCTCTGCCAGGGTACATGGTCAAAAGGAATCCTATGGGTGCCGCGTAAAACCTGAAGCTTCTTCTAACTCTTATTAAATTCACTTGGATCACGAGCCAGGCTCTGGCATGAACTCGTGCGGAGCCAAGGACCGAGGTTGGAATCTAGCCCGGAATGAGAGACCTTACAGATCTATTTCCATATATATTTGCATATGTATGTCTTTGTCTAGACCTCTATAAATGTCCTTTGCCTCCTAGCGCTTTCCTCTATTTCCCTTTATTTTCCTCCAGCCCCACTATTATGCTCCATCCCCATCTGGGTTACAGCTATACCTCATTGTTACCTTACCCTTGATCATTCCCTACCAGGCCTGCCACTCCCACCTCACCACCAACAACATTTTAAATGTTTTATTGACATAATTCACATATCATAAATTTCAGCAATAAAAATCTCACAGAACCCTCAAACTCACTGTCATCCAGTTGATGCCCACTCAGCCATCCTGTGGCACAGGGTCTAACTGTCCCTGCAGGTCTCAGAGACTGTAACTCTTTAGGGAAGTAGAAAGTCCCGCCTTCTCCCCAAGCAAGGCTGGTGGTTTTCAATCTCAGATCTTGCTGTTTGGCAGTTTCAAATTGCAGACTTTATGGTTATTGTGGGAATATAAAGAGACTTCCCCACCCCACCCCCCTTGTCTCCTCAAAAGATTTGGTAAACATTAGAGGCTAATTTGCCAGCATATGGTGAGAGGTCAGATGCTTAGAGACCTCCTCCCTGAAGGCAGTCAGCTGCCAGACAACTGTCTGGTCCCACCACAGGTAGGGCCCCCTCCCTGCTGCTAAGGACAATGGGCTACTTTCTCCCTAAAGGATTAGGACCAGTAACCTGGTTCCTGTAGGTGGGGTTTACACCCTACTGATAATGGTTTCTATGGAGATCCAGAAAACAGCTCAAACCAGCTCAGTGACTTCCAAAGTCGGGCTGTCATCCTGAGTCTAGGATCTGCCCTTCTTGTCACATGTATATCCCTAATCTCTCCTCTTCCTATTGAATGTATATCTGTAGATTGTCCCCCTCTCATTGCTGTATAACCTATAGTGCAAGCCCTTCCTGTGACATGTCTTCACCTGTAACTAGTGGGCTTGCACTCCCCTCAAAGGCATATAGGCCTGGGTTAGCAATAAAGAGACCTCTCTCAGGATTCCCTTTGGCCTCTCCTCAGCTCCCTCTCCTCTCTAGTCCTTACTCCCTAGTTCCCTTTTCCCTTGTTCTCCTTCCCCTCCCCCTCTCTGTTGCCCCCTGGCCTTCCATCTCCTTGTGGACCACCAAGCTGGCTGAGGTGACAATGCTACCATGAAATGTCTGACTCCATTACTCCACTCTCTCTTTTATCTCTCTTGCTCTCTGGCTTTATTACTATATATATATATATATGACTGTACAATTGCACCTATAGAACCCATGATTCGTTGTAGGGGGCTGGCCCTTCCCCTACAGAGAAGAACTGATGTGATTTAATGATGGTGCTAGGTAGGAATATTGAGCATCCCATGCACTGCCAGGAAAAAGAACGGATCTTGACAACCTTCACAGTTAGGCGGATTTTTATTTGATGTTGAGGTATAACCTTCTGTAGTCCCAGATAATTGTGACCATAAACTTCTGAGTCGACCTCTCTGCCTTAAATTTAACTAGCCCCAAAGACAACCCCCCCAGCACACCCCACTTAGGATTTTTTATGTACTTCTCTTATAGGTGAATACAATTGTATTACTGAGAAACCTTGTCTACAGCCATCCACTCCCTGATCATAGAGACATATTTAAATATGCTTAGTTTGGAATCAACCTATCCATACACAAATTGGAATGCTAGTGGCAATATTATTTTTCAACTTGGCTTCGTGGCATTTAAAGTTCAACCCTCAATTTTATTTTACACTTTCTTTTCATAGGTACCCATTTCTACATAAAAACATCGATTTTATTTTATTATGTCAGCTTTCTCCCCAAATACTAATATTTTATTTGAAACCAAGAGTACATTTCATATAGAAAACCAGTGCTGTATGACTAATTTTTCAATTCTTTTTTCTTTAAGTTTCTCATATGTCCGTGAATGCTTGTTTAATACTAGTTATTTAATAGCTTTGTCTCATTTGTTTTCATAAACTTTTTTACTCTGTCAATCCTCTTCAGCTTGTTGCTTTCTCTTTCTTTGCTAAAATGCTAGCCATAAGCAGTTATTGGGAGCTTGCTTGTTTCTCTCATCTGGTGTATTCTCCTTTCCCAATCCTTAACATTCACTATCTACTTTACAGAATAATACAAATGTTAGCCAATCCTCTAGTGACTATTTGTCAAACACTAGTCAATATACTGACTTAGTAAACAACATCGTGATAAATGCGGAAAAGATGGACCTTGCCGAAGATTTCATTGCACTTGGATCTTCAAATGCTAGTCATGAAAGCAGCCATAAAAGAATAAATCAGGGTTTTTTTGGTTTAGTTTTTTTAAAGAAAAGAATGGAAAGGGAAATATATGAGGAATTAGCTCCTGGTGAATCTCCTCTGAACCAGAGCAGGGCTGTGCCTAGCCTAGCTCTCACGTGGAGCGCAATGGAAAGAGGATCACGGCAGATGCAGTTAGATGACAATGGAGCACCTTGTCACTTTAACTCCCGTCTCAATCACTTTAAATTTGTGGTAGTTTTTATATTTTTGACTTTTTTTTAATTGAGAGGTTTTCCTTCGTTATGGTTGTTAGGTTTGTTTGTTTAATTGTGTGCTTTTAAAATGTTTTCACATTTATTTGTGTTTCTTTATGTGTTTTTCTGTGTATGAAATCCACGATAGGAAAATCTATAGAGACCGTGCCTGGATCAATCGTTCCTTGTGGTGTGGCTGGAAAGCATGGGCAGAAAGGGGAACTAAAAACAATGACAGCAAGGAAGAAGAGAATGTTCTAAAATTGACTGTGGTGATGATTGAACACCTCTTGTTAATATGATTGAACTCCTGGATTGCATCATATGTGTCGCATATGACAACAAAGCTGTTCTTATGAAAGAACTCAAATGACCTTGAAAAACTCTGAAAAACTCTGCTGAGAACAAAACAATCACCTCCGATTGAGGTCATCGCAATGTGACCTGATTGACAAGCCAAACTCTATGCCTTCACGGGTAAGGCTCAAATTGATACCAGATTATGTAACTACCATAGTTGCTGGCTTGAATTTTAAGTAGATCCATTAAAAGCTAATATTTGAACATTTCAAAAGGCATCCTATTAAGACAATATGGATAAGGTTTTTAGCAGCTAGGTCCTGTGCTGTGGATAGCCCAGACGTTCTCCATGGTCTGTTCTCAATCTGGAAGCTCCACTGAAACCTGTTCACTTGGGTGACCCTGCTGGCATTTGACATGCCAGTGGCATAGTTTCTAGCATCACACAAGCCACTACAATATAATAAACAGACAGAAAGCCGGAAGGGCAGTGACAAAGAGGAAGGCCCTCAATGAGATGGATTGACCCAGCGGCTGCAACAATGGGATCAAACATAGGAACAATTGTGAAGATGGCTCAGGACCAGGCCGTATTTCACCCTGTTGTGCATAAGGGCACTATGGGGCAGGACTGGTTTGATTGCACCTATCAACAATTAAAGAAAAGTGTTTTTGTGAGAGATCTTGACAGTACCCTTCTACTGTGTACAGAGAAATATTTGAATTTTTTTGTGTGTGTGTATGCATAAACTATTCACATATGAATTGGAACCATCATAGAAATATGCATTTATTTCTGCTCTATTTCAGGGTGAATTATTATTTTGACTTTATCAAGGAATGTATTTGTGGACACTAAACACCTGCTCTTATGAATTCTTTATTGGTACCTTTATTTGTTTGTCAAGTCATGCGCCCAGCACACAAATATGACTCTATGAGATGAACTCAAAAAGTTTTTTGAGAAATTCCATTATCTTTAATTCCATTTTCCATGAATATTCTGAAGTCATTTGTGTTTTCTAGAGAAGCCAAACTAGTGATAAGTATGTGTGTCTGTATAGAAAGAGATTTATATCACAGTTGTAAAAGTAGTTCAGCCCATTCTGGTTCAAGTCCACAGGTCTGATGTTAGCTGGAGGCTTCAATTGACTAGACAATCTGCAGAAGCTGCTGGGCAGGAAGCAGGATGATGAAGAAGGAGGGCAAAAGACTGGTGGGCAAAAAGGTAAATGCATCTGAGGTCAGCTGAATGACTCCAAAGTTGGCAGTCTCCTGACAGATCCTGGCCTAGGTAGGAGACACAAGGAGATCTATGATCCAGACACAGGATCCAGATCAAGCAGAAGATAAAGGAGTCATAGAGAGAGTTAGGCTCTGGTCATGGCCTCTCTCTTATACAAAAGCCATACACCTAAGAAGGCATCTTCAGACTGTGCCCTGGGAGTTTGGGCTCCACTCCCACTTTGACCCAGGTATGTCTAGATGACACAAACGCTAACCATCACACCAGAACACCTCACAGTACTGGTCATTGAGCTGAACTTTACTGATAAGAGTAACCATAAATAAATAAATGACCACTGCTAGTATCCTGGAAAACAATTTTTAAAAGGAATCACAAGAAAAATAAGTCATCAATTTTCTTCACCAAAGTTCTGATTCTGAGATGATATTATTTTTCTATACAGGCAATCCCCAGGTTACAAATGCGATCAGTTCCTAACTGAGTATGAATTTCTAGGTAAGTCAGACCAGGTGCAGAGGGTTCTTATTTGGCTTTTATTTAGTGAAAGAAACACTCAAAGCCTTTTCAATGGCCTTTTAAAAGGGTACATGCAAATTAAGCTGATTGCAATAAAGACTTTCTTGCACATAAGAGTTGATTCAGTCATTTCTAACTGAGGGCAAATTTATATAACATTGAAGGGCAAGTATGAGTCTTGGAATCCAATGTTTACAACCCAGGGACAGCTTGTCGTAGGCTACACCAGAGCAGACGGAATGCCACATACCAGTGGCACTAACTTTCAATGGTAGGTTGGATCATTTAGAGAGGTCTGTAAGTTATCCATTATTCAAATGTCCATACTTTGTATTATCTTATTTTAATTGTAATGGTCTGTAAATTTGCAACAAAATAACAAAAATAAAATCGGGTGGGGGGGGGGGAAGGCTGTAACAGCTGTTCCCTTAGCACATGCAATTTCTTCTGAGACAATTTCTCATTAGCCATGCTTTATCTCCATCAATTATATTGTGCTGATTTTCAATAATGTGAGCTCTGTATATTCAATGGCTTCTAATACTTATGAATTTCTTAGCCACTATTTGTGTAATGACTAATTCATCCCCTGTTTCCTTCAGCACCTATTATAAATAATGTTACTTGTGTAGTTTTTCACAATTCTTGATTATAAAGGTGACTATATGTGCCCACAGATGATGAGTTTTTCATATATCCATGCTTCTTTGAACACAAGAATTACTTCATGGAAAAAAGTCAGCTATGCTTAAACCGGATGCTATCTGTAAATGCTGACATTAAATTCAATTTTGAAATATACTATCAAGACAGCAATTTTTTATATTTAGGTGATTATGGTGTCTATGTGAGCAGCACATTAGCCATAACATTTTTGTAAAGAAAACTCTATATGAGCCTGTCTTAGTACTAGAGATGAGAGAGTTTTAGAAAACTAATGAAAAAATGCAATTGTTTTTGTGCTGAGATGAAATTATTTGAGATGCCTCTTCTGTCCATGCCTTTGTAACTCCCACCAAGTGATTGAATGGAATGAGGCAAACAGGAATGTGAAACATTAATTCAGGAGATCGATGTTCCCATAGTGGTTATGCTTTGGGCATGTTCAGCTGTTCAAAACCACCAGCTGCTCCAAGGGAGAAAGACTGGGCTTTTGACTCCCATCAACAGGTACAGGTACAATCTCAGAAGCCCCAGGGTTGACAGTCTTGGAAGCCCACAGCAGGGTTGCTACGAGTTGGCATCTACCCTATGGCAGTGCACTTGAAGGTTTCTGGTTTAGGGGTCTGAGAGTGCACCATCTCAGAAGCAGAAAGAGAGAGAGAGAGAGAGATTGATTTCTGTGCTCATCAAGAAAGAAGAGCCCTGAGTGGCACACATGGGGACCCTGGTCTGGTATTTCACAGGCAAAAGAGGCTGGAGCACCGAGGCCAGGAGGCAGAAGAGTCGCTTTCCTGGCTCCCAGAGAAAGGCAGAAGCCAAGGGACTCTGTTGCTGAGGGACCAAGGAAGAGCAAGAAACACACCTGCATGACTTAAAAGAGGTACTGGGGGCAAAATGTCTATAACTTGAACATTTTGTAACCTGTTGTTGTTGTTGTTACCACCAGATGCCATCAAGTCAGTTCCAACCCATAGTGACCTGGTACACAACAGAATGAAATACTGCCTGGTCTCACACCATCCTCACAGTTGTTCTCGTGCTTGAACCTGTTGTTGCAGCCACAGTGTCAATCCACCTTCCTGAGGGCTTGCCTGCCTTCATTGCCCCTACTTTCCCAAACATGATGTCCTCCAGGGACTCTTTCTATAGGCAGTATGTCTAAAATATGCCTCTAAGGAGCACTCTAACCATGCTTCTTACAAGACAGGAGGGGTTTGACCTTTAGCAGTCCATGGGCCCCTCAGTATTATTCTCTAGCACCCCAGTTCAAATGCTGTGATTCCTCTTCAGTCTTCTTTATGCAATTTCACATGTCTGCGTGGCAATTGAACATACTGTGGCTGGAGTGCACCTTGGTTCTCACAGTAGCCTCCTTGTTCTTCAATATACTAGCAACAGAGTTCTTGTGTAGCAACTGAGCTTTGATAAGGGCCCCCAAAATACCAAATGGCGAGCAGAGGGCCTCTTTAACAAGCAGGGTGGGGAAAAAAAACCTGAGAACCTTGGCACAAGGAATGCATAGGCTATCAGAAATAGGGAACAATAGAAATACAAAGGAGTCACAAATTGACAAGTGGAATATACTGAGGATAAATCACCTGTGTACGTGGAAATAATTCATTAAGAGGATAATAGGAGAGCTCACAGACTGGGAACACATCTTTAGCAATGACACATCAGACAAAATCTACAATACTTTACAAACTTACAATAAGAAAAAAACTAACTGCCCAGTAAGGAGGTGAGCAAAGGACCTGAACAGAAGTTTCACAGGAACAGAAATCCAAATGGCCAATAGACATATGAGAAAATGTTCCCGATCGCTAGCCATAAGAGAAATGCAAATTAAAAACAACTCTGAGATACCACCTAACCCCCTCAAAAATAGCCCAATTTAAAAAGTCAGAAAGTAACCAGTGTGGGAGGGGCTGGGGTCAGATAGGAACCCTTGTCCCCTGCTGGTGGACCTGTAAGTATGTACAGCTACTAGGGAAATCGATTTGGCAATATCTAAAACAGATGGAGATTGAATGACCCTATAACCCAGCAATCCCCATACTGGGCATATACCCAGAAGAGGCAAGAAACAAACCGTGGACAGACATCTGTGCTCCAATGTTCATTGCGGCACAGTTCACAATTGCAAGGGGTTGGAAATTTCCATTAATAGATGACTGGATCAAAAAACCGTGGTGCGTACACACAATGGAGTACTACACATCCCTAAATGCAGTGATGAACACAGGAAGCACATTGCTGAATGGGAAGAACTGGAGGAAATCATGGTAAATGATGTTAGTCAAGCACAAAAGCATAAGTACAACATGAGTCCACTGAGGTAACCTTAAAAAACAAAAATGGGCGTAGGGGAAAAATGACTTTATACATCCATCCCGGGGGTGAGGTCCAGCAACTATGGCAGGGGAGACATACGGCAGCCAAATAAATAAGAGTGGGAACGAGAAAGAGAGAAAAAAAAAGACATGGTGTGTGTGGGGGGGGAGGGGGGGTTTGGAAGGCAGGGCACTAATCCACCCAAGGGGAGGGTATTGTTTATATCTCCACAGGAGAAGGAGAAAGCAAACAGAGGTCAACCCAATGTGCTAAGACATGAATACAACATACCAGCATGTACCAGGGAACCAATACAGAGGTCTGTAAGGTGGCCCCAATCCCGATTATGTGGACATCCCCCCCTCTGGCCCCCCAGAAGAACGCACTTCAAGGACAGCACTGGGACTACAGCTTGGGGAGAGGGGCAGGTCGGATTAGAGCACACAGGAGGAATGCAAAGGGATGGAGGCAGAGGAAAGGACATCCTGGGCCACCAAGCCCCAAGCATGATGTTCCTGCTGGAAGCAGACAACACATGGGAAGGACCACAGGACTGGCCCCACCACGGGACATGGGAACCATGATGCTTTGGGGGACAGCACTGGAGACATATGTGGGAATAGTGCACAGTCTGGCCCCATCATGCTGGAGCAAGGCACTGCGGGCATGCAGCAGAGCAGCAAGGGGAGCAGAGTGATGAAACCCCCGGGAATACCAAAAAGAGACTTGGGAGACAGAGTGTGGCACCCCATCAGATTTAACTGGAAAACACTCATAAAGGCCAATGAACAGATCTTGAACTATTTATAGGCTTTTCCATTTTTGTCAGTGGCTTTCTTTTTGTTATTGTTATTTTGTTCTTGCTTTCTTCTTCTGTTGGTGTTATTGTTTTGTTGGTTTTGACGTCCTTTGTTGTTTTATTTGACTTTGCCTAGTTTTTGCACTTATTAAAGTAATCTGCATGTCTATCTAGATAAGATAGGTGGGATCAATAATTTGGAGATGAAAAGAATGAGACCAATGGTTCCGGGGGGGATCCAGGAGAAGGGGAGGTGGGAGAAAGGAAGGGGAGTGGGGCAACCAATCCAGGAACAAGGGAACAACAAGTGAATAAAGTCAATGGAAGGAAGGCTGTAGTATGCCTAGTGGGGCTCAATCAAAGGCAATGTAGCAGCGAGGAATCACTAAACCTGAAAGAAGGCAGAACATGATGGTGGGACAAGAGGTAAGTACAAAGGAGATAGAGGAAAGAACTAGGTAGGAGTCAAAGGACATATATGAGTCCTAAATACAGATAGATAGATATATGCAAATAGAACTATGTATTCATATCTATATGTTAAGAATCAAGGTTGCAGATTGACAATGTGCTTCAACTCAAGTACTCCCTTAACACAGAACACTTAGTTCCAACAATCTGGCTTTCTGTGATGTTCACCTTCCTGACATGATTGCTGAAGACAAAATGGGTGCATAAGCAAATGTGGTGAAGAAAGCTGATGTTGCCCGGCTATCAAAAGATAAAGCATCTGGGGTCTTAAAGGCTTGAAGATAAACAAGTGGCCATGTAGCTCAGAAGCAACAAAACCCAGATGGAAGATGCACACCAGCCTGTATGATCTTGAAATGTCGATAGGATCGGATATTAGACAGCTGAGATCCAGAATAAAGCTAAACCCAAGTGAATGGGTGGGGGGCGGAGGGGAGGCATGGAGTGGAGACCCAATGCCCATCTGTAGACAATTTGACATCCCCTCACAGACGGGTCATAGGGAAGAGATGATCTAGTCAGGGTGCAATATAGCACTGAAGAACCACACAACTTTCCCCTAGCTTTTTGGTGCTTCCTTCACCCCAATATCATGACCTCAATTCTACCTTACAAATCAGATTAGACCAGAGCATGCACACTGCTACAGGTAAGAGCCCGCAACACAGGGAATCCAGGATAGCTAAACCCCTCAGGGCCAACAAGGAGAGTAGAGATACCAGGTAAATTAGGGAAGGGTGGGGGGAGATAGGGGAAATCAATCACAAGGATCAACATAGAACCTCCTCCCAGGGGGACGAATAATGGAAAAGTGGGTGGGGGGAAACAGAGGATAATGAAATATATGGGAAAATAATCTATAACTTATCCAGGGTTCCTGAGGGAGGATGGGCAGGGGAGGGAGGGGAAGAAATGGGGAGCTGATATCAGGGGCTCAAGTGGGAAGAGAAGCTTTGAAAATGATGATGGTGGCATATGTGCAAATGTGCTTGACAAACTGGATGAATGTATGGATTGTGATAAGAGATGTAAGACACCCCAATAAAAGCATTTTTAAAAAATATGGAGAAGGGAAGACTAGGAAGAAAGAGGGGGTACAAAAGAAAGAGAGAAAGTGAAGAAAGTAATAGGGAAGCAAATAAACGACTCTACTTGTATCCAGAACGTTTCGATGAGGAGAAAGATGAGGTGGGGAAGCAAAAGCAGAATCACAATAATGCAAGCAAAGGTGCCTGAGGAAAGTGATGTAAGGACCACAGCTTACTGCCTCCAGCTCCCAAGGCCGAATGCCCAAGGCAGGATGCAGATGTACAACCACCCTCCCTCCTTCCTGTGAGAAATAACCAGGACAGCTTCTTCTCTGCCACATCCACAAACAGCCCTCTTGCTAGTCCTCAGCCTCTCAGGGTGGCCTCTGCCTTCTTAAGCAATGTTACAAACTCTTCGAAGGCTGCCGATAAATGCCCAAAGGGCCTGTTGCTAAGCTGTAAGCCTGGAACCAGAAAACATTTGAATCCAGCTCCCCCAATTAAGTGCCTGGTGACACCCAACTCCATAAGTCAGCCTCCTGTCCCAAAGCCCGCAGCTTTACTTGCTCTGTAGGCTGAGAAATCCACCACCCTGTCTCATGCGCTGGCTCCTGGTTCTGCTGCTGCTGTGGGATCTCTGCCATTCCTCTGGTGACACGACTGCCCACTGGGTCAAGGAGATCCAATGCACAAAGATCTTGGAGTCCCACTCCTGGCTCTCCTCATATGCTGCTAGTGGGGCCCCCCTTCCTCCTTCTGAGAGGGCCCATTTCATACCCAGGGGAATGGCAATCACAGTGTACCCTGTGGACAATTACCAACAGCTAAATCACAGAATCCAATCAATGTCTCCTCCCAACGTCTTCACTAAACCCATCAAGGGAAAGAAGGTTATTTGGTGCCAGAAGCTAAGGCTATGGCTAAAAGAGCCATATTAAGTAATCCACCACATTGCAAGATCAAAACATTTCTTTCCACTTGCAGGGCCAGATGTTTTCATGTGGACTTTCAGAGGCTCCTGTAGAGGATCAAGCTGTTGAGGAAGGAGAGTGCGAGGTCCCTCCTTGGGTTTGCTTTCATAGCAAAGGAGTGGCTGCTGAAGCAATGAATGAGTAACACTTCCTGCCAAAGGGACTTGGGGAGAAGCAATTAGGTCTTGGCCAGCCCCCAGCAATCACTGCAAACTCCATTCATCTGGGGCTGCACGGCAGTGGCTGCTGGGTGTATGATAGTGCTTTGAAAACCGCCTGGAGAGGGTAAATTTAGAGGTCAGAGTAAGACTTGAAGTAGATAAAAAAGAAAGCAGAATTGCTCTTACTTCTTTGCAATTTTCGATGAAAGGATTAAGAAACAAAATAGCACAACTTCCAGTCTAATTGCCTTTTTATTCATTCTGAAACATTTAAATTGTAACCTTTTAATTATAATAGATCTCAGAAAAGAATAACCAGAAGAGATAGGCTGCTGATTTTATAGAGAATTTTGCTTCATACCTTCCCCTCAGTTATTTCCTTATATAGTATACTTGTCTAGTAGAGGATAACATCAATACATTTTCTGTAGTTGCAAATGTATTTTCTGTTTTAAGAGCTCTTTGAGAGTGACAGGTGTACATATTATTACAGATTATTCTCTGATCAATACTTATACAGGACATGCTTTCCACTAAGTACAGTCTGGATTCAAGGAAGATTAATTTAAGCTGACAACCCTAATAGAGGTTAATCCTTCAAGAAAAAGGGAAAAAAGCTATTAGTTTCCTTACATATTCCAGAAAAGAGAGAATGTTTTCATAATTTGGCTAATGTCCTACTGCTATGAAGCAGCTGTGCCAGTAGCAACCCAGTGATTTCAAATAACATGCAAGCTTTATTTATTAAAAACCTACTATCAACATGAAAATGAATAGTAACCATCTTATTTTGATTTTAATGTTTTCCATTTCTATAAAACCAAACATTAAGTGTAAGACTTCCTAATTCAAATTTGATGTGGCCACTGTTTTCTTCATAAAAAGCCATTTCCAGTCCAAACCAGGTTTACTAAATTTAAATTTTGGAAGGTAATATGGCTGCTGGTGGCTGAAAGTCCAGAGACCACGATTGATTTCAGTGACAAGGGGGATTCCATCAATCGTGTTGCTGCTAACCAATGGTAATCAACTGCTCCTCCCCTTTTTATGAGTATTATTGTACGAAGCCTACTTTGAGGAGGGGGTGGCTGGAGCTCCAATAAACAGCAATGGAGGTAGACATATCTGCCTTAGGGCTTCCCCATTACCACGAGGCAGGTGTCAGGTAAACCTCCACACGCCACCCTTCTTTACCCCATCTGACACCAACTGTTCTTCCTGTGCCAAAATACCTCTGCTGGGATCGATAGTTAATTGCAATGGCCACACAGAACTCACAGACAATGCACATTTGAGAGGGTTTATTAAGGAAGTTAATAGGCTGCCACAAGTCCAGATTAGCAAATATCAAGTGCACAGTTGTTGATCCACTGAAACACCACTCCTCAGGCAGCCTCTGAATCTCTCACAGGTTTTCAGTCTCTCTCAGTTATGTGGTCTCTTGGTCTTGGCCTCCGTGGACCAGCCCACATTACAATACGGCACATAGGAGTCATGGCTGTTGCAGTTGTTGTTAGATGCTGTGGAGTGAGTTCTGACTCAGTGCATTTAACTCTACACACACCGAAATGAAACTCTGCAGGCTTTCTAGAAGGGCTGTGTTAATTGAATGAAGATCTCTCAGGGGCATTCAGAATGGTTTCACTATATGCACACAAGATAATTCTCAGAATAAACCTCACATTTTAATTTCTTCATTTGGATTATTTTTAACAATGACTGCCTACTCCAGTCATTCATACCTTGTTTTAATATGCTGAGGTATTTCATTTGGTGTCAAGGATTTTACTGAACATTGATAGTAAAAATGCATGAGGGATTAATCTTGGAATTCCATTAAAAGAAAATTTATGGGGATGACAAAATTTTCTCCTGATACACATGGCCAAGTTTTTAAGAACACTAAGCAAGAGGGGGGAAGTGAGAACACAGAGCACAAAGAAATTTCTAAGTTAAGGCAATAATTCATGTTATTCCCTTCCCTAGTTGTGACCAAACCCAACCGAACCGAACCCAACCCAAGCAAACCCAACCCAACCCAGCCCAACCCAACCCAACCCAACCAAACCAAACCCAACTCAACCAAATCCAACCCAACCATACCAAAGCAAACCACACCCAACCATACCATACACAACTCAACCCAACCCAATCAAACCAAACCAACTACCACAGCATAGATCCTGGTGCTTTGTGGGACTTTATAAAGCAGAGTGTAACTTCTCCTTAAAAGTGTTTGGGACAGTAAATCTTTATGGGTGCAGAAAGACTCATCTTTCTTCTGTGGAGTAACTGCCCTATTTGACTCCTGACCTTGTGGGTTAGTCACTCAATGTATAGCTCACTACACCAACAGGGTTTGTTATGTAGCTCACTGTACCATCCAGCCACTACACCATCCAGCCGATTTGTGAAACTGGTGTTAAATTACTCAGAATGTATGGATAGTGATCAGAATTGTACGAGCCCCAATAAAATGATAAAAAAAAGAAAAAGAAAGAGTAGCCCAAATCATACAGCTGTGCAGTGATTTTGTTTATCACCTCCATCCATTGCGTACAGTTCGTAGTTTGCTGTCAATGTAAAGTTCTGTCATAGACTAAAGCTCCTGATGACCTGTCAGTGTGGCAACCACTTAAGAAGAAAGGAATTAGAGTTTATGAACTAGAACCATAATTCCAAGACAATGACAAGATTCAGGAAGAACAATAAAAATCATATTTAAAAGGTCTGCAATCTCTGGCGGGTTTTTTGAGCTTCCTTTTCTGAATAATTTCTACACTATTTAGCTGCCTCTTTAGCAGAAATAGATCTACAGATGTTTGCAAAGTAGAAAATCTACATTGTGAGAGAGGAAATAAGGTAAAGTGGGAAATTGAAATAGGGTCTAAGACTATAGGACATCTTTGTTGAGTATACTTGGTTAACAGTGAGATTAACTTGAGTCAAATTATGAAAATTAGTATATGTGAGTATTCCGAAGAAGTCAATTTGAGGATAGGTCATTTTGTTTAGGTATGGTTAAGCTATAAATAGTAACTAATTATCTTTGTTAATTTTTTAATCACGTATATTAGCAATTGAGGACTGATGACTCAGAGTTTTACCTTTGAACTGTTAACCACAAGGACAGCAGTTCAAATGTACCAGTTGTTTCAAGGAAAAAAGATGAGGCTTTCTGTGCCCACAAAGATTTACAGCCTTCGAAACACAAAGGGACGTTCTACCATGATCTGCAGGGTCACTGGGACCTGCTCAAAATGGGCTCACTGGGAGTTAGCTTGATTTAGAATTTAAACTACCCACCAAACACTATAACTCGTCACTGGGAGTTAGCTTGATTTAGAATTTAAGCTACCCACCAAACACTATAACTCGTTTTTGGAAATAGTTGGATAATATAATTGCATGTATTTTTTTCTATGCATTCCGGTAACTTGTTAACATCTCTAATCCACATATTTCATAGTGTGGAGGAAATACCAGGTTAAGCCAAAAAATATCACAAACACTGTCTTCAAAAGGGTATAGACCTGGATGAAAGATAGGTCAAGAAACAATAACTTTTGATGTTTTTGTTTATAAACATATGATTTCATAGCAAGACTTTCTGACTTATCATCAGAAACATGGGATCTGCTTTACACAGTGTATGGACAATAAATTGATGTTGATGGTGACAGCAAAGATATATGTGGGGAAACAAAATAAAATTATATATCACGTTAAGATAAACCTGGGGAGACATCTTCTTCAATAGTGACTAACATATTCCAAGAAGAGTAGAACATCTTTATTTACAAGGACACCCAATTCCTGCAGTTGTGAAATGCCATCTTGTCACAGTTTATCTGTGTGTTCAGGACCCTAAATAGGCATGCTATCAATTATAATTCACTCCGTGCCAGTGCATTTGGTTTGATGGGTTGATATAAATATGAATTAAAAAAGGAACCCAATGAGAAAAAAAATATGAATCTAGAGCATGTTTAGAAAGCAAACAAACCCAGGTTCAAATCTACATCCTGTCCTGGGGCCTTTTCATGGTGGCCTATAATGGGCTTTGCACGCATATTTGCTTCCCACAAAATAACAACCATTTGCATGAGAGTTGGATTCTACCATAGATTGAAATTTTAAAACAAAATGGAAAGAATGTTTTAAAAATCCATCCTAAACATTACCCCCCATTTGGTATATTGAAAAGTCTTTTGACTCAGCCATAAGCTTTAACAATTCATGAAGAGATTGAGGAGGAAAAGTAATAAAAACTCCCAAATTTGGAATGTTTCCAGAGTGCAGTGTTGTTTCATTACTATGTCAATTCAGAGGGATGAATATTGCTTTGTTGTTGTTCTCTCTCAACACAAATGCAGCACAGCTTACTGAGAGCTCTCACTGAGCTGTGGTCAAAGCACTCAGGGCAAGGTGCTCCATAACATTCCTCAGCTTATTGATGAATCCTTGGGTTTGGGTGTCACTGGGGCAGCAAACACGTCTGTCTCTACAAAGGAGAGAAACACAACTCATCTGCACACTCAAGAAAAGCTTAGCTTATTATGTTTTTCTATATTGTGTCTCAGTAGGGCCTTAAAATAATGGATGAGAGGCAAACCGTTTGACTGATGAAGAAAAATCAGGATCTTTTTTGAGCGAAGGCATCGTGTTTTCTACAGAAGAGGGTAGAAAAGGACATGATGATAATCTTAAATTAAATATAAATGTAAATATATGTGTGTGGGGATGTGTATCTGTGTGACTGTTGGGGGTCTGTGTATATCATTTAACTGAACTTGTATAAATTATAGATTCATTTGAGTTACTACATTTTGAAACAAACAGATGGATGGAGAGGGGGGAGGTGGGGAATCCTCCCTATGAGGGTAACCAAGCTTCCAGCCAGCCAGATATCAATATGGCTTATTTTAAACCATTCTTGATGCCTAAATGATGTTAACCCATACCTACAAAGTGAGAACTTTGACTGGTGAGAGAGGATCTAAGAGTGATTTCAGAAAAATGTGGCACGCATAAAAAGTCCTTAGTTTCAGGAGTGAGTCAAGGAATTATACAAGCTTGAGCAAGGGTCGAGGTAAAGCAGAGGGGGCTTTTTAAAGGTAAATTTCCAATTCTTATTGACAAGCGCTGGTGGTGCAGTGGCTACGACCTTGGCTGCCAATCAGAAGGTCCGCAGTCTGAATCCACTAGTTATTTGCTGGCAAAATCTGTGGCCATCTACTTCCATCATAGTCACAGCCTCAGAAATCGTATGCCGCAGCTCTACCCTGTTCTGAGTTGCGATGATTCTGAATAAAGTCTGTGGCAGTTGGTTTTGCCTTTTGGTTTTGGGTAGTGCCATCTATGATTTGGGGGAGTAGCAAATACCAGCACAACTCTGAATAATGTTATTTAAAATGTAGCATTCATCTGGATTGATTTACTGCATAGATATTTTATATTTGCTATATCTGATTTATCACAAAGGGTTTCTATTAAATAGCTGTCTGGGAATGGATAAGAGATTGTCCCCAGTAATTAGGCTGTTGGAATACTTTGGGAACATACTGTGAAAGAATTTGTGGTGAGAGAATAAAACTGCAATTCAATCTAAAGCACTATGATCTATAATATTCTCTGTTCCATGGATGAAAGACAGAAAATGTTAGGGGAGGGGCAGGCAACGTTCTTTTGTTTGTACCTATAGGGCAGCTCCCAGTCAGCAATGATTCGATGGCATTCCATACATTACCAACTTAATTGCCTCCCATTATGTTTGATTGCTTTCTTAAAAATAGTAAGACAAAGGCACAGCAAGTTTAAAATAATAAATAATTCCTCTTGGCCATTGGTGGCAAATTGCTATTCGGTTGTGTAATTCTACAAATATGTGTTGATATAAAAATCATATTAATAATTAAAGTTATAAACACCAAAGTGTCATTTCATTCTAAATGACCTTAATTAACCAGTTACAAAAATACAATAAATTGGGCATAGTAACGGAGAAGATTGTCAAATGCTTTCAATTTCTTTTGTTCACATTAAAAAGTGAGGAAAGCATATTGGAATAATGGGAATCTATGTTGGATGCACACACACGTGCACACACATACACACGCACACATCCCTATCAAGTCAATTCACATTTCTAGTGATCCGATATTGGATCCTAGGTTATTGAGCAATTTAAGCAAAGCCTGAAGAAAATATCGGATGTTTGCAAGTGTTTGAATGAACAACACGTTTATACATGTCAGGATAGAAATCATCAGACATCCAGTCCCCAGATGTCAGACCTAGGTCACACCAGCATGAATTTAGCCATAAATGAAGTTGATATATGAAAACCTGGTTAATTCATCTCAGTAGGGAGCATTGAATTATATATAGTCTTCTATTAGGTCATGAAAAAATGAGTAGTATGAAAAAAGTTTGTATAAATTTCAAAAAAAAATTTGAACCAACCTAATAATAACTTGTAATAACTCTTAATAACTTTATCATGTCTGAACGGAATCTAGTTTGAGACACTGAAAAGGATAAGGGATCTGTTTGAAAAGACTCTCTCTGACAGAAACATGAATTATGCTAAATTTTAGCAAGAACAACAACAACAAAATTATGGTGAAATTTTGATGGAAGAATCGTGAACATATTGATGCTCTATGAAAATTGTATGGGGATGATGCTTCAAAGAAATGAGTTGTTTACAACTAACTTAAGTTTTGTTTGTTTTAAATGTTTAATTATTTTATTGGAAGCTCTTACAGATAACATAACATTCCATAGTTCAATCACATCAAGCAGTATTGTACAATTGTTACCACAATTAGTTTCAAAACATTTTCTTTCTTCTTGAACTCCTTCATATCAGCTCCCCTTTAACCCCTCCTTTCCCCACCCTACCCCCAAGAACTCTTATTTATTTTTTCCCCTATAATACGTGTTATTTTTGGAGGGAGGCATATCTTAAATATCATTCACATACAATTCTATTGTCTGATCCCATCAGGTCATTCAGTCACCAATGTTGTCAGCTCTTTATTTCTCCCTTCCCCCAAACCCTCTCTTCCTGTACCCACAGGGAACCCTTACTCCTGTGAGTAACTCATTTTAAGAAAGGAAGAGGAAATGTTGAAAATTAAGCCTGTAACAGCAGACTATCCATCAATTTGCGAATGAAAATTAACCTTGTTCCTTGCCTAATGAAGAGGACAAATGGTAAACAGAAACAATAGCCAAGATGTAAACATCTCAATTGGTTCAGTTTACACAATTCTCCCTGAAAGATTAAAATTGACCAAACTTTTGCCTGATGAGTGCCAAAATTGTTATACACAGATGAACTGCAGACAAGAGCAGCACTTTCAATGAAAATTTCCAAGTAGGATTGATATCTGAAGGATTTATTAAGAAAGCAGTAACAGGAGATGAAACATGGTATTACCAGTGATCGTGAAGATAAAGCACAATCAAGTAATGCCTCCCAACAGGTGGAAGCAGTCCAACACAGCAAAAGCAGGTGGATCATGAGCAAAGGTCATGGTCACAGTGTTTGGGCACCCTGAGGACATGCTGCCCGTTGACTTTCCAGAAGACCAAAGAATGAACATCGACTTATTTGTGGGATTAGTTTGAGAAAATTAGCCAAAAATTTACCAGAAAAACCAGAAATCCTTCAGCAGAAAATCCTTCTCTACCATGACAATATTCCTGCTCATTCATTTGGTCAAACATGGGCAATGTTGTGAAAATTTTGATGGGCCATATTTAGGATTTCCCCATACAGTTCGGATTCAATTCTTTCTGGTGTTGTTTCCTAATCTTTAAAAAAATTCTTTAAAAAGCACCCATTTTTCTTCAGATAGTAATGTAAAAAAATTGCATTGGTCAAATTGAATTCCCAGGACCCTCAGCTCTTTAGACATAGACTAAACGGTCAGTATCATGACTAACAAAAGTTGTTGTTGTTTTTCACCTTGATGGAGCTTATGTTGAGAAATAAAGTGTAGCTATATGTGGCTCTTTGTGTATGAAATTATGTAAGGTTTATATATATAAAGTATATATATAATAAGATATGTATACTTATGTATAAAATTATATGTAATACATAAGATATACATATACCTTATTATATACTTAATATCTCTATATATTTTACATGTGTATACATCATCATTGAGACACTTCATTATATAGAGAAATTTGTACCTTTATATATACTAATTTATAATTATGTATAGAGTTTTTATCTTCTAATTCAATTTTCCCACAAACGTTTGAAGTTCTCTCATAATGCTCATGTTAGAGTTCCCTGCCAGGGTGAACAACATTTTGGTGGCCCTGCATGGAAGAAATTGTCTCCTGCAAAAATTATGAGAGTTTCAATGTGAATTACCTTTCTGGTTGGTTCTTCTAGACATAGTCTTTGTTATGCCAATCCAATAACCTTTGTTTTTCTGTTAAAAATCAAGCAATTTTGAACATTGTGTACAAGTCTTTGTATGGACATATTCTTCCAAATTTTTCCAAAATTTGAAAAATCTTGTCTGCTATATGAAGACACTACTTTTTATCTTCAAAATGGAACATATTTTAAATGGTGTCAGTAATTACATTAACGATCTCCCTTTCAACATATTGAAGATCCTTTGAATTGGTTCAAAAAATTTTAAGGCAATTTGACAATACTATCAAAAAATGAAACTGTTTATCTTTTGTTCCAGAAGTTCTTCATAACTTATTCTGATATTTGGCAGATGCTTACTGTCTATGCACTTCTGCATCTCATGGGTGGAAAGAGAATAATTATTTAATCTGTATGGTTACAGTGAGAATTAAGTGAATTTATTCAAGGAAAATGTTGCTATACAAAAAATTCCCCTCATTTTATTATTTTTTAAAATTGTTAATTCAAGGAATAGATTCTTCAGAAATATGTTGTCAAATAAGCAAAGAATGTATGTTTAAACATGTTCATGACAATAATATTTCTTATCATATAAAGTGGATATAACTTTGTGTTCATCTATAATAAGAGATGGTTGGGTAAATTTGGGTACAGCTCTGAAAGACAATTTAGAAAAATGATTGAGGTGACCGTTTGAGAAGAGATGGGCTGATTCCCAGTCCTGTCTCTGACCATATTAGCTGTGTGCCTTGCTCACATTTCCTAACCCTACTTAGTGTGTCTCAGTTTTCTCAACTGTAAAAATGGGTATAATAGTTGTACTCAGAGTACTGGAGATTTTGTGAGAAACCAAAGAGCTATAACATGTAAATTCTACAGAAACAAAACCAAAAATTGCTCAATTTGAACATCCCACAAATCTTCAAACTACTGTGGGATGTTATGTATCTTTTTTTTAATAGCAGAGGCAAATCATTATGTGAAACAATGAAAGGATACTCGCTAGAGAAAGAATTTATGTTTTTCATGAATAATCTGCAAAATAGGAACAAGCAGGTGATTCAATGACACATCGCTCTTACTCTTTTCAGTTGTGAAGTCAGTTCTGACACATAGTGACCTTATGATGCATTCTATTGACTTAGATAAAAATGCTCAAATATTTGTCAATTACTATTTCATTTATCAATTAAAGACAGAAGAAAATGGTAATTAAGTACTTTTGAAGTTTCTCATTCAACTTCCTTAATTCTGAATACATGTGAAATTGCATAATATAAGATTTTATACTTCAAACATCAACTTAAGAAGGAGGAAATAAGATAAAAGTTAAAAACCACACTTCTAAGGTTTTGAGTCATTTATTTAAATTTATGAATGCATTGTCTACTCAGACATATTGGACACAGGAAGTCTAAATGCTTTATTAGAAAAACTGCTGCAATTGACAATATTGTGGGATTGCCACCTTCTAAGATTATTTTAAAGTGAAATGAGTGAAAATGACAAAAGTAAAACAGGCTAATCGACGTATTTTGTTTTGTATGCCATGCAATCTTGTTAGGTGATAGAAGAACTCTAACATAAACAGATAGATTTTCAAATCTTTCTTTTGAAATAAACCACTTTGCAGCTTTCGTTGGTTAAACAAAGAGTCTGAGTTCACTATACACACCAAAAATCAAAGCAGATGTGCATGCAAAGATAAATAACAAAGTTCTGCCAAATTCTCAGTCCAGGTGATTGTCTTTCATCCTAACTTCCCTATGCTTAGGTGCGGTATAACAAGTAACCACTAAATGTAGTAACAGGGGGGAATTTGACTGGAATTGTCCCTTTCACAAGTCGCAGCCACACTTCCTGTCCAAAATTTAATTCCAACAGGGCATCCCCTGTCAACACCCTGTCACAGTGTACTTCACTGTTCATATTTTCAGACTCAAACGTAAGCTTGTCTACTCCATCAACCACTAAAAATCCAGAGATATGAGCACTGAAGGACTCAATGGTATACTTGAACACGTACACGCCGAGATAGGGAATTCTAAATTTCCCGGTGTTTGGGGTATATGAGGCACCGTAATTGACATCCAAGTTATTGAACAGGATTGGACCCGGTGTCGTCATTCCATGTGTATGCGATGCAAAAAATGCAACCATTGGTGCATATCTGTAAGATCCTTTTGAAAAATCTGTTAAAAAAACAAACAGGAAAGAGTTAATTCTCTTCCTTTTACTGTTTCTTCATTTCTTTATCTTTCTATCACAGTTACAGAAAATGTTACCAGCCGCCATCATATTTAACAAGAACACATGTGTCTGGATGCCTGCCTCTTGGCTTGGCCGAGTTACACTGACTCCCATAGCCTCAGGAGCCTCAGTTGTTTTCAGGACTGAGTGAAAATAACACCAGATACCGCCCTCATAGAAATGTCTCAAAGATTAATTTGCATGTATCTTTGATCTCCCCAGAGCTAAAGGAATTCAAAGGCACTATGATTATTATAGTATGCCAGAATGCTTTAAAGCCCCTTGAAGGAATTGAAGCTGACATGATGTAGAAACAATTTTCCCAGCATCTTGTCAAAGAGTTTCTAGAGGCTAAAACAGAAACCAAATGAAGTCATATGCACTATAAAGAAGTAGACAAAGGGAATTCTCTATGTAATTAATGCCAAATGTACTGACAAAGGCTCAGGTTTAAAAACAGACCAAAGGAATTTATTTTTCACCAGGCAGCCTATTATTAAGAAAAACTTGATTTCAAATACTCATACATTTTTTACATCATTGAAGTTAATATATTTTAAAAAGCTACACATACGTATTTTCTTTTATAAAAACTAGCAAGGGTACACACTCATTTTTTATTGTGGTACAAATAAACAACAACCCCAAATACTTGCCAATTCAGTAATCTGTGCATGTGGAACTCAGGGATACTGATTACACCCATGGTGTTAAACCATTCTTCCCATACCTGTCCAAATTATTAACCAAAAATGGTGCACCATTGAGTTAAATCTAATATAACCAATGTTATGTGACCCTAAATGGCCAAAATCAGCACTTTTTTTTAACTTGATATAATCAAGTAAATTCTGATGGCCTCAATCCAGCCAAATTGGCAAGATTGGTTTACCCTTCCAGGAAAGCAGACCCATATGAACATACTAAAGTTTAATTCAAATGAGTATATCTATGATGACTCAGAGGTTTATTGATTGATCAACTTCTCTGGGGAAAAAGAGCTTACAGTAATCAAATATATACATCTCTCTCTATTTATTTCTATTTAACATAGGTCAATATTTTCTTGATGGGACCTTAACTACTTGACTTGTTCATCAGAAGTTCGGGGAGAAAGGCGTGGCAGGCAGCTCCTTGGGAATTGGTGGGGGCCTTTCTCCTCTGTTCTGTGGGGTCACTATTCATCAGGAATGGCTGGACAGAAATGGGGCATTTATTTTCTAGTAAGACGTATGGCAGAAATGAAGAGATAGGACTAGAATTTTCAACAAACTGCCCGTATTATATTAGCAGTGAAAATGTTAACAAGTGCATGGAAAACATTATTTGCCTGGCCAAAATGCATTTCCATTTGTGAATGGGCACGCTGAATTATTCAATACATTTCAGAAGTAAAAGGAATTAACTTGTAAGTAACTGAATCTACATTAAGCAGGCTTAAATGTTCATTGATACATATATATTTTTTTAAATGCATATTCCTATGTGTATAACATTGGGCAAATCCAAATCTCTTACCTGGAGCTAAAGCATTCTCCTCCACCAGCTTGACCGTGCAGTTGTCGCCTGAGAAAGGGTGTCGGCAAGCACAGGTAAAGCTGGTTCTTCCATTTATACAAGTGCCCCCATTCTGGCACGGGGACCTGCTGCAGCCTGAATATGCTTCTGTTTCTGAAAAGAATCAAGATAAAAGAGGGTAAGGCGACCTATTTTCTTGTTGTTCTCAAATCATCCTTTTCAGCAGCAGAAGAATGCTGAATGGGAAATCTGAGGAATGCGCTCCAAGGAGAGTCTCCTGCCATTGATGTCACAGGGCCGCCCATATAACTTGCATCCCTGTGAGCCATTCTGAAGGCTAGTTCTCTGATCTGTTTCATTCAGGGGTATGAAAAGACTTTGGTTTTGTTCAACTGCCGGATAAGGAAATAGCTAGATACTGAATCATATTTGAAACTGGTACATTGCATTCAGAATACAATGGAGACAAAGATCTATTGAGTAAATGGCGAAAAGGTAGTTTTGTATCTTCAGAAAAAAAACCTTTCAATCTCAATGCCCTGGAGTTGATGCCAACTCATCGTGATCCTATAGGACAGGGTAAAACTGCCCTTATGAGTTTCTGAGACAGTAACTCTTTACAGAAATAGAAAACCGAGTTTTTCTCCTGTCACTGGTTGATGGTTTTGAACTGCTGACCCTGTGGTTATCAACCTAATGTGTAGTCACTCTGCCAAAGTGGCAGCTGGGTAGCTATAAAAATGATACATTCTTTGTGTATAAAATTACCAAATGTAAGAAAAACACACAAAAGAAGTCACCTGAATGGTTGTTCCAACCTATGTATCACACCTATAAGGCTTTAAAATCTCACAGAGCCCTTTCAAAGCAAAGTAAAACAATATGAAATGAAACCTATTCTTAACTAATATCAACTGAAAATTAATATCCATGTGTAATTAAATGCATCCTTCTTAAAACTCAAGAATAACTAACAGAAAAGCCGAAAAGCTTTTCAATAGACATAACAATCCACTAAATAGGAAGAGTAATACAAAGGAAATATATCCTTACCTTAAATAACTCACAAAACACGAGCAAATTACTGAGCTAATTATACAGATGTTCAGTAAAATTTCAATATTTAATCTCATATTTCTATTCCAGGGGCAATATTTAAGAAGATAGAAACGACTCAGGCAGGGAGATATCAGGGCAAGTGAACATTAGGCCTAAATTGTTAGCAGAGTCTGACCAGACTTGTTAGAACATTTTCTTTGAACTATATATATTTTTAAACTATATATTTATCCCAGTATAATTTATACTCCATGCTTGTCCATGTGCCCCAAACCAGTGTCCAATGATGTTTTTAATGACATCATTTACATTAGTGAAAACTTAAGAGACCTAAATGATTATTAACGTGGGCCTTGTTCGGTAAATTACATATTCCCATGAAAGAATTTTGCTGTTAGGGTTCGGTGTGCCTGCGAGGAGGAAGTTCTGACTCAGAGCGAGCCTGCGGACAGCAGAACAAACTGTGCGGTCCTGAGTGGTCCTCATGATAATTCTTATGTGGCAACCATTGTTGCAGTCACGGTGCCAACACATCCTCTAGCGGCCTTCTTCGGGCTGTCCCTCTCCATGACCAAGCATGATGTCCTTCCCCAGGACTGCTCTCTGCCGACGTGTCCGAAGTCTGAGGACCACCATCCTTGCCTCTGCGGAGCACTCTGGCTGTACTGCTTCCGAGACAGATTGCCTGGTTCGTTGGGCAGCTCACGATGCCATGACTATTGTTCACCGGCGCTGTGATTCCAATTCCCGGATTCTTGTGTGGCCTCCCTAAGTCAGTACTTGACTTGTACAGACACACGAGCCTACTGACAATACCGGAGGTTGGCCCTGGGGCACTCCAGTCCTCAGAGTAACAGCCTGCTTGTCAGCACTTCGTTGAACTAGCAGTGTGGAGTGTCGGACTATTAGGGGTCAAAGCAGGAGGCACAATCTCAACACATTTGGTAAACTGAATATAGCAATAGAAAATATAAAATAATTGTCATATATTTAAAAAACATCACATATGACTATGATTAGAATAATACATCTTTGTTTAAATACAGGAAGAAGATTTGGAAGAATAGGTAGACTATAGGCCACAGTTACCACTATGGCGCCACCTCGTGGCAGTAACGTAAATAGTTAATTGTTCACTTATTTTCCGGTTTGGTGACAGAGGCCTTCTCCTCCCACAGTTAAGAGTCTCAGAAACCCACAGGGCCATTTCTGCTCTGTCCTAAAAGGTTGTTTATGAGTCCGAATTGACTCCATGTCAGTGAGATTTTTATCTTTGTTTCTCAAGTTATTTGATTTTGGTCTATAGTTTTGGAATATTTGCTTTCTTTAATATTTCGTTCCTGAAACAAGATCTGTAAATATTATATACACATTATTATATATGTTCATAATTCAAATTGTCACCAAATGGTATGTATGTCACTAAACTTTTTTATTTCTTTTATTTATTTATTTTTTTAATTTTAACAATTTATTAGGGGCTCATACAATTCTTATCACAGTTCATACATATACATACATCAATTGTATAAAGCACATCTGTACAGTCCCTGCCCTAATAATTTTTTTCTCCTCTTTTCTTTTTTTACATTTTATTAGGGACCCATACAACTCTTATCACCATCCATACATATACATACATCAATTGTATAAAGCACATCCATACATTCCCTGCCCCAATCATTCTCAAAGCATTTGCTCTCCACTTAAGCCCCTTGCATCAGGTCCTCTTTTTTTTTTCCCCTCCCTCCCCTTTCCCCCCTCCCTCATGTGCCCTTGGTAATTTATACCTCGTTATTTTGTCATATCTTGCCCTATCCGGAGTCTCTCTTCCCCCCTTCTCTGCTGTCCCTCTCCCAGGGAGGTCACATGTGGATCCTTGCAATCAGTTCCCCCCTTCCAACTCACTCACCCTCCACTCTCCCAGCATCGTCCCTCACACCCTTGGTCCTGAAGGTATCATCCACCCTGGATTCCCTGTACCTCCAGCCCTCATATGCACCAGTGTACAGCCTCTGTCCTATCCAGGCCTTCAAGGTAGAATTCGGATCATGGTAGTTGGGGGGAGGAAGCATCCAGGATCTGGGGGAAAGCTGTGTTCCCCATCGGTACTACCTCGCACCCTAATAAACCCATCTCCTCTCCTAAACGCCTCTATGAGGGGCTCTCCATTGGCCGACACTTGGGCCTTGGGTCTCCACTCTGCACTTCCCCCTTCATTTAATATGGTATATATATACATATACATATACACATATATACACACACTTATAACATTGTTGCTTTTTTTGCATGATGCCTTATACCTGGTCCCTTGGCACCTCGTGATCGCACTGGCCGGTGTGCTTCTTCCATGTGGGCTTTTTTGCTTCTGAGCTAGATGGCCGCTTGTTCACCTTCAAGCCTTTAAGACCCCAGACACTATCTCTTTTGATAGCCGGGCACCATCAGCTTTCTTCACCACATTTGCTTATGCACCCATTTGTCTTCAGTGATCCTATCATGGAGGTGTGCAGTCAATGATATGATTTTTTGTTCTTTGATGCCTGGTAACTGATCCCCCTGGGACCACTCGATCACTTCCATGTGGACTTTGTTGCTTCTGAGCTAGATGGCCGCTTGTTTATCTTCAAGCCTTTAAGACCCCAGTCACTATCTCTTTTGATAGCCGGGCACCATCAGCTTTCTTCACCACATTTACTTGTTCACCCACTTTGGCTCCAGCCGTTGTGTCGGGAGAGTGAGCATCATAGAGTTCCAATTTAATAAAAGAAGGTATTCATGCATTGAGGGAGTGTTTGAGTAGAGGCCCAAGGTCCTTCCGCCACCTTAATACTTGACCTATAAATATAGACACATAGATCTATTTCCCCATCCTCCTATATATATTTGCATGTACATGTCTTTGTCTAGACCTCCATGAATGGCCTTTGACTCCTAGCTCTTTCCTCCATCTCCCTTGACTTTCCTCCTGCCCTACTACCATGCTTCATCGCCACCTGGGCTAGAGTATACCTCTTCTCTAAGCAATCTTACCCTTGATCATTTCCCACCATGCCTGCCACTCCCCCTTCTCTACAATTTAGGGTCCCATGTTTTTCCCTTGTCCCTGGGTTTGTTAACACCACTTCCTTATCCCCCCTACCCCCCCACCCCAAGTCCCCCCGGAACTGTCGGTCCCGTTGTTTTTCCTCCAGATAGTTCATCCAGCCTGTCCTATTCAGACAGACCTGTGGAGTCACTAACATGCACGAAAACAAGACAGAGGAAAACAAAGCAACAGTATACAACCAGACAACAAAACAACAAATACAAACCACTGACAAAGAACAGAACAAAACAGTTCACAAGAGAAAAGCTTGTAGTTAGTTCAGGGATCGTTTGCTGGCCCTTAGGAGCGTTTTCCAGTCCAGTCTGTTGGGGCACCACGCCCTGGTCACTAAACTTTTTATAAAGAAAGTACATTAATATATTTGAACAATTTTGTATAACCTCTTCTATATTCAGTAAACTTAGCTTCTTATTCAGACATGTGAAAAAACATTAGTGGATGGATTGACCTCTAACAAATCTTTCAAAGTGCCTCATATCAAACTGACCTGACCATGTGAATAATTATTATTCTAAAACCTAATTCATTACTCAGTATTGTTAAAAAAAAACTTCAATGGTTCTTCATTATCTACAGAAGTGTGAATGTAAAAGAATTGACTTTACTCACTACTTCAACATTCTCTAAATCTAGCACAGTGATCAATTCATGGGCTAGTATTCAATTAATGGATTTAATTCCAAATGAATAAATCAATTGTTTAGTGAAGTTAAACTCCAAACACAGAATTCACTGCCATAAGATTGATTCTGACGGCCCAGTTGCGTTTCCTAGACTGCCATCTTTATGGGAATAGACGGCCCCATCGCTCTCTCTTAGAGCAGCTGGGGGTCTCAAACTGCTGACCTTATGTTTAGCAATCCAAAGTGTAAAGCACTGTTATGAGGACGTCCCTCATTGAAATTTTGGAACACTACATAATTAAGGTAATTTGATTAATTCTCAAATTCTAATTTTCTAAGATGAGAAAATGCATTGCTCATCCATAGACTCATTCTGCCCTCGGATGAAGGATCAAGCCAGTCCTCACAAGGAGGAATTCACAAGTGCTAGAAATAATTGCACTCTTGGCACTGCTGTTGGCCTCAGTTCATTCTGCAGGTCAAAGATTTTGCCTTCTTTTAACCCGGCCAGGATAAGAACCGCATATTTGCCCCTAGCTTTCATGTACCACATCACCTAGGCTTGCCATTGTTCCCTCCTTTGGGCTATTTTAGAATACCACTGTGTTCTTTATTCCAAGAAAGTTCTTCAAAGGAGAGTTCTTCAGAAGTAGAGGTCTACTTGAATTTGGTAAGAAGCCTGAATATTCATGTATTATATATAATTGTACCCTAATGTTGAATCCTAGTGGCATAGTGATTACACATTGGGCTGTGATCTCCAAGGTCAGCAGTTTGAAACCACCAGTTGCCCAGAAGAAGAAAGACTGGCCTTTCTACTCTGGCAAAGAGTTAGTCTCAGAAGCCCACAGGGGCAGTTCTACCTTGCCCTAGAGGGTCGCTATGAGCCATCATCGATGGCAGAGAGTTAGATTTTTGAGTGGCACATCGTGTGATTCTAAGGAAGGCATTTTTCATGCTGTCTACTGATCATCCATCCAGGATGCCACATTCACTTACTGCATCTGCTTCTGCTTTCCAGTCCTTTCTCTCCTTTTCACCTTTCCAGCTATTGTAAGTGTCCTTGCTATCCCATCCCGTGGAAGTAATCTGCATGACAGTCCAACACACAGGCCCATGACACCTATAAGTGAGCACACTGAGGCTAATCTGGGCAGGGCAAGATGAGTCGAGTATAGTGAGCCCCGCTACCCTATCGTGGCACTTCTGCGAGTGCCACATGAGCATGAAATGTTCACTGATGTTTTTGCATGTACAGTATACCATTTTATAATTGGTCTTTTTTGTTCTGACATTATTGAAAACCTCCCAATCCTATATTTACTTTCCTTAATGTGAATCTACAATGACTATTGATAATTATTAGATAGATCTTATTAGACATGACTTACCATTTTCTCCATAAGAACTATTTAGTTTCTTTTTCTAAAGGTAATATTTTAATCACATACCCCGCTTTGTTATCATTTCAAAATTTATTCATTATATTCTCATTGCCATAATAAGTAAAATATTTACTGAATCAAGGTCAAGCATGAAGCCTTCTAACTGACAACTAATGATTGGTGGTCACTGACCTTTGTTATACTGTCGGCTGCACATTAAATCTGGACATCATCTGACTCATATTTTTTCTCTTATTCCAAAAACTTAAAAAAAAACTGTTAACTGCTTTCAATTGTGCCTACAAAGGTGAGTGCTCAATTAGATGATTTGGTTTTTTATTGACAACAGAAAAACAGACTTCATTAAGCATTCTTTTAAACTATGTATATTTTTAAAACATATTTTTCAGAAACTCTATCAGAAGAGTTAATTCCTTGCCAAGACAGTTTTACCTAGAAATGCTCACTTCTCTGAGTTTTTTGCATTCTAATGTAACTGCTCACATATTAACATGTAGGCGTCCAGAGAAATTGACTGCTGCAGTGCACACCTGCGTGAGTTTATTCCCACCCGGTCTGTTTCAGCACATCTCTGCTATAAGTAGATGCTCTCACTCAAAACCCACTGCCATTGAGTGCATGCAAACTCCAGCGACCCGGCAGGACAGAGCAGAACCGCCCCGGTGGGTTTCTGAGATTTCAACTCTTTACAGGGGTCGAAAGACGTGTCTTTCTACTACGTGTGTCTGCGAGTCTGTCCATTTGTCTTTGTTTCATTTGGGAGCTGTTCAACAGAGATCCAGAAGGAACAACGGCTTTAGAGGGACTCGACTGGGCTGGTTAAGTTCGAGGCAAAGACATCATCTCAAAAGGTCATGGTGTTTTATGGAATGCTCAAGGGATATTCTTGATACATTTTCTCAAATGACATGGTGAAACTATATAGGAGCTTATCATGAAGTTTTAAGAAAATTGGGAACTGCATTGGTCCAAAATAAGCTAGATAAGTTGTATTGAGGAATTTTTTTCTTCCCAGCATAGCAACACACCTGCTTAAGCTAGTGTGGCAGCAAAGGTTGCCTATGAGGATCTGACTGAGACTTTACCCCTTCCTCTCTGCAGCCCTGATCTTGTACCTCCCGACTTCTTTTTGTCCCTAAAATGTAAAGGACATTTAAAAGGAACATGAATTGAGTCCCTTGAGGATCCACAACTTCTGTTTTGATGGGGTGTGAAGTGAAGTAGACTTCTTCAGGGAAGAGGGAGAGAGATAGGATCCATGTCTCCAGAAGTGTGTGAGTGAAGGATACGTTTAGATGCGATATCCTTTATACAAAATAATATTTTGATATTTTTATTGAGTAAAGGTTTCTATATTGTGCAGAAATACCTTATTTACCGTGGTAGAGTACAAGCTTTTGTGAGGTCAGGATTCAGAGACTTTATTTATTAAACGTTTCAATATAACTGCCGAGCACCATGCCGGTGCATAGATATTTGCAAAATTGTCCATTACATGATGAATAAGCAAGTTATGGCTGATAGAATAAATGAGCATATTCTTATCTAAGATTTGGTTCATTCTTCACAGTTTTTCATTGTTGTGTGTTTGGCATATTTTCCTAGAGACGTGAAATCAATTAAAGGCAATTCCTTATACATTCTCTTCTACGTTAGGTTTCCACAGCACATCAAACCCTTTCCAGCCCATTGATGGCATTTGATAGAGATCAGCGCAATGAGGTGAATAGTTCCACCACCTCACCATTCCACTATCTTGTGCAAGCAGCCTGACTAATGCTTCAATATTAATTTTGCTGCTCTGAACATGACTGCAATTCGTTTGTCATTGTCTTAGCATATTTCATCAGCTTCAGCTCGATCTGGCTTTTGCTTTCTGGGGCATATTTTCTCATGTTACATTTTACTATGATTCCCACTTTCTTTTTCATGACTCATCATTTAATACTTGAGCTAATTGGAAACCTTAGCTTTTCAAATGATCCTGCATTGCTGATTCTTTACAATAATTACATGGTTCTGGATAAGTTTCAGAGAGACTGAGTTGAGTTTAATATTCTATCCACATAGCCTTTCTCAGTGCTCACTGAGTACCTACCACTCAAAGAATATGATGAATAAATGGATATTACTGTATTGATTTTTCCAGCCTATGGTCATTATTTTATACTATACATTAGTATATTTATATTATGCATAGGATTCGTAAATATTCTTAATGTATACTACCTTCAAAATTTGTTTATATTATGCATAATATTTGCCACTTGTTAGTTTGCCATTCTGTGGTGGCTTGTGTGTTACTATGAAGTTAAAAGCTGTGTCACTGGCATTTCAAAGACCAGCAGGGTCATTCAAAGGGGACAGGCTTCATGAGAGCATCTAGTCTGAGAACAGATTACGAGGACGGAAAAAGCTGTCCATTCAGAGGCATTCACTCTTGCAAACCTTAAGCATAGCATCGAATCATTGACAGATATAGAAAACCTCAGAGATGGAAGCAGAATATTGCCAGAGAGTGAGGGAGCACCAAGAAATGAGTCTCTTAGATCAGAGAGCATTCACACTATGATTTTGAGGAAGAATGAGCTTCCTTCTGGAAGCAGAGTTGATCATCATGACGTGGATGGAGTAAAGGCTGCAGGAGTAAGGTCTTTGGGAACTTAATTTGCTCGTGGCATGACTCAAAATTAGAAGAAACAACTGCAAACATCAATTAATAACCAGAACTTGGAATGTATGCAGTATGAAGGAAAATTGGAAGCTGTCAAGAAAGAGTTAGAATACTTAATGATCAATAGTCTAGAGCTTAGTGAGTACTCCCTTATCTAGGCCAGAAAATTTGGAAGAGAGCTAGTTGGCTAACTGATTGGTAGAGATCCATATTTTCACCATTTTAAGTAAAGGTGATCAAACAAACTGAGCAAATTTTCAAACAGTATTGTTGACATCACATGCAAGTTGAAATTTTCTGAAGATCATCCAACAATGGTTGCAGCAGTACATTGAAAGGGAGCGGCAAGAGTTTCGGGCTGGATTCAGAAAAGGATGTGGAACAAGAGATATCACTGCTGATGTCAGATGGATCTTGACTGAAAGCAGAGAATATCAGAAAGATTTTTACTTGAGATGCATTGACTATGCAAAGACATTTGACTTTGTGGATCACAGATAATCTTGAGAAGAAAGGGAATTCCCGAACACTTCATTGTGCCCTACGAAACCTGTACATGGATCAGGAGGCAGTTATGGGAACAGAAAAAGAGAATTCTGCATCATTCAAAATCAGGAAAGGTTTGCCTCAGGGTTGTATCCCCTCATCATACTAATTTAATGTGTTTGCTGAGCAAATCATCAGAGGAGTTAGCTGACTGAAGAAGAATGCAGCCTCAGGATTGGGGGAAGGCTCATTAGCAACCTTTGATGTGCAGATGACACATCAAAGCAAGATGTGCTTGCTGAAAGTGAGGCAGACTTGAAGCATTTGCTGATGAAGATCAAGGATTGCAGTCTTCAATATGGATTACAAGTCAATATACAGAAAGCTTAAATTCCCACAACTGGGTTAATAGGTAACATCTCGATAAATGGAGAAAAGACTGAAATTGTCAAGGGTTTTATCTCACTTGGATCCACAGTCAATGCTCATGGAAGCAGCTGTCAAGAGATCAAATGATGCGTTGCATTAGGTAAATCTGCTGCATGATTCCTCTTAAAAGTGTTGCAAAGCAAGGATATTACTTTGAGGATTAAAGTGTGCCATCCCCAAGCCATGGTCTTTTCAATTGCCTCATATGCATGTCAAAGTTGGACATTGACTAAAGAAGAATAAAGAAGAATTGATTGGCTTGTATTATGGTACTGGTGAATAATATTGGACGTACCATAAGCTGTCAAAAGGAGAACCACATTTGTCTTGGAAGAAATACAGCCAGAATATGCCTTGTAGGAAAGAAAGGTAAGATTTTGACTCGTGCAATTGGGACATGTTGTCAGGAGAGACTGGTTCCTGGGGAAGGACATCATACTTGGTAAAGTAGAGGGGCAGTGAAAGAGAGGACGGACCACATGAGTTGGACGGACACAGGGGCTGAAACGATGGCTCAACACACATTTAAGCATTTGATGCAACAATGTGCTCAAGGACAAAGTTAAGGCTGGTCATGATTGAGCACTGTTTCATTCTGCAAGGTGTGGGGTAGCCATGTGTCAAAAGCGATTAAATGGCACCTAACAAGCAATTTTGCATCATAAATGATACATTATGTACAACATATAATACATTGTTGTCCTGTTAATTTCCATCAGGTCAGTTTCTACTTGTGGTGACCCTATTTGTAAAAAACAAAAAACAAAACCAAAATGTTGCTTATTCTTATGCTGTCTTGAAACTTACTCATTAGTATGCTTGAGTCTACTTTTGCAACTAATTTCAGTGCATTTTCAGAGCCTTCCAATCTAGGGGGCTGGTCTTCCAGCACTACATTAGACAATAGTCTCTTGTGAGCTACAGTGTTACCACTGGCTAATTTTGGGAGGTAGAGCTCCAGTTCTTTCTTCCTACTCTCTCTTTGTCTAGAAACTGTACTATAATCTCTCCACCATGAGTGACCCAGATCGTGTTTTTCTTTTTTCCCCCAACAATTTTATTGGGTATTCATACAACTCTTTTTCACAATCCATACATACATCCATTTGTACATTTGTTGCCATCATCATTTTCAAAACATTTTCTTTCTACTTGAGTCTAGTTTCAGCTTCTAATTTCTCCTCCTCCTTCCTTTATGAACCCTCCATAATTTATAAATTTTTTAATGTCTCCCTTCACCCATTTTTCTGTTGTTCATCCCCCTGGAAGGGGGTTATATGTAGATCATTGTGATCGGGCCGACCTTTCTCCCTCTACCTTCCCCTTACCCTCCTGGTATTGGTCCTGAGGGTTTTATCTGTCCTGGGTTCCCTGTTCTTCCAGCTCTTATCTATACCTATGTACATCCTCTGGTATAGCCAGATTTTTAAGGCAGAATTGAGGTCATCAAATTGGGTGGGAGGAAGCATTAAAGAGCTACAGGAAAGTTGTATGTTTCATCAGTGCTATACTGCACCCTGACTGGCTCATCTCCTCCCAACGACCCTTCTGTAAGGGGATGTCCAATTGCCTACACATGGGCTTTGGATCTCCACTCGGCACTCCCCTTCATTCACAATGATATGATTTTTTGTTCTGAGTCTTTGATGCCTGATGCCTGATCCTATCAACACTTCATGATCACACAGGCTGGTGTACTTCTTCTGTGTGGGCCTTGTTGTTTCTCAGCTAGGTGGCCCCTTGTTTACCTTTAAGCCTTTAAGACAGCAGTTCTCAATCTGTGGGTTGCGACCCCTTTGGGGGTTGAATGACCCTTTCATAGGGGTTGCCCAATTCATAACAGTAGCAAAATTACAGTTATAAAGTAGCAACAAAAATAATTTTATGGTTGGTGGTCACCACAACATGAGGAACTGTATTAAAGAGTAGCAGCATTAGGAAGGTTGAGACCACTGCTTTAAGACCTGACACTATATCTTTTGATAGCCAGGCACCATCAGCTTTCTTCACCATATTTGCTTATGCACCCACTTTGTCTTCAGTGATTATGTCGGGAAGGTGAGCAGTCTTTTTAAATGTAGTGGCATATCTTCCAGGATCATGTTATTGTTGTTGTTAGGTGCCACCATGTTTTTATTTCTCTTGAATAAAAAAGAAAGGGCAATCTTCCTTTGGAACGAACACAAATATGGATCTCGTCCAGTCAGTTGTCCAACTAGCTATTTATTTATCAAATGATCTGGCATAGACCAGTGCTTCATCAGCTTATTGAAACATATCAAATGGTATTCCATCAATTCCTAGAACCTTGATTTTGGCTAATACTTTCAGTGCAGCTTGAACTTCTTTCTATTGTCCTTGAAATAACCCCCTTTCCCATAATTCTTAGAAATGCCAATGTTTCAACTCATTGTTATTGTCTGTTTATTGACAAAAATATTGGTGAAAATATTGTTTTCAACAATCTTTGGCATCACCAGTCATTAGGAAAATGTAAAAAAATAATAATTTGGTATAAGGGCACATTTATTAAAATGAGAACGTAATAGATATTGAGAATTTCATGTGCTGGCAATGATGTGGAACAATTTCACCTCTAATAATTGCTGGTGGAAATGCTGTGTGTCTGCCTGTTTTTTACAAACCTATCTTCAGTTCAAGTGCAGCCCTGCCATCCCACTCATGAATAATGACTCGTGGGAAATAAAAACATGGTGTTCTATTTCTGTGTTACTATAAAGAAATGTGTACACGAATGATTACGAAGCTAAGGGAAGAACTCACATCAGTGTCTACATAAATAGAGCCCAATACTCTGCCCCATTTCCTTTTTATGTGTCAGATTACGTGGTACAATTTATTCATTCACAAAATGTGATGATCAACTCTGTGGCTCCATAACTGTTTACCTTTCCTACCGAAGTCCCTCAAGTGCAGACTAGGTGTGGGGAAGCACCCCCTTCTTCAGCTATATTCCTAACATCTGAAGGCAATCTTACAGAAAGTTGGGGGAGACTTTTATTCTTCTAGGGAACCAGGAAGAAAAAGCACTTCGTTTAATATACTCTTCAACAATGATAGGATTTTATTGTCACCAACTAGAAAGAGCACTGAACTCAGGCAAAAAGCGTATCTTTAAGATCATTTACAGATAAAAGGCAGCATAGCAGGCTTGGGGCTGCTGTTTCTGGAAAAGGGCCTGCATGTCGGTTGATGTTGGGCTCTGAGAATCTGGCTTCTTTCTATGTCCTAACAGATAGGCATCATTCACTGTGTCCAGATTCTTTGTGCAAATGTATGGTCTGAGTTGGGCATCTCCTTGAAGAGTATGGAATTTACTTATGCATTCTGCTGCTAGCCCTAAGGTTAGCATTTCAAAACCATGAGCCACTGTGTGGTGAAGAGATGGGGCTTTCTACTCCTGTAAAGAGTGACAATATTAGAAACTGACAAGGATAGTTCTATTCAGTCCTATAGGATCACCATGAGTCAGAATCGACTCAATGGTAGTGAGTTTTTCATTTTAATGGTTTAAATATTTAGTGTGTCTATGTGTTCAGGCCTCAATCAAACACTTGAGCATTGATCACTGAATATCTAGTTGGTTTCTTTGGGCAGAGATATCGTGCATATGTGATTTCATTTCTCGTGACTGGGGAAGTAGGGCACGCTCAAGCGTGCACCCGCATTGGAGGGAGCGAGTTTAAAGAAATCTGTGCATGGGCTTCTCCTGACTCCTTTTCATTGACTGAGTTATACTTTCTACTCTCTTGCTGTAATAAGCATTGCCTGTGAATACAAATGGCCCCTGGATGACACAAATAGTCTGTGCTAGACGACTCATCTAAAGGTTAGTAGTTTGAACCCACCGGGGATGCTGTGGGAACCAAGACCTCATGATCTACGTCTGTAAAGATTGTAGCTACAGTTCTACATAGCAACACATAGGGGCACCATGGGATAGGATAACTGTACAGTAACCAACTGTATGGCAACATATTCGTACTTTTAGTTTTTATTTGCAAATACAGATGCTTCTTGAACATCATCAAGCATATGGGTGGACTGAAGACACCAGAAACAGATCGTATACTCTATGCCCAAGCAACTACTCTGCAGGGCTTAATTAGCTGATATTCCACTAAGGAGTGCTGGTGGCTTATAGGGTTATACACTGGGCTGCTAACCACAAGGTCAGCAGGTCAAAACCACTAGTCATCCCAAAGGAGAAAGAGAGGCTTTCTACTCCTGTAAAGAATTACAATCTGGAAACGCCACAGGGGAAGTTTTACCCTGGCCTACAGGGACCAGTGAGTGAACACGCAACTGCTTAATTCTCCTGGGCTATACATTACGATGCTACCCTTCCACCCCCGCCATAATATGGAAATGCAGACCAAGAAAAGAAATTCCCTTGGAGAAGACCAGTGTTAAAAATATGAGAGATTTTTAAAATGCTTATTAATTCATATGCATTGTAAAACAATTAAGCTTTTACATTTTCTCCCCAATTATTTTCAATTTACTATTGCACCATAAACATTAGATTCCTTATAAGTAAATGCTGAGCTTAAAACTCAGGGTCTTAGAAAAGCCAAATAAAAGAAATGGTACAATGCGATGCATTGAGTCTGTAACATATGTTGACACATGAAAAGTTCTATACTAACATTAAGTGCAAATACTACTGAAAAATATGACCATTGAATATAGCTACGGAAACCAAATCATGTCCTAATGTAATAATGTGTTGAATGTGTCATCCACATGTATCCCCAAAACAAACGTGCAAGGGAGGTATGCTATTCTTAGATTATCAACGAGGAAAGCAAGGCTTATCAAATACATGACTTATTTAAAATAAATACGTTACAAAGCTGGGCTGATTTAAAGTCTAATGTACTCAAAGTATCACAACTGCCTCAATGTAGGGCCACAGACATTATAAATGGCTTAAAACTAATTAAATAGATATACACCAGGATTGTACTTTTGCTCTTTCATTAGTCATCCAAATCAGTGTTACTGGTACTTTCTAAACTCTTTAGAATATAATCTTTCTTCTGAGGAGTAGCTAAAGGGACACTTGTGGATAAGATGGGTTCATTAAAATGAATTAGACATATTTCATAAATATTGGGGAAGCAACTGAGATAAAAATCAAGAGTAGTCAGCCATAAAGAGAAATGAAGTCCTGCTACATCAACATTGAGGTGCTGAATAAAGAAAGGGACCACAGTGGAGCAAATCCTGTGTGGTTCCACTTCCACGGAATCGGTCAATATAGAGAGACCAAAGCTTATTCATGCTCACATGGGTAGGGTGGCAGCAGGGGGGGGGAGGGGGGGAAGGGAGTCTCACTGTTTACGGAGCATGGGTTTCTGTAAATGGTGCGGAATAATTTAGACAAGGTTAGTGGCAATGATTACAAGTCATCAATATCCCTAATTTGAGCATGTAAAAATTATTGAATTGGAAAAGTTTTGTTGCATTTTTAAAGTATAATTTTAAAAATGATGGTCTAGCAAATTGGAGGTGGGCGGCCTCAGTAGTGGTGCTATTGGCCTCGTGGGAAGGCAGGGGGCAGCTGCCCTTAGAAGGGCGAGCAGCCGTATTCTCTCGGCATGGCTTAGTCTGCCGATTGCTGTACAAACACATCCTCTAAAATGAAACACACCCTCTTGATGCCTACTGGAATATTAGTCAGAAAAATATCAATATTTAGTGATTCAATTGGAACGCCTTATCAACAATGACCTACTAGGAATCATAATTAGCCGAACTAAATGTAGCGATGGTTCGTAAATAAATTTTTCAAAAAGTGATAGGGATGCATAGTGTAAATTTTGCATTCTATTTCAGTGCTCAAAAGAAAAACCTGTGAATAATTGATGGTGCTATTTTATGACAAGGGCCCACTAGCCATACCACAGAAAAGTCAAATGAACAAGTAGAGCTTTCTCCTAAAGGGTGCACGACAGGTTGGTAGTATTTGGATCTTTATTAAAGGAAATTCTATGGAATTATCAATTCTGATCTTATGAAATGTTCGGAGACAACTAGTCTCTGAAAATCATATGATGCATGGAAAGAGCAGGGTCAAAAAAGGGAAGTGGCCATACCCTAAAATATCTTTGAGTTTTTTGGTTCAGGACTGAACCCCAGAGTCCTGAGATCAGACTTTATCACTTACCTAAATGAATTTAGGCAGGAAACTAAAATGAATATATAGAACTTTAAGAGCCCCCAATAAAATGATTTAAATATGAATATATATATACCCTGTACATAGAATTATATCACCCTACCTATAATTTCCTGACATCAATCTTGCTATCGCCACTTACATAAAATAGAAAACTTTTAATTCAATATAAATTTTAACAGGTAGGCCTATCAAGATTTCTAGGGAAAATAAACAAAGGAATTGAGAAACGATTTTATTGAAGAATCGGTAAAAAAAATAAATTTGTAACTGAGGTAATCCCTCTGATCCCATTATGACTGCTACTGAGTCAATCAGCTTATATATTCTCAATAAGATTTTGTTTAAGTTCACAGTGTACATTTTATACTATAAAGTTGTGTAAGTTTTTACTTCAATCAATCTTGAAGTTATTTAAATTTATGCTTACTTCAGGGTTAAGCAAGAAACACAATTTGTATTACACATAATCACACCTAGCATAAAGCATAATTGCTACAGTGCTTATTATAAGAATATCTTATGTTAGAATAATAACTTTCTTTGGGAAACATATACCAGAGAGCTTCAAACAGTTCTTGGAAAAATGTCATGAAAAAAATAATGAAAATTTTCCAAAACCTGTTTTGAAGCTCCTTCATATTTCCAAAAAGTTTCTTTTAAATTATCAAGTTTAGCCTTTTAGGTCAGAATTATGGATAGTTAATTGTTGGAGTTATAAATAAATAGATTGATTTAAATAGCCAAAAGGCAATTCAATCTTCCATGATCCTATTATATTTTGTACTGTTGAAATACTCAGAGATTAAATATGAAGAGTCATATTATATTAGGATAATAATTATCCTTTTATAATTAAAAAGCAATAAACTACAAAATTCATCCAGTTGGCAGAGAATGTAGCAGCTGGATCACAGGGAAGAACACTGTCATTTCATTTTTAAGGAATCAGTAACTATTTTCCTGGTGAAGATATTGTCTTACATAGATTTTATGCCAAACATATTTTAAAAATGCTTTTCTACTGAGAGGAAAAGAAGTAGCTTAGATGCATGTTCTTCCCCTGATGGTTCAACATCTGCCAAAGATATTGCTAACCTCCTTTTCCCAGCTTCCAAACTTCAGACTTTTTCTGGGCTGCATATCAGTCTGCAATCAGTTCCTCATTTTTCACATTGATGCTGTCTATAGATTATTTTTTTACTAATTACAACATTTACAAATTCAACAATTTCAGCAAATTACTTATTTCAAACCACCATTTAAAAGAAAGAACTTGAAACACAGAGAGGTGAAACTTTCACCCAAGAAATATACTGATTCAACTGGACAAGAATTCAGATTTTTTTCCCTTGTAAGATCTATTCTTTCTACTGTCTCAACAGTGAATTACTCCAAAATCAAGATAAGCAGGGGATTGTTTGTGCTTATTTATTAATTGGTACTGGTGAATAGGTATTACAGATTAATGAAAACACCACAAATAACCCACTGCTTACCATGCTTGTTGGGTAATCCCACATTGCACGTGATTCAAACCTGTCTCTGTTTATTTGACTCCTTCTCCCTTGTTCTGGTCTCATTCCTCTTATCAATATTCATGCACCCATATCCTAACCGATAGCCTTAATGTCGCTGTCTGACAGTATCCTATGCAGTGCTGCTAGATCACAATTCTCATCGCAGGCAAAGGTCTCTCATTTTCAAACATTAAAAAAAAGCTGCTGTCGATTTTACTTTGAGTCATAAAGGCCTCATCTATAAAGAGTAGAACTGTGCTCGCTAAGCCTTGAATGCCATGACCTCTGGGCTGCAGTTCGCCAGGTCTGTCTTCAAAGGTATACCTGGAGTGGCTCAAGCTGCCAGCCTTTCAATTGGTAGTCTAGCATTCAACCGTTTGTTGCATGTAAGGACGTCAAAGATATAGCAGTCTTTAAACATCTTGTCAAAATTCCTTAGCTTGGCATTCGTGGTCTTCTGGGAGGTACAAATCAAATTTCTACACATTTTTGCTTTCCATCAATCAGTTAGGCATCCAACAGATATTTATTGAGTCCCTTTTGCATACCAGATATTGTTCCAGGTAATTTGAGGATAAATCAGACAAAGTCAAGGGTTATTCTGCCAGAAATCTATTGTATAATAGTTTTTTTCTTCAATTAACTATGCAAAGAAAATGTCCTACAGGGGGTCTGTTTGGGCATTTTTAGTCAGAAAAGGTTAAAACACCTTTTTATAGAAAAATATTTACACATTAAGGACTTGATCTGTACTGCTATATTCGTAAACTAAAGCCTTCTGGAACTAATGGGTTATAAGTTGGGCTGATAACTGCAAGGTCAGCAGTTTGAAATCACCAGCCCCTCAAAAGAAGATGCGGGAGGATTTGTAATCCTGTAAAGCAGCGGTTCACAACCTGTGGGTTGCGAGCTCTTTGGGGGTCAAATGACCCTTTTGCAGGGGTCACGTAATTCATAACAGTAGCAAAATTATAGTTATGAAGTAGTAACAAAAATAGCTTTATGGTTGGGGGGGTCACCACAACATGAGGAACTGTATTAAAGGGTCATGGCATTAGGAAGGTTGAGAACCACTGCTGTAAAGAAATTCTCTGGGAAACCCACAGGGGGCAGCTTCACCCAGTCCTATCCAGGCCTTAGGAGTCCGCTCCCTAATGGGATAGCAGTGAGAGAATTAAGTTCCAATGAGTGACAGTTACTGTTGCATTATTTGACTACCTACCCACAATCAACTAAATAGCATCTACATGTTACCATCTTGCTAAACTCTGCTACCAAATACCATTTAAATAAATAGGCAGTTTAAAGAGCATTTTTCGAGAAAAACTTACCAGGATATATAATGTTGTCTATGTTCCTTTGGGCTCGGCCAACCAGGTAAGTAGTAACATTCACTGTTGGCTTCTTAAATGTGTTCGGTTTCTTCAGCAATGATTTCACTTGCTTCTGAGACTTGAGTATGTTTGCAAGACTGCCAGACAATGATTGATCTATGTACCAAGTTAAATTAGCTAGAGCAGCTTGAGTTTTTACGTCAATTATTGATTCTACAAACTCGGTCAGGCCTTTCTGAAGCAGCTGAATGTCTGGCAGGAAGGCCTTTATCCTCTTCGGTATAGTAGCATTCACTTCGGAGATACTTGCGGAAGCATTATGGCACTTCATTTCTGTTTCATGGAGAGTTTTGTTAAGCAAAGAGAAGTTAATTGACAGATGGATGGATTTTGCTTCTAGAGCCTTAAATCTGGAATTTAGTACCTGCAGTTGAAGAGCTTGATCTCTCCCATTCATATCCGCCTTGCCTTTTTGGAGAGAAACATAATAAGGTATGAGGGTCTGGGCCACTTTGGACTCAATGCCTTGGAACCGAGTTTCATAATTTCTCGAAGTATTTGTGACGGAAAGTATTTTTTCTTCCAAAAGACTCATATGTTCCTGATATTTCATCATTTTGTAAGTAGTTTCATTTAGCATTTGATAAATCTTTTGGAAACTGGCACGACTTAATTTCTCATCTTCAGGCATATCTGCAAGGGCCTTGGCAACTTGCAAAACAAAATGATATCTTTGATTGTCATTCACTAACAGAGCAATCGACTTATTCAAACGTTGAAACTGAGGAATAAAAGACAAAATAGTGTCCATCTTTTGGGTACACTCATGATGAACTTGGGGTTTATACTTTATTGTACTTAAAGTATCTTTTAACACATAGTTGTCTTGAATAAAATCAATGGCATTATTTATAATGGTCATTGTCTTATTTAAGCCATCTTCTGCTTCTAAGGCGTATTCACTGATACGTGTTTCTAAAGTATCGCCACGATGCTGGGTTTCACTTTTAAGTGAGTTGTGGTTTTTGGTAAGTTCTTTGATAAGAAACTTTAGGTTGTTGACCGTACTAGCCAGATATTCCACTTTTTCCCTGGTTGCTACTGCTTCTTTTGATTGTTCATATTTCATGGTCTGTTTTAATGATGCTCCCTGTTCTACCAATGGTTGAAGAATCTCCATATCATACGTCAAATCATTTAGTTGCTCACTCATTTGATTCATCTTGGTATCCATTGGAAAGAGAACATCAGCCAATGTTTGGTTCAAAACCTGCACATTTTCTTCAGTGCCCTTCATTTGAAACATGAAATCTTTCCTGCACTTCGAAAACAAGTCTTCACACTTGCCTCTGACAGATGCTTTCTCTATCTCCAAAGAGATGGTGAGATTGTTTATTTTATTGTTTTGAATGCTTAAGTCATCAAGCATTTGCAACATCATCAAACCCTGTTTCTTGAGGTTCTCATGCAGAGTAGACATGTGCCCAGTGCCATCATTGCTATCTGGAACGTTCTTCTGAACAGAGACTGGTTTCGCTGATAAAAGCTGCTCGTGCACCTCCTTCATTTTTGAAAAAGTCTTATTTAGGGTTTCATAGTACAGGAAGGTTCTTGAGTGTTCTTGTGCCAGGGAGCCTTCCAACTGCGCCTGTTTAGTTTCTAGTTCCTTAATAGGCTTCTCACACATGGAAGCCATTTCTTGCCTTACGTTCACAATGTTTTTCTTTAGATCCAGGAGATCATTCAAGGTAGGTATGTTTTCTTGGATTAAAACAGACTTTTGCTGGACGGCTATTGAAACCACAGATTCGTTAACTTGCCGAATCAATTGCCTGGTGCCTTCCAGGTCCTCTGATAGACTTGATACAGTCTTAAAAAGCTGGGCTACAGCCTCTTGCATTTCATTTTGGAAAATTTTAAACTGTTCTTTTACTAGTCCCTTGACCAGTTCACTAATGCTTTTGGATTTTAGACCTAGGGAAACAAATAACAAACAACAGTAAATGATGCATTATTTTAATTATATAAAACTTTAGATAATTATATATATACTTTATATTTTATACATGTATATAATCTCTCTGTCTCTCCCATATATATGAGAGAGAATTTAGCTCTAAAGGAATAACAATTTGGAGGCTTATATCTAAGAACAAACAATAATGACAATAGTTCACAACTTCATTTACTTATGAAGTTTAAAAAATACTATAGCAAGTAAGATGTATAACAATCACTGAACTGATAAATCTGAGAGGAGAAATCAATTGCAATGTAACATACTAGAGCTATAAAAGTAAGGGATTTTTCTGTAGAAAAGACATGAAGAAACAGTTACTGACTTCACTAATAGATGAAAGTATAATAATTCTAAGCTTAGTCTTAATATGGTCTGAAAATTAATGGTTTGGTGCTTTCTGCTTTAGCAAATGATACCTGATACCTCATGATCCTGTTGTTATGTTTCTGATAATCAGGTTTCAAAGATGGGAGTTTTAGACTTTTAAATAATAAAAAAATTTGACTGCAGAGAAAAAAGTCATCAAAGTCCGAAATCATATGCACACAAGGTTTATCAGTGGCTTGTGAGACAACAAACTAATAATATCGAGAGATTGAGGCTCACACAACTAAGTTCCCCTCAGTGACAACAGGAGTGCAAATTTTGCTTTGATCTCAATTTCGATTTGAGGATGCATTAATTCCTAACAAACAGAGAAAAAGCAAGAGGCCAAAAGAAGAGCACCGAAGAGTAACAAAGATATTAGAAGGTGCTTACTAATCACAGCCAGGAGCTTAAGTTCTAAAAGTAATACATAAACAAAACAAAGCCAGCCAGAAGTTAGGGTAAGTAATAAAAATTGCCAGTCTTGAAGTATGGTCTTCCAAAAATTATCTAGACAGGATTCAGGAGTATTTGTGATGCAGTGAGTTAAGCTTCGAGCTGCTAACCCTAAGGTCAGAGGTTCAATTCTATCAGCTGCTTCATGGATGGAAATGGCTGTCTGTTCCTGGAAGGACGTCCAGTCTTGTTCCCAAGACTTGTGCTTAGAGGAGTTCCTCTGTCTGAGGGAGCCACTCCACATTGGAATGAACACAGCTTGGCGGTGGGGAGGTGAAGACAAACAAACAAAAACGTTGATAGGAAATGTTGGGGCAATAGGGTTACGGTGACGAGGGAGGGGCCACTCAGAGAAGGAGGGTCAGAATGGCGGCTCCTGCAACGTGAAGAACGCAGTCACTGTCACCGAATTGTGCCTGCAGAAGCTTTTATTGATGTCCATTTTGATACATACACTATCAACTACAACAAAATAAACCATTTAAATTATCTTGTTTTATTTATAGCTATTAACAGTAGCAAAAGCGTATTCAAATTATTTTAAAATATTACATACAAAACCACACAGTTAAAAATGTTCTTCATTCAACTTATAGTCACAGTGCCTTCTGTAAGTCATACACAAATAGACTGTATGCCCATTAAAATTAATATAGCTAACGACTGTCGTGTCAAAACTGACAATACAATTTAAAACATTCTACACAGGAAGATGTCCCCACTATGATGTTGGCCAGTGAGCTCTGGGTGCCATGCAGGCTTCCCCGGGAAGATCATGATTGTACAGTGATGGACATAGGTTCTAGCAATTGTCATTCTGTCAGTGCATTTTAAATGTATTCAACATCTAAGAAATGACATAATGTGGAAAATAAATTATATAAAATAGAATGACATACTGCTTGAACATCTTTATGCATCGTGCATGCACACAATGTCAGGTAAGAGTATAGTTGTTCAAATAGAAAAACATTCCAAGGAAATCCTAGATCCTGATGATAAAAGTTGTGAAATAAAGAATAAAAGGGAATCAAATTTCATTTTATTATTTGTAAGCTAAGTGGAAACTGAAATGAGCAGTTTACAAAATATAAGAAAGAGAAAATCAATTGGTGCAGGGTGCAGAATAGCACTGATGAAACATACAATGTTCCTCTAGTTCTTTAATACTTCCCCCCACCCCGCACTATCATGACCCAATTCCACCTTAAAAATCAGGCTACAGCAGAGGACATACATTGGTACAGATCAAAGCTGGAATCAGGGAATCCAGGACAGATAAGCCCCTCAGGACCAATAATGAGAGTAGTGATACCAGAAGAGGAAGGGGAAGGTGGAGGGAGAAAGGGGGAACTGATCACAATTATCTACATATAATCCGCTCCCTGGGAGACAGACAACAGAAAAGTGGGTGAAGGGAGACGTCGTGCTGTGTAAGATATGAAAAAATAATAATAGTTTACAAATTTTACAACTAATAATACAGCAGCATAAAGTACTAAGAACAAGCTTCATTAATTAGAAAAGATTAAGGGAAATTGTACTGAAAGAGCCTAGCTTTGTTTGGTATCTGACATCAAGGATCATCACACTAGAAAGGCTTCGGAGCATTCCCCGCCCACCCCACTCAAGTTTTACTTAAAATTTAGCCATTCATCATTTTATTCAAAAAATACTAAGTACATTCGATATAGGCTCCTAGGTTGCATAGTGGTTACCAATTTGGACTGGCAGGTGCCAGTCAGCACTCAGAAACCAGGAGAGAGATGGGAAGTTCAACTCTGGTAAGGAGTTAGTCGCAGAAGCTAGGGGGCAGGTCGTGTTAGTCCTCTAGGGTCGTCGTGAGTGGGACGCTATTCAGTGGCAGTAAGTGTTCTGGTGGACACTCTACTGGCCACAAAGGAAACATGTGGCAAACTACAATTGTGGTCCTAAAAGTAGAATGTATTAGCTTCAATAATTGTGAAATACTACTCAGCAGTGACATAATTGGTATTGCTCTTTCTGCATGATCCTGCAGTCATTCAGTGTTCACTGAAACTGTTAATTCTCATGATGCCAGCTACCTGATGGAATTTACAACTTTACAAATTTGGGGAAGCATAATTGAAGTATTAACTGTGGACATTGGCAATGATGTATGGAACAAAGTCACAGAAGCAATGGGAGACATGGAAGTCGGAACATGAATCCAGGTGAAAACCCTAAAGATAGATAAATTCAGGACAGAGCCAAAGTAATGAGCAATAGCAACTAGGACAAAACTATGAAAAATCGAAGTAATTTCAGCTGCTGTTATGTTTTAAAATTTCAAATGGAAATCAATTGAGAGAAGTGACAAACTGAAAGCAGTGCCTGAGAAGAAATCAAACTGCTTATTAGCTGTTAAAACAATGTGTTTGGGGATAAGGCCTCATTCAGATGAACATGTCGACAGTTTGCTTCCAAAGCACTGTACGTTAATATCTGATAAGAGTTTTGTTTTAATTTTATTTGATTCTGATTCATGCGACTACGTGCTTCTCCTTTCTTAAAAAGATGATGTGATAGATTTATATTTGAGATATTAAATATATTTATATTTTATATCAGGTATTTTGGCAAGTCCCTTCTGTGATTTTTCCAGCATGTTCTTTCATAACATTCATATTCTTATTAAGGAATTGGGGGAAGTGATTCTGAACAATTTCTTTGACTCCATACAGATTTCAAATAATTGAAAAAAGTTTTTATCTTGAAAAATGATTAAGTAAGGGAAAATATTGTGGCTTTGCTAGGCAGACCAGGCAACATTGGAGGGGTTTAATTTTTGTTGTCTCTAAGAGCATTCATGGAGGACAAGCCTTTGAGTTCTTGTAATTAATGATTGCATTTAACACACACTCAGTTCTTTTCATCAAGGAGGGAATTTCATGGTGGTTGGGAGTATGTGACTTTTTCTATGCCACTACCAGTTGTTTGTTTGCGTGTTGTTTTTGTTAATAGATTCACACATACACAAGAAAAGCAGTTGAGCAGCTTAATTCTCTCAGGTTCGAAAAACCAAATTTTAATCAACAAATTACATTAAGGTGATTTAGTCATGTCATACTCAATTATATAATGTTGTCATTTGACTTCCCTTTCATGTTTTAAGTTTAGGAAAGAAAATTTACCCTCTCATGTGTTCCATGGTAAGTAGTGTCTATAGGGACATGCCACATGTGTATAACATGGTCCTTTTTCTCACTGGCTAAGGAGCTTCCGTTACTATGTGACTTTAAAGACAAAAACAAACATTACTGTTAAGGTGTGAATATGCATTCACTGTATGGGAGGCAATGGGAAAAGGATGAGGCACAGCTGACCCCTGACCCCAAAAGGAGGAGAGTCACATTCCACACCACTGAAGGTCAATTGCTGTAAGGCAAAGGTCAAATAAGCCTTCATCCTCCATCTTTCCTTACCCTATTCTGACACCAACTATCTCTCCCATGGCACTCCACTTCTCTGCTGAGTTTGCTAAATTCATGGCATTCGCCACGCATAACTCACATATAATACGCAGAATTGCGGGATTTATTAGGGCAACTAACAGGTTATAAACTGTTAAGGATGCAGTTCTTTTGTCTACAGCCCCTCTTTCTCAGCCATGCTGGTAAATAAGTCTCTTTCTGGTCCCCAGCCTCTCAGTCACATGATGCCATGGCTGTGCCTGATTCCTGTAGCTGAGAAGCCTGCCTCGTGGTCTCAGCATAGCTGCTCTGCTTTGTCTCAAGGTCTTTGTGCTGTGGCCTCTGGTACCTCTGATCCACTTCAGTCAGGGAAATCTTTTGATGGTTACTGGATTCTCTCCCTTCCGGCTTCACTTCTGTACCCAGAAGAATGACAAAACTGATCAATCTTATTTGTGTTTCACACACCCTATCTCATCATTTGGGAAGAGTTACAAAGATGGGGAGAAGAGTAATTTCACTTCACCAAAGTCACCCTCTGACTCTTCTAGCCATTGCCCTGGTATCTATGAGGAATTAACTCCCCCTATTCCGGTTACATCTTCTATGAAAACGTTAACTATCATAATGAACTCTGCTAGTCATAACTTACCCTTGAATCAGATAACCCTATGAACCCTAGCATCTTTCCACTTTTTCTTCCCCAGGCCCATCAAACATAGAGGAAACTATTTATTACAGTGGTTCTCAACCTGTGGGTTGTGACCCATTTGGGGTCTAAGGACCCTTTCACAGGGCTTGCCTGATATATAACAGTAGCAAAATAGCAGTTATGAAGTAGCAAAGAAAATAATTTTATGGTTGGTGGGGAGGGGTGTCACCACAACATGAGGAACTATATTTCAGGGTCACGGCCTGAGGGAGGGTGAGAACCCCTGCTTTACGGGAATCCTCCATGTCCTACTTATTTAGAAGCCAAACAGCCCCATGAACGCTGCTCGTACCCCAGTCTGCATGCCTTTGTATGGGACAACTGTATACATCTGTATACATCTGTCTCTCTCTCTCTCTCTGAACAACAATAGAGGAAAGATGGCATGTGAACAATGGAAATGGGATTGTACAAGGACACTTTTTAATGAATGAAGCAAAATGAAAACTATTAGTGATCTTGAAATTTCAAAAACATATAAAAACAACAATCCAAAACACCCAGTTTGAAAGTTCTAGTAAACAAACGACTGCCTACCTAAAAAAAAAACCTGAATAATCAAAATCTATTCCGCCTCATATCAGTGGAGACAATGACTCTTCCTAGAAACTTTCCTCAGTCCTCTTAGTTTGGATTTGTTTCTATAACTATGTAGTCCCATTATAGCTTATAAAGAACCCTGCCATATCTTTTCTTCACTATATACCATACACGTCTGTGACAGGCAGAATCTACCCTCCCCCCAAAAGATGCTCCCACTGTATTCGCCAAACCTGTGACTATGTTACCTTATATAGCAAAACCCTCTCATTGCCATTAAATTGATTCGGACTCCTTGAGGCACTACACAGGGTTTCTGAAGCCATAAAGTCTTACGAGAGCAGAAAGTCTCATTGCTGTCTTGAAGACTGGATATGGTCTTGAACTGCCAACCTAGCAGTTAGCAGTGTAACACATACTTCAACAGTGCCACCAGCTGTTAAAGAGACTTTGAAAATGTGACCACAGTTAGGAATTTTGATGTGGCCCTATGCTAGATTGTCCGGTCGGGTCCGACCTAATAACATTATTCCTGACAAGTAAAAGAGTAGAGAAAGGAAGAGTAGGTCAGAGAAAACAATCCAAGAAGTACCATGAGGGAAAAAGAAGCTGTTGCTGGCTTTGGAGATAGGGGGAAAGGGCCACAAGTCAAAGAGGTGGCGAAACCCAGACGCTGAAAATGGCCCTCAGTTTACAGCAAGCAAGATTCAAGAATTACAGAACACTAAATCCCGTCAACAACTTGAACTAAGAGGAAAGAGATTAACTTCTACCACCTTCAGCAGTGAATGCAACCACCTGACATCTTGATTTCAGTTCAATGAGCTGCGTCCAGACTTTGACCCACAGAATGATGAAGTAGTACACCGTTGTTGCATTAAAAGCACAAAACCAGGTATATGTGCTATTCACATTTATTGAGAAATTATTCTCTCTTTGACTTGAAATTTTGTGTGATCTACTCTATAGATTGCACTCCATGCCTTTGATAATTACTGGAGTATATCCAACTATAATATTAAGAAAAACGTGTACTTAACTGCTTTGACAGGCAGCCTCTAACCTTGTTCTCATTCTTGAACTGGGTAACACAGCAGGAGTAAAATAAGTATGGGCTCTTATGAACGGTAAACAGTTCTCAGTTACACTGTAACTACTTCATAGCAATCAACCAGACAAATTATTCAGCCAATAGTTTGGCTAAATATTACACGATATTTAAAATATGAAAGTATTTGAGAAAACAGGTGATTTTCAAATGCATTACTATAAAATAAATACCATAGACTCCTCTACAGAAAATGAATAGTTTTATTTTTACCTTTTAGAAAAGATTGAAATTCTCTGCCTTTATCTTCGCTGATTTTCCCTTCCAAGGAGGAGTATGTACTTTTTACATCATTCACAGCCAAAGAAATATTGTCCATCTTCTTCTGCAGGAGAGTCAGTTTCACCGCCTGGTTGTTCATCTGCTCGGTCACTTTCTGCATTACTTCTGCATGTGGAAAGAGGGCATTTGAATTGTCACGAAGACATATTTTTAAGCCTTTGATTTTGTAGTAGCTTATATATCACACTCGCACTGACATACTTAACATACAGACTATGGTCACTTAGCCCAAGGAACATTTATGCTGAAGCGTTTAGTGCTAGAAATGTTTCCAATGTATTATAAATCTTAGATTTCTAAAATGTCTCAACTTTGCCAAGCACTTTTATAGTCTTAAATAGCTAACACAAACAAAACAACACTTAGTGTTTTTTAAACATAACAATCCTTTGGAAGAAGCATTATGACCCAGACTAAATTACTCAATCAAATTCATTTTTTTGCTGAGTTAAACTGGCCTTTTTACCCACCTGTGTGGAAGGTTTTAAAGGAGCTTGGGCACACTCCGGGTGCTAGGGCTGTAGCACCAGGACTGTTCTTGCCCTCACTGAAGTCAGCAGACCCCTCCGTCTTTTCCCAGGCACCTGCATTTGCCCCCGTGCTTGCCAGAAGCAACGGGAACCCTTCTCGACTCGATTCTCATTCACAACGAGCCTATTGGACGTGGGAAACCTACCCCGTAGGGTTTCTGAGATTTTAAATCCTTAACTTAACACATGGCCTCATCTGTTTTGCCCCAGTGGTTAGTCGTTCAAGCACGCCCACTCTGCCACCAGGGGCTCCCAATCGAGGAAAGAGCTTTACCGGACTGTCACGCCAGGATGCATTCATTCTAAGTAACGGAATCTCCCCTGGGCTGTTTTGTTTTTTTATAAAGTGGGCTTAAGAAACTGTTTATATGACCAAGATGAACTAGAGAGTGTTGGAACCAGCCTTATCTAAAGTTTCCTTGACAACTTAAAGGCTTTTGTTTTATTGTGTTTCACAACTTACTTCTAGGAAATGAGGGCCTGATACCAAATGGTTATCCCCAAATTCAAATGGCTGTCCTAAGTTTCAAGTGTTTATTACAGATTCTACATGTTTTTTGAAAATTCAGAATTTTAACCATAAATCCCAAAGACATCGGTGAAAGCTGTTTGGCCTCAACCAGTAGTGGTTTTTTATGGTCCTTTCTGAGGGACAGGTGGTGAGGATTGGCCATCTCTATAAGGAGTCCCTGAGATCCATCACTGTCAACCTCTGCGCTCAGACTCCCAGCGGAACCGGTACACCCCCTCGCCCCCGACCCCCACTAAACCTGCCGCCTTAGACCATTTCTTGTTCCTTGACACTGTGTTTGTGAGAAGGCTTTTAGCTAAGGTCTCCACTTCTTGTGTACATGGGCTGGTGTTTCTTTGTATTTGAATGTACTTTTTCCTCATACGTCCTTTCTGAATAAGTCCTCACGGTCCCATTTAAAGGACTGAGGGAAATGTTGTTGTGTTTTTATTTTCTGTTACAAACTCTCATAAGGATGAAGGAACTAAGCATCAGAAACTTAGGCAATTTGCTTAAGGTTTCAAAAGTGAGGACTCACTTTCTTCTTCCACACCGATTGCTTCGGCACTAAACAAGCATAAACTTATGGATATTGCTGATTATACTCCTATAATCTTTATTGAACAATTATATAATGATTGATATAAATTTAGCTTCATGTAGGATTGGTACTCCCTGTCCCCTCACATATGTAATTCAATATTCTGAGGAGGACTTGTTCTGTTTTTATAGAGATGGTAGAGATGATTGCAATTCTACTCAATAGCATTCTCTTCAAATGCACAGACAATCCCAAGAAGACACTGTCCAAGCCATTGCCACTTGCATCCTTGAAATAATCCCCTTACAAATCAAGACAATTCAGTGTCTTATTTTTTATTACTAGAGCTATACCAAATAATAAAGTGGTGTGTTATTACTATCTAACCTTGTTTTTAAAGGACAAAATTGAGCTTAAAATAATAAAAAAATAGATGATAAAACATGTGCCAAGCAAATTTTGGACCAATACCAATGTCTTCTGGGTTCTTAATCACAGTTCTTTACCCTAGTTAGGGTTCCCTATGCCCTTAATGGTGTTATAACAAAGATAGGAAAAGTAGATTTCTTGGCTTTCTTAACATGACCAAGTCAATTTTTCAGCATGTCAAGAAAGCGCTCTGTAGATAACAAAAGTTTTCTTTTATCTTGGAAGCCTGTGATTTCCTAGCAACCTAGTCTCAGAGCGTCTTCATCTTCATTCAATACGTGTACACCGAGCTTTCATAAGTGTAACTGATGCTTTCTCGTCTGCACCACCACAAAGGATGTGAGAGTCACGTGAATGTGCTCGATTGTCAAGAGATGTCTGGTTTGGAAGTTGTCATACGCAGTGTTGATGGCAATCGGGTGAGAGATGACAGCAACGATCATCTATGACCTGGGTCAGCACAGTCGAGCTGCTGCTGCTGTTGAGAGGTTGTCCTGTTGTCGACAGCTGTGTGACTCTCATCCTGGGGGCTGTATATCACTCGCTGCTGTTCCGGGGCTAGACCAAAGCAGAAAGAGAAGAGAGAATGAGAGTCAACACCCACATCGCCTTATTTTCCCAGCTCTGAGCAATAACGTAACGGACACTCATTTCCCGGTGTACTGAAGCATGCAGAGAGGCTCTTCCACCCCTTCATGGAAGCCAATATGATACCACGCTGGAGTTGGAAAGGCAGGATTCTAATTTGCCTGGACAAATAAATGTATTTAGATCTCCTTTCAGCAAAAATGAAGAGCATTTGGGGGGCTGTGGAAACTAGCACATGTGAGCTGCCTGCATAATTGGAGAGACGTCACAGTCAGTGGTGTTAAGTGGTACAGCAGCTGTATAAGTGGAGTGCCACCAAGACTGCTTGCTTAGTCATGCACTTTTCCACGGTCGTCTACTTGGTAATAAGCAACCATCTATAGGTGCTTACCGAAAAAGATATCTGTTTAATTAGCACCATTATTTAGAGATAGGTAGGTCCATATTAATGAAAGTCACGTGGACTGTCAGAAGGACACACACATATGTCTTGGCTGAAGTACAGCTAGAATACTCCTTAGAAGTGAGTATGGCAAGACCTTTTCTCAAGTCCTTTGGACATTTTGACGGGAGAGACCAGTCCCTGGGAAAAGACATAATGCTTGATAAAGAATGAAAAGGAAGAGGCTCGTTGAGATGTGCCGACACAGTGGCTGCAACAATAGGCTCAGACAGGACAACGGGACAAAGTTACATTCCCTTGTACATACAGTCGCTGTGAGTCAGAATGACTTGACACCACCCAGCAACAGGCTAACACTGGCTACGAGGAACAGTAAATTATACCAGGGCTTACCAAGGGACTCAAACTATATTAGCAGTGATATTCCGGGGGAAAATAAAGGATTTATTACCAAATCATTTCACTCTGTTAAAGAATTGCTTTCCAATCGAAAAGTATTTTTCAAAGCAATATAATTTTTGTCATAACAATAATTTAGCAGGAAGATTTATTGAAAATAGAGAACACCACAAGTAATTTATGCTTGCCATTTACAGACTTCTAAGGAACAGATTTATCCATTGAATCCTGCATATTAGACATGAGAAAGCGTGCATTAGGTGTCTGGCAGTGCTTCTCCCCATGTGAAACCCTGTTCCCATGACACTCTGTACCTCTGCCACACGTATGGTCCCTAAGGCACATGGGCCTGTGACAGTGATACCACAGAATTTCCACTCCAGAGTTGACACTCATTTGAGTTAGTCTCTATTGTTAGATTAAATTTTACATTGCTTTTCTTTGGGGAGCTTAGCTAAATGACTTCATTGCCATTCATGTCCAAGGCCTTTGTTTTGATTTTGTCTGTTTTCGTCTCCGCTGTCATTAGAACGGCCTGTGAAACTGGCCGTTTGTTTGGTGGAAGAAAAGGACCTGCAGTTTCTGAAGACCTCAGTACTGGGGATGGGGAAAGCACTAAGAATTTTACTCTTCTGCCAAGTCCCATGATACAGTTTTGAAGTGTAAATTCAAATTAGTTTATAGAAATATATCTGTTTTGTGGTTGTGTAAATTTTCTATCAAGGTTTTCTTGGCTTCTGTAACAAACAACTTTCTGGTGGCTTACGTCGATCCAACAGTGGTCAGTAGAGAGGAAAGCAATGGTTCTCCAGCTGAGATCCCTGAACTGGCAGGAGCAGCTTCACCTGGCACTGCCGAGAACCCCACTCCACAGCTACTCATCTCAGAGATTGCAGGATGAAGGGGGGACAACCATCTTTTGCCATGCCCTCCAGGTAATTCCCTAGGCTAAAGGCACCAATAGCCGACAGAGGAGTGCTTTAACCGAATGAATCAGTGGGCTGTGTGTGTGTGTGTGTGTGTGTATCTTTTTAAGATTTAAATAAAATAAAAATAAAAGAACTAGTACATTTAAATATAGTGCCTTAACTTGGTGGTGCAACCTGATTCCTGTTAGACTATTGTTTGCAGAGCTGGCAGTTCAAAACCATCAGCAGCTCAGCAGTAGAGAAATAGACCATCTCCTCCAGGTAAGCGTTCCAGGCTTGGGAATTCTCTTTAGAGTTCTTATGAGCTAGAATCGGCAAGATGGTAGTGAGCTGTTTGTGGATGTTGCTGTATTTATAAGTAGAGCAAACTACAAGACAGTTTCTGAGACTGTAACTCTTTATGGGAGTGGAAAGCCTCCTCTATCTCCCATGGAGTGGCTGATGGCTGCCAACTGCTGACCTTGATTCACAGCTCAACGCCATAACCCGCAATGCTACCAGGACTCCTTTTTTACTTTATTGGGAAGCAGTGTATATTACAGGAAGAACAAACACTATTCGATTGTTGTTGTGTGGCCTAGATACAAGGATATCATTCAAATTTCATTTTCTCCCATCAATTTATAACACATTATGGTTTTTCTGTTCTCTTCTTCTGTGTGTGTGTTTTTTTTTAATTCTTTAGAATAGCAAGTTTTCCTCGGGGATAAAATAATCAGAAACCTTGGTCAAACTTTGAAGAATCATGTCCATGTTCTTTCCGTATCTCTGTCTGAAGGTTCTGAATCCACCCATCTCTTTGCAAGGATTGGACATAGGTCTATGTATTAGCTATACAGATGGTTTTGATGCATGGCTCTGGTTAAACACACTCATTTAGAAGACATTATATTTTCTAATTCTATTAAGTAAATCTGTTGCTATAAAGCAGAGAGTATCATTTACATATTAATATTATAATATGTAAATTAGTCTTCATAGATTTAAATAAAAAGTGTGTGTGTCCTGAAAGAAAGGGGTTTGTAAAGGCATCATTTATTTAAATGAATGCAGACTCGAGTTTGCTACCATCCAGAGAGAAGTGGCCGTGATGATAAAGTACAGTGGGAAGCGTGGGAGGAGTACAAGGTGCTTTTCACAGCTTTTCTGGTATTCTTTCTAGATATTGTCTTTGTCCCTATTGTCGCACACAAGAGCCCTAAAGAGGCACAGATAAATTTGGAAGTATATAAAGAGTTTATTATTACTATTATATTGCTACCTTACTGCCCTTGCTGATAAAAGCCAAGGACTATAGCCTAGAATATGGAATTCAACTTGATGTAAAGAAAACTATAAATCCCACAACTGGAACAAGAGGTAAGTACATAATGACAAATGGAGAAAAGATGGATGGTGTCAAGGATTACATCGTGCATTGCTCCCTGAGCACTGTTCATGGAAGCATCTCTCCAGTCAGTCACCAGACTACCAAAGGCTCCACTCCCTGCTGTTAAGCACAATGGACAGGCCTGCTGTCATTGATTTAGTTCCTATAGGTGGAGGTCACACCCTACTGATAATGGTCTCTATCAGTTGAGCCAGGGAACAGGTCAAACCAGGTCAGTGACATCCAAATTAAGCTGCCATCCTGAATCCAGGATCTTCCCATCTTATCACATGCATACCCCCAATTCCTCCTCTTCCTATTGCGTGTATATCCCTAGATTGTCCCCCTCTCGTTGCTGCATAGTGCTCCCCCTTCCTGTGACTTATGTCTTCACCTGTAATTAGTAGGCTTGCACTCTTTCCAAAGGCATATAGGCCTCTGTCAGCAATATAGAGCTCCTCCCTTGACCTCTAGTCTGCTCCCCTTCTCCTCTCCTGTCCTCACTCTCCTGTCCCCCTTTCCCCTTGCCCTCCTTCCCTTCCCCCTCTGTCCACATGGACCACCAAGTGGGGCTAAGGTGAGCATGCTACCATGAGATGTGTCTGACTCCATTATTTCAATATCTCTTTCTTTTTTAATGTTTTATTAAGGGCTCATAAAACTCATCACAATCCATACATACATCAATTGTGTAAAGCACATCTGTACATTCATTGCCCTCATCATTTTCAAAGCATTTTCTCTCCACTTAAGCCCTTTGCATTAAGTCCTCTTTTTTTCCCCTTCCTCCCCATGCCTCCCTCCCTCATGAGCCCTTGATAACTTATAAATCATTATTTTGTCATCTTACCCTGTACAAGGTCTCCCTTCACCCCCTTCTCTGTTGTCCATCCCCCAGGGAGGAGGACACATGTAGATCCTTGTAATTGGTTCCCTCTTTCCAACCCACTCTCCCTCTACTCTCCCAATATCGCCACTCACACCGTTGGTCCTGAAGGTATCGTCCACCCTGGATTCCCTCTGCCTCCAGCTCCCATATGCACCAGTGTACAACCTCTGCTCTATTCAGACTTGCAAGGTAGAATTCAGATCATGATAGTGCAGGGGGTGGGGGTATGGGGAAAGCATTTAGGAACTGGAGGAAAGCTGTATTCTTCATCGGTGCTACATGGCACCCTGACTGACTCATCTCCTCCCCTAGACCCCTCTGCAAGGGGATCTCCAGCGGCCAACAAATGGGCTTTGAGTCTCCACTCTGCACTTCCCCCTTCATTCACTATGGTAAGATTTTTTTTGTTCTGACGATGCCTTATACCTGATCCCTTCGACACCTCATGATCGCACAAGCTGGTGTGCTTCTTCTATGTGGGCTTTGTTGCTTCTGAGCTAGATGGCCGCTTGTTTACCTTCAAGCCTTTAAGACCAGAGACGGACACTATCTCTTTTGATAGCCAGGCACCATCAGCTTTCTTCACCACATTTTCTTATGCACCCATTTGTCCACAGCAATCATATCATGGAAGTGTGCACACAATGATATGATTTTTTGTTCTTTGATGCCTGATAACTGATCCCTTCAGAACCACGTGATCACACAGGCTGGTGTGTTCTTCCATGTGGGCTTTGTTGCTTATGAGCTAGATGGCTGCTTGTTTATCTTCAAGCCTTTAAGACCCCAGATGCTATATCTTTTGATAACCGGGCACCATCAGTTTTCTTCAACACATTTTCTTATTCACCCGCTTTGTCTTTAGCGGTTGTGTCAGGAGGGTGAGCATCATAGAATGCCAATGTAATAGAAGAAAGTATTCTTGCATTGAGAGTGTACTTGAGTAGAGGCACAATGTCCTTCTGTCACCTTAATACTGAACCTATAAATATAGGCACATAGATCTATTTCCCCATCCTCATATATATACTTGTATATGTACATGTCTTTGTCTAGACCTCTGTAAATGCCCTTTGCCTCCCAGCTCTTTACTCTATTTCCCTTGACATTCCTCCTGTCCCACTATCATGCACTGTCCCCACCTGGGTTTCAGCAATACCTCTTCATTACATTACCCTTGACCATGCCCTACGAGGCCTGCCACACCCACCCCACCATGATAGTAGGGGAGGGGCAGTAAGCATTAAAGAACTAGAGGAAAGATGTATGTTTCATCAGTGCTATACTGCACCCTGACTGGTCTGTCTCTTCCTTGTGACCCTTCTGTGAGGGGATGTCCAATTGTCTACAGACGGGCTTTGAGTCTCCACTCTGCATTTCCACTCATTCCCATTGATATGATTTTTTGTTCTGGGTCTTTGATGCCTGATACCTGATCCCATCGACACCTCATGATCACACAGACTGGTGTGCTTCTTCCATGTGGGCTTTGTTCCTTCTCGGCTAGCTCACCACTTGTTTATCTTCAAGCCTTTTATTTCATATTTTGGACTGAACAGCACCCACTACCACATGAGATCTTTCCTCCTAGTTTTGTGACTTTCTGTGGGATGCGATAGTGATTCACAGAACCCAGGGCCATGTGGGCATATGCTTAAGGGAGGCATGAGAGGTAAATGGAGTTGAATAGCATCAGGGAAGAGTTGTACACTTGGGACATAATTAATTTCCAAATCTTTGGAACTACTCTGATATTAATTCTTCTAAAATATGATCACTACAGTTGGTGTCAGGATGATGGGGCTCATTGAAAAAGCTCTGACTCACTGGAAAATGTGGTCTTGGAAAGGAAGAATAAAGGAAAAAATGAGAAAATTTTACTTTCCAGACGGGATACAGAACTTCCATAGATTAAAATAGCTGTTATGATGCAAGCCATTACCCAAGGCAACATCTATTAGGTGATACAGCACTTGTAGATGTTGATAGAATCGGACACTCTAGAAATCATGAATCTTCAACTCTTGGTAGTAGCCTGGTATTAATTCTTTTAAAAGAAATTATTACCACAAGCAGTTTTTAGAAAATGTATTAACTTTGTGCAATAACATAAACAAAAATATGATTCTTCAAATATGTCACACAAGTTTTTCATGTATTCTTGTCTTATCTCAGATGTAAAAATAAACATATAATAGTAAATGCATATTTATATTTGATATCAAAACACTTGAAGAAAAATAATTATTAATAATATATTAATAACATAGCAATCAATGAATGTAGAAAGTGGTTCCATGAGCAATGCATCCATGAAACTGCTTTTTAAAACAGATTATTCTAGTATAGCATTGGAATGAAAGAAAACCAGAAAGAATTTCCTGACATTAGGACAAATAGGCACTATAAATCACTGCCCTATTTATCTACCATTTTGTCATACTGTGGTGGCTTGTGAGTTGCTGTGATCTTGGAAACGGAGCCACCAGTAATTCAAACATCAGCAGAATTATCCATAGTGAACAGGTTTCAAAGGAGCTTCCAAACCAATTATGGACTAGGAAGAAAGAAGAGACAAACCATTTCTGAAAAATCAGCTATTGAAAACTCTGAGTCGTAGTGGTACACAAAAACAGAGCTAGAAGATGAGCCCTGCAGTTTGGGAAACTCCAAATCCATAACTCCTAGCAACCCTGTGGGACGGGGGAAAATTGCCCCTTTGGGTGTCCTAGACTAACTCTTCGTTTGTGTTTTTATTAGGTATCATTGAACTGGTTCCAACTCACAGTGACCCTACATAAAACAGAACAAAATATTGCCCAGTCCTGTACTACTTCACAATTGTTCTCATGTTTAAGCAAATTTTTTTACTCTTTATAGGAGTAGAAAGTCTCATTTTACTCTCACAGAGTGAATGATAGCTTTGAACTGTGGAACTTGAGGGTAGCAGTACAATACATAACCACTATGCAACCAGGGCTGAAGTTGATCTTAAGGATGTAGATGGAGAAATGTTTGAAGACCTTAATTTTCTGAAGGGGAAATTCACAATAAAATGAACAGATGCAAACATCCTTTAATAATAGAATGTGGACTATACAAAATATGAATATAGGAAAATTGGAAGTCATTAGAAATGAATTGGAACACATAGAGATAGCTATCTTAGGCATTAGTGAGCTGAAGGAGAATGGTAATGGCCTTTTTGAATCCAACAATCACATGGTTTACTTACTAGAAGGCTGGGTATGCGCAATTTCAGAGGAAAAGTATCATATTCCTCTTGAAAAACAACATTTCAAGAATTATATAAGTAAGACCCATTAATATAACTACAATAATATAACTACAAGTAAGACCCATTAATATAACTATTATGAAAAATTACTAACTAACTGCAGTGTTCAATGAGGGAGAACTTAAATAATTCTGACAACTTTTTGAGTCTAAAACTGATGAGGCATGCAGTCAAAGTGCATTGATAATTACTGAATACTGAAAAGCAAACAAAGAGAAAGGAAGATTGGTTGGAAAATATGGTCTTGGTGAGAGAAACAAAACAGAAAATCACATCACAGATTTTTTGCAAGACCAAAGACTTCTTCATTACAAACAATTTTTTTCCAATAGCATTAACAGTAACTCTATCTGAGGACCTTACCAGATGGGATCCACAGGAATCAAATTGACTGTGGGAAAGATGATGGAGAAGCTCAGGATGAGCCAAGATAAGGACAGATTATGAATTGCTTATGTGCAAATTCAGTTTGAAGCTGGAGAAAATTAAAACATGTCCATGAGAGTGAAAATATGAACCTGAATATTTGCCACCTCAATTGAGAGACCATCTCTAGAACACATTGGGCACATTTTAGCCTAGTGACTAAAGCCATCAGATGTAAGAACATCATACATGAAGAAAGCAAAAGGTCATTAAAAAGACAGAAAACAAGTAAGAGTCTGAATTGAATGTCAGAAGAGACTCTAAGCTTGCTTTAGGACATAGAGCAGTGCAAGTAAGATCCCAAGGAAATGATCATGTAAAACCTGGATAGAAAATGACACCAGGCAATTTGAGAGGACAAAATGCAGCTTTATAATGTGCCAAGATCTGCAATTAGCTAGAAATGAGAAGAACTTATTCACTATAGCTCAAGCGGAAAGAAATGGGAGACATACATTCAACCTCCAGGCTGAAATATTGAAGGTTTCAATGGGCAAAATACCGAATGATGCAGAAAGCAAGGGAAGAAGATGGGAGGGATACACAAAGTGACTCTACCAATATTCAACATCCAAGCATTTCATGAGGTAGCATATGATTAAGAACCAATGGTATTGAAGAAAAAGTCCAAGTCACACAGAAGCTAAAAACGAGGCTTCAGGAATTGATGAGAAAGCAATGGAAAAGTTTCAACATATTGATGCAATACTAGAAATAAGCACTAGCTTATGTGAAGAAATTTAGAAGACAGCTCCCCAGTGAACTACGTGGAAGAGATTCTTATTTCTGCCCACTCCAATGAGAAGCAATTCAAAAGAATATCAATATGCATGTACAGTGTTGCTGGAGATAATTCATAAAGTTCCAGCAGAACATCAACAGGGAGCCACCAGAACAGATTCAACAGAGGAGGTGGGTATCATGGCTGAATCAGGTGGGCATTGGCTGAAGCAAAGACTGCCAGAAACGTGTGCTTTATTGCTTATGCAAAGGCAATTGACTGTGTAGATTATAGCAAACTATTGATATATTTAAGAAGAACAGGAATCCCCAAATAGATCATTGAGCTCAAGAGGTACCTACCTGCATATAGGATGAGTGGCGTTCATACAAACAGAACATGAAGACACTGCAGGATTTAACATCAGGGAAGATGTGTGTCAGGTTGTATCTCTGAACCATAGTTATTAAAGTTATATGCTAAGTAATCTTAAGATCACGTGGCATCCAGATTGGAGGAATGCTCATTAACAACTTCCAATATACAGATGAAACAACTGGGCTTGAGAAAATTCAGGAGAATTTGAAGTATTTACCAATGAACGTAAAAAACCTAGAGCTTGTATGATGGATTACAACTCAACGTAATGAATACAGACTGCCCTGCAATAGAAAACACCAAAATCAATGGAGAAAAATGTCAGTTTCCATTTACCATATATACTCGAGTATAAGCCATGTTTTCCAGCACATTTTCTATGCAGCTGTTGTGGTAAAATTAGGTGCCTGGGCTGATATTTGGATCAGTTTATACTCGAGTATATATGGGATTTCATTTAATCCAGATCCCTGATTGAGGCACATGGAAGCAGCAGCAAGGAAACCGGCTGTACTGAGGCCAGAGTGTAAAACCTTGTCATTTCATCTCCCTTTGATCCATTTTAAGTTTATTTTAGTGTTTAATATTTTCTTTTCTATTGAGGCTTCTCTTTGTTTTATTTGGTTATTGTTGCTAGATCCTTTTTTGGTTTTTGTCTTTGTTTTCACTTTCTGTATAAGGAATTCAGGTTGGTAAATCTAGAGAGACAGAAACTGGATTAACAGTTGCCTATGGAGATTAAAGAGAGCTTTGGAGTGGGAGGGATGAGACGTCAACAACAGTGGTTACAAGAAAGAAGAAAGTGTCCTGAAGTTGATGGTGGTAGTGATTGCTCTACTTTTCTTACTAAAATCAAACTATTGAATGGTAAAAACAAACAACAGAAAACAGAAACTCCCATTCATCAAGTCGATGCCAACTCATAGTGACCCCGCAGGACCGAGTAGAACTAGCTCTCTGCATTACAAATAATTATAGGACTGTAACTATTTACAGGAGTAGAAGAAGGTCTCATCTATCTACCTCAGGTGGGCCGATGGTCTTGAACTGCTGGCCATGCGATTAGCAGCCGACTCATAACCACTATGCCACCAGAGTTCCTAATGAATGCTATGATATGTTAAGTATTTTTCAATCAAACTATTTACAAAGCAAAATCAAATGATATATTACTATACTGGTCATCACTGCTGGAAAAGACCTCTTTAGAGTGTTAAGGAGCAAAGATGTCGTTTTGATGACTAAGATGCACTTGGCCCAAGCCATGGTGTTTTTAATTGCCTCACATGCCCGTAAGCACTGGGAAATGAATAAAGAACACAAGAGAAGAATTGGTACTTGGAATGATAGCATTAGCAACGAATACTGAAAGGACGACCAGAAAAATAAACACATTTACCTCGGAGGAAGTACGGCCAGAACGATCCTTTGAATACAGTGTGGTGGTCAACTCTGCACTGTAGGCACGCTCTCAGGGGAGATCAGTCCCTTACAAAGGGATTTTGAAACACAGAAAGAACCTCAAAGAGATGAACAGACACGGTGGCTGCAAAAAGGGCCTCAACATAACAACAATTTTGAGAAGGATACAAGGCTGTGTTGTTTTATTATCCATTTAGTCACTGTGAGTAGGAATCAAATCAGCAGGGACTATGAGAGTGTAGCATGCTTCACTTGGTCTCTTTCGCTTTTGAGATCAACTGACAAAAGCAGGAAATCACAGAAACTCAAATGCACAATGGAGGGAGGAAGACACTTAATTTGGGTCTCCTAGAATTCTACTCAAATAAGATTACTTCATTAGATCCCAGTCGTGTGTATATTACCTAATTAGTCCAGACAAGAGCTTCAATGCAATAGAAGTAAAAACCAAACTTACTGATGTGTTAAAAAGCGACGAAAATGAAGAGCAATGAAATCCAATTTCTACTGAAAAAGAATTTCAGATAAATATTGTTCATGTGATCTGGAGAAATCTACTTCCTTATAAGTAGAAGCATAAAAATTTTGCTCTAGAAAATCAGTAAACTAGAAATTCAAACAAAAATTTAAGAAGAACTTTAAGAACTGGTGACAAGTGAGAGGAATGGACATGTGAATAGTGGTTAGAAAGGAAAACGTGAATGGGAAAAAGACTAGCTTCATTTTTCTAATTAAGTTTTTCGTTTTCATGTACAACCTGACCTGGGTGGCCCACTTCTTAACATGTTGACAAAATAAAATATGTCCCTTATTTTTGCTGAATAGTTTAAAAGAAAATGTCACCGCTAATACAGTATTGAATGAGAAAAACCAATGTGATCATCCATGTGTGAGAGTGTCTCTATGTAAAACTCTACCCTTGTGACTAGTGGGGATGCATTGAACTGCTAACCACAAGGTCTGCAGTTCGAAGCTACCAGCCACTCTTCATGAGCCAGGCAGGGCTTTCTTCTACCATAAAGACTTACAGTCTCAGAATCTCACAAGGGCAGTTCTACCCGGTCCTGTAGTCTTACTGTGGGTTGGAACCCACTGACTCGATGGCAGTGAATTTGAGTTGAATTAGAATTGTTTTTAAATTGCATTCATTTATTTAAAGAAATAGCTGAGACCACTGTACTCCCAAATAAAATGGAACAATTATTAAACACCACACAAACTCCTTGAGAGCTGATCCCCATGGGGACCTCTTTTTCCTAGAATTCATTGGATGGGGTCATTGCCATGGTGACTACAAACTGGAAAGACCTGCTTTACAAATTCACGAGTTTATGTGACCTTTCCTTCCCTCTGTTTGTAGACTGGAATTCAATACTGGAATTCACACCACTTTATTACACAGGATTTAACTGGGGGAGAAATGCTGATAGGATCAGGCTGACAGTGGAGTCAGTTACCACCTGTGATAAAAAGCCTGGTTGATCGATGCACTTTTAGGTTTCATTTTCCAATCATCTGTCTTCTCAAATGTATTCTCTACCACCAGGACTGCCACAAACACTAGGCTTTCCAAGCAATCGATCTTGCACCTTAAACATAGACCACTGCTTTGTTGCAAGAAGGTGCTTTACAATGCCTTCCCTCTCATCCCTCCTTAGGACTTTGTAAGCTTTCCTGGTGGGACAGGTGCAGGGTCAGAGGACATTTATTCAAGTCAAGTAACTTTTGAGTGTCTCTATGCACTTCGGATTTTTAAAATATCACATATTATAAGAATGGGATTCTGTTTTGTTCTTGTCTCCCTGCACAATTGTTCTTTATTCCCTGCTTGTCTGCTAAAGAGACTCTGACCTTGGTTCATAAAGGAATAAAAGAGCCAAGGCCATCAAGTGTCAAGGGCAGCAGCTTCTTTATAAGTTGTCTGTGTGTTTTAATGAAGCAAATTTTATTTGTGAGGATGTTCCCCCCTCTAGGCCTTTGAGACATATGGAGGATGTCATTAACGGTAACTAAGCAATGAGGACATTTGCCCTCTCCCCTTAAGAACCGGAAAAGCTTCCAGGGAGGTTGGATAAGACACTGATTCCCAGGTGAGGATGAAAGTCGTCTACAGCGCCATGTGAGTGCTTGCATAGCACAGGTGTGCACATAGCACCCCTGTAGAACGGACTCAGTATAGTAGTGGACAGCGTGAGCCTGCTGCAGCAGACTTCCACACATTTTATTCTCTAACTGCTGAAAGACTCATCATTTTGTTGGGCCCACAAGGTGCCCACAAAACCACAAAGCATGCTGTCTTGGAGTTGATTCCAACTGCCAGAGACCCGATAAGACAGACTAGCACTGCGTCATAGATGGGCACGTGCTTTCTCAAAGAGAAAGCCGTAACTACCTCTGGGAAGAAGAAGAGAAGTAAAAATAACAATAACATAGTCTGCCCCTCCCTCGCCCTTCATTTTTAAATATCCTAAAGAGTAGCCCCCGATTTGCAATAGTAGTAAAAGTAGAATATTGGTGAATTTATAGGATTATTAAATCATAAATTATTTTTAAATTCCTTTTATAATTTCCTGACTTATTTTAGAGTATGTGCAAGACTGAACTCATGTTATGCATTTATAATATATGCCGGCAGTCAGCTTATTCCAAAGGCTATGCAGGCTTGCATATTTACAACATTCCTATTATCTGCCAGAGATTTTATAAAATGCCCTTTCCCTGCAAAGAAGAGCTTCCCCACGCTAGCGCTTGATTTTCCCCTTGGCTGTGCAAAGGGGTTTCCTTCTGTCCTCTATAATCTGGCACGACTTGAGTGCAGATTCCTGTCCTTTGTCTTCTTTGACCAGCTACACTTTCCTTGCTGTACTTCAGAATATTTTAGAGACATCTACTGGAAAAATGCATTATTGCAAATTTTATAAAACAGATGAAATCACTTGTTATTCTTGGTATTCCAAAGAAAAATGGCTTGGATATAGATTATATGATCAAGACTCATTTAGACTCCCAGACATTTTTTTGTGACCCTCAAAAAGATGTCTTTTAAAACATAGAAAATATCAGCAATAGTACTTCGATGTTGGAGTTAATGCTCCTCCCTTTCTTACAAGTCAGATTTATTTAAAACATTCCTCTTGATGTAGTTAATTTTTAATAAGATCATTTTCCCCTGTAATTAATAATGTTATCTACTGAGTGGTAGTCAAAGGGCATGTGGGGAATGGGTAACATTATAAGTGGCACAGGGTAGAGGAAGACAACAGGGAGATTTACACTATAGAATTTGTGTCAAAATAGTCCTCTGTAACCAGCTGGGGAGGATTTCTAGAACTAGTGGGAGAACAAAATGTTAGGAAAAATGAGTATGAAAGTGGGAAAAAAAGAAGTAAAATAAAGTACAGTTATTAGCAACTTTTTTTGTTCCTGATTTACTGATTTTTTTCTATTTTAGAAAAGTTAAATATAGGAATTATGACTAGTGGATCAGGGATCCCATTTCTAAGAATGAACTAAAAACAAACCCAAGCAGATACTTTTAGTCTAGTGCTCATTGCAGCGTAACAGGAGCCAATACATACAAACAATCTAAATGTCTGTCAACAGACGACTGGATAAACAAATATGAAGTCTATTCACACAGTCAAACACTATCTATCGATGAAGAAAAATGGAGTTCTGATTCAGTCTACACTGTGGAAGACCTCAAAAAAGTGTCAGATGAAAGAATCAGTCACAATCAAAATAATCTTGAGTCTCCTGATAGGAAATATTTAAAATTTAGCACATACCCAGAGTCTGGATTTTATTAGCTGTTGTGATGGGCTGGAGGGGGATTTTGATCAGGGTGATGAAAAAATGGGAAACAGGCTCATGGCTGCCCACCAGGACAGTCAAAATGGATGCCAATGAGGTGTACATGTCAAAAGAAGTAAAACAGGGAAAATACCTTGTTATATGTATTTTGTCACAACAACAATTTAAAAATTCTCTCTACTTCAAGCCACATGAACGGGGAATCCTGATTTTTTATATTAGGAAACCAGTTTTAGAAACTTGTATGTGCTGCGATTACAGAGTATTTTAATAATTTTCAGTGAATTAAACGACCCCCTGATGTTCTGAGGGCCTAGCATTGAAATAATTGTCCTAGTCGTTCTGTAATGAGGTTACTTCAATCTGCTGAGGGCTGGAAAGAGGGTTAAAGAATAAATCAGTGAGCATTACTCTTCTTGCCAGACGTGGGGCAGCTTGTCATCTGAGATGGCATGTGCATTGCTGTCGAAGGAAACTGGCAATTTTCGCTCCGGTATAAGAATAAACAGATTTTGTGGGTGCACACATAAAATGTGTTGGGGGGAAAAGTCGAGTATGGTGGGGGTGGGGTGGAGTGCAGATTGACATGTAATTGGGTACATTTCCGAAGAGAAAAATGGGCAAAAGACCCAGTGGGAGATCGGGGATGAGGAATGGTGCAAGAGACCAAAAGATGCAGGGATTTTTGACCCAACAGCTTTTATGCGCTGCAATAAAAATGAAAAGTGGGGTGAAGAGAGCATTACAGGGCGCAAGAAGGGGTTCTCTCAGAACCACAGCTCTCTTAGAGCTGAGGGCATAACAACATGGCAAAGGGGCTGAGCTGTCCCCATGAGGAAAGCTTCCTCTCCCTGGATTTCAATGGAAAGGAGAGGGCGGCTCCACCATCAGGAGCCCGCACAGCAGTAGTTCCGGTCCTGCTGGCTCCACAGAAGGGCAGTCAGAGCCGTTCTTGGTACATTTTTCTTAACAGAAATTCAAGGCAAAGATTTATCAAGCTATCCAAATGCGGCTTCCAATTAGAACACCAGGTGTCATCCTTAAGCAACCATAGTAAAACCGTTTGAATTCAATTTCCATATTTCCTTTAAGGAAAGTAAGTAGTACTTTCCTTTAATGAAAGTAAGTAAAAGAGTGCTTTCACGAAAGTGAACAGCAGTGTGGAGTAGATATTCAGCACTAGCTACTAGGGAAGCTCTGTGTCTCGTGTGTAAGGTTGGTAATGATGGACTTCTGGCCATTCTTCTCCCCGCCAGCCTCATAATGGGCACAGCCGCCCCCAAGCGGTTAATAGCAGAGGAGCTCGTGAACGGGAACAAAGCACGGAGCAACGGCGTTCCAATTAGCCCAAGTCCACGAAGGACTCGTGTATACACTTCGCTCCTTCCTACTTACCTTTAGATTGGGTTCCTGTGTGCGTTCATGGTTACATGAACATCCTAAATTTCTAGGAATTAACTGACATTCTGCAAACAAATGCAGATCCTTAAGAAATGATAATGGAATTAATATTCCCAAGATATCCCCCTTCATATAAGAGTAGAACTATAAAGTGAATCTTAGATTTATAAGTCTCCATCTGTCCAGAACCTTGCACCACAGGTACTTATAGGCTAGAAAGAGTGAACAAGTTTCACCATTGTGGGTACCTCTATGCAAATTTATGAAAGTCAGAAGGTCTTTGAAGGTCATAGTTTGATCATCCTAGGACATGTTACATTATGTACTAAGTATTTTTGGTACATATGCTATTATATTAAAAAATTTATGTTTCCTGATTGTAAATGCTATATATCCTGGTTATACTCTAAAAATGTATTAAATGTTTATAATGTCTCTGAAATTCAGGTTAGACAGAACAAAGAGTATTACAGAGAAATTTGGCTACTGATTCTCACTCATGTGTTAATAAACACACAGAATGAGATAATACCCTTGGATAACATCCCTAACTAAACTACAGGGCTTCTAGAGCTTTTGTATTATGACTTTCTTTTTTTTAATGTGATTCATAATGGCTTTTCCACACTTACATTAATTTTTAATCACAGTCTCTTACACTGCTGATTGAATTCTCTATCACTGCTAATGGCCTTTCTTGTAATATTCATTCATTTAAAATATGTATGCTGACGCCATATCTTATTTTTCAAAGAAAACTTGCTTAAAGCCAGAAGCAAAATTATAGTCACAAAGATGTTAGATCACCTCAGACTGATATGCTTTGCCACCAGAATATTCTTAAAAACTCAATTGAAAAAAATGCCTTCATTAATATATATGTACATATAAACACACACACTCACACAGAGATATATTCATGAAACTTTTAATATTCTTCAAATTTAAATTTCATTCATGAGTACAATCTTTATTTCAAATAATTAAGTTGCAATGTAACTAGCAGGCTCTCTTATTTTAACCCAAAGATGAATTGTAATGTTAATCTATTTAAACATGAACAATTAGTATATTACATTGGCATATTTTTATAACATAAAATTAATAATACCTAAGATATTTTGTTAGATCCCCAAACTACTCCTGTGGAAACAACAGGTAAAAACTAGCGGGAGAAATGAAAAGAGAGTCTGGTCTTCTCTGTAGATTGGCCGGCCCCACTATGAGACACGACATCCCTCACTGACCCAGAGCCCTAGGGGGGACAACACTGGAGGCACAGTGTGGGAATTCTGCCCGATCTGATCTCGCCACCCCAAGGCAAAACACTAAGGGTGTGCAACAGAACAGCAAGGGGTACAGAGCAACGAAGTCCTCAGGGAATACCAAAATTAGACTTTAGGGCCAGGGCTTGGCGCCCCAACATACTCAACTGGAAAACACTGCTGAAGGTCAACAAACAGTCCTTGAACTAACTACAAACTTTCCTTTCTTGTTGTGTTTTGTTTTGGGGTTTTTTTGCCATTGGTTTGTTGGTGTTGTTGTTTTGCTTTCTTTTGTTGCTTGGATTTTCTCTGTCTTGTTCTTATGCATGTTATTAACTCTGCAGGTCTGTCTAAATAAGGTAGGCTGAATGAACAATCTGCAGGAGAAAACAATGAGACTGACAGTTCCGGGGGGACATGGGAGAGGTGAAGGTGGGGGGAAAGTAGCGGTGTTAACAAACCCAGGGACAAGGGAACAAGTGATCCAAATCAGTGGTGACAAGGATGTAGGAGGCCTGGTAGGGCGTGATCAAGAGTAATGTAACCGAAAGGAATTACTGAAACCCAAATGAAGACTTAGCATGATAGTGGGACAAGAGGAAAGTCAAAAGAAATAGAAGAAAGAGCTAGGAGACAAAGGGCATTTATAGAGGTCTAAATAAAGGCATGCATATATAAATATATTTATATATGAGGATGGGGAAATAGATCTATGTGCATACATTTATAGGTTTAGGTTTAGTATTAAGGTAGCTGATGGACATTGGGCCTCCACTCGAGTACTCCCTCAATGCAAGAATATTTTGTTCTATTAAACTGGCATTCCATGATGCTCACCTTCCTGACACAATAGCTGAAGACAAAGCAAGTGAATAAGCAAATGTGGTGAAGAAAGCTGATGGTGCCCGGCTATCAAAAAGATATAGCATCTGGGGTCTTAAAGGCTGACGGTAACAAGCAGCCATCTAGCTCAGAAGCAACAAAGCCCACATGGAAAAGCATACCAGCCTATGTGATCACGGGGTGCCTAAGGGATCAATTATCAGGCATCAAAGAACAAAATATATTACCATTGTGAGCTCACCTCCCTGATATGATCACTGAAGACAAATGGGTGCATAAGCAAATGTGGCAAAGAAAGCTAGTGATGCCCGGCTATCAAAAAATATAGCTTCTGGGGTCTTAAAGACTTGAAGGTAAATAAGCGACCCTCTAGCTCAGAAGCAACAATGCCCACATGGAAGAAGCACACCAGCCTGAGCGATCATGAGATGTCGAAGGGATCAGATATCAGGCATCATCAGAACAAAAATCATATCATTTTGAATGAGGGGGAGTGTGGAGTGGAGACCCAAAGCCCATCTACAGGCAATTGGACATCCCCTCACAGAAGGGTCATAAGGAAGGGATAAGCCAGCCAGGGTGCAGTATAGCACCAACAAAACACACAACATTTATCTAGTTCTTTAATGATCCCCCCATTCCCCCATCCTACCCCCCACAAACTATCATGACTCCAGTTCTAACAAATCTGGCTACCAGAGCATGAGCACTGCTAAAGATACGAGCTCTAGACACACAGAATCCAGGACAGAGAAAGCTCTCAGGACCAATATTGAGGGTTGTGATGCCATGAGGATAGAGGGAAAGTGGGGGAAGAGAGGAGAGGAAGGGGGAACAGATTGCAATATCGATGTAAAACGCCCCCACCCTGGGGGAGGGACAAACAAGTGGGTGAAGATGGTGTAAAATATGAAAATAAAAATAGTTTATAAATTATCAAGGGTCCATGAGGGTGAGAGGGTGGGGGAGGGAGGGGTAGAAAGGGGAGCTGATCCCAAGGGCTCAAATAGAAAGAACATGTTTAGGAAATGATGATGGCAACAAATGTACAAATGTGCTTGATACCATTGATGTATGGATTATTGTAAGAACCCCAATAGAATGATTCAATTTTTTTAAAAAGAAAGAACTCACATCACATTAAATAGTAAAGCCATGGTCCTGGACTGTGAATACAAGTAAAATGAAATTTTAAGAACATTTTAAAAAGAACAAAACAATGGCTCAAGCATAAGAACAATTGCGAGCGTGGCACAGGACCAGGCAGGGTTTCGCTCTGTTGCACATAGGCTGCTATGAATTGGAACCAAATAGATGAAACCTAGTGATAACATGGAAGCTGTCCAGGAGTTCTGGTAGCACAGAGATTAAGCTCTACCTTAAAGGTGTGTAGTTTCCACTCACCCGTTTCTCACTAGGAGAAAGATACGGCTTCTGCTTCTATAAAGGCGATGGCTTTGGAAACCCTACGGAGTAGTTAGTTGTACTCCGTTTTACAGGGCCGATGTGTCCGAATTGACTCCAAGGTAACCGGGAGTGACCTCGGGTTCCGGTGGTCTAGTAGTGATGCCTCGGGTGCTAACCATAATGGATAACAACTCTTGAAATGTATGTCACCCACTAAAGCTACAAAAACAAAACTCATTGCTATTGAGTTGATTCTGAGCCACAGGGGCACGAAGTGCCATGCCTTACACTGCGAGCGGCACAGGTGGCAGTTTGAAAACACTAGCCTCTCTGCAGAAGAAAGACGATGCTTTCTGCTCCTGTCAAGGGTTACAGTCTCAGAAACCCACGGGGTCAGTCCTTCCGGGCCTTGTAGAGTCATGGTGAGTCAGTATAGACCCAGCGGCAGTGACTTTGATGTTTGGGGATCATGCCTGGGTGCCTGGGTGTCACAAATGGTCTGTGCTTGCCTAGTGATTGACAAGGGATTTGAGCATACACAGCAGAGCTCCAGAAAGAAGGTCTGGTGACTTTGCATAAACATGAACACACAACACCAAGGACAACATCCGCTTCTACTTCCTAACACAGGGGAGTCTACTGGAATGCAGGCTGGTTTTGCTGTTTGTTTGGTTCGGGTTTGCTTTGTGCTCACCACCTAGTCAGGGAGCTCTGAAACATTAAGAATGTCAACACTTTGACTACGTCTGAGTTTACCTCCAGTCAAAAGGAAAAATGCAAGTTTTCCCCGGTGACATCAGTTGTTTATGCTTTAGAATTTTGTGCTTCCAATTACCATTATACAATTTGTTATCCCTTTTATTAATTTTGTGTACCTTTTAGTTGACATTGTGGTCCACTGAATCCAGGACAGCATTTCCAGTCCAATGAAGTGACGATTTTATGTTGCATTCTATAGACAGGATTTGATATTTTCTGAAACCTAAAGAAGAGGGAAATGGGTGAAAAATAAATGATTTGTTCACATTGAATTATCACTAAGGATAATAAATGTCAACATATTGAAAATATTTAAAAGATAATATGCATTTAGTAGGCTTTAGTTATATCATTGTAAACTTCATCTCAATATCATTGACAAAGTTAAAACTTTAAAATGCACAATGAAAGCATTATATTATATGATATTTTAAGTTGATGACTTCCATGACCTTTTCTAAAGATAGTATAGCCTTTCCCTTGACAATGCCTTTTGTTAAACCAATGTTAAAACATGTTTTAACTCCAATTTAAAAATATTTATACAGGTGTTAATTTATTTCTATTCAAATTCCCATTATTTTCTGTATCATTTAGCTAAAAATATCAACTTTTCCTTCACATCAGTATCAAACAATATGTAATATATTGGATATTCGTTATCTAATTCAAAATGGGATTCTCCTTAACATCTTTAATCTACACTTTCTCATTAACCAAGTTTAAAAATGAAATTCCCTACTATTTCTGTCATACGATATTTCTGTCCCCTTGAGGGAGGCAGATAAAGTAAGTGCAAGGGAAATTGAACATGAGAAGATATTTATGAGCATCAATTTGAAAAAGAGGGAGAAAATGAAGAAATAGTTGTATTTCAACACAGCAATGAGTATAACCAATCAATGGGCTTAAATCACAGGATCTATGTATGTTAACATAAATCATAAATATAGTTTTGCACATATGTCATTCTTCTCCCCAGAACTTCAGTGTTTAGCTAATGCTCTCAAATGAGCCCATTACATGGCTACATATCTTGTTGCTTGGTCTTCCTGTCATTCTGTGGGGAACATATTGACTTTACCCTTATTTGCTGATGAGGAAAAAGAAGAAAAAATAGAGGAGATAACCACACCTAAAAGTGGTAGATGTATGATATAAAATCTTGGCTATGTAGATGCATAGCTTCCCAAGTTTTAATCCTACTTTCGTCCCAGGCAACTATGTGGACACAACTGTTGCCATTGCCATAGAGAAGCCCAGGCAGAGGAAGACTATGAAAGCAGAACAGGCTTGGGGCGACTCAGGCTTTCACACAATGGCATAGTATTTAGCTCAGTATTTAGTATTTCTGCATTTTTTCCTGTTGTAAAGTAAGCCGCAAGAGTCTTTCCATTCCATAAATAAGGTAATAATTTCTTACTCTTTTTCACAGTATGTTATACTCAACCAATTACTTTGTCCCGTGAATTGACAACTCTGGTCCATCAGCAAATGGAGAAAGGAGGGGAATTTATAAAGGAATTGTTAGTCTGCAGCTCAGTGGCCAAATGCATGCCATCTGGGCGGGAGGCCTGGACTAAATTCCTTACCAGTGCATCTTAAGAGGAACTGACACGGGATTGTAGGTGGGAGTTTGCATGTTGCCATCACAAACAGGTTTGAGCAGGGTTCCCAGACCAGGAAGAAAGTCCTGATGATCTAAGTTTGGAAAAACTCAGCCAATGAAAAACTACTACATCCAATGGATCCAATGTACATGGAGGTTTGATAGTGTAGTGAGTTATGGTTTGGGCTTCTAACTGCAAGGTCAGCAGTTTGAACCACCAGCTCTGCTCCAGGAGAAAGAGGAGGCTTTGTACTCACAGAGTTCTTGTCCAGAAATGCAAAGGGGCAGCTGTACCCTGTCCTCTGGAGTCATTGTGACTCAGATTGCTTCCCTGGCAGTGAGTTTAGTTTGATTCAATCTTTAAGTGACCATGGAGACGGTGTAGCCTTTAGTCCTATTGTGCAGTGGGCAACTCCATGACAGTTAGCTCAGGCAGCTAAGTGACATCGTTGTTGATGTCAATGCACCTGCTTTGGCATATTGGATTGGCCATGGATGTTGCTCAGACACAATTTTGATGGAGGCACACATTTCATAATACTAAACTCTCTCCCTATGCTAAGATAGAAATATATGAGAGTGAAGAAAAATATATCTGCTTATTGAGAGAGAGAGAAAGAGAGGGGGGGGGATTCACCTTGAACCCAGGAGTGCAGTATTATTGGGGTTGGTGAAAAAGTATTTTCCTTATTAAGGAACTAATGTAGTCTTTGTACCTAGTGTTGGCTAGGAAATCCTCACAAAGGGAATAAACGCCGAGAGGAGTACTGAGGCCCAGGTTTCCCAAATCCCTCGTGTGTGATTTGATTTCTGGACCATGAACCTTAGCAAGTCCTCAAGGGACTACGAGACACCTTGGTTTATGTCTCCTTTCTGTGCACTGGTGCAGATTGCCCATGTGTCAGATTCATTGCCCAAGTTATTTGTCTGACAATTTGCATAACATTAACCATCATGATCTGAATAACAATTTTAGTTTTTATTATAGGCTCTCCAGAACCACCCACCTCAGCTGAGCTACTCTGTATGAATTAGAAAAGTTATAAATTACTCAGCCTACATTTTAGAACAATTATTTTGATTTCTTTTAAAAATGAAAAATAACACGGTCATTGCAATAGACACATGAAGAAAGGCCTCACTTAGAAGCTTTACTATGTACAACAGCAATTAGTGGTTTCTCGGGAATTTTAGGGTAGGAGCCAAGCCACAGTCTCATCTTTGACTTACATGAAAGGGAAGTTATCAATTAATCTTCAAAATGGGCTTGAATTAAATCAGTAATTAAGAAACCGGATTATTCATCAGATCACAGAGTAAAACTAATAGCAATAGTAAACATAGAGCCAAGATTTCAAGATTTTCCAATTATTGAAGACTCACATTGTACAAAACAAAAGACTCAAAATATGCAGGTAGTTGCATTTTTCTCAGATGATCCTAAATGAAGCCATTTTTAATTTTAAAGGTCATTTTATTGAGGGCTCTTACAGCTCTTATAGCAATCTATACATCAGTGATATCAAGCATATTTGTACATACGTTTCCATCGTAACCATCTATTTTCTGTTGAGCCCTTGGTATCAGATCCTCTTTTTTCCTCCCACCCCTGAGGCCCCTTGATAAATTATAAATTATTATTTTCATATGGCTGTCTCCCTTCCCCCATTGCTTCTGTTGTTCATCCCCCTGAGGGAGGATGTGGTTATGTGTCCAACATTACAATCGGTTTCCCCCTTCCTCCCCTGCTTTCTCCACCTTTACCTTACACTTCTGGGATCGCTACTCCCATTCCTGTACCCAGATTCCATGTGCCGCGAGCTCTTATCACTTATTTGTACCTAGGCACATGCTTCGGTCTTACCCACAGTGAAAGGCAGGACTGGGACCCTGCAAGGTGACAGATCTTATTTGAATGTGATGATTCTCCTCTAAGCCTGCTACACAGAGTACCTGGTACAGCTGCCTTTTTCGAGCTGCCTAGCTTGTTGTTGTTTTTCAGAAACATTACATACCTCTGAGGGCAGAATCCTTGGGGCCATCCGCAGGTCCCTCTCCTTCCCGGAACATGACTGACCTGGGTGTCCAACACCACTGTAGGAGATAGCCTGGTATGCACATATGCACACCAATTCCTAAGAAGAGATGATTTTGTTTAAAATGCTTATTGTAGGGAAAAAACCTGTTTGCACCAAAGCAATAATCATAGAGCTCAATCTACCTCTGAAGATATGGTAGGTTAACCAAAAACCAAAATCAAACTCAATGCCATTGAGTCAATGACAATCCATAGTAATCTTACAGGACAGGCTAGAACTGCCCCTTTGAGATTCAGACCTGTAAATCTTGGTCTATATTGCTAAAATATCAAGGTACTAGAGAAAGTATATTTGCTCATGCATTTGGAAGTAAGAGAACCCTAGATATTAAAATACAGAAGGAATCAGAGCTCAATGTGGTAGCACTAACCTGTAAATTAAGAAAAAATCCAAGACTTCTTAGAAAGTAAGACATACTAATACTGTGGAGACATACAACTGTGTACATTGAAAACGCACTGCCAGCCAGTCAATTCCCACGCACGGTGACCTGCTACACAGTGTTTGAAGCTGGAAATCTTCACAGGAGTAAGTAGCCTACACTTCCTCCTGAGATGTCGCTGGTGCCTTTAAACTGCCAACTTTGTGGTCAGCACTTCACCCCCTACCCAAGAGCACCATCAGAGCTGCTTGCGTGTAATGTGCAGTAAGATGTCATGATAAATAAGTAAGAAATATAAAGACTTCTATTAGCAACAGATGATATAAATATAAATATTTTAGAGATAAATTATCATTAATAAGAGAGTTTAACAACATCCTTAAAAGCAACTTATAATTTTTATAATTAATGAAAGAGTTTAGCCACAAGGTTAAATACAGATGCATTTCTATGTAAAAATAACAGCTTGATAAAGATACTATTTACAAAGCAAAACAAAGTGTACTTTGGAATAAATTCAACAAAAATGTTTAAAATTTAATAGATTAAGCAGGTGAGCATATTGAAGGTCCTTACAGAAAATCCAGTAGATCATGTTCAAGGATGGAAAGATCAAATATGCTACATCTCTCCAAATTAGTCTCTAGATTAAATGCCAATTTCATCAAACAGTTTGATAGGAGAAATGTGTAAAGCTCATTTTTAATTTCAGATATTTAGCACTGCCACCATTATATTATCAGAACCTAATAGAAATTATAAAATGGCAAAAATATGTGGAATAATATATACAGTAGGGGTTGGACGGCAGACAATTGCCTATGGGAGAGAGGAAACATACGAGGTGAGTTCCACACTCTGGCCTGTGGCTCCCACCCTGGGGGCAGTTTTACACTGGCATCAATGTACCGAAGGGGATGTGTTGATATTTAGCCATTTCAGGAAGTAGCTCATTGTCAGGAACCTTGTCCGAAAGGCAGAAGCTCAAGTTACACGGAGGAAAGGCACTGGCTAAAAGCAAGACCCTGGGAGCACAATGCTTAAGCCATACGTCCTTAATCTAGACAATGGTTTGGTCTCAATAAGACTTCAAGGAATAATTTTGTTAAAAATTGTAAGATTTTTTCAGGCAATAGTTTCAATGGCTCCAGAAAATCCAGTTTCAATGGCTCCAGAAAATCCAGATGTCATGAGATTTGAAATCCTATTTTGAATTTTCCCTAATTTTGGTTAGGATTCTTCTGTAGACTGTCTAATCAAAATGTCCATTTGCTTTCATTGCAGAAGAGGCACGTGTTCATGGAGACAATGATGAGGAATTCTATTTTCTTCTCCTGTTTTTGATTCTTCTGCTCCCTCTGCTCTTCCAGGTGAGTAGAGACCATTGATATCCACTGGATCAGTTTAAAAGGCTGAGTTTTGAACACCCCTACTGAACTATGAACTAGGAAGTGGGGACAAAAATCAAACAAACAGATACAACTCACTGCCCTCCAGTTGATGCTGACTCATAGCAACCCTATAGGACAGGGTAGAACGACCCAGGAAGTCTCCAACTGTAATTCGTCCTGGGTATAGAAAGTCTCCTCTTTTTCCATTGAGCATCTGGTGGTTTTGAACTGTTGACTTTTCAGATTATAGCCCAGTGTGCAACCACTGTGCCACCAGGACTCCTTGGAAGTAGAAGTACGAAAATAGGTGGTAGGGCATTAACTGAAATGTCCCGTGAAACTATGACCTTTAGCTACAAAATAAAAATAGCAAATCACACGAGATGATTGGTTGTGCATAAGCAGCTGTTCATTGTTCTTGCTGTTGAAAGTATACCGTGATGGTTGAAGTTGTGTATCAACTTGGCTGGACCATGATTCTCAGTGGTGTAGTGGTTATGATGTAGTTTCAAAGTTACGTAATGATGTTGTGATTCCCCATTGTATGATCTTGTATAGTGCAATCACTTCCATTATGCGATCTGCTCATGGATGATCTCCATTCAGTAGAAAGGAAGGTCCCTTAGGATGTGTGGCTTGCTTCCAATACACAGAGACGTTCTGGCAAAGCTCATTGACCTTTTGGCTCACCCTGGATACTGCAGCTGTCTCATTGTCATTGGAACTTCTGTTCTTGGGACTGCAGCCAGTAGCTTGCCATATTGCCTGTCAATTTAGGATTCATTAACCTCCACAGACTGCGAGTCAGCAGTCTACCTTCTGACCTGCTGTTCTTGGGTCATTAGCCCCTATAGCTGTATCAGTCAAAAGTTTCCAGCCTGCCTCTGACTCCCAGACTTGGGACTTGACAGCCTCCACAAATATGTGAGTCATTGTTTGGGGAAAAATTCCTCTGCATATAAATATATGCAGGCTACACTGTTTTGCTGCTCAAGAGAACCCAGCCTAGGACATATGTCTATCATATAACTTTTATCAATTAATCTTTTGCTTTTTATAGATGTACAACTTATTGACATTAATTACAGCAACCAGCTGTACAAGCATCATCTTAATCATTATGAATTTTCCATCACCATAAAGAGAAACAGAGTGCTCCAAAAGCAATGCTCTACTCCCCATCTCTGTTACTCACTGCAGTGCCTATACGCTTGCTTGTTCTTGTCTTCTTATATTACTGAGGCCATACAATAAATGTTTTGGGACTGACTTGTTCACACACGATAATATTTCCAAGCTCTTATGTATATGAGATCAATTTCATAACAGATTAGATAGGTTAGATAGGAAGTTGAAGGGCAGATAGTTTATGTTAATGAAAAACAACTCAGTGAAAGATGATAAGAATGATCTTGGAAAACACACTATCACTAAATTGTTCAGGTGAAAATCATGACTTCTTTGTGTTTTGTGGTGTGTGTTCAACAACAGCAATAAATAAAAGAAATTATTATATATATAAAAAAACCCAAAATTCACTTGGGCTTTAATCTTGGTCACGCAGACTGTTACATTGAATGTAAAAATTCTCAGTACAATAACCTTAATAAAGAAATTATAAGTTTGGTACTTTAAAGACCATCGTGATGAAAGTGAAAAGACAATTCTCAGAATGGGAGATGATATGTGTAAATTGTAAATGTCCTCTGGGACTCTTATTCAGAATATGTAACCCAGTCTTACAGAACCATATTTAAAAGACAAATAATGCAATTTAAAAATGAGCAAATAATTTGAATAGGCATTTATTTTTAAAAGATAGACAAATACCATTGGGTATCTATGGAGATGTAGTGGGTTGCGCATTGGGCTGCTAACCACAAAATCAGCAGTTCTTCACCACCAGCCACTCCTCAGGAGAAAGATGTGAATGATTGTCTCATCACCCCACAGGGAACAGGGTTGCCTTGAGTTGAAATCGACTAGATGGCAGTGAGTAATGAGTACCAAAGAGATTTACTGGCTTTAAGAAAGAAACACCATTAGTGATGAAAGACAACATACACAAAATGAGAGACGCTAGGATAGAAGGGACCTTCCTTAATAAGGTCAAGGGCATTTATGAAAAAACCCACACGTCATCTCTTACTCAAGGGAGAAAGTCTGTTGATCACTGAGATCAGGATTAGATAAAGGTACCTGCTCTCATCGCAGCTATTCAAGATTATCTGAGAAGTTCTCGACGGAGCTAATAGACAATGGCATGAACAGTTCCAAATTAGTAAGAAAAAACGATTCCTTTTCACAGATTAGTTAATCTTATATACAATTGTGGAGAACAAGGAGCTTGTGTTTTTGTTTTGTTTTAAATATAGACAACTCCAAAGATTCAGCCAGAAAACTGTTAGCAATAAAAAATTCAGAAAGATGCAATGTCAGTGCAATCAATGCCTCCAAATGGGTTACGTTGTTCCATATCAGCAATGAACAGTTTCATTTACAATATCATGGAACAAACACAAAAACAAAAAACCAGCGATAATTTAGTTTGGCGAGCAAAAGTCATTTACACTGAAACCCCAAAAAATTACTAAAAGAAAAGAAATTAAAGAAGACCCAAATCTATGAAAATATATTTGTGTACATTGATTAGAATATTTGATATTGTTTGGTGTTGAGATACTTAAAACTTACATGCTAAAACTATAGCATTTCTTGGAGTCAGTAGAAGAAAATACATGTGTAACTTTGGGTATATACTCAGATAGTGTAAACCATGTCAGAAAAAAAAGAGATAAATTGCATCTCTTTGTCAAAAACCACCCAAACAACTGTTTTCAGAAAGATACAATTAGGAAAATGAAGAACATTGGCGCAGACGGAGAAATAAAAACCTGCCTCTGAAACACATATCAAACCAATCACCTCAATGGGGCTACGTAAAGAGTTATCACAATCAAATCATTATAAAACAGGTGAGCAAAGAGTGGTATAAAGTGATCAATAAGTAGATTTAAAAAGGTTTAACATCATCAATGCTGAGGCAATTGAAATTGAAATAAGGGAATATTCAATGCTATTTCATAATCTTAAGAATAACAGAGCATGAACCAGTAGTTTGCAGAAGGCTATGGATAGCGGCGAGAGTCCACTGTCCATTTACAAGGTCCCCACGTGAGTAAGCCTCTGGTGATTCTCTGACCATAGTTGGAGGATGTGAATAGTTTTGCTATTATGGCAGATAGAATTAGGTTAAAATGTAACACTATGTCCATGAATCTCCCTTCTGACCCATTTTAAATTTGTTCCAGTTTTTAATATTTTCTTTCTTTTTTGATTGAGGTTTTCCCTGCATTTTATCTGGTCATTGATGTGTGTGTGTGTGTTTTGTATGCTTTCCTGCATATGAAATCCAGAGTAGGTAAATCTATACCGACCGAAACTGGATTAATAATTACCTGGGGACATGACAAGAGGGGTTGGGGAAGTGGGGAACTAACAGCAATGGCTACAAGGAAGAAGAAATGTTCTCAAATTGATGGTGATGAGTGCACCACTCTTCCTAATATGACTGAACTAAGGAATTGCATGTGCGATTACCGTATATACTCGTGTATAAGCTGAGCTTTCCCAGCACATTTTTAATACAGCTTTTGTGGTAAAATTAGGTGCCTTGGCTGATATTCAGGTTGGCTTACACTCGAGTATGTACGGTATATGGTAACAAAATGATTAAGAAGAATAACGGCACGCAGTGCTGCCCGCTCCTGGGCCACCGTTGCTCTGTTTGAGCCCGTTAGGCAGGGCCTGTGTCAACCTGTCTTGCTGAGGGTCTTCCTCTTTGTCCCCGACTCCCTAGTTGACCAAGCGCCTGTTCCCGCTCTCATGACAACATGTCCACAGTACCTGAGGTGGCTTCTATCCATTTTCTTGCCAAAGAGCAGTATGTCTTTCACTTAACCCAGCTTCCTTGATGATTTGCTTAGCCTACAGATTGAATAAATATGATGAGAGGATTCAACCCTTTCCTGATCTTAAGCCATCTCTCCTGATTTTAGAACATGCAGTAGTCCCTTGTTCTATCCACACAAATGCCCACTGGTCCACGCGCAGTTTCCAGAGGAGGGTAATGATGTGTTTTGGAATTTCCATTCTGCTCAAGTCTATCCACAGTTGATTCTGGTCCACACAGTCGAATGCCTTTGCTTAGTCAATGAAACACAGTAAACACTCTTCTGGTATTCTCAGCTTTGATCCAAGATCCATCTGACATCCCCAATGATATCCCTTGTTTCACGTCCTCTTTTGAATTGAACCTGAACCTCTGGAAGATGTCTGTCAATGTTCTGCTGCAACATCAAGGTCAGCAGTTCCAAACCACCAGTCACTTCACAGTAAAACGGTGGACTTTCTCCTACCACAACATTTTTCAGTCTCCTCGATCCTACAGGATGCTGTGGGTTGGAAATAAATTGATGGAAGCAAAGAGAAAATAAGAGGCAGCCTCCGGTGTTACGACAGCATGAGAGCACCGGACTAGAGCGTGATGGACAGGCAAACACTTAGCTTTCTTTCGTGATATATATTTCCACTTCACTTGCTGTTTATTTTACATATCATGAGGAAGACAATATTTTTGTGATCCCAAAGATGAAAAACAGTAACTATGTGCAAACAGATGAATGCATGAATAAAATATGTATGTATATACAATGAAATATTACTTGGCCATGACATAAATGAAGTCCTGATACATACCACCACATGGATACGTCTTGAAAATGTTTTCTGTTGACTGATATAAGTCAATCACAATAGGATAGATATTGTATGAGCTCTTTAATACAAAATGCCTTGGATAAGCAAGAAGAGGTTTCTGCTCTCATTAAGATTTACAACCTCAGAAACCCACAGGGGCAATACTACTCTGCCCTACAGATTCTCTATGAGTTGGAATCAACTCAGTGACTATGAGCTTGGTTGTTTGTTTGTTTATATGTTTGGTTTGGGAATAAACTGATGCAGAGATCAAAGCTTAGTAATAGCTAGTAGGGCCAGGGAAACCATTGAGAAAATTAAGCTTCTGCGTTGGAGTTTGGAAAGTGGATGGTTGTACAACCTATTCAAATTAAGCGATTTGTTTCATTGTACATATGAAAAATGTTGAACAGGAGACTGCTGCATTATAAATAATCTTCCTCACTGCCAGCCAGTCAACGCTGAGTCACAGTGACCCCACAGGACAGGGTAGAACTGGCCCTGTGAGTTTCCACTGCTGTTGACAGGAATCAAAAGCCTTGGCTTTCTCAAACCCTGCTCTGTTTACTGCACTAGTAATTTTGAAAGCATGATTTCAAAGCTTTTTGATCTGCTTTGAATCTCAAATATGCCGCTAACTAGTTTTCTGACTTTTAGGCAAATTGCTTATCTCTGGGTGCTACAGGTTTCTCCTTGATAAAATAGTCAATAACATCCTGTCGACTTTGACTTTGTGAAGCTGTTTTGAAGGTGACATTATGACAACCTCACTGTTGATTCTGACTTATAGTGACCCTATGAGGCAGGGTAAAACTGCCCCTGTGTGTTTTCAGGACGGCAACGCTTGATAGGAATAGAAACCTCATCTTTCCCCCTAAATTGTAGCACATGTAAAGAATTTAGTGTACTGCCTGGTTCAGAGCAAAACAAAATAAAAACAAAAAAGTCCGCTCCCATCAAGTCAATCCTAATTCATAGCAAATGCTATCAGACAGAGTAAAACTGATCCACAGGGTTTCCAGGACGATGCTTCTTTGTGAAATCAGAGTCTCATTTTTCTCTCATATGCTGGTTGGTGACCTGGAACCCCTGACTTGGTCATTAGCCATCCAGTGTCAAAGTGAAGACTATATGAATCATTGTTATTTTTGTTGTATTTTTGCCCTAACTAGAATGTAAACACTACACGATGTTTTTCCATTTTATTTTTTGTTGTACCCCATGAATTGAATACTGGGCTCTTTAAATAGTAAATACTCGGGAAATATGGTGTAGGTATTGGTGGTGTTCTGCTAACTGCAAGTTCGAGAGTTCAAACACACCAGTTATTCTTTGGGTAAAAGGTGAGCCTGTCTGCTCATGGAGATGTACAGTCTCTCTGAAACCTTATGTATGGTTGCTATGAATTAGAATTGACTCAACAGCAGGGGGGTTTATGGTATACTTGCTGAGATAGTTAATGTTTATTGTGCCAAGCTGGCCAATGAACACATGAGGAATTAATTGAAGGGTGGAGAGATAAATGGCTTGGCAAGCTTTACCTGTCTTGTCTCTTGCTCTTTGGTCCTCCTCAATTTGCAAGCTACACTACCTGTGGGACACCTAACCTATGGACTGTGTCACTGTAATTTGAGGTTCCTTCAAAACCTGCTTCACCACACTATTGGAATTTACATCTCTTGAGCTGAGGACTGATTGTTGGCGACCTGGCTGACTGTTGGTGACCTTCCTTGCTGTTTGCTGCCTGTGCCGGGATAGCTTGAATCTCTCTACAGAGGACTACCTGGTAGACCTCAAGACTTGAAGGACTGCCATTGTCTCACAACTGTCTCACAGGAGTGAGTTGCACTGAGCCATTTGTATTGCTTTATAATTTAATTAACGTTTATTTCTTATGTTATACATCAATCTATATAAATATATATATAATTATTAGCATTCTGGTTTTGTTTCTCTAGAGAACCCTGTCTAACATACTTGGTCAACCTATAATGACAATATGAGACCTTGTCAATATCTCACAACATATAAAGAATGATTTTAATATTTAGTTATGAGAAACAAAATTTTTAAACCTGTAAGGAAAATCTAGAAGAAAAATGTTATGTTCTTAGGGAAAGAGATGACTGTGTTCAACAAAAACACACAGAATCTACGGACACCAGAGGTAATGGGACCAAATAACGAAGGAGCAGAAGATGCTTGGTGCCTAAACAAAAGACAAACACTTATACCGGGTTACTACAAGTCAGAATTGATTTGATGGCAGTGAGGTTTTGTTTTGTGTTAAGCATTCATAATAGCATTACAAACTAGTAGCCAAGGGTAAAATAACACCAGGACCAAACCCCCTGTCATGGATCAGTTCTGCATCACTGTGACTCACAAACCAGAGGAGAACTGTTTCTTCCAGTTTCTGAGGCTGGAAGTACTTAAGGAAGCACATGGCCTCAGTGTTTTCACACCTACTGCTGGAAGGCTTGAACCCCCAACGTTGTAGTTCATAACCCAGTAATTAACCCAATGTGCCATGAGTGTCCCTTATGTAAAACTAAGATAGGGGGAAAAAAAGAAAACTGGACAAGTGATTTGAATAAATATTCTATGCTTGAAGATACATCAACATGAAATTTATAAAAACTCAAGAAAATGGAAATGGAAAGCTAATGAAGTTTTCTAAATCTATAATCGAAAAAAAATGGGAATTTGGAAATCCCAGTGTTCAGAAGAAATGGGACATGGCACACTCATATTTATAAGGTTCATAGTGGTGCACCTCTTTGAAAAAGCAATATCTTCTAAAATTGAAAATGCATATCCTCCACCCAGTTGTTCTATTATAGTGTATAGTTTTGAGAAATGATTCCAGATGTGTCCCAAAGATCATCTACCTGAATATTTGCACCAGCATTATTCATAATTGTCCAAACCTCAAATGTTCATCAATATTAGATAAAGATAGCCTGTAATTTTCACATCATGAATCATAATAATGAGGAAAAAGAGCATACTATAATATTTAGCATTACGAATTTAACTTAAAACTAATTTATATGACAATAGCAAGTCACAGAGGCAATGCAATATAGTTCCATTTTGTTATGTAAATAAAAAATAAGTTCTTCATCTATGTTTCTATGTATCAGGTTTAGCACATTTAATATATTACAATAAAAATAAAATAAATTATATCTCAAAGATTCAATTGAAATGGTCTTCTGATATTGTGTATTATTTATTTGACTATCTTGTATTTTTAACTTATAAAGGTCAAATAGTTACTTAAAAGTGTCATAATGTTTCATTCTTCCAGGATTAAAAAAATAGTTAACTGTTAAGGATCCGTCATTTAGCTTATTTATTTATTTTTCTTTATAATATTTTTATACTTTATCTTTGTAATTTATTTATTGTAAAAAGGAAGTGATGAAAACTAGTAGCTGTAAAGAGATAAAGTCAAGATTATTCTAGCCTCTTTTCTGCATTTGATGAAGAACTAACGAGGGTGGGAGACATACTGGTATATCACACCTTAAGACAAGGTAAAAATGAACGTCCTATTTCCAAAAAGTCATATTTTACGACCCAAGACAAATTTCTAAGGCTTAAAGGTTAGGTTGTAGATGCAGCATTCTTTTATTTTAATTCATTTTAATGAGCTAAAATCAACACATCATACAAATGAATAGTGCCATCATACTCTGAAGGGGTGCGCAAGCATCGCTGTGGAATGTGGATGCCCAGTATCACATGAAGAGCACTGTGAACTGGTCCTTATCATCTGGACTTAGACTGGGGTGTGACACCTTGTCATTACATGGCCTTTTATACCCAATGTCATTACATGGCCTTTTATACCCAATGTCATAGGAAGGGGAAAAAAAGTCCTAAATTTGATAGGAGTGAGGATTACATTTTAGCCAATGTTTTATTAATCCACTTAAGTGTATATCTTCAACATATAGACTAATTTAGGGGCAGTGAGGCCACTGAATTCTAATGAGGGTGAGACATTTTGACAGCATGACACTAATTTCCCACAAAATGTCATCATCAGATAAAGAAATATTTTATGAATGTCCCTGTTTTAAATGATATAAGAAGACACTGAAGTGAGTTATAAAGATACACTAACTTATTTTGAGGAATTTAAGTATGAAAAACACAATAATGTTATGAATGGTTTTATATATACAGATAGGAATTTAACTGTTAACAATTACATAAGGAAATAAATGATCACAAATAAATCATGTTGGAAAATACCTCATCCAACATAAATAGGTGACCCTAGTTGCTATAGATAGAAGTCTAGAAAATGTGTGTACTCTGCTTGTAATTTATAATATAAATTACTACTTTATATTTAAACAATGAGCAATTTCTAAAACTCGGCTTCCTACTGTAAAAATTTACAGTCTCAGAAACACACAGGGGCAGTTCAGCCATGTCCTATTGGGTTGCTATGGGGCAGAATAATTTCGATGACTGAATTTTTTCAGCCTGAGTTTAAGGAAAGTGGAAGATCAGCTTCACTTGTACTGACTATACAAGGTGTTCCATTGGAAAACATTCCAGACGAAACTACGGAGGTCCATTATTAAAGGTGGTTTGACTTAATGATTGAATGAAGTTAGAATTTTGTGTGGAACATTGATTTTTTGTTCCCTTTGTTTTTGTATCTGTATGTTGTTGCTGTGTTTAATGATTGTGAATATATTTACAAAAATGGAGACTATTTTGTTAAGCTAGATTTGTATCATATTATGGGAGTTGCTTTTTTGTTTGTTTTTGTATTTTTTGTGGGGGTAGGGAAGTGTGATGGGAAGATACAAGAGAAGATTGAAAAAACAGCATAATTGAAAATAATTTTGATTATAACATTTAATCATTTCCAGTCCAAATCAGTCTGACATGCATAACTACAAATCAGTAATGTAAGAAATCTATTGCACTGAAATAAAGAAGTAAGATGGAAATAAAATAATGCAGAATTCAACCTGAATACTGAAGTTCCAAAGAAAGAACACATTTCTCCCCAGAGAAGAGGCATTGAAGGTAGTGAACATCTGTTGTAGAATACTGAGGCTGTTTATGACCAAATGTTCTACAAATAAGGCCGATTCAATTATTCAAACAATAAAAGTAGACAAACGAACTAAGCAGCTTCAACAAGCCAAGCCAAAAATACCTGTCTGTCACTTTATTGAGCCTGAATTTTAAGAGTTTATTCAAAGGAACCTTATTGGATAAACTGTGAGGTGTAGATGACATTGTTATCATAATGCGAAATAGAGAGTTTGAAAAGGGAAGAAATAAAAGTAAATAAATAATAAATATTTAAATGTAAGGACTGTAATAAAATGCATCTAAAAATCAGATTCCTCATGCAAATTCACTAATCACCCTACTTACTGTGAATAACTAACTTAATCATTAGCAATTAATTTGTCTGTCACATGAACATTTGCTGAATGACTATGGAGGGTGAAGTGTGGGGCAGAAAAGAAAGATAATGCTATTTTTACATCCCCTGAGTTAAGAAAACGAATAAAAGAAAGACCAAAACAAACTACCCCAACAACACAAATATATATACATATATACATATTCGCTGTGAGATGAAATGTCAATATCACCTGCCGAGATCGTTAAAATTCTAAGTAGCAAAATAATCTCATGACTAAAATAGTTGAATTGGGAAAGAAGCAGATCAGCAGTTTTCTCATGGCCCAGCGATCTTTGATCCAGAATAACTTGAAAGACCTATCCACAGCAAAAGAGCCCCTGGTGTGACTCATAATTAGGTTTATTCTACAGATGAAACAAGTTCATTAAGGGATGCTAAAAATGTAAATATAATTTTAAAACTAAATTATCCAAAAACCTAGGCTTAAAAATAGAAAACTGGCATTGCAAAATGGTGACAGGCAGTTTAAAGGCAAATTCAGTGATCCTTGACAAGCAATTTTTCTTAAAAATAATAATCCTTTCTACCTTTCCAGATTGACTCCAGTGAATGGAGTCATAGCCCTCCAGCCAGCTGACTCCATTTGGGACTCTCTTAAAGGATAAAAGCTCTGTTGCTTTTGTGAGGCAACACATATTAAAAATAATTTTTATAAAAAGACACCGAGGAAAGAAGTAGGAGGTGAAATAAATTTATAGAGATATCAACATAGACATGCACATATATAAATATATTAATATATAATGATAAGAATATAGGTCTATATACAAATATTTATAAGTTAAATAGTAAGGTAGCAGACAAACATTGGGCCTCTACTCAAGTCCCCCCTCAATGCAAGGACACTTTGTTTTAATAACCTGGCATTCTGTGATGCTCACCTTCCTGACAAGATTGCTGAAGACAAAAATGGGTGCGTAAGCTAATGTGGTGAAGAAAGCTGATGGTGCCCAGCTACTGCAACACATAGTATCTGGGGTCTTAACAACAGGGGTCACAATGGAGATTCAAAATCCATCTGTAGATAAGTGGACATTCCCTCACAGAAGGGTCACAAGGAAGGGATGAGCCCGCCAGGGAGCAGTATAGCAACTATGAAAAACACAACATTCCTCTAGTTCTTTAATGCTTCCTCAGGCCCTCCTCCACCCCGCCCAAACCTTTAGCACGACCCCAGTTCTTTCTTACAAATCTGCTAGACCAGAGCATTTTCACTGCTATAGATAAGAGCTCTCCACAGACAGCATCTAGGACAGATAAGCCCCTCAGGATGAAAAATGAGAGTAGTGACACCCAGAAGGGAGGGGAAGGTGGGAGGAGAAGGGGGAGACAGGGAGAACCAATTGCAATGATTGACTTACAAGCCCTGCCACTAGAGGGACCAGCAAGAGAAATGTGGGTGACGTGAGACAGTGGATGGTGTAAAATATGAAAATAAAAAATAATTTATAAGTTATCAAGGGTTCATGAGGGTGAGAGGGTCGGGAAGGGAGAGGGAATAAAGGGGAACTGAAACCAAGGACTCAAGTAGAAAGAACATGTTTTGGAAATGATGTTGGCAACATATGTACAAATATGCTTGATACGATCAATGTATGGATTATTGTAAGAGCTGTACAAGCCCCAAATAAAATGATTTATTAATTTTTTTTAAAGAAAGAAAAATTCAGGGTGTGGTATAGCACTGATGAACCACATAACTATCCTCTAGTTTTTCAATACTTCCTCCCCTTACTATTATTGTTTTTGTTTTACTGCATTAATCATGTTAGATTTGAGTGTGTTAATTTGCATATTTAAGATTGCTCAATACATGAATACCAAGATAGATAACCCTTCAGAAATAGCCAGAGGAGTAATGTTTCCCTGGGGATACGGGAAGGGGAGGGTGGGGGGAGAGGAGAATCGGAAGCTGAGAGCATTGACGACTAGCCCCACTTGATGGGACTGAAAACAGCACTGTATGTGAATAAATACATTGGGTTGTGTAAGATATGTAGAAAACAGCTATAGGGGGGGGGGAAGATAAGGGTTCCTGGGACTTGGGGTGGAAGAGGAAGGGGATAAAGGGGAGCTGATATCAAGGAGTTCAAGGAAAATCAATGTATTGAAACTGATTCCGGTCACAATTAGACAATACTGTGTGGTGTGATTGAACTCCAGAATCTTATGATCTCTGTAGGAGCTCCCAATAAAATGATTAAAATTTAAAAATTAAAAGACCCCATCCCTCAAAAAAAACTTTTATTTGTTCTTTGTGTCTTTTCAAGTTTACAGATAAAAGGCTTGTTCTATGGAAAGAAGACATCATTGGTAATTTATTAACAAAGACTTAGCTCGCCCTACATAAAAAGGAAATTATTCTATTTTGACTTATAAAACTTGAAGTCTTTTGAAAATATATTACAGGAAGAAATTGTAAGTAAGCAACATATCATAATCTTGACTGAAATATTTTAGAATCTCAAGCCTTTGGGAGTTTAAAGAAATAATAAAAACAAAAATCTCTCCATGGGCCATTTGCTATTGATATAAGAAATGTGAAGTGCAGGCCAAATAAAAGAAAAGTAATAGAATATCTATATTTTTGGTCTTGAAAACAAATAACAACAGAAATCCTCACCCACCCACATCAGTTGTGTATTGCTTTTCATTTATTATTTAATATTGGGAGGAGACATTTTAACTTGAAATACTCTACATCTCTGTTGCCATCGTTCCTTTGTTGAGATAAATTTATGGACTGAATCTAGAAAATGAAACGAGACAGGCATGGCTGATTCTGCAAGGTAAGCATCTCCTGAAGAGTGACTCACTTGTGCCCCCATGACTCAGGAAAGTGGAAGATCTCAAAGGAGCATTGATTTTGTGCTTAAAGAAGACAACAAATGACAAAACGTCAAGAATGTGTTCATTACTAATGGATTCATAAATGCTTCAGGGACAAGGCTCCACCTCTAGTGGAATTTCATTTCGGGGGGGGGATATTAATTATTTCAGGGTCACAGGGAGGAGACAAGCCAGTCAGTGTAGCACCAATAAAACATACAACTTTCCTCTAGCTCTTTAATGCTTCCTCCTCCCACCCCACCCCCCACTATTATGATCCCAATTCCACCTTACAAATCCGGCTAGACCAGAGGATCTACACTGGTACAGACAGGAACTGCAAACAGGGAATCCAGGACGGATAGGACCCTCAGGACCAATAGTGAGAGTAGAGATACCAGGGGGGTAAGGAGAAGGTGGGGGACAAAAGGGGAATTGTTCACAATTATCTATATATAAACCCCTCCCTGGGGTACAGGCAACAGAAAAGTGGGTGAAGGGAAACATCAGACAGTGAAAGACATGGAAAAACAATAGTAATTTATAAATTATCAAGGGTTCAGGAGGGAAAGAGGATGCGGAGGGAGGAGTAGAATAATGAGGAGCTGATACCAAGGCTCCAGTAGAAAGAAAATGTGTTGAGAATGATGATGGCAACAAATGTACAAATGTGCTCAACACAATGGATGTATGTATGGATTGTCATAAGAGTTGTATGAGCTCCCAATAAAATGATTTATAATATATATATATATTATTTCTCTATAAGAAAATAATTAATTTATATTGTCACTACACTCCTCAGTTATCAACTATTTAATTTTCTGACATTTCATATTTACAACATTTTAGCTCTTGCTAAAAGTTAATGGAAAAAACGATGATATAAAAGAGCTAAACAGAAGCTTTCACAGGGCATCTTAAGAAGGAGAAGAAAGATCTTATAATGAAATGCATAAATATCTAGAGTTAGAAAATCATAAGGGAATTATACTGGATGCATTTCTAAAATCTGAAATAATGATAGAAGAAAAACTTTAAGATTTGAGATGTAACAATGAAGGATTCTGTGGGCAAAATACTAAAAAGCACAGGCAGCGTTGGGAGAAGATGGAAATAACCCACAGTCACTGCACCAAATTTGAACTGACCAATGTTCAACGATTTTGTCAGAACACAGTAAGCAAAACACCAATGAACATAGCATCTTCTGTGGTGCATGTGGTCACGACGGGTCGCAGTCAACAAGCTGGCACCTAACAGCAACATATAAATGTAATGTATCGATTGTTACAAAAGCTGTAAGAGCCCCCAATAAAATAATGTATTAACAGAAAAGAAGAAGAAGAAGAAGACACAACTAGAAAAGGATCATGAAATAAAACTTAAAAAAATAAAGAACCTGCAATATTCAAAAAGACATCCAAGCTGTACTGAAGAAGTTGGTGTAAAGCAAAGCTCCAGGAATTGACAGCATACGGATGGCGCTGAGTTAGCACATGAATGCCGCCCAGCCAGGAGGGCTGCACTGCTCCTTGCTACTAAATTTGGCCAACTGATGAGATCCTTATTTGTGCCAGTTTTGAAGAAAGTCACTCCAGTGGATTGTGGAAATTATCAAGTACTATCACTAATATCCCACAAGTAAATTTGGTTGAAGATAATTCAAGAAAAATTGCAAATGTACATCAGTAAGGAGTTGACAGCAATCAAGCCAGAGAATCTGAAATGAGTGGCACCCTTACTGCGCTCAGCTGGATCTTGCCTAAAAGCGAAGAACACAAGAAAGATATTTGTTGGTGTTTTGTTTCCTATGCTCTGAGATTTACATCACTTTCTGAGTCGTAATGAGTTCCATATAATATTACGAAGAAGAGGAATCCCGAACATTTCATTGTGCTCATAGAATACCTATACGGAGACAAAGAGGCAGTCATTTGAACAGAACTAGGAGATGCAACATGGTATAAAATCAAGAAGTTGGTGCATTAGAGTTACATACTTTCATCATACTTGTTCATTCTGTGTGCTGAGCATACAGAATCTAATAAGTTGATTTTTTCATGTGTATGAAAAAATAATACAGCATCATTATTGGGGGAAGATTTCTTTACACCCTGCTATACACAAGTGAATAAAGCCTGCTGAAAGTGAATAGGACATTGTGTTAGTCTGGGTGCTTTAGAGAAACAAATCCAGAAACTTATATATAAGAGAGATTTTATATAAAGGGTAAGCACGCATCAAGAAAACATCCCAACCCAGTGCTGCCTAAGTCTACAAGTCCAACATTAATCCATTAACCCATATGTCCAACATCAATCCACAAAGTCCTCCTCCATCTCACAAAACAGACGCAATGATGCCGACTGCAGGAAGAAAGTCGAGTCAGTGAATGCATAAGCATCTCAGTGCTGGCAGGGGTCTCCACACGGCTGCCCCAGCACCCAGGGCTGCATCGGGGTAGGTCCATGTGGCTTCTCCTCAGGGATGTCTTTCAGGAAGTGAGCCTTGCCAGCTGAACCAGAGAACTGACTAAGGCAGCTGCACCCTGTTCCGACCATCAGAAAGCAAGAGAACGGAGAACTAGAAAGGCGAAGCTCACAGGCATTTATTCCTCTGTCTTTCAATTTACCCCACATGTGTTTATTGGCCAGGTTGGCACCACAAACTAACTACATCAGTCATGATATAATCGAGCATGACCCATCCATACACAGTTTACACGAGACATACCATAGACACAAAGCGAAAAAGTCAAACTAAGGAAAAAAATTCATATTAAGCAAATAATAAAAGAAGGGATGGCAAAAATTAAAAATACATATACATATACATGAAAGTTGAGAAAAGAGAGAAGCAAAGTGAAGGGTTTCTCTCAAAATAAAGTTGTGATACATATATACCTTTCTGCAGCTAAGTTTGAGCTGGGAGGTCATTTCTGATGATGAAGGATGGCTACTGGGCAAGATTTACACTCTCTGTAAGGATCCACGTGGAAGGTAACGGGGAAGGGAATTTTATTTTAAGCTTAGACACTTTTATGTTCTTTTTAATGAATTAAGGAGGAAAGGATTGCCATAAAAAGCAAAATATATGTATTTATTTAGCTTAATAAATAGGAGGCCTGTATGACTATGGATGCTACCACCATTCTGTGGTTGAATTTGAACTTGGTTTGACAATTGTCAGCTATGACCCTTTCTATTAAAGATGACTTTATTGGTTAGGTAATACCTAACTCATAGAATTATTGTGATATAAAATGTGCTACTATAAGCGGAATGGTTAGTGTCTGTCTGTGTGCTATTGATGCTGTTATTAATGATGAGATTACTTGGAGAATTGATGAGATATGCTAAGAAAAGGAGATATATAGGGAGATTCTAAATCAAATGGCCCATCTCTCTTTGCCTAAAAAAAGTGAATGTGTGATTCTTTTTGCACTTATTTAATAACCCTTTATGATAAATCTATCCTAACCATAACTGCTTATATATTTCAGATCAATAATAATTTCCAGAAAGTCACTAAAGAAGAATATCATCATGCTCAATTGAAATTATAAAGGTTAGCTCTCAAATGAACAGCACTCAAAAGATCTGCATGATCTAAAGACAACATGAGCAAAAATTTTTCAGTCATATGGAAGTGGTATGATTATAACCTTACATTTTTTCAATAAAACCAAAAAGAGAAGACTATTAATGAATTATTAATTTGGGAAACTCGATTTCGCCTGCAGTCCACCAACCCTTAATAAGACAGTCTTTGGGACATGCACATTATGAGAGATACAACAATAGAAGTGGGAAACTCAATTTAGATTTAGTGAAAAGATGTCTGCTTTATAATGGATGGATGAATTGTGATAAAGTTGTATGAGCCCCCAATAAAATGATTTAATCAGTCAATCAATAATAAGAAGTCTGTCTTTATCTTGGCTGGATCCATAAGCAATCCTCATGGAAGCAGCAATTAAGAGATCAAAGGATGCATTGCCTTGGAAAAGATATGTGGCACAAGACCTCTTTAAAGTATTGAAAAGCAAGGATGTTACTTTGAGGACTAACATTTGCTTGAGACAAGCAATGGTATTTTAATAGTGTCAGATGCGTGTGAGAGTTGGACATTGTATAAGGAAGACAGAAGCAGAATCAATGCATTTGGATCATGCTGCTGGGGAAGAAGGTGCCATGGACTACTCAAAGAACAAACTAATCTGTCTCGGAAGACGTACAACCAGAGTGCTCCTTAGAGGCAAGATGGCAACACTTTGTCTCATGAACCTTGGACAAGTTGTCAAGAGAGACCAGTCCCTGGAAAAGGACATCATGCTTGGTAAAGTAGAAGGGCAGCCAACTATGGGACCAGGGCATGGCGCCACATCAGACTCGACAGGAAAACACTCATAAAGGACAACAAATAGACCTTGAACTATTCATAGGCTTTTCTTTTATTTGGTCATTGCTTTTTGGTTGTTGTTATTGTAGCTATTGTTTTATTTTCTATTGTTGCTTTGCTATGCTCGATCTCATGTTTGTGCATATTGGTGCCACTTCATGTCTATCTGAGTGAGATAGGTGGGATAAACAGGACGGAAGAGAGAACAACTGCATGACAGTTTCTGGGGGACAAGGGAGTCGGGGAGGCAGGGGAAAGGAAGTGCGTGTTAACAAACCCAGGGACAAGAGAACAACAAGTGATCCAAAATTGATGGCAAGGAGGATGTAGGAGGCCTGGTAGGGCTTGATCAAGGGCACTGTAACCAAGAGGAATTACTGAAACCCAAGTGAAGGCTGAGCATGATGGTGGGACAAGAGGAAAGTCGAAGGAAATAGAGGGAAGAAATAAGAGGCAAAGGGCATTTATAGAGGTCTAACCACAGGCATGTACATATGTAAATATATTTTTATATATTGATGGGGGAAATAGATCTATGTGCATATATTTATAGGTTTAATACTAAGGCAGCAGATGGACATTGGACCTCCACTCAAGTACTCCCTCAAAACAAGAACACTTTGTTCTAATAATCTAGCACTCTGAGATATTTATCTTCCCAATATGATCACTGAAGACAAAGTGGGTGCATAAGCAAATGTGATGAAGAAAGCTGATTGTGCCTGGCTATCAAAAGATAGAGCATCTGGGGTCTTAAAAGCTTGAAGATAAGCAAATGGACATCTAGCTTAGAAGCAACGAAGCCCAAATGGAAGAATCACACCAGCCTGTGTGATCGTGAGGTGTTGATGGGATCAGGTATCAGGCATCAAAGATCCAGAGCAAAAAATCATAATATGAATGAAGGGGAGAATGCGGAATCAAGGCCCAAAGCCAATTTGTAAGCAAGTGGACATGCCCTTACAGAAGGGTCATGGGGAGAACACAGACCAGTCAGGGTGCAGCTTCATAGCTGTATGAAACATACAGCTTTCCTCTGGTTATTTAATACTTCCTACCCCCTCACTATCATGACCCTAATTCTACCTTACAAATCTGGCTAGACCAGAGCATGTACATGGGTACAGATAAGAGCTGGAAACACAGGGAATACAGGACAGATAAACCCCTCATGACCAACCTTGAGAGTAGTGATACCAGGAGAGTAATGGTAAGGTGGGGGAGGAAAGGGAGAACGGATCACAGTGACCTATCTGTAACCCCCTCCCAGGGGCATGGACACCAGACAAAGGAGTAAAGGGAGACATCAGAGAGTGGAAGACATGGAAACATAATAATTTTTAATTATGAAGGGTTCATGATGTACGGAGGGAAGGAGAACGGGGAAAATGAGGAGCTGATACAAAGGGCTGAAATAGAAAGAAAATATTTTGAAAACGATGATGGCAACAAATGCACAAATGTGCTTGAGACAATGGATGTACGAATGGATTGTGATAAGAGCCGTACGAGCCCCCATCATATGATCAGCAGAAGAGGGAGAGAAGTTGTCAATGAGATGGATGGACACCATGGCTGCCACAAGGGGTCCAGACACAAGGACAATTGCGAGGAAGCCACGGGGCCCGGCAGTGTTGCCTCTGTGGTGCACAGGGTCCACATGAGTCAGGACCGACTTCGAGGCACCTGATAGCAACAGCGCATTTTACTGAGGTGCAACGTCGAGGTGTCACATCTAGTTTTGACTCATCACTGAAAGTGGGAGAAAGATGAGTCTACCTGCTCCTTTATGTAGTTCTAACACTGGAAACCCAAAGGGGGCAGTTTGCCTCCGTCCATCAGGGTTGCTGTCCTTGGAGTCAACTCAGTAGTGGTGGTTTCAATAGTAAAAAAGATAAGTGCATTGTGACACAGATTTCCTTAAGAAAAGAGAGTCCTTTTGAATGAGGCTTTAATTTATGTGTGCAATTTATTTTTTGGGTTGGCAACACTTTTGTGAGTCCCTATGTGGAGCAAACAATTAATGTGCACTCCCTGCTAACTGTAAGACCTGACATTCATAGCCACCCAGACGTGCTGCCGAACAAAGACTTAGTGATCTGTGTGTACCTCTCAGAAGGGGAAGGGGAAGGTGTGGGGAGAAAAGGGCACCAATCACAATGATCTACATATAACCCCTTCCTAGAGGTGTGGACAACAGTAAAGTGGGTGAAGGGAGACAGCAGTTGGTGTAAGACATTGGGGGGAAATTATAAATTATCTACGGTTCATGAGAGAGGGAGGGGGGGAGAAGGGGAAAATGAGGAGCTGATACGAAAGGCTCAAGTAGAAAGAAAATGCTTTGAAAATGATGATGACAACTTAGGTACAAATGTGTTTGACACAGTGAATGGATGGATGGATTGTGACAAGAGCTGTAAGGGCCCCCAATAAAATGATTTTAAGAGAGAATTAAGAAAAGAAAGAAAATATCTTGACTCGAGTCAGAGAAATAAAGAAGAAAGAAAGGAAGGAAGGAAGGAAGGAAGGAAGGAAGGAAGGAAGGAAGGAAGGAAGGAAGGAAGGAAGGAAGCCCCATGGCGCACAGTTGCACTATAATATAGCCATATATACGGGGTTCCTATAAGAACTGATGGAAAATAACTGCAGCTTTCACACATTTGATTGATGTTCCAAGTGTAAAGGAATACTCATTTCGTAAAAAGAATCGTGTAAACAAATGATTATTTATAGTACATTTCTGAAAGATCGCCTTGAAAAGCTCAGATGATGGGGAGACTGCCGAGTGGGGGGGAATGACAGCACGGTGCCCTGGGAAGACACTGGGCGGTTTGCAAGAGAGGCAAATGCTTTGTTGTGCACAATCCTGCCATAGTGGGCTCTGCAAGTCGATGCTTTGATAGACACTGCAGATGGACAGGGGTTGGGGGGAGTGTGGGAGCATAGCTATGACTTTATATATGTAGCTCCGACAGGGATATTTGTATACGTGCATTTACCTTTGTTGCAAATATATGAAAAAATGGGATGGAATAATGGTATGAAAACTTATTACACAAATGAGACACCTTGAGAAAATGAGTCTCTGGGCCTAGGGGCTCAGGACTATTGTCTCGGGGGACCCCTAGATCGATGGGTAGAGCATAGTTTCCAAAGCCCGTGTGTATGTGCTACTTTGGTGAGTTACAAGGGCTCAAGACAGCCATCTAAGCTGCCACGCTCGGTCTCTCCCGGTGTGGAGGAAAGAAAAGTGAAACTCGAATGACATGTGCAGCCGTTTCGTTCAATGAATTGATGGACAACACACGTACCAGTCTCCGCAACCCTGGGTCAGAAGAACTAGATGGTGCCGGGCTACCATTACTAAGTGTTCTGGAAAGGATCACAGCCCAAGGGGTTGGAAACAATGGTAGGAAAATGTGGAACGAACTCAAAGTCATAAGAGACCAGATTTAGTGCCTAGAAAAAGGCTTGTATAGTCCCCGATGCTGTGGTCCTTGGTCACCCTTCAGGACTGGAACTGAGCTCACCCCCAGTGTCAGAATAGTAAGTCATTTATGAATCAAAAGTGCTGCATTTATACAAAGACCAGAGAGTTGGTGGAGGGGGACGGGGTGTGGACCTGAAGGAAAGAAACCGTGGGAGGAAACGAGGTGAGTGAGGGAGCCATGAGGGATTGAAATGCATGAACTGAAACAAAAACATGTATAAGCTGTTGAATATAAACATGCATCTAAATGGCAATTACAAATTTATTTTTAATAGGAAGAAAACTCTTATGTATCAACTTTTGCCAGTAAAGACTTTTACTGGGTGAAGATTCTGGTGAATGTAACTGTATTTTCAATGAGCGAGAAGTGGACAGCGCCCCGGAGCTCCCAATTATCGTGTGTGTGCAACAGTCTCAGTGCAGTCTTAGAAGGATGCACTGAATGTGCTCCTTCACCCCAGGATACGGCCCTATGCAGACTGTGCTTTTGGTTTTCTAATTTTAAAAGCCAAAAACAATACATTTTAAGTAGTGCAGGGAAATAAATTAGATAACATATAACTTTCATAAATAGTCATTCTCAAGCTCGGTCTAGCCTTTTTAAAAAATAAGTTTTATTTGCTCTAATTCTATGATTTGTGGATTGTGTTTGTGTGTGAGAGGAAAGAGACAGAGGCAGAGAGACAGAACGAGAGAGCGTGTGTCACTTTCAGCAAATGCAGGATCCTTGTGCTGTTTCTAGCCCAGTAGATGTCAGGCTTTCACAGTGTGCACACAAAAAGCTGACTAAAAGGCAGGCTGGCAGATGCTGTGATGGTAATTTTTGTTTGTTTGTTTAATTCAATATTCCTGTGCATGATGTTTTCACACGTTTTTAAAACTACTGTTTTTTAAAAGTTATCTATAAGACATCCAAACAACACAGTTAAGTAAATACAAAAATCTCTCATTTGATTGCCTGAACTATATAACTACTCATGAAGGTCTAGAATGGGGATCATAATGCTGTAGGGAGGGGCTGTCTGGTTATTTGCTTCCATAGTGACCCTATGCACATCAGAAGGAGACACCGCTGGGCCCCGTGCCATCAACACCGACTCAGTCATTGGGATGCTTGAACCTAGGGCTCTAGCTACTGTACCAAACGTCCTTTTTTAGGTCTTCCTCTCGTTCACCGACCTCCTTCATCAAGCGTGGTGTCCTTCTCCAAGGACGAGTCTGTCCCGGTAGTATGTGCCAAATACACGAGACAAGGTCTGGCCAGTCTCATTTCTGAGGAAAGTTCTGGCTTTTAATCCTTCAAAAACAACTTCAAGAACAAAAATGTTGTTTGTTCTCTGCCCCAAATCAAACAAAGCCCACTAACATCGAGCCCAGGCCAGCTCAGAACGACTCTGTAGGACAGAGCAGAACTGCCCCATAGGGTTTCCGAAATTGTTGATCTGCAAGGAAGCAGATGGCCTCATCTTTGCCCTACAGAATGGTGAGTGGGCTCGAATCACCCCCATTTCTGCTACTAGTGCAATGCTTGCCAAACTGAGCCAACAAGGCTCTTTGCTCATCTAGCAGTTCATGGTCTTGTCAATATTATTTGCCAATACTATAATTCAAAAGCATCAATCATTCCATGTGTCTTATTCGTTTCACACACTATGCTGCACCTTGCTCGAGGAGCGCGCGTCTTAGCTCTCACGGTGACTACTTTGATTTCTAACACTCTCAGGAGGTCGATTACAGCAGATCTGCCAAGTGACCGAGCTCTTCTATCCACCGCTGCTTCCACTAGAGGTGAGTGTAGATTCAAGCCAAATGAAATTGCTGACAATGCCAATATTTATTTTTCTTTTTAATATAAAGTAACTATGGCAAACTGATCTGATGACAGCCAACAAGTGAGGACAGATAGAAATTGAGGGATTTTCAAGCTTTTGGAGGGTGACTTGTCGATGGAATAATGACAGAGACAAATACATATAGAAAAAAATTTCAAGGACATAACCAAGATTTCTAGTTTCTAGAATTAGCTATTCAATGAGATGGTGAAAATTAGACATGTGTGTGCATGAGTTAGCAGTGATGGGATTTATTAAATAGCAGTTAGATATATGCCCCAGACAAAGCGAAACCTACCATAATCCAGTTGATGCCGACCCATAATGGCCCTCTAAGACTGACTAAAATAGTTCACGTGGGTTTCTATGTCTGTAAATCTTTGCAGACGAGAGCCTCATCTCCCCCCCCCCACCCCAGAGGGGCTGCTGAGTTCAAACTTCTGATCTTGCAAGTAGCAGCTCAATTCATGACCAACTAAGGCACCAGACTTCTCAAATGGATATATAACATACCTCGCTTTATCTATTCCCCTCACAGGGAAGTTTCTGGACTCTCAAAAGGACAGTTCCTGGTTTTCCAGTTAGGCCACTCGGCCTATTGTACACTCTCATAAGCTCCCTTTGCAATAGTATTTACCACTTCATTCAAATCAGTATTTGTGATTCAGTTTTTCCTCTCTGAGTCGGTTCATGAGGGCAAACTGTATGAGTGTTGGCTTGTCACTTTATTCTCCATACAAACACAGCGAAGGATCTATTAGGTGGCCACCAATTATTTGTTCATAACATAAATACATTCATCTGGATTTCTTTTTATTTCAAAGTGCTTGATTACTGACCAGCAACCACCCTACAGAGAGAAAACCACAGCCCTCGTGTAGCCAACAGTTCCTTAAACACCAAACAAAGGGACAAGATGAGAGAAAAAAACATACCAAAGGAATTCTGTTGAAAAGCACCTGTCGACAGCTATTCATTACGCTAAGAATTATCATAACATCATTCCCAAGAAGAGAACACAGACACACACGAAGATAAATGCACCCAGATTAGTCTTTGTTTCAAAGAAAATAACTAATGCATTTTTCTGAGTTACTTTCACATTTGTATCTTGAAACTTGAATTGAATATTTATTTTGCACCAACTATAAAGCAGGGACTTTGCTAGCACGTAACATATATCATCACAGGCACGGAGCTCACCGTTCTCTGTGATTATAGCAGATCAGAGGGGAGCTATGAGTCAGATTGACTTGATGGCGGTGGGTTTTTATTGTACGTGAAGTTATAAAAGAATTCAAAGAAATTACAGAAAAATAGAAAGGCCGTCTAACAGCCAGCAAAGGCTTTCTGGAAACACTTATGATTTAGTGTGGAGGAAGTAAGTACACCCACGCTCTTTACACACACACACACACACACACACACACACACCAAAAACCCAGATTCGTCTTGGAGTCCATTTCTATTTATGGTGACTTCTAGAGCGTATGAAGAGAACTGTGTTCCATAGAAATTTCAGTAGCTACTTTTTCATAAAGAGGTTATCACACTTTTCTTCGGAGCCACCTCTGTAAATTTGAACCACACGCGGTTGGTTTAGAAGCCTCAGCCTTAAAGCCTGTATACCGTGGGTCACTCACAGACCGTCAGGTTGGAAGGAGTAGAGTGTTTGCATAGGTTGAGAGTTGTGGCTCTCATCGCCGGCCTGGGTTCGAGTCTTCGTGGTGAGAGTTTCCAGACAGGTGATATTGAATATGTTACTGAAGCTCTCCAGACAAAAGAATAGTAGCCACACCTTCCCTGAAGTTATGGTACTGATTGTGCCAGTGAACAACGTTAGAAACAAAAGTCACATAAGTGACACATTATTATTGCTACTGTTATTTGCTAATCAGATGATACTATGACATTTTTCCATTTACCTTCTCAGTCTGGTTTGCACCAGCACTAAGTCTGAAAGAGGAGCTCCTAGGCTTTCTCTAATACCCTCACCACATCCTTTCTCACTGGTGTCTGCTTTGTGGGATATACTGGACTGCTAACTGCAAAGTCTGCAGTTCAAAACCACCAGCTGCTCTCAGGGGGCAGGATGGGGCTTTCTGCACCTGTAAAGAATTACAGTCTCCCAAGTGCACAGGGGCAATTCCATCTGTCTTACAGCGTAGCGATGAGTTGGCATCTACTCAAAGGCAGTGAATTTGGTTTTGGAATGAGTAAGAATGTTTGGACTTAATAAAAAACAGCGGTTATGAACCTGTGGGTCCGCAACCCCTTTGAGGGGGTCGGACCAGCCTTTCACGGGGGTCGCCGGATTCATAACAGTAGCAAAATGACAGTTATGAAGTAGCGATGAAACTAAAGTTATGGTTCAGGGGTGTTCACCACAAGATGAGGAAATGTATTAAATGGCCATGGCATTAGGAAGGTTGAGAACCACTGATCTAAAAAACCCTCAGTTCTTCAAAGCCTCCCTCTGTAGGAGCTATATGGGAATATGTGCATTTCTTTGGAGGAGATTTAAGATTGCATGGGAATCACATGGGATGAAGGTCTGTTCAGCAAATTGCAACGTTTGTTTTCTTCCAGTAAGTATGGGATTTCTAGAGAATTGGTTGACTGACATAGCGGTGTGTAATTTTCATAGGGCATATCCCTTCAATGCTGGGTTATTATTCTTTTTTGATTTCTGGCTTCCTAGAAATATATCAAAATGTTAGGTGGTAACAGGCAATTTGTAAACAATAATCAAATAAAATAAGTGCCCCAAATTTCAAACAATTAGGTCTTTGGAAGAACACAATTGCCACTCATTTAGGTAACTAAAGTCAAGCTATGAATTACTAGTTTTAATAAGGCAACGACATGCCACTTTAAAAATTTAAGTGGCGTTTTGATGTCAATAACCCTCCTTTTAAAATGATTTTATTTAAATTTTCTTGACAATATCTCTGAAAAGTTCGCAGGGATTGCTAGAGTTTTATATCATTGGAGAAATGAAAATTAACTTGGATTATAGATTATGAAAAACCTGAATAGGAATGAAATATGATTTAGGAAAGCTTTTCAATAGATGGCATATAGTCTATCTGAACAGTCAACATTGCTCTCCATATATAGTAAAAATGAATGTGTGTTAATATGTCAGGTACTGATTCGATCTGTTTTGATGTGTTTCATGGAGTCAGTTGCAACTCAGAGTGACCCTGAGCTAACTGCTTGCAGGATTTCCTCAGTGGCAGTGGTTACAGAAAGGAACACCGAGGTTGTTTCTCCTGCAGAGTCTCTGGTGGGTTTGAAACACTGACTCTTCAGTTAAGAGCCACCTAGCAATTGTACCCCAGAGCTCCTTAGACTAACACTACCAATTCCAAATCGAACTTTATGTGATCAATAAAACTAACGTCAATTCTGACTCATGGCAACCCTATAGGACAGGATAGGATTTTGCCCGTGGGTTTCCAACATTATATAATTCCTTAGAGAAATCAAAAGCCTCTTATTTCTCCCTCAGAGCCGTTGGTGGTTTCAAATTGCTGACCACAGCATTAGCAACCCAACACATATGCTACACAGCTTTTGCAAATTTATAGCAAATTTTAAGTCCCACGGAATGAGACATTTTAAAGTTAGATCCTGATTTACTTAATAGACTTTTTAAAGTTCCTCACCTTCTTTGAAGTACAGTGAAAACTAGTTTTAGGTGACAAATTCTATGTAAACAAGACTTTGTTAACATAAATGTTCCGGAAAATATTGAGAAAGTTGTAATTTTCTGGAATTGACATAGCTTAGCATTTAGCTTGCAATCATATAGATCTTATTCTCAGAGAAATAAAAAGCTAAGAATGGACTTACTTTCCTCGAGCTGTTTCGAAAGTTGGCTTTTCAGAGTTTTCTCTTTGGCTTCCACCGGTGTCACCTCGGCTGAGGTAAGTTTGCCGTGGGGATCGATTCCCCATCTCTCCATCTGACTTTGGGGAGCTCTCTTGTTGATTCGGCTTTCTGGAAAAACTGCGAAGGAACTTCAGTGTGGAATTGGACAGTACCACTGATTCTGCCCCAGGACTAATTTTGAGGCCAGGATTGGTGGGGAGGACAATCTTTTGTGAGCGTATCTTTCCTTCTTGCGGCTTCTCCTTGGATGTGAGCGCCCCCTTTCTCTCAAGCTTGGATGGTGCGCTCACCTCCAGGGAAAGCGGCTTGGATAGCAGAAGGCTTTCTTGAGAGCTTCTTGCCTCCGGGGCTGTGGGTGATGTGGCCTCCGCGGCTGGTAGCATCGGGAGACCGTGTGTTTTATTCAGAGGAATGAACACAGGGGTCGTCTCTTGCTGAGGACGTCCACCCTCCGGGGTAGTCCCCGTGTAGGCCGTGCTGCTGTCTCCAAGACCTCCAGTCCATAGACTAGAGAGCAGGACAAACAGACTGGCTCCCTTCATTTTCAGCAGACTCTAGCAAGAAGGCTCCCTGAAACTGGGCAGCCAAGTCCTTCTGTCTGTCCTCTTCTTTGCCTCCTTCCACACGGAACCCGCTAGGTCAGAATGATGCTGATGTGAGACGGGTCAAGGAAACAGGTTTCTGTGTGTTCTGAACGGAGGAAGTTTGATTTCCTGTTTCTGTAGGTGTTTGGGAGCCTCTGACCTCGGGTAGGATGGGTGTGTGGATGCGTTAATCATTCTCGGTGAAGCTGCGGTTGACTGGGAAAATGCAGGCAGCGGCCATCGGGAAAACCCTGAGGAAAACATCCTGCAAGCACTCCTGTTTCTCGGGCCCCTGATTTCAAAGAGAAACTTTAAAGGTGAAAACGGCCTGTAGGGGATTTTTCTTAGATGGACTGAGTCAAGAAATCTCGTGTTTTGATGATTTCTACCCAAGGAAACAAACATTGTGAACATTTCTTGCACTTATTTTTCACTGTACTGTTTCTTCCAAAGAGACATGTAATATTCATATATAATATTCATACACTCTTTATAAATTTATACATAAGAATTCACTTACAAGATAGCTGCCCTTTCACCCTTCACAGATTGAATGATGAAAAACAAATATATGTGTGAGTTTATATATACAAATATGCATTTCCATTGGAGCACCTCTTGAAATTAATCTCAGTGATGACAAGTAATAAAAAATAAAAAAGCATACCTAAATGAATTAGGCAAATATTCCCAAAACTAAGTTTAGCTTTTACTCAAAGAACTTCTACCAGAGATATCAACTAATTAGATAGATAAGAACATTTTTACTCTGCCCATTTTAAAATTCATATGTTCTAGTGGTTGTTGTAGCTCTGTCACCACCAAGAAGTGAATCAATAAAACAAGAATGACATGGGAATAAATTAAAATGGTATTATCAATAATTCTGTTGTTCCTTACTATAGTACAAAGGTATACTACTTGTTGAAAATGGAGAACTGAATTGATCAATCACTTTTCTATTGTAGAAATGCTTCATTAGATTAATGATTTCACTACAACAGTAAATATCTGATCTGTAGGTTTCAATGAACTGGTTTCATTTGCAAAATTCCATGAAAGACTTCTAGGACCTACATGTTACTTAAGGTTTAATAGTTTGTTCATAAATTCAATTATTCATCTACTCAGTGATTACTTAAACAGAAGAGGGTGGAATACACTGTAAAAAATGTTACCGTGTTTTAGGTGGCAGTTTACACAGTACATTGGGTTCCTTCTGAACAGTTTTTTTACAAATCATTTCATGCTACTGTTGCACTTTGTACAATGTGTCCCCATTCTCATCATTTCCATTCTGACTTTCTCTCTGTTTCCATTGACCTAGCTTTGCTTCTCCTCCCAGCTTCTCATGTTTGCTTTAAAGGAAATGTTGACAACTTTTTCTCATGTACTTGATTGTTAAGGGAACACACTAAACCCCAAATAACCAAATCTACTGCCATCAAGTGGATTCTAATTACAGCATTTCCATGACTGTAAATCTTTGCTGGAGCAGAAAACCTTTTCCCTCAGAGAGGTTGTGGTGTGAACTACTACCCCTGTGATTACTAGTCCAATGCGTGCCCAACAGCGCAACCCGGGCACACATCGCCCATGGGTTATACGGCTTAGAACGTTTTTGCTTGTTTGTTGCTAAAGACTCTGAGTCAATTTCATTTTATTTATTTCTTCCTTTTAAAATTTGTGAGCAACTCAAACCATTATTTAGGTTTGACGGATAAGGTCAATTTTTTAAGGTAACATATACTATATATATATATATTTACACAATACATATACTATATATTATATACATATATCTACACAATACAACAATATATATTACACAATACAGCAATACCGTATTAAACCTTCCATATATGTGGCATTTTTTAGTCCACCTCCCATTCCTTCCCTCTCCCTGTTCCCTATTCTGCTTATTTTATATGACAATCTATGACGTGGCTGGAGGTGGCTCTAGAAAAACTTCCAGTTCCGACATCAGAATATCTTAGGACAATTGCCTTGGAGTTTCTCCAGTCTCCATTGGTTCAGTACATCTGACCTGTTTTAGGAAGTTGGGTTTTGTTTGACATATATCTCCTATTCTGTGTGGATTTTCTATTTTGATCCTGGTCAAGATGGTCAGCAGGGGTAGCCAGGCACCAGCACAATGCGGTTCTTCTGGTCTAAGGTTAGAAAAGGTTGTGATTCATGTACGCTCTCAGATCCATCCAACAGAATGTTCTTTTAGATGCTGATAATATGAAAGGAAGGAAGGAAGAACATTATATAATGCTATTCAGTTTTGTAGTGTTGTTAATATTTGTCCCTAATCCTGGATATAGGATACTAGAATTTTAAATAAAGCTTATTTTTTTTCCTTCCCTGAGCTACTAACTACTTGATCCTATTTCATTTCTCCTTTAATATTAGCTACTTATGTCTACCACTCGTGCAAACTGATGACATCTTGGAAGTACATTGCATGGGGCTAAACTATCACACCTACTGATTAGCAACGGCAACAATGAACTTTGATGCAAAGTTAAATTCATCTGTTTGTGTGATATGTGACAGAACAATCCCACAAACCTTGCATTTAATAAAATGTCAAAAGGTTTCAAACCCAGGCAACAATTAGGTCCTAAACACAGTAAGTCAACTGTGTACTTTTCACAAGACAAACATTAGTCTCAATATCCAGAAAAAGACATTGTAGCTTCATCATTGGGAAAGGACAGAAGCAGCTACTCTTGGCAGAATAGTGATTCAATAAAATCCAGATAGACTAGATAAGTGGACATTCTTGGATATTTAAGAAACAATCAGAATGCAGACAACTGTAATATTCTGTTTTGCCTTTGTGCTTTGTGAAAATTCCTTGGTCTTGCTCAGAAGTGAACTCCAATAGTGAGGGGTCACACATTGGATCTATAATTGATCGCAAAGAGCTATCACATAGCAGTAAAATGGAACTAATCTAAGGAATTCATTTCACCTCGAGAAAGGCATTGATGAATAATGGCCTTAGTCACCACCATCCTAGCTTGCCAATGACATTGTGATCGAAATGCTAAAGTTTGGTATCTCATTACTAGCCCACTGAACCATCTTGTGCAGTAACTCCCCAGGGCACCCCCATTTCATTCGATGGTTTCAGGTGTACGGATCAGTCCTTAATTGGAGACATAAAATATCTGTGCTCCAGAAACCTCCAGGGGCCTAACCTCAAACTCTGCTTCCTGAGATTCATTAATACTCATCAAAGCACAATTAAGAAAAATGATTTTCCTGGGGGTGGGGCTGCCTGTAGGGTACCTGGTGCGTTCATTCTTTTAGATATTCTCAATATTATCCCTGGGTGAAAACATACCCTCAGGGTTTTCTACACCTGAATCTCACTCATTCTCACTGAACCCACTGCTGCCTAGCAGATGGTCAATATTAAATCCCTATGCTTCTCCTATGGCAATGTAGTCACTTGAGATTAATTTATAAGGAAAAGCAAAACAACACAAAAATCCATGAGCTCATTTACCAAGTGCTATTATTAGGTTTTCCCATCATTTTTTTCATTACAATAAGTAAATAATTAAATATGTACTATAAACTTACTGATTCCTAATTGAGGAGACAATGGCTCCTTTAACTTTTATCATTACCTCATCATCAATATGAATTTCTGCTTAATCACAAGGTAACATTTTAAAAGTTTAAGTTAAAAATGAAAATCAATAGGCTTTAAAAGAGAAGCTTATACTTTATAATTGATTGAAAATGCAAAATACCTAGGTTAACGGGAAATCTTTACAACTTCTTTCTTTTTTCATATAAGAAACTATTTTTTAAGTACTTTAAAACTGTGAAGAGATTTCATATAACCATCCTTTGCAAGTCAATTCTATCAAATAATAATTCTAAAAAGGTTTTTTCAAATTTCTGTTGACAGACAATAATTTTTGAAAATGTTAAATTTGCATGTAGACAGTGGGAATAATCAAAATATAGCAAAGACCAAGGGAAGGAGAGGAAAATAGTTTACATTGTGCTTTGGCTTTATACAATTTTCAATATTCATTGAACTGAGCACTTAAAATCTCTACATTTTATTGTATGCAAATTATAAATATTTTAAGTGAAGGAAAAATGTAATCAGTTTGAAAACCAAGAATGTTTTTCCTCCTAGTACTTTATCAATCATTCTTTAATCAAATATTTAATATTTATCTTAACATATGCAACAAATATAATACTTATATTCTTCTGGGGAGCAGATAAAATATATGGACCAGAAATAAATCTAAATGGAATTGTATTTACCCCTGCATCTCAGATTCTAAAATATGAAATGGATTGGGAAGAGCAGAGTGTACTTTCTTCAATGTTTCCTGAGAAATCATCTAGACTCAGTCAATTTAAAGTTTAGAATACGTGTTCAAATTTTAATAGAGGAGAAAATATTTAGAAGGGAGAGCTGGGAGGATGAGGAGAAAATAAGGAGTTGATACAAAGGGCTCAAGTGGAAAACAAATGTTTTGAGAATGATGAAGGAGACAAATGTACAAATGTGCTTGACACAATGAATGTGTGTGTGGATTGTGATAAGGGTTGTATTAGCCCCCAATAAAATGATTTTTTAAAAGAAACATTTCCAATAAACTATGCATATATAAGCATGCATTTACTGTTAAAGTAAGATGAAATTGATAAAATAATTCCACATCAGAAGTTGCAAAAAACAGAAGCCTAATAGTAGTTGAGCAGCAATTTATCAATCCCTTTCCTCTTCTGCCAGGACAAACCCACTTCATGCAGGAAGACTGATGCGCAACAGTATCTCCCCATCATTTAAAAATTCAATGGAAGAGGTAGTGTGATTCTACTGAAAAGCTATTGTAATGGACTGACTTCAACTTCACAGTAAAGAACATAACCTGTCTGAGAGTGCCTTTTCTTAAGCACCTGGAAGATGATTCATATAAAAGCTTAATATCCCAGGTACTGACAAACTCAATAGTAAGGCATTTTAGAAAAGACCAGCTGTTGTAAACAGGTGCAATATCAGAACCAAGATTCAGAAATAATGCACAACTCACTTTCCATTTATCTGAAGTATTCTCTAGAGTAATATTCTGTGTATAACTTATTATACTTTATTTTATTGGTTGTATCATTTCTGTTCACTACTCAAACACTGAATTACTGGATCCAGTATACAACTTGGAACAAAACTGATATAAATCAGTTTACCGAGACATACAGTAATTAATTGGGTAGAAAAGAAATATAGTAATTAATTGGGTAGAAAATCAATCTGAGATGGACCTAGTATGACCAGGAATAAGTTATCTCCCATTCCCCTTTGACAAAGAGAAAGCATATTTGGGATTGGCAACTCTTGACAAACAAATTGCGCTTAATCAATACTCCTGGGTTATTACTTGTGTTAAAAGGCATATAATTCAAATATACACCCACAGACACAGACATTGGCATTCACACAATAGGGAAATCCCTGCTTTTACAACTACAAGACTTAATTTTAGCAAACCAAGGGCATCTGATTACAATGCTCAACATTTGCAGATTTTATATGTCCTGGGTAGCAAACAACCATTTGCCTTTGGAATCCTTTAATATGTTGGAATGTGCAGATCCTGAATGAAGACAGCCACTGTAAGTCAGCAGCATCAATTTTTAAATTTAAGGAAGGTATGTGTGTCAGTTTTACAAAGAAAGTTCCAGGATTGAAGGACAAAGCTGCCAGACAGAAATGTAAACTTTGTAGATGCTACCACACACTACATGAAAATTAAAATGTTGCTTTCATAGGAATTACATGCTGTTGCTTAGCTTACCTGTCTAAAATTCTGTGTACCACCAGGGTTAAATTAAACAAGCAGCAAAGGGACTTTAGCCACTCAAAGCGTTCTTAAAACTATAGGGGGAAATATGGTCTGGGCTTGAATACAAGCAATTTCAACAAGCACCATTCTTACTCACGTGTCACTGCTTCTGCTCCCAATCCCCAATATATGATGCGCTCTGTCCTCACTTGGTCTACCGGAACCTACTTTTTCCTGTTCATGCTTATGCAATCATTGATCTTTCTCTTCAAGTCATTTGTCTATCTTTTAATAACCATAAGTCTGTGTAGTGTTAAAAAAGAATGTATCATAGCAAATAATAGGAGATTTGAACCATATATATTTTTTTAATTCAAGTATTTGTCTGCTGACATGTGATAGGATATATCATTTTGGCCTTGTCAGACTTCAGGTGTCTCCTCTGTGTTCTTCTTTCAGTGATGATTTATGTCAATACATAGGAGACCGCCTTATGTAATGTAAAGTATTGTGAGCTATATTAGTAACATTGGTTTATTATTATATCAAGCAACTATAGTTAGATTTGATCAGTCCTCTGTTCATATCTGTTTTCTCTCATCTTTTCATCTAAGGGTCTCGGGTCACCTTTCCTTGAAGTTCTTTGGTCTTAAGGAAGGCTAATGTTTACTGTAAGTACCAGGAAGCTTTCTGCCTGGCTCAACTACTTTATAAATCCACTTCATTTCGCTAAGGTTATATATTTTCTGAATTTTTTCTGGTTTTGCACAATAGAATAGCAGATTAACACTGATCTATTTTGTTCTGAAAATAGGTATAATAATTATTATGCCCTAGTTATGTGACAAGCGCTATATCAAGTGTCAAGAAACAGTATTACCTGGTTTTGATTTTTCTAATAAGCCTGTCACATAGCTTCCCTTATAATTATTTTACTAAAAATTCAAGTAACTGCCCACAGAACCTCAACTGAGAAATAACACTTGTTGGAACCTAGGTCTTTAATTTTTCCAGGGCTTAAATTGAACTCAGTCCCCCAAGTTAACCTAATTTCATATATCAATGGAGAGTTATCATATTGCCATTAACATGTAAAATTTAACTCCTGTTACATTAGAAAATTGGTAGAAAGAACACGAACAGAGCTTTGTGCTTAAAAAAAAAAAGAAAGTAGGCATAATTGAAAATGCACCAGCGTCCCTCCTCCATGGCCTATACCCAGAACAGTGGGAATTTCTATACATTTAACACGGTAGCAAAGATGAACAGTTGAACCGTACAAAAGTTATTTTAACCGTTGACTGAGTCTCAATTGGGTTAGCTCTGTAACTTACCATGAGCTGTAATGACAGGTTTCGACAATCTTGTCTTTGGGCTATTTTGATGTCTTGAGACTCTTCGGTATCTAGAGGTAGAACTACGGGTTGTTCCTCTCCATGCCAAAGCCCACTTACAGGAAGCTGGGAGCTGAATAAGGTCAGAGGACAGGCACAAGGTCAGGTCTTTGAGACAGGTAATCCATAAACCTGGGTGGGACCCCATCCAGGCCAGGTGGGATTAATTCAATCAGTGGATAACCAGTAGCATGGACCACACCTCCCAACGGGGGCGGGGAGTTTTTTTTTGGGGGGGGGCTGCTGAAAATGCCAAAAGCATTGAATCCACTCTCTCTCTCAGCAGCGACTAGACACATTCAGCAAGGCGGGTATGCGGTGGCCCCTCTGCGCCAGCCTGAGGGTTTCTCTGGCCTCCGTGTCCACAGGTGGGTGTGACGTGCCTGAGGGGGCCTGGGTAAAACTGAAACTCCTTCTGTCATTTATAAAAACCCACTTGGATGACAAACCAAGCTTCCACATGAATTCTTTCTCATGTGACGCCAAGGACCCTAACATAACTGAGAAACCGAACAGTACCAGCAGTTCCTCTTGGGTCATGGTAAATGCCACACATTTCTTTTTCTTTCTTTTTTTTAAAAATCAATGCTATTTAAACACTATTACCCAAACTGATTACATGACTGATACTCAACAGGGACCTGCAATCTCTTTAAAACCAACAATAGCAAACTATTTTTTTTCCAAAGAAATTTTAAGAACCAGGTTGTAAAACTGGGGTTTGGCTTATACACGGGTCAGTGGTAACCCAGCGAGGTGTAACATCTCACTGCCCCCCCCTCCCCTCCCAGGTCACTGGATGAGTGACCTTTATCTCCCAGATGATTTCCTTTTTACCTCTGTTCATTCAAAGCACCGCTGACACTGCAGAGTTTTGAATGTTTGTTTACTCACATCTAACCAAACAGAGCCATCCTATGACATGGCCAGCTCCAATTCTCAGAAGCGCCCATAGTGATTCACTTACACCAGGAGCTAAACTGGTAAGGATGTGTCTGTGGCTGCTCTCCATCTCTCCCCTCTGGTCTCTGTGTTAATTCACATCCTGTATCCCCAGCCCCCCACCCCCACCCCCACTGACTTCTCCCCCTCCTACCTGCTAACACTTGGGGGGTGGCATTACCATTACAATGAAAGTTATTTTTCAACGTCTTGTTTTTTTATCCTATTAGAAATGGATACTCTTGAATGAAAACAAAAACTGGTCATATGAGTCTGGTTTCAAAATGAAGGTTGTGTCAAGAGCAGAAGAGAGCAATAACAGTATTGCAAGTAGGGAATTCTGTGTTGATGAAAAGCAAGTGAGGGAGTGAGGGAAATGAAGGCTGACTTGGAACAGACTCCAAAAGCTAAAAAAGCTCTTCGTTGTTTAACATCTTTTTATGGAGTTCTAGAGAGTGAATTGCATAAATGGGTTATGGAGTGTGGTCAAAATGGTTACTGTGTAGCACACATGGGAATCTGCATGCATGCTCTACAAATGGCTAAGGTTGACAAATATAAAGCACCAGGCTTTGATAAATTTCCTTCATCAGCAGGGTGATGTACCCGCTTCATGAAAAGGTTTGGCCTACCGGCATGTTTGAGACAAAGAACAAAGATTTCCCAGAAATTGCCACAAGACCTTGAAGAAAAAATTATGTCATTCCAGTCATTTATCATAAAACAAAGAAGGATTAATAATTATGGCCTGGCAGTTATTGGGAATATGGATGAAACTGCCATGGCTTTTGATATTCTAAGCCACAGAACTGTGTCAAGTTTAGTAGGAAAAAAAAAACATTTTTCTCAGAACCATAGGAAATGAAAAAAAATACTTTACAATTGTTCTATCATGTTTGGCTAATGGAACTAAGCTGTGTCCTGTCATTCTTTTTAAAAGAAAGACCTTGCCTAAAAAGATGAATTTCCCACCAAGAATTACTGTGCGTGCACATGTTAAAGGCTGGACGGATGAAGACAGAACAAAAAAATGGCTGGAAGAAATTTGGAACCGACGACCAGGAGCAGCCTTAAAGAGAAAGCCATCATTACTTGTTAGGGATATGTTCAGAGCCCACCTATCGGATGACATGAACAAATTGGCAAAATCTAGTAAAGTTACTTTAGCCGTTATTCCAGGTGGGCTTACTTCTGTACTGCAACCTCTGGATGTATGTTTGAATAAGCCTTTTAAAGACCGCGTGTGAAGGATGTGGCATGAATGGATGTCATCTGGTCAAGCCTTACTAAGAACAGGAGGAAATCTCATGAAGCCTGACATAGAGTTAATAGCAAAGTGGGTTCAAGATGCATGGGAAGGCATTCCAGAAGACATGGTGTGACGTGCCTTCCAGAAATGTAGTATTAGTAATGCTATGGATGGCAGTGAAGACTGCGCTTTGTATGAAAATGACAGCAGTGATGGTGATGACGGTGATCTCAGTGAGGACAGCATCTATGATGACCTCCCACCAGTTGAAGCTTTGCATCGGGATACAGATGATGACGAGGGATCCAGTTTTGAAGGATGTTAACTCTACAGTTTAGCTTGGTTGCTGATTGAGCTCAGGGAATAGTACTCTTAAGGTATCATTGTTGATACCTTATTGTTTTTGTTGAACCGATTTTCCACTTACTGTGCTGGTTTACTAATGTTAAATGACTTGTGGTCCTTTATGTTTTTTATTTGCAATAAATATTTACATACATTACCCCAGTAATGTCTCAATTTTTAGTAATTTTATTTTCATTTGTTTTGATTATTGAAACTCACCCATAGCTTCCACCCTAGGCTTCTACTCGAGTCAATCAGTTTTTCTGGTTTCCCAGGTAATAATTAGGTACCTCAGCTTATACTTGGGTCGGCTTTTATTCAAGTATATACGGTAGTTCATAACTCTATGGACAAGTAGATGAATTCTACGTTCCAATGTAATTCTAGCCTCTACCCAACAGCATTCAGTTTTTATCACATGGCCTTTGCTCAGGCAGCATTGAGCTTATGTTAATGGTGGTGGAATAATTTAGAAAAGGATATCAATAATGATTGTACACCAAGAGGAGTATAATCAATGGAACAGAATTATGCGTGTAGGAGTTGTTGAATTAGAGAATACTTTGTTGTGTATATTTTTGCCAAATTAAAAAAAAGATGAATAACAATATGTACAATGAAGAAGCAAATGTTCTAAAATTGCGACAGTGATTGTGCAACTCTTCTTGATATGATTGAATTATTGAATTGTATCATATGTGAAGTTCCAATAAAACAATTTAAAAGATAGTTATCTATATCATATAACTAAAATATAGAAATTTAATTCTATCCAGATTAGACATGAGGGTTGGACAATAATGGAAATTCAGGCATTTTACTTGAGCCTGGGTTTAGTGGATAGTCAGCCACACCTCACTGACAGAATCTACCTAATTCTTTGCTAAATCATTTGGCAGCTTCTCATACAGATCCTGCAAGTGGATGTAAAGTGAGTTATGGTCTCTGTGTACTGCAGTCAGAATTTCTAGGGTGCAGAGGAATCCCAGGATTCTCCCTGGTCAGCCAAATCTCCACATTTGGTTTCTTTCCCTTTTGACACATTTGTCTTTCTGTTGAATACATTTCTTCTCCTGCAAAGTGGTTGTGGGAAGGGATCTGTGCTTAAATGATCATTTTGATATTACAGGTTCAATCATGCACATAATAGGTGATGAATAAATACACATTGATGTGGTAGTTATATAATCATTTGTGATTTGAGGATTAAGAATATAGGGGTGGAATCTAGCCTGTCAATTAAATCATAGACAATGAAGCCTCTGTGTGGGCATGGCCTTCTCCTGAGAATTCCCAGAAATCTGGTAGGTCCTCCTTGGAGGCTGGAGATACTTCTCTCTCTCTGTCACTCCCTGGCAGACATTACAGCTGACAAGACACATGGAACTACACTAGTACCTGGAGAAGCCACATGGACCTACCCTGATGCAACCAGACCTCTGAAGCTGGAGAAACCACAGAAAGACCCCTGCCAGCGCCGAGATGCTTACAACGCCACTGGATCCAAAGACTTTCTACCCACTGGCCATGATCATCCTGTATTCGGCATCTCTGCATGTGTTTTGTGAGTCTGGAGAGGACTTTATAGATTGGTATCAGACATATGGGCTAGTATCAGACTTATAAAGTTGGACTAGACTGGGTTGGGATGCTTTCTTAATGTACAATTACCCTTTATATAAAACTTCCTCTTATATAATACATATGCGTGCTTATGAATTTGTTTCTCTAGTCGACGCAGACGAACACAATTGAACTGCAGTGTTTTTGTGTTGCTTCCTTAAGGCTCAGTACTGGAAACTGTGACGTTAACATTGCACTCTTATGCTTTGCTCTGTGAAGAGATTTTGTCTCTTTCACCCTGATCATTTGAAACTCCCCAGTTAAACACACTGTTCATGTTGAAAGGCAGTTGCTCATTGTTGAAATATGACTCTCCAAATCTTAGCCTGTTTAGATCTCTCTGCCTAAAATCCTTTTAAAAAATGTTTAGATTCATAGAAGTTAAAGTACTAGTGTACCGAAATTGCAGATTAAAAAAAAAAACACTGTTTAAGTGAGATAGAAGAAACTGAGGCGAAAAGAATCTATTAAGCAAAATAAAAAATAAAGCACTGGGTTTTATTTTTTTATAATGAAGCAGACATTCCACACATCTCTGCTTTCATCAAATGGATGGAACTATAACATAATAGAAAGATGGAAAGCATGAAAACAAGTTGGTAAATTTACCTTCAACACTTGAAAATGAGTTGGTAAATGTTCAAGCGTTTCAGGAAGTAGCATACAATGATTAATGAAGAAAGATGTCCAAGTGGCACTGAAGGCATGAGGGGAAATTAGACCCTCTGAATTAAGGACTGCCAGTTCACATGATTCCCCAGACAGCTGCTCATATGTCTGTGCCCAGGAACTAGAGCAACACTGGAAGAAATCTCTATTCATTTCAAAGAAAGGTGATCCAAACGAATGTAGAATTATCAACTAGCATTCATATCACAGACAAGTAACTTTGGTTGAAGATGATTTAAATACTGCATAATGCTACTATGACTGTGTGAATGTGTTTGAAAACAAGATTTTCATTTCACCCAGCAGTGAAATTGAGTTACAGGATAAATATATTTGGTTTAGATTTTTTTAAGGAACTGCAAGACATTTATTTTCAACATAATCGCATCATTTTTAACTCCATGAGAAATGTATGAGTGTTCTATGTTCTCCACATCCTTGCCAATACTCATTATTACCCACCTTGTTTATTATATGACCATGCTAGTGGGTGAAATTACCACGTGTCTGTCAGTTTGTCACACTGTGATGATTGTTGTCATGGGTATTTCAATTGTCAACAGGGTCACCCAACTAGAGCAGGTTTCAGCAGAGCTTCCAGACTTAAAACAAACTACTAAGAAGGACTCAGTGGCCCATTTCAGAGGAAGCAGCCACAGAAAATCTTACGCCTAGCTTCAAAACATTGTGAGATACCGAAACGACAAAGCCTTGGACAATCTGAAATGACAAAGCCTTGGAGAATCTACGGAGTAGTTCTGTTCCACTCACTAGTGCTTACCTCGTGTCGGAATGGACTCTGTAACAACTAACAACAATTGGATCTTAAAAGTGTGTTGTGGTAGTTACATAATCTGTTGTCAATTTGAGACTTAGGAGTGAAGGGGTGGAGCTTAGCCTGTCAATCAGGTCTCAGCTTGATGACCTCATATGGAGCTGCTAAGGAGGTAAATAACTCACTGGCGGTGGGACACTGACACACTCCATGTGAGACATGCTTGCTGACAAGACACATAGGGCTACACTGGAGCTCTGGAGCTGATGGAGCCACCTGGAGACCCCTGTCAGCACTGAGATGCCTCTACTGCCACTGGATCCATAAGACTTTCCACCCACTGGCTTGTGATCTTCCTGTATTCAATGTAATTGTATGTGTTTTGTGAGTCTGAAAAGAAATTTATAGATTGTTATTGTACATATGGGCTAATATCAGACTTATGGTGTAGATCTGGATTGGGCTGGGATATTTTCTCAGTGTTCAATTGCTCTTTTATATAAAACTCTTTCTTTGACACATATGAGTATCTGTGATTTTTTTTTCTCCAGGCAACCCAGAGTAACACGTGTGTTTTCTTTACCCCTGTGCTTTATGCTTTCCTCAGCCTCAGATTGTTTCTCAGAGAGATGTACTACTTACTTAGGACTCAAATACTTGTGAGGAGCCCGGTTACTGGGGTGCTGTAAAATTTCTTCTCTCTGTTACTTTGCCTGGCAAATTTTATCTGCCCTATGTGTTTCCATTCCAACAACTCAGGGGAAACCAGACCTATTAGGTAATTCTCCCTGGAAATTTTCTCCAGGAATAACCTGGGGGCAACCTTATTTATTTCTCTTTTGTCAGAGTGCACTGTTGTCCAATATACCATGCTCTGAAAGTCCTTGTTTCATATATATATTTTTTTGTTTTTAATTTATATCAGGCAGAAGAATAAATCCACCCCATGTTAATTCCATCTTCAATGGAGCTCAAATTTTATAAGTCAATTTTGGGGAGGAATGGAGGTAAGTTGCTCTACCTATGTAATACAAAGGACTTGTTTAATCACACGGAGTCATATAATGATTTCCAGGTTACATTTAAAATACTCTAATTCACTGACCCCAAGTCACTGATTACTTATGAACCACTTACAGAGTTAAACATAATAAAAGAAAGTATTCTTTAAGAACTCTTTCCTCCTATTAGAGCATTGGTTCGCAATCTTGCTCATGCCACATCCCTTTGAAATAGTCCCTCTTGTTGGGGTGACTCACCATATGTAAAATTATTGCTACTTCATAACTGTAATTTTGCTACTGTTATTAATCAGGCGACCCCTGGAAAGGGTCTTTCAACCCTCAAAGGGTCATGACCCACAGGTTGAGAACGGCTGAATCAATGGTATTACAATATTAACACTATAATCCGTTAGTGGTATTTAGGTATTAACATACTTCCTAATTTAGGCAGGGTTTGTTTTCTCTCTCTCTCTCTCTCTCTCCTCTCTCCTTTCTCCTCTCTCCTCTCTCCTCTCTCCTCTCTCCTCTCTTCTCTCTCCTCTCCCCACAGTTTCGAAGCATTCATGATAGCTATATAGAAGAATCTAATTCCAAAACTTAGTTTTGCAATTCCACTTGCAAACATTATAACAGAAAAGATTCTGCCCCAAGCTCAATTGAAATAACCTGCTGCAAATATTAAACTACTTCTGTAAATAGCATGAAGGAAGTGATTTATATGTACACTAGACTAATGATCATTCTGTAACATCACAAAAGTTAAATTGTCCAGCACTTTCCTGAATTTTATTTCATCTGCTATTATTGTAATAACATCAGTGTACCAACAATCTTTTTGACAAACTGGAGAGAAATGTGATGTCTTAATTAGTGTTCTCTATTTTACATCTCTGACTTCTAATATCTATTGCAGTGACTACACAGAACTAACTGACAAAAATTCACGATTCAAAATGTTGGAAGGAAATTCACAAGTTGTAGTGACAGAGGTAAATAAGGACATGTGACAAAGTTTTCAGGTCTGCTGACAATGACCAAAGGGGCCTAACACTGTGCTGTCCGCATCAACTCAAGCTCCAGTTCCCTAAATTAAGTGCGTAGATACACCGCAAGCTGGCTTCCTGGATGAATGCACTCAGCTTGACTTACTCTCTGCATTGGGAAGCGCATTACTCGATTCCATGCACTGGCTCCTGGGTGTGCTGCAGCCCTCTGATAGTATAGCTAGCTGCCTTCTGCATCCAGGAGGTTCATTGCCTGGTGATCTTGGGCTCAGAGGATGCACTCCACTCCTAGTTCTTGCTGGTAATGAGATCCGTCCTTGTGCTTCCCAGCAGACTCATTTATATTTGGCAGGATGGAGCTCCAGGGACTCGTGCTTACAATTACCCACAGGTGAATTCTATCAGTGTCTCCCCCATCTTCTTACCTAACCCAGGCAGGAAAAGGTCCTTGGTGGGGCCACACTCTTTGACTAGAAGAGCCACATTAGATAATCCACTGACCCTGCAAGAAGGGGACAAATGAATCCATCAATAATTCATATGCACAGGATATTACCCAATCAAAGTAGTATATTTAATCTATATTCTAGGAAGTCTAATCTATAACTGTTTCAATTTTTAATATACTTAAATAAATTCTTAAAATATTTAGTAATAAATAATCACAGACATATGTATGCATGAGTTGAATTTTTCTTCTTAAATGGTGGCATTTATTGTATTAGTTAATTTTATTAGACTTTTGGTGAAATAAAAACAAAAACTACAGCAGTTAAACAAATAATTAATATATTTTTCTTATAACAGCCAAATAAGAAAGGCTATCATTGTTGCTAGTTGCTATTGATTCAATTATAAATGCACTTACATATATTTAATGAAAATTATTCCACAAAAAGCTTTGGATAAATATTTTTAATGAATCAATTAAGGTATTGTTTAGTTTTCCCTTCATATGCATGGTTAATTATATATTCATATAATAGTCTAGGAAATTTTATTTAAATGGAGATAAATTATACACTTCAGATTATTAAAGAGATCAAATATTTTAAAATAGCAATTTAAATCTTCCAAATCTAGAGTATGTATTTATGTGTTGCCATAGTTACATGTTAATTCCTAGTTGCTTATCTTCATTGTTTATAACTAAACACTACTCTCATCTTTAATATTTCCATGTAAATTAAGGTACACTCTCTTTTATAACTGAGTAGCCTCATAATCTCCTACATCTGATATTTTACTTTTCATTTTAAACCATAGACTGAACTAAATATGAACAATTGCTGACATTTAAGTAAATAGTTATACAATGGTAATATTTATCATAATTTTAAAGCTATAACTTATACAACTATTTAAAATAATAATACACTCTTTTGAACACAAATTCAGAAATACAATATGATAAATTCAGAAATACAACATGAGTAAATTACTGTATCTTTCTCTTTTTAATGCATTGAGAGATGAACTAAAATAACATACAAGCATTACAATACAGTTGATTCTTACTCAGCGTGACTCTAAAGGACAGAGTAGAACTGCTCTGACTGGGTTTCCGAGGCTGGGAATATTTACCAAAGCCAACTGCCTCATCTACCAACTCGGGAGCTGCTGCTGGTTTCCAACTGCTCGTTCTTCTGTTAGCTGCCTAGCCAATGCTTACCCCACTGCGCCAACAGGATGACTTTGAACTAAATCCCAAACTTACTTCTAGTGAGTTGATTCAGGTCCTTAGTTACCTAAATAGGATTTTTAAGGATGTAAATCTTTATGGGAGTAGATCTCCATATCTTTGTGCCTGCCCAGTCTGGCTACTGGATTTGAATCCTGGTGCTGTTAGAATCTAGATCTCGCCCAATGGGCCACGGAGCTCTTCTTTGACCAGTGTGTTATAGAACATCTTCTCTTTGAAGGTTATCAGAGAATTTGTCCTTCTAAAGCACATGTCATTTTGTTTCTAAACAACAGATGGCACTATGGAGTACTAGATTCATTTTACAAGGTTTTATTTTCCTTTTCCTTTTAGTCAGTCAAAATGATATTTTCTAAGTCTTAATACAATTAGCTTTAATTTAGTTAACTTTTCTGACATCTAGTCTTAGAAATATAAAAAACCATAAAAATAAGATTTTGTTGTATCATGAACAAAACACTGCTCATTTATAAATAGCATCTACTTTTTAAAAGGGCCTCCAGTGGTACAATGGGTGATGCTTTGCTGTTAATTGAACGACTGGTCTTTCACAGTCATCAGCGGATCTACAAGAGAAAGAAGACTTCCTATTACTACCACTACAGTCCATTACTACCATTGAGCCAATTCTGTCTCACAGCAACTGTGTGGAGAGCAGGGGGACTCGCCCTTGTTTCCCCTCTTTACTGGTGCAGAACACTTTGTTGTTCTCTGACGAGTGATTGGTAGGTTTAACTGCTGACCTGAGAGTTAGCAGTTCTGTAAAGATTTACTCTTGGGACCCATATGGGGTTTTCCTTTCTCAAACACTTTTTTAGTTTAGAATACACAGAGGGAAAATTTAGAAGGAAGATGGGAAAAAGAGGGTTCTATACCTCCCCTCCCCGCCCCAGTTAATACATATTCCAACCCAGTGTTGGAAGATCAGATCTATTTATTGTAGAATTCTGTCATGGATGCAATCTGATGGGTGCAGACTGCTTCATCTTTCTCCAGAAGGTAGATATAGAGTGTGAACCACTGACCTCAAGGTTAGGAATCCAACACTTACCTATCAGTACCACCAGAGCTCCTGCAGAGCAGGAGCGGGAATACCAAGGAAACATGTGTATAGGTGGCACGTCGATGAACAGATGAGGTCCTTTTTGTCTGGAACTACATATTTAGTCCTACTGCAAAATATTTTCAGCTTACACAGAGAGGTAGTATATTAGGATAATTTTCAACTGAAAATAATTTCCAAAATATTGATTGTTTTAATAAAATAGAAATCATTTCTCTCTTGTGACAAAGTTCACAAAAATGTAGTCAAATGCTTACACGCCAACTCTGTTCTAGAAATTTCCACGCTCCTAGATTATATCTAACCTACTGCTCTGCCATCTCTAGCATGTATCCCTTGCTTTTAAAGTCAAAAACCACAGTTATTGCTCTGTCCATCAAATATTGTGTTTCAAGTAATAGAACAGAGAAATGAATGGAGAAGAAGAAATGATTTAAAAAATGAAGAAACACAAAGTACCACCTGTCTTTTAAAGAAGACTGGAACAGTAGTTCTCAACCTGTGGGTTGCGACCCCTTTGGAGGTCGAACGACCCTTACACAGGGGACACCTGATTCATAAGAGTAGCAAAATTACAGTTATGAAGTAGCAATGAAAATAATTTAATGGTTGGAAGGTCACCACCACATGAGGAACTGTATTAAAGGGCCGCGGCATTAGGAAGGTTGAGAACCACTGCTCTAGACACTTCCATACAACGTTGGGGGTAGTGGTGTAAGGGACCATCGACCTGTTTCCAGTTCATACGCTATGTACAGCAGAACAAAACACAATCTAGTCCTACACCATCCTCACAATTGTTATATTTTAGCCCAATGATCAGTCACGGCGTCAATCCATCTTGTCCAGGGTCGTCTTCTTTTTCACCGCCCCTCTAGTTTGCCAAGCATGATGTCCTTTTCCCGAGACTGATCGCTCCCGATAACGTGTCCAAAGTTTGACAATGCCATATGATGCTTCTGCTAATACTTCGTGGGCCAAACATTAATCACATTAATCCGAAAGATTTGCCACAAAATATACTTTCCTCCACTCTATCTCGACATTGTCTTAGAGTAGTAGTCAATATAGAGATCGATGAAACACATACCAACAATTAAGAATCTCATTGCCCTCAAGTCCGTTCTGATTGACAGTGACCCCTCAGAGCGGAGTAGAGCTGCTCCGCTGAGTTTGTGAAACTACAGCTCTTTACAGGTGTAAACTGCTCCTTAGGAGCAGTTGGTGAGCCTCATGCACAAAGCTTGCGGTTAGCAATTCATGTGTAACCCACTACACATGAGAGTTCCCTAGACACATCCTTTTCTATTATTTTTGAGTGTGACTATAAATGCTGTACTATTTAAATAGCCTCTTATTTTTATTGTTGTAATGAAATTCAAATGAATTTGATTGAAGTTAAAGTCAAGGAAAATGCACTATGCCCTGTTGCTATGGAAACTAGAAGAACGGAAATGAGTGCATGATTTTTCTAGCATTAAAGATCATTTCTAACCATATATTTAAAAAGAAATTTTCCATGATTTGCTTAATAGTCACAGAATAAAAAAGGACTATTTTTTCTCAGTGGACAAAACAACAAAAACCCAGAATTGTAACTGATCTGACATATTTGTAGCAGCTCTGTAATTTATTTGATTTAATTAAATTTTCATTTTGTTTTCAGAATGAGTTGTTGTTGTGAGATGCCACTGAATTGCTTCTAACTCCAAGCTCCCCTTTGTAGAAAGGAACATAACTCTGCCTCGTCCTGCTCCATCCTCACAATTGTTATGTTTGAGCCCATTGCTGCAGCCACTGTGTCAATCCATCTCCTAGAGAGTCTTTCTCTTTTTGATGAATATCTACTTTATCCAGCATGATGTCCTATTCCAGGGACTGGTCTCTCCTGAGAACATGTCCAAAGTAAGTAAGATGATATATTGATATATTGTCATTCTCATTTCAAAGGACCATTCTGAGTGTACTTTTTCCATAACAGATATATTTGTTCTTCTGACAGTCAAACTCTATAATTCAAATGCATCAATTCTTCTTGGATCTTACCCACTGATTGTCTAGCTTTTTATGTATATAGGGTGATTGAACATACTATACTTGCTTCAGACACTCCTTAATTTTCAAAGTGACATCTTTACTCTTAACATCTTAAAAAGGAACTGGGTGACAGTTTTGCTACATGCAAAATGTTGTTTGGAATGATACCCATGACAACTTCAAAATTTTCTGTTTATTATATTTTGTCTAGTGATCTAATTGTGAAGGTTTTTATTTTCTTTACATAGAACTGCCAACCATACTGAATGCTGTAGATTTTTGACCTTCATCAAGAAGTATTCAAATTTCCCTTGCTTTCAGCAATTCAGATTATGTTAGCATATAGAATTGAATAAATGAAAAAATAAATAAAAACATGTCTAAATGGAAGGCATTTAAATTTGAATTCATTGGTTTAACTATTTAGAATTTTCATTTATAATTTATTAACATAATAAATAAATCATTCCACTAGATCTGAGACAACTCAAAATAAACATGGTCAATTGCAGCCTCATCAACAATCTAAAGCAACTTAAAAATTAGTACTGTCTCAATCCACAAAATGCTACAATCCATATATTTGGAAAAACAACATTGTGTTTATGAAAGATATATCATATATACATATGGATAAATGGATATAAATCATGAGAGATAAGGCCAGCTGAAAATTCCATTTTTCAAAAACAAAATTAAAGGTACTCAGTTTTTCTGTAAATGTACCATAGTAAGTGGCAAAAGATATATAGGAATTCTCTATCCAACATGTTTATAAATTTAATATTATTTTAAAATTAACATAAAGCTTAAAACCCCCAGTATTATAATACACTAGAAACATTTGTCCAAATTTGTATTGGTGTTAAGGCTACTATAGGGACTTTTTCCACACTGGAGGACAGAAATTTAAAAGTACATTTAATTTGAATGTAACTGTAATTTTAGGTCATTTACATTCCACTTTATATACTTACAGTTGAGTCAGTCCATATCACCTCTGAACTTAAGCACATAGTTACTTAGCCCTTAAAGCAGTAGAAGGAGCCTTGCGATACCAAGAATCGACTGTGTGTCAGGAAATGATAAAGCTCCACAGCCCCTGAACACATGCACCAAGCTGTATTAGAGCATGCCCATCAAGGCCAGTGGAAAGAAGTGTTCATCTCAGGGGTTTGCCAACATGTGAGGGGATAAAAACAACACAGAAACCTCAGATTCTGTTTTCCCCAAAAGCTTAGGTTTCCCTTCTTCTTTATCATACATCATCGTAGTCCCAGAAGCCTAAGAGAAAAGATGAACTATCTTAGGCTTCTGTTTCTGAGACTCAGGCTTGTAGTTTACATTCGAATCATGCTTCCTTTCACAACTTCCCGGTCCACCTTGCCCTCAAACTAAACTGTTTAGTATTTGATCCTACTTTGTTACTACCTCTAAGTTTTACCCAATAGGTTATCTGATTTTCCTAGTGTACATCACTAACTCTGACCCTTTTCTGATGTATCCTGACTCATCCACAAAAATACACTCAGCCAATTTAAGCTTCAATAATGACATCCAGCACTCAGTTCTACTCAGTTCAGCAAATCGAGGGTACCTTTTGGGCCAAGGTGCTAACGGAAAGTTGGTGGTACAGACCAACCGTGGCTCTACGGAAAGACTCGATGCTCTGCTTGCATAAGATACAGCTTAGGAAGCCTACGGGGCAGTTCTGCACCATCAAATAGTGTCACGGTGAATAGAAAATGTATGGCACTCAACGACAGTGACAATACAGACTGAGTATTTTTAATCACAAAGAATAAGCTCAAATTCTGCACTTCAAGAACCAACAGTGGGGAAATTAACTTTCTAATGTCATACCATGGACAGCTAAAGGAAAAACCGACCTGTATTCTGTAATTGCAGCTCCATCAGGGACCAAAAGTAACAAACATTAGAGCTGTCAAAGTAACCAAGTCCTGGAGAAATACTGAAAATAGACTTCTGACCCCATCAGACCTGATCAGAAAACATAAGTAAGGATCAGCAAACAGACCTGGAACTATCTATAGTTTCGGTGTTTTTTTTTCTTTTCTTTTTGTTTTTCATTTTCTTTTGCCTAATGTCTATCTATATAAGATAGGCAGGATGAACGATCTCGAGAAAAAAACTACGGGATTGGCGGTCATTGAGAGGAGGGGATGGGGAAGGGGAAAGGGGAGCCAACAAACTCAGAGATAAGGGAACCACAAGAGATCTAAAACTGATAGCAAGGAGGGCGTATAATGCCTGGTGGGGTTTAATCATGTATACAAGAGGAATTACTGAGAGCTGAATGGAAGGTAAGCAGGATAATGGGATAGTAGGAAGGTGGGAGGAAATAGAGGAAATAAATAGGAAGCAAGAGCCATTTATAGAGGCATACCTATATGTATGTATATATGTAAATATATTAATTTATATTGAAAGGGATAGAGGCCAATGTACATATATCTATATGTTAACTATTAAGATAGCAGATGAATGTTGGAGCTCTACTCAAGGCCTCCCTTAACACATGAACACTTTGTTCTAATAATCTGCCTCTCTTTGATACTCACCTCCCTAACATGATCGCTGAGGACAAAATGGGTGCATAAGCAATTGTGGTGAAGAGAACAGATGGTGGCCCGCTATCAAAAGATATAGTGTCTGGGGTCTTAAAGGTTTGAGGTTAAACAAGCAGCCATCTAGCAAGGAGGCAAATAGGCTCACATGGAAGAGGCACACCAGCTTGTGTGATCATGAGGTGTTGATGGGATTAAGTATCAGGTATCAAAAGATCCTAAACAAACAGCTATATCCATGCAAACAAAGGGGTTTGGAGTGGAGATGCAAAGCCAAAGCGGATCTGTAGTTAATTGGATATCCCCCCACAGAAGGGTTATAAGGATGGGATGGTTCAACCAAGTGTAGTACAACACTGACAATTCACACATCATTCCCTCCTCCCCACCGCTCACTGCCATGATCCAGTTCTACCTTACAAATCTGGCTAGGCCAGAGAACATTCAGGACAGATACACCTTTAGGAACAACAGTGGGAGTAGCAATATCATGAGGGGAGGGGGACGGTGGGGAGGGAGAAGGGAGAGAAAGGGAAAACTCATCACAAGGATGGATATATAGCTCCCCCCAGAAGGGGATGGATAACGGAAATGTGGGTGAAGGGAGACAATGGACCGTGTAAGATATGAAATAATAATAACAATATATAATTGATCAAGGATTCACGAGGGTGGAGGGTGGGGGAGAGAGAGGAAAAAAGAGGAGCTTATACCAGAGGCTCAAGTAGAGAATGCTTTGGAAATGGTAATGGCAACATATGTATACATCTGCTTGATACACATGAGGCATTCACCGTTGTAACAGCTGTAAGAGCCCCCAATAAAGATGATTTTTTTAAAAAAAATTAATGCTGCCTCAGTCCACAAAATGCTACAATCCACGTGTTTATAAAGACAATATTTTTCCAGAATGCTCCTCAGCGGCAAGGATGGCAAGACTTCTTACACACTTTGGACATGTTGTCAGGAGAGACCAGCCCCTGGAGAAGGGCGTGATACTTGGCATCAACAGAGAGGAAGACCCTCAACAAGAGGGACCGCCTCAGCAGCTGCCTCGATGGGCTCAGGCACGGGAACTACTGTGAGCATGCGCAGGACTGGGCAGTGTTTGCTTCTGTTGTGCCTTGGGACGCTATGGGACGGAGTCAACTTGATGGCACCTAACAGCAACAACATCATACTCTTTCCTATTTTTAAGAATTTTTTTAGTCATATTTAGTAAAAAGTAATTAACTTCTGTGAGATTTTTTAGCTCTGCTTCAAACGTCTCTTCTTTTGACCTATGACCTCTGTCTTTTCCAATCATTTCCTTTCAGACATCCACTAAGCTATTTGAAGGGTTTCCATTATGAAGTCTTTGATGACGCCCTAAATCTTACAGCAAAAACCAAAACATGACAAAAACAAGAGCACAAGGTCTCTTTATTTTCATTTTCAAAAAGTTTGCTGACATAATCCGCATGGTCAACTGTTCAAGACCCCCAGAAGCTATGTTAGAGAAAGTCTGGGCTTTCTACTCCGGTAAACAACCACAGTCTCAGAAGTCCACAGGGAGTCACTGTGAGTCAGCACTGCCTTCATGGCAGAGTTTGGTTTCTGTTTGGTATTTAGTTCCAGGCCCTCAGAGACTTTTACAAAAGAACGAAAAGAAGAACTAACAGACTTAATTACAAATGATTTTATTTTTCTATAAAACCAAACACTCATAGATGATGTGTAATCATGATAAGTCTAGAATTTACTTAGAAATTAAGAGAGCATGTATGTGCTTTTCAAGCACTATTAGTTTGTAAGCTTTTAGAGGCTAAGGTGTACTTTTATTTTTCGTCAAAATTCCCATTTATACCTCATATAGCCACATGGTAAGTCTTCCTTTTTACTGTTCTATTCTATTTTTAGCATAAAAATAATGTGCTTTTATTTCTTTTTAACAAAAAAAACAACTTTTCCCAACAGTTTAATTGACACATAATTTGCATATCATTCAATTGAACAGTTCAATCATATCAAGGGGCTTTGTACAGTCACCACTTCATCAGCCTGAGAGCATTGCCCTCTGCCCCCTCCCCCATGATTAGAGTGCCTTTAAAATGAGTTGTGCAATCATGGTTCCAGAGCTCCCTCCCCCTGCCCCACCTTCATTATCCACTCCTGAAACCCCTTCCCCTTCCCATCGCCCACCCCACCCCCCCAACCACCCACCCCCGCCTTCCCTACAACCCCTGTATCAGTTATTCGCATTATGCATCCACTCCTCCTGCGCTTTCCAGCAGAGAGACCCAGCAGACAACAATAAAAAGCACTAAGGTGTTCAGGCTAAAATCATAATAGTATAAATACAAAATTACAAATAATGTGTAAGAAGAGAAAGACCCCAATCATCATTCAAAAAAGCCAGGGAGGATATTTCTGTCATGGATTACATAAGAGATACTTGGCCCCCGTACACAAGGTCAGGTCACGTCTGTAGGAGTTGGTCGTACTTATCAACCCTAACAATAAAGCCTGGCAACACGTGTGAAGACAATCTCCGTGAGCCTCTTCATTATAATAGACACGGATTCTCAAGATTCCTGCATTTCCTTCTATAACCCAAGCTACTGCATACACAGGCACCTGCCCTTCTTCTTGCTTTATGGGAGTGAGGGCATGGGGTACAAAGGAGTGCTCAAAATCTGACTACTGAGTAATGAACTGCCTTACCTGGACAGGACTTGAGACACAGAAGTCCTTGCACTGAAGCAAGGTGAATTTAAAAACTCTAGATGCAGTTATTCACTTTAAAGCAAAAAGCAAGTCCAGGGTTACTGAGTATGATCACAATTTCTTTCAGAAGAATTAATACCAGATTGTTCCCAAGGAGCTGGAGATGAATGTTTCCCCAAATGTCCATTTCTTCCAAGATACAATTCAGTTCCATTTTCTCCCACCCCACACGCTCCTCTGTGGAGTATCTTCCCTCGAATCCCAGGGTTCTGCGATTGCTGCCACGTCCTGCAGAAACTCACAGAAGCTTCAGGAAATGCCTCACGTGGTAGTGGGTGCCGTGCAGTCCAGAATGGAAGGTCAGAGGGAGGTGAGGCAAATACAGATGCACAAGATGTCCAAACCTCACAGAAGGTCATCTTTCTTCTTTCAAAGCTTAGTCAGGAAATGGCTTTCCAGGAGAGGAGATGATGTATGGAATTGTATGGTGGCACTGTTATATACTGAAGGAAAGCAGAGAGTATGACAGGTTCACTCTCCACTCCCAAGGTCAAGTCTTAAATCTCATCGTATGCCTGTTTGTTAGTAGAGTTGCCCTCCAAGATAGGACTATAGCCACAGGCGTACAAAGTCCAGAATTATAATAGATCACATAAAGAATTACAGCTAGAAGGACCATATTAATTGACTATAACTCACTGACTTGGGTCATGAAGAAATAAAGACAGCTGCTTCTTGTCCACAAATTTTACTGAGTGGTGACTGGACGAAACTGACCCAAGCATAACTGAACAGTCATCTCAAGTTGACCCACTGTTGACATCACGCCATCTCCCCTGGAGCAATGTTGTTGATGTTCAGTGCCATCAAATTAATTTGGACTCGTCACCACACTATGAGCACTAGAAGAAACTGCACCCAGCCCCGTGCCATCTGCGCACAATGGTTGCTGTGTTTGAGCCATGTCTTAATCGTATCCTTGAAATTCTTCCTCTTGTTCAGCAACAACAACAACAACAAGCTGCATTTTTAAAAGGATGATCAATTAAAAACTATCTGGAACAGCCTAGATTGTACTTAGCTTTCCATGATCTCGAATTTTACAGATGATTTCAGCCCCTCGCTTCCCCTGATGGGTGCGAGGAGGTTAGGTTTCAAACTGAATTTGGGAGCATTATCATGCATTTGGGGGATGAAGCTTCCTTGCCCATCTGTTTGGGATCTATGCCATAAAATGCATAAACAGAAATCTACACAAAGCTCTGTTATTATACAGAAAATAAGGTATGCCCAGAAATGGAATTCAAACCCCAGGGCTATTTTAATGAATAAATGTGCAAAGCAGGTCAATGTTTTTGTTTTTCAAACTGGTTTAACAACATACTGCTATAGAGTGATTTAAAAAAAATGACTTGGTATTTTTAGAGTGGGGTACATTATCACTAGAAAATAGGATCAACAATTCTAGAATTCGTCCACAATCCCTTTATGTCTATATTGCTTATTTCATTGCCTAATGCAAAACAGAACCGGTGGCAAAGTGCAAATCCAGGCCACATGGGTCCTGACCCATATCTGCGAATGCTATTAATACGCAATATAATTCAAAGAATTGGATGAGGCTAATTAATTTAAATCATTTAGAGTCATATTCTGACATTAATAGGAAACTAATACTAATTGTTAGTGTTAGCCAATTTTACTTTCATTTGGGTGATGGGATGATGTCAGTATATTTGTCACTTACTTAGTGATAGGACCAAGGTGAGGAAAAAATTTGCTAAAGGAATAGGCTAAGATTTTAAAAGACATACAGCTATAAGGAGTAAACTGATCATTTCTTTAACTTATTGTGTTAGAATAAGTTAGAGAAACAAATCCACAGAAATGCATATGTATAAGAGAGAGTTTTATATAAAGGGTAAGTGCACATCAAGAAAACATCCCAACACAGTGCTTCCCAAGCCCACAAGTCCAACATTAACCCATAACTCCGACAGCAATCCACAAAGTCCTCCTCCATCTCACAAAACAGATACAATGATGCCGACTGCAGGAGGAAAGCTGAATCAGTTAGCATGTAATCATTTCAGCGTTGGCAGGGATCTCCACACAGCTGCTCCAGCACCCAGGGCTGCATCGGGGTAGGTCCATGTGGCTTCTCCTCAGGGATGTCTTGCAAGAAGTGAGCCTTGCCAGCTGAAGCAGGGAACTGACTAGGGTAGCTGCACCCTCATCTGACCATCACAAAGCAAGATACCTGAAAACTAGAAAGGCAGGGGTTACTGAGCCATTTACATCTCCACCTTTCAATTAACCCCACATGTGTTTATTGGCCAGGTTGTCACGATAAACTAACCAACCCACTTATGTTTACTTGACATCAGTACACGTGGGTGAGGTGAGAGCACAGGCCAGTGGTTCTAACAGTATGGTTCCCATACCAGCAGCATTATCTAGGGAATGACTTTTAAATGCAAACTCTTGGACTCTAGTTCAGTTCTTGCACATTGAGAACCAAATGAAGAAAAGAAAGCATCCTTTAAAAGATAGGACAAAGGAACAAAAAACAAGGCAGGAGTAAGAAAGGACTCTGAAGTTTGATCTGGAACACAGAGTAGCTAAAGCAACTTGCAAAAACGATGAGGTAAAGAGGTACACAGACTATGTCAGCAGGAGCTTAGAGAAGACAAAATAAAGAAGTATTATTTCATGCACATAAGTTAGAAAATCAAAAGGTATTGTTGATATCTCCACAGGGAAAGAGGGACCAGACTTCAAGCCAGCGCTCCAAGATGTGAATGCAACATACCAGTATAATAAACCCAATAGTGACATCTGAGGGCCTGGCCCCAATCCCAACTCTGTGGAAAGACACACCTTCCCCCACAAGAACGTCCTTCAGAGAACAGCACTGAAGCTACAGCTCAGGGAGAGGGACATGTCTGATCAGAGCACAGGGAGCAAATGAAGGGGGAGGAAGAAAGAGTAGAGCACATCCTGGCCCCCCAACCCTTGAGAATGATATCCCTGCTCAGAACAGAGAAGACCATATGGCCAGCCCCACTATGAGACAAGATATCCCTCACTGAGCTATAGCCCTACAGGGGACAACACTGGAGACACAGTGAGGGAATAACACCTGATCTGACCCTACCACACTGAGGCAAAATACTAATTTGCATGCAACAGAACAGCAAGGGGAGCAGAGCAAGTAAGTCCGTAGGGAATTCCAAAAATAGACTTTGGGGCCAGGGCATGGCACCCCATCAGATTCGACTAGAAAACACTCCTAAAGGTCAACAAACAGACCTTGAATTATTTACACCCTTTTCTATTTTTCCCCATTGCTTTTTTGTTGTTGTCTTGTTTTGTTTTGTTGCTTTGTTTTAATGTCTTATTTTTGTGCATACTACTATCTCTGCAGGTCTATCTAGATAGGATAGGTGGGATAAACAATTTGGAGGAGAAAACAACAGGACCAACAGTTCCAGGGGGCCATGGGAAAGGGGGAAGGGGAGGAAAGGAAGTGGGTGTTAACAAACCAAGGGATAAAGGAACAACAAATGATCCAAAATCAATGTCGAGGAGGGCGTAGGATACCTGGTAGGGCTTGATCAAGGGCAATGTAACCAAGAGGAATTACTGAAATCTAAATGAGGGCTAAGCATGATAGTGGCACAAGAGGAAAGTAAAAGGAAATAGAGGAAAGAACCAGGAGGCAAAGGGCATTTATATAGGTCTAAATATAGGCATATACATATGTAAAAATATTTATACATGACAATGGGGAAAAGATCTATGTGCATATATTTATAGGTTTAGTATTGAGGTAGCAGATAGACATTGGGCCTCTACTCAAGTCTCCCTCAATACAAGAACACTTTGTTCTATGAACCTGGCATTCCATGATGCTCACCTTCCTGACACAGTCTCTGAAGACAAAGCGGGTGCACATGAAATGTGGCGATGAAAGCTGATGGTGCCTGGCTATCAAAAGATATAGATCCTGGGGTCTTAAATGCTTGAAGGTAAACAAGTGGCCATCTAGCTCAGAAGCAACAAAGCCCACATGGTAAAAGTACACCAGCCTGTGTGGTCATGAGGTATCAATGGGATCAGTTACCAGGAATCAAAGAATAAAACCCTTATCATTGTGAATGAGGGGGAGTGCGGAGTGGGGACCCAAAGCCCATCTGTAGGCAACTGGACAACCCCATACAGAGGGGTCGCAGGGGGATGAGCCAGTCAGGGTGCAGCATAGCACTGATGAAATATACAACTTTCCTCTAGTTCCTTAATGCTTCCTCCCCCCACTATCATGATTCTAATTTTACCTTAGAAATCCAGCTAGGTCAGAGGATGTACACTGGTATAGATAGGAACTGGAAACATAGAAAATCCAGGATACATAAACCACTATGAAATACATAAACCAATAATGAAAGTAGTGATACCAGGAGGGGAAGGGGAAGGTGGGGTGGAAATGGGGAACCAATTACAAGGATCTACATATAGCCCCCTCCCTGGGGGATGGACAACAGAAAAGAGAGATGTAGGACAGTGTAAGAAATGAAAAAATAATAATTTATAAATTATCAAGGGTTCATGGGGGAGGGGGAGTAGGGAGTGAGAGGAAAAATGAGGAGTTGATATCAAGGACTCAAGTAGAAAGAAAATGTTTTGAGAATGATGATGACAACAAATGTACAAATGTGCTTGATGCAATGGATGTATGTATGGATTTTGATGAGTTGTATGAGCCCCCAATAAAATGATTTTTAAAATTAATTAATTAAAAATAAAGAAAACCAAAAAGGAAGACCATACATAGAATTTCTCAAAGCAAAAGAAGTGGGGGAAAATTCTAACTTAAATATTGAAATATTGAAGGATTCTGTGGGAAAATATTGAATAATTTAGGAAGCATCAAGAGAAGATGAAAGGGATGTAATATACAGTCATTGTACTAAAAGGCTTTGGCCACCACATGGTCTGAAGAAAGAAGTTCAAGCTTCACTGACGGCACTGGCTGAAAAGCAAGCTCAGGAATGCAAGCAATGCCAATGGAGTTGTTCCAACAACTGGGCACAGTACTGAAAAGACTCGAAATCTGAAGACAGATACCAGACAAACATACCAGAGGAGATCCACAGTAATGCCTAGTCCAGAGAATGGTTTCTCTCTGCATCCGGCCAGTTTTTCACACGTGTTTCTCTTTACCGCTTTGCATCCTTGGCCCTGGTCTCTTCCTTAGGCTAATTGAACTCCTCCTGGCACAATTAGGCGACTCAGCTTTACACTTCCACATAAATACGCTCACCCATTTGCTCAGGATTAAGATTGATCAATTATGCTAAAAATGACAACCCAGCTGTGTACCTTTTCTGATTTTCCACTACACAGGATTTCCTTGTTCTGACTGAATGATTGCCTCTTAGGTTGATGTCCAGATTCCACATCAACACAAAGTATTCTAGCATCCCCATTTTTCTCGATATTATAAATAGTTTGTTATGATACATACAGGCGAATTCCTTTGCATAGTGAGTAAAACGCAAGTTAACATCTTGATGTTATTCTCTGCTTTAAGCCAACATCCATCTAAAATCAGGAATGATACCCCTCATGTCATGTCCTCTTGTGAAACTGACTTGGATGGTTTGGAAACTTCCTGGTGCTGTGTTGACACAGCCATTTTTAAATTATCTCCAGCAAAATTTACTTGCATATGATATTAATGGCATTTTTTGATGATTTTATTCATTATGTTGGATCTTCTTTTTTTTGGAATTTGGATCAGTTCCAGTGGGTTGACCAGGTAACTGAATTCTAGATTTCTTAGTATAGAACAGTGAGTCCTTCCAGTGCTTCATCAGTTTGTTAATATGTTTCAGTTTGCATTCTGTTAGTACCTGAAAGCTTGCTTTTTTTACTAACACCTTCAGTACAGCTTGGACTTCTTTCTTCAGTACTGTTGATCCTTGATCATATAGTACTTCCTGAAATGGCTGAGTGACAAATGTGTATTGCTTCCATCTTCCAATCCAAGTTGAATTCTCTGTGAGCAATAGGGGTGATAACCATAGTATTATGAACAGAAACTTTAAAATGCTTTTTCCTACAAAACAAATCTATACATAGAGTTTTCTTCTGTTCAAAAACATATTTATTGAGAGCCTAATGCCTCCTAAGTATTGGGCCAAACACTATATAGTTGTTATTTAGTACCTTTGAGCCAGATTCGTGCTGCCTGATAGAGGAGATAGTGAAATTAGACTGTAAGCTTTCCAAGCAGAGGTGCTACGTCTTTCTCCTGAGGAACAGCTGGCTGGAGGGTTGGAATCTCTGACAGTTCAGATAGCAACCAGCACTTAACCATCGCCCCACCACATCTTCTGAGCACTGCACAGAAAGAGCAGTAGGATGTGCTCCCTCTGGGAAAGAATGTGCACTAAAATAGAGGAGCTGTATCTATAAGCAGATGAGTTAAATACAATGCAGTGCATATAATAATGTAAAAGTACGTGTGATTGCTAAGGTCAGGTAACGAGATCTGGAAAAGCTTTTAGGACAGAATGTGTCAAAAATGTATTTAAAACTACTGAATATATTTTCAAAGGCAGTAAGCCTTTATATGGTCTAAAATATTGGGGATAACATGATTGATTCAAATGGTTCAGATCATATTTCTAAAAGCAAATTTGTTTTAGACCTCTATTGTTATTTTCTGAAACGTTCATTAGGTTTAAGCCTTTGGGTCTGCGCTCATTTTCTTTGTGTAAGCCACAAATACCCACAGTGACACTCCCAGACGAGGAAGCAGGCAGCCGTCCTGATCTCTTCTCTTAGCTCTCACACCCATGCTGTCCCTACGTCATGGACAGCCACCTCGCCAGAAAGCTTCTCAAATACAGCTTTCCTTCTCCGTCCACACTGCTGCTCGTGTGGTCTCTTGCTTCTCATAACTTCTTATAAACAATAACAATGGTATTCTAATTGTTACGTAAGCTAGATTCATTCCCTGCAACGTTCTACAAGGGTCCTGAGTACCCTCTAATTGTGGAAACCCCCCACCATTTCCCCTGAGATGGACAAACAGAGATCTGAGGTTGTCCACAGAAGATAGTTCATTTATACATCTGCTATCTTAGTGTAACTATTAGCAGACTCCTTCCCCTCGAAACATGCCTGGTTTGCATAATGAATCATATGGTTACCCTGCTCATTGCATTCATTATTTAGTTCAAATTCCATAATTTGTCATACAAATCTCCATTTAAGAGTCCTACTGTTAAGAGAGGCAAGCATGACTTCCTTCATGCACACTCTGTGTGCGTGTCATAATTTGAGTCTTAACTATACCAGAGGACTTCAAAGTCAGTGCTTGTGCCCCTAATTGTCAACATCATGCATGGCATTGAAAAAGTAGCTGATGATAATTGTTGGTTGTTGAAAAGCTGTATGTTCACATTTCAAGTGCATAGTGAATTTTAAAAATCCACTGTCTCGTTAATAGGAAGAAGGAATGTAGTGTCCCTGAGGTACCATCCCCTCTCCTTCCTTGAGAACATTGGGCAATACAGAAAAAAAAACAGGTATAAATTTATATCTTGGATTGCTTATATGATGGTAACTAAAACTATTGCTACAAACTCACATAAACTTTTTAAAAACAAAAGTGTAAATGTGAAGCTACACTGAAGTTAGTATCTTGCCTCTTGTGGACTTGTTTTAATTTTTATAGTGTGTTAGTCTGCGTAGTTGAGAAACAAATCCACAGAAACTCATGTATAAAAGAGAGTTTTATATAAAGGTTATGTGTGCATCAAGAAAACATCCCAACCCAGTGCTGCCCAAGCCAAGTCCAACATTATTAACCCATATGTCCAACACCAACCCACAAAGTCCTCCCCCATCTCACAAAATGGATGCAATGATGCTGATTGCAGGAGGAAAGCTAAGTCAGTGAACATGTAAGCATCTCAGCACTGGCAGGGGTCTCCACACAGGTGCTCCAGCACCCAGGGCTGCATTGGGACAGGTCCATGTGGCTTCTCCTCAGGGACATCCTGCAGGAAATGAGCTCCACCAGCTAAAGCATGGAACTGGCCAAGGCAACTTCACCCTGGCCCAACCATCAGAAAGCAAGAGACCTGAGAACTAGAAAGGCAAGGCTCACTGAGCCATTTATCTCTCCATCCTTCAGCACAATAAACTAACTCATATAGTTTCACTTTGAAGTTGTATATGGGCAATTGATAGTCTTTCTGCTATCTGGTCTTGTTCTGACTGATGATACCAAGCATCTATCTTATTCCTGTGCATTGATTGTATCCAATGAAGCTCATGTACATAGTCAGTATTTATACTTAAAAAATGGTATTTGTGAGGATAAATTGTTGGTCTTGCAAAATTCTATCATAAATTCTTCCTCACCATTTGCATCACCAATGTTGTCTTCCATCTACCAATGCTTATTCGTTTTCAGTGTTTGCATTCTATCACCAGTATGCTTCAACCTTTCTTTTTTAATAAATCATTTTATTGAGGGCTTGTACAATTCTTATAATCCATCCATTCATCCATTGTATCAAGCACATTGTACATTTGTTGCCATTATCATTTTCAAAACATTTTGTTTCTACTTGAGCCCTTGGTATCAGCTCCTCATTTCCCCCCCTCCCCAACCCTCCCTTCCTAATGAAGCCTTAATAATTTATAAATTATTATTTTTCATGTCTTACACTGACCGATGTCTCCCTTCACCCACTTTTCTGTGGTCCATCCCCCTGAGAGGAGGCTATAGGCAGATCATTGTGATGGGGTCCCCCTTTCTCCCCTTACCCTCCTGGTGTGGCTACTCTCCATATTGGTCCAATGAATCATACAACTTTTCTCTAGTTCTTTAATGCCCCCCCCCACTATCATGACCCCAATTCTACCTTACAAATCTGGCTAGACCAGAGCATGTAAATGGGTACACATAAGAGCTTCAATCTTGATGGAATGTTTTTAATTTCAAATAGCAGAAAAATCTTTGATTTATTCACCTTTGGCATTACTGTTTGGCATGTGAATTTGAATGATAGTTATATTAATTGGTCTTCTTTGTAGGAGTATGGATAATGACGTATCATTGAGAGTGTTACGCTTAAAGGATATATCTTTTTAACAATGAATATGATGCTATTTTCTTCAATTTGAAATTCTTGGAATAATAGATCACATATGTCTGATTTAAAATGACCAATATTAGTTCATTTCTACTCAGTAAAGACAATGATCATTATGTATTTCATTTAATTTTTTATGATTGCAGTTTTCACAGCTCAGTACTCTATATCTTCCATGTTCTAGTTACTAGTGGGTGTTTAAAGCTGCTTTTACTCATTTCGAATCATGCCACATCAACATATGAAGTTTCTGAAATGTTTACTCCATCAGCATCACGAAGGTCCACTCTTTCTCACTCATCATTTGATGCCTCCCAACCTGTGGTGCTCTTCAGCACACTATCAGATAGTGTTCTATTGCAATTCTTAAGGTTCATATTGGTCACTATTATCATGTTTTTTGTTTGTGTTTTTTTATAATCAGGTCATCCAATGATTTTCCCTAGTCTGTCTTAGTCTAAAGCAGTGGTTCTCAACCTGTGTGTGGGCTGTGACCCCTTTGGAGGTCAAATGACTTTTCACAGGGGTCACCTAACCTAAGACCATCAAAAAACACATATTTCAGATGGTCTTAGGAACTGACACACCCTTCCTCTATCCGTCTCCAGGTGGGCTCGCCCACATGCAGATACACCCTCATACAAGTACCTGGCTCGTGATGACATCATCGCGTCAACCCCATCACATAGACACCGTACAAATACAGGTGTATGGGACAGGTTTGGCACCATAATGTACTTATGCGGAGAGAGCAGCTACTGTGTAGAAAGCAGCTCCTGTGTTGAAAGCAGCAGTATTGGAGGTAAAATTATAATTACATATTGTTTTTTCAATTAATCACTATGCTTTAATTATGTTCCATTTGTAACAATGAAAATACATCCCAGTAGCAAAATTACCATTATGAAACAGCAACAAAAATAATTTATGATTGGGGTCACCACAACATGAGGAGCTGCATTAAAGGTTCACAGCCTTAGGGAGGTAGATAGAGACTAGTCTACATTAGTCTGAAATCGCTCCACTATGATGACCCTGCTGGTATTTGAAATGCCAATGACGTAACTTCCAGCATCACAGCAATATGCAAACTGCTCCAGTATGACAAATCGACGGGGACTATGCAAGACCCAAAGTGAAAATGTTTACATTGCATTGCAAGAAAATGATACGACATAATAGAGACGCAGCACGGAAGTTTCCAAGAGCCAAAGGCTCTCTCCTAATAAGAGTAGAAGTCAGATGGGGCCTTTGTGTTGCCTTCCCTTCAGTAAGGATGGTGCCATGACACATTGACGGGCTTGGATGCGGAACCACCTACAGGTGCAGTAGAATGCCTGAGAACCAGGAAGAGTAAAATAAGAATCTATGTCACGGCTTCTTATACATTTAGAGTCAACTAGACATATTCTTGTCTGTAACCAGTCCTAATTACAGAAGATGTAAGGAGTCCCACAGATCATGGCTCTGACGGTCATTACTAATGGGGAAAGCCTGTAACAAACCCTCTCTAAACATACCTCACTCCATGACTCTCCAGGCTATGGCACTCAACGCGGCTGCACATCTCAGACCACAACAGGGAGCCAGGAGGTTTTCATTGGCTGATTATTTTAACGTTAGATTTCCAGGCACATTTTTCTGAGGGGACTTGAACCCCTAAACTTCTGATTAGTCATCAAACTCATTAACAATTTACACTTTGCAGAGACTCCATGTTTAAAAAGGTGAGTTATTGAGTCTGAACCATGCTGGTATAGGTCCGGTGCTATCAAAACACCCCAGGCCAATTCCAGAACTACTGTAGCCCTCCCGCATAGCACCAAGCTCAAAATCCACCGTCACCGAACTCAGCAGACTTAGAGTAACCCTTTAGGACAAAACAGGACTGCACCTTTGGGTTTTGAGACTGTGACTTCTCAAGGGGGTACTGAGACTAAATGTCTCCCTACGAAAAGCTCCAGATTTCCAACTGCGGACCTCGAAGCTAGCAGTCCAGTGCACAACCCATTTCACCACAGGGCTCCTTTCCTTCCATAGCACATGGGTATTGTTTGAGAAAGAAAGACAAAAAGTGAAGGTTAGTGAGTCCTGTGTTCCCCGATCTAAAATCCTGACAGTTCCTGTTACTGGTCATAGTACAGATTTAATAGTAGTATCCCTGGTGTCACAGTGGTTAAGCATTGGTCCGTTAAGCAAAAAGAATAATAAGTTGCATCCACCCACAACTTCTTAGGAGAAAGATCTGGCAATTTGTTAACAAAGATTATAGCCTAAGCATACTTTGTCCCAGGAAATCTCTCTGTGGCAGGATTGACTTTACAGGATACAACATAAGAACTGTAGTAACAGTTCAGCGAATCTAAACATATATGTATGTAATCCATCAAATTATAACGGTGTTCTAAGCAGACAAAAGGTTACAAATTTAAACATAATTTATAGAGACACTTATTAAGTGTTAAACAGGGCAAAGACAAGACAAAGGCTACTTATCTCACTGGTATCAAGGAGGGAAATTATTAGCAGGAGGCCATACCTGTGTCCAAAGAGTCAGACAGATGTGACCAGTGTAAAAAGGCCTAGAGAACAAAATAAACTATCATACACTCATGATGGGTAGCAGATTCAGGGTCAATATACTCTATTGCAGATGGCATCAGCTACGTGATTGGCTTAGAGCCTTCTGACGAAGGCAGTCAGGATATGCCTAATGACGTTTTGACCCTAGCACCCTAGTTTCTTCCAAGGGCACACCCAGACAAACTCACAAGGGCCAGGCTGACCATTTGGAATAGGCTAGGGATGTGATAGCAATCCACTTTCAAACATACTCTGCCTGAGGCCCAAACGTTTCACATTGCTACTGAGTCAGCAGTCAAAAAGAACTTAGAGGTTGCTGAGTCTGTGTGGAGACATCTAAGGGATTTAGGGACCCCACTGTGAAACCATGCTGAGAATTGAAGCTCTAACTCAGCACTTTCCAACAGTGTCTACCATCTTAAGATTGCTTAGTAAAATCATTCAGAACTGATCCTAGTCTAAAAGTATAATACATTGGAAGGTCAAGTGCCCATTAGCTAGGGGATCCAGGGGGAAAAAAGGTGTTTTGAGATTAGGGAAGAGACTTCCTGACCTGGCTAGAAGACATCAACTTGATGCTCCTCAGGCAGGATTAAACGATGTCTGCGCAATCTAAACATAGATTCTTTGCTTGAGAGAAAGAGGGAGAGATGAGTCCCTTTGCTAAACATGCGAAATGCTCCTTTTTCTTGGGAGCCTACTGAGTATATTGAGAAAGAGGCTGACCGTGAATCTTTATTATATTAGTCACTTAACATCTAGCTTTAAATCCGAGCTTATGAAGTCAATGCTTTACTCCTAGTGGCTCAGAATTCAGCATATTCCCTGGATAGCAACTGTCTGGCACTTTGTCCTATGGGGATTGCTCACATTTCAAAGTAAACACCAAGTGTTAATGCATGTCAAATCTCATCTTGTCATTTGGAAGGTTTTAACACCTTGCCAGCTTGAAAGTTAACATGCTTTAGTCAGGTTAAATACACTAAAAAGTTAAAAAAAATTGGGCAATTAGTAAAAGAAATACCAAAATTGGAGCTTTATTTACCTCAAATAATATTTTAATTTTAAATGTTAAACAACAAAAATAAAGGTTTATGTTTGTTACAACTGCAACATGCATTATTCTTAAACTGTAAAATCATGCCTTCAAGCAATGACTACTAAATTATCAACATGAGCTAAGAAACATAATATCTACACATTTACATGCATGACAGCTTCTGAGTAGAGTATAAATTAAAACTTCTCGACTACTTATAGTAAGCAAAATATTTATTTAGATGTAAATTAGAATTTAATTGGTATTAATTTAGACAACATGACAATTTTTCATTTTAAAATTATCTGTAAACTTGGTAATTTTAGAAATAAACATAAGTGATGTAAATGATCATCATTGATACAAACCTCTACTGACCACTGAGTTGTCTATAAAATATATGTTCCAATTTATTTTGTTGTACAGTGCTGAAAACAATTTGATTGCATCTGTGAACCTAAGAAAGGCTTTTGCTTTGTGAACAACTAGGAGAACATAATGATGCTGTTACTGGCCTTTCACATTCACACAAAAACAAACTCAAGCTCACCGACATCAAGTCACTTCTGACTCCTGGCCATCTCCCAGGAGAGAGAGAACTGCACTTCTGAGGTACGGAGACTAGCTGTTTGTGGGAGCACAAACCCCCATTGCTCTCAAACAGCTGATCTTGTGATTGCTAGCCAAATGTGTAACCCCCTATGCCAATAGGGCTCCTTTCCACCGGTTATTTTAAATTCAAACATTGAGAAGGGGGAAAAGGGGGAGTAGAAGGGGAAGATAGAACAGAAGTGGAAGTGGGGATAGTACTCTCTGGATTAATAAAGGGTGAATAAGTGCATTCTGAATAAGAAAACCAGATATTTGAACCATTATCTCATGCAATGACTGTGTATTAACCAAAATCTAGACTAAAATGTGTTAATAGCGAAAGCACTAGAAAGGAAGGCAAAAAATTAGATATCAATCTGGGTCTACTACTGAGAACTCTCTGGGGGACTTTGTTCCCTAATTTTAACAAAGTGCAGAAGGAGTCAGTCATTCTGTGTGGATTAAATGATTTATGAAGCAATCGCCACACAGACTGGGTACACATTAGTGTTCCGAAACACCATCCCTTTTCTGTTTCCTCATGCAAAGTAGGGGGTTCTTATCCTTTATTTTTAACTGTTTATACCTATTTTCACACCCCTGCTTTGAAGAAAAGTTTGATTTCCATCAATAGTATTCTTGTCCACTGACTTTGCTGTACTGGTCAGTTTTAATGCAACGTGGCTCACCTGGAAAGTAAGGAAAGTGGACTTGGATTTAAGACCAGTAGCTTGGTAATTGGCATAGTGAATTTTCAAATGGTTACAAAACAAATTCTCATTTTAGTTTTGTTAAGCAAATTAACTTACTCGGATATTAATGACATTATTTTTTGCAATAATATATCCAAAAGGAATTGAGCAATGTTTATGAAAAGAAATCAGTAGCTTAGTATAAGTTTACAGTCAATGCTAAGTGTATTTGTATAAGTACTATCAGAGAACAGTTGAAGTATTATCATCTATCTCTGTCCAATTAGATTAACAAAATGTAAAGATCTAGCTCTAAAATTAGCATGATAAATTATCACTTTTATCAAAATCTAATTTTTCTTAATAAGTTACATCTTCATTTCATGAATTTATAAAAATAAAAGTACATAGGTTATTATCATGATTATCATCATAAAACTCTGCCATAAAAGTAATGCAGTGGTATTTATTCATTGAGTGATATCCAATTTCCTGCACTTCTCCAATGTTAAAGTCTAACTCTCAATTTCTTGTGCTCAGTGGTTGAAAATTGGACAGTGATCTGATTGTTACGATTATTAAGTGGTGCCAAATCCCATCTGACACATAGGAGCCCTGTATGCAATGGAACGAAATACTGTACCATCCTTACAATTCCTGTTGCGTTTAAGCCCATTGTTGCAGCTGCTTTACCAATCAGCCCTTCTTTTGAGGCTCATCCTTTTGTCATTGTGTGAATTGATCAGGTTCATAATACATGTTTATAATATGCAAAGATGAATACTTTTAGTTGTGAAGACTTTTCCTGCTCGTACAATTTCCTTTATTTATTTTTGATGCTCGTCGGTAGCACCATAAGGATGCATTTCTGTCAAAATTCCATTTGAATTAATTTTCTTCCATTAAGTATGTACAGTGAGACCCAAAGCACACTTAATTGCAATTGAATGGGCAGCAAAATTAAGAATATAGTATAAAACTGACATGGTAACCAAGGTAGTTTAATTCTTTGGAAAAGACTCATACCTGAGAGGATGGACAGCTCCCAACTTTTTATTTTCTTTGAAGCATTTTCAATTTGTGCCTTTGAAAATGGTTTCTTCCGAAATGAATAGTTCTGAATTGAGTCTGGAAAATGAATAATCCTACTACCAGATAAAAAGAATGGAGAAAAATAAATGACTTCTTTGAAGTTGATGTTTCTAATTTTTATAAGTTCCATCATACTAAAAAATAAATGATTTCATAGAAATACCACCTGAGCCAGTAGTCTTTGTACTAGGTATATGGTCTACAAAGGGGGTGGGAGGGAGAAGAGGAACACAGTTAGAGCAAATATATATAATCCTATGTTCATCACAGCACAATTCATACCAGTAACAAGCTAAATGCTACTCAGTGGAAGAATGGATAAATAACCTTTGATACTGTGGCAGTTACATAAGCTCCTGTTAACTTGTGAAGGGGTGGAGTCTAGGCTGTCAATCAGGTTTCAGCTTGATGACCTCATTTGGAGGTGCTAAGGAGATAAATACCTCAGTGGAGGCCAGATACACTCTCTGCTACACATTGCTGTTGACAAGCCACACAGAGCTACATTGATGGAGCCAGAGCCCTAGAGCTGGAGGAGTCACATGGAGACCCCTGCCACTGTTGAGATGTTTTCACCACCACTGCATCCTCAAGACTGTCCACCCAAGAGCCTGTGATCTTCCTACATTTGGCATCATTGCATATGTTGCATGAGTCTGAAGAGGAATTTATAGATTGGTATCAGACATACTGGCTAATATCAGACTTATGGACTTGAACTGGATTGGGCTGGGATAGTTTATTGATATACAATTACTCTTTGATATAAAGTTCCCTCTTACACACATATGAGTGTCTCTGGATTTCTTTCTCTAATCAACCCAGACTAACATAAGTACATACACACAATGGAATGAAATATATATATATATATATATATATATATATATATATATATATATATATATATATATATATATAAAACAAACTGGCTACCATGGAGTCAATTCTGACTCATTGGGACCCTACAGGACAGAGTAGAACTGCCTCAGAGTTTCAGAGAATGTAAACATTTAAAGGAGTAGAGAGCCTCATATTTCTTCCTTCTAGTGGCTGGTGGTTTCAAACTGCTGACCTTCTGGTTAGCAGCTCAAATACAATGATCAAACTGTGGAACATCACATGCTATTTGGAAGACATTATACTGGGTGATGTTAGTCAAACATAGGACCAACACTGTATGACACCATTATTTTTGTTTTTTAAAATCATACCCAAAGAAACATGTGATGGTTGGTTACCAGGGGTGGTAACCATGGTGACAGAGGATTACATCTTGGCCTGCTAACTAAGAAGTCAGCAGTTTGAAACCACCGTGAGAAGGCGAAGATTTCTATGCCCTGAAGGTTCACGGTCTCAGAAACCCACAGGGGACAATTCTACTCTGTCTTATAAGGTCACTGTAAGTTGGAAATGACACCAAGACAGTGGGTTTGATTTTGAGTATGAAGGGTGGGAGATGAAGAAAGGGAAGGGATGGAATAGGTTAGAGGGTAGGCAGGTGAGAAAAAGTTGATAATATACTACAGCGAGATGACAAAAAGAGGGGCGGGTAGAACCAGCCTTTGGGAAGTTTGATAAGTTGTTGAAGTTCTCATATGGAAAAATGATGATGATATGTCAATCCCCACCTAACTCGCAATAAATAGTTTGAAAAACAGTTTTTAATTTTGTTTTGTTTTTCATTTTTAGTAGTTCTTTTATTTATATATGTTTAATCATTTTATTGGGGACTCTTACAGCTCTTAGAACAATCCATACATCAATTGTTTGTCATATTGGGGAATATGTTGCCATCATCATTTTCAAAGCATTTTCTTTCTACAAGAGCCTTTGATAGCAGCAACTCTTCTCACCCTCCACCCTCGTGAACCCTTGATAAATTATAAATTATTTTTATTTTTATATCGTGCACCATCTGCTGTTTCCCTTCATCCATGTTTCTGTTGTTTGTCCCCCGGGGTTGAGGGTGTTTATATGTTGATTATTGCAATCAGTTCCCCTTTTCTTCCCCTTCTCCTACTCCCCCCACATTCCCTCTACCCTCATGGTATTGCTACTCCTGTTTTTGCTCCTGAGGGATTTCTCTGTTCTGGATTCCATGTTTCAAGGACTCTTATCTGTACCAATGTGCATGTTTCACTCTAGCTGGATTTGTAAGTTAGAACTGGGGTCTTGCTAGTGGGGACAGAGGTGGCATTAAAGAACTAGAGGAATGTGTGTTTGTAGGTGCTATATTGCACCTTGGTTGACTTGTCCCTTCCTTGTGACCCTTCTGTGAGGGGATGTCCAATTATCTGCAGATAGGCCCTGCGTATCCACTCTAACATTCCTCATTCACAATGATGTGATTGCTTTGGGTCTTCTGATGCCTGATACATGATCCCATCAACACCTCATGACCGCACAGGCTGGTGGGCTTTCCATGTGGGCTTGCTGCTTCCCTGCTAGATGGCTGCTTTTTTTAACTTTCAAGCCTTTAAGACCCCACATGCTCTATCTTATAATAACTGGGCACCATCATCCTTCTTCACCACATTAGCTTATTTACCCATTTTGTCTTCAGCGGTCATGTTGGGAAAGTGAGCATCACAGAATGCCAGGTTATTAAAACAAAGAGTTCTTGTATTGATGGAGGGCTTGAGTAGGGGCCCAAAGTCTGTTTTCTACCTTAATACTTAACGTATAAATATAAGTACATAGACCCATATCCCTATTGTTTATATTAATATATTTACATGCCTATATTTATGCCTCTATAAATGTGCTTTCCCTCCTATTTCTTACCACTACTTCCTTTTACTTTCCCCTGTCCCTCTATCATGTTCGGCCTTCATTGGGCTTGCCATGATCCCTCTCCATGATATTGCACTTGATCAAACCCCACCAGGCACCGCACACCCTCCTCATCATCGATTTTTAGATCTCTTGTTGTTCCCTTGTCCCTGAGTTTATTGGCTACTCCCTTCCTTTCCCCTGGAAAAGTTTTTAAAAAATAAATGATTCTATTTTCTAGATGACTATATTTCATAAATAGAATAATATTAATAAAACTAATTAAGGGTAACATATGGGTGAAATAATGTAAATGCATTAATAAAACTTATTCTCATTACAATGTCAAATAATTGGAAAAGTATGATACATGCTTTGAATCAAAAGTATTTTTTCTTGTACACTATAGTCTACATTAAGGAGGTCTAAGAAAATAAGTAACTAGAAATTAAATACAATATCTGACCAAACAGAACATTAGTCTTTAATCCTTACTGTGGTCTCTTGACTGAGTGGACAGTTGTCTCCAGTAAGAAACAACGGACTCCAGGGAGCGGCTGAGATCTGTAAATTTGATGACAATAGGTGAGGATTGCTCAGGCGCCTCCTGATTGCTTTATCTTGATACTTGGCAGGTCTGGAGATGTAAAGAAAATGGACATGCAGTTCTGCTTTAAATGGGAATAAAATCAAATGGTCGGTATTACAGGTCTGCTATGGAGATTGCAGGTGTTCTCTCCTATTTGTATGCTGAATTAGTAGAATGTGTGTTCTTGTAGAGAAGATCAGAGAAGCAATTCAGGTGATCCTCAAAGGACTGCCTAAGGTAAATATACAAAACTAACTAGCATGGGAGTGTTGGAAAATAAAAATCTCGGTTTATTAAGCCATAGAAATTTCAGAGTGGTTGAAATAACATTTTGCCTTTATGGTGACTAGAAGATGATTTTAAAAGGACCCCTCTCTCCATCCATTCATCCATCTATCCATATATACGGACATGCAAACATCCATCCATGACAAGGAAAGCTGAGGTCAAAGAAGGCTGTTTCTGTAGTAGGTGATGTGATTGATTCTGATTTTTTGGGGGAAATCAGATTAAAAATTGCATAATGGAGGAAAAGAATAATATGTCTAGAATCTAGGAGATCCCTTAGAGAATTGCAAAGTACTAGTATGCCCTTTGATTAAAATTAATGGTAAATGGTGCAACCCGATTCAGCATTGCGCTGTGTGTGAAACCTGCATCTGATTTGCTGACTTCTGTTTCTGCTGGATTGCATGCTGGCTCTGGAAGTTCTCGACAGCCTGCCATTTTACCCACCAATCTTGGATTCGGTGGCTTAGGAGCCAGAAGCCTGTGTATAACATGCCAGTCACGGGCCCTTCAGCCCCTGTAGCTATGTAAAATAAAGAGAACCCTCCAGTCTGACATCTGGACTACAGATTAGAAACTCGCTTGCTTCTACAACTGTCGAGAAATTTCCTTGGTATAACACCCTCTTCCTGTGTGTGTGTGTCCAGAACTCTGTCCATTCTAGTGTTACCATGTGATCAGAGTTGAGCTGCAGGGACTTTATTTGTAGTTTAAAGACTAGACTTGGACTGGCTATTAGCCAGTTGATGAATGAATATCAATTAACTTCTTTTTAAACAGAAAACTTCAAAATGCTTTTGACCCAGAGGTATAGCAATGGAATTCATGAGGATTAGATAAAACAGGAAGAAATAAATAGTGAAAGAAAAAAAGGAAAAAATAGTTAAGTAACTTTTATTCTGACTAAATCAGAGACATGTTTACTATGTGAAGCTTTTAAATTCTATCCTCTGTGTCTTGGGAGTCAGTTTTTTATTATTAATCATTTTATTGGAAGCTCTTTCAAATCTTATAACAATCCATCATTCAATTGTATTAAGCACACTTGTACATTTGCTGCCATCATCATTTCCAAAACATTTCTTTCTTCGTGAGCCCTTGGTATCAGCTCTTTTTTTCCCTCCTCCCTCCTACCCTTGTGAATTTTGGTTAATTGTATATTATTATTGTTATTTTGTATCTTACAATGTCATGGTCTCCCTTCACCCACATTTATGTCCTTCTTCCTTCTGGGCGGGGTGGTGGTGTTATATACCCGATCTTGTGATCCTCCCCCGCCCCCATCCCCCCTTCCCTCATGGTATCACTACTCTAGAGCAACACTGGCCCTGAGGGGTTTATCTGTCCAGGATTCCATGTGTTGAGAGCTCTTATCCATCCTAATGTGTGTGCTCCAGGCTAGCCAGATTTGTAAGGGAGAACTGGGTCATGGTAGCTGCGGGGAGGCAGCATTCAGGAACTAGAGGAAAGATGTGTGTTTCGTCAGTGCTATACTGCACCCTGGCTGAATTATCCCTTCCTTGTAACCTCTCTGTTAGTTCATGTCCAATTGTCTACAGATGGGCTTTCATCCCCCTCATTCACATTCATGTAATTGTTTGTTTTGAATCTTTTGACACCTGATCCCATCAACACCTCATGATTATTTAGACATAGAACGCAGGGCAAGGGGGGGGGGACGAGAAGAAGAAAAAAAAAGCCTATAATAAATAGTTCCTGGTCAGTCTGCTGACCCTTATGGATATTTTCCAATCAGGTCTGATGAGGTGCCAAGCCCAGTCCCCTGAGTCAGAAGTCTATTTTCAAGCTTTTTCAGGGATTTTGTTACTTTGCTCCCTTTTGCACTCCCTTTGTGTTTTTCCTCGCTGTGCATGGGGCAGACTAGGCACACTTTCCATACAGTGTCTCCAGTGTCCTCCATAGCACTATGGGTCAGTGAGGAGACAGTGTGTCTTGTAGTGGGGCCAGCCCTAAGGTCCTCTCTGTGCTTTGTAAGCTCTGAGCAAGATGCCATCCCCGGGGTTTGGTGGGCCATAATGAGTTTCTTCTCTCTCTTTCTCTCTCTTTCTCTTTGTCATAGTTTGTTCCTGAGTGCTCTGGACAGACCTGCCACTCTACCCAGGCTATATCTTCAGTGCTGCCCTTTGTATTACATTCTTCTTGGGTCTGGCCCCATCATGCTCTCTATTAGTACACTGCTCCCTGCCAATGTACTGCCCTCAAGGCTTAGCACTCCGCAGTGAGGTCTAGTCTCTCCCTTTCCTGTGGAGACATCAAACAATACCCTCTCCATGGGTACATTAGTGCCCTGTTCCCCTACCACCCTCATCTTTTAAAATTTTATTTCTCTTTTCCCTGCCCCTCCTTTTTAGTTGGCTGACATATACATCCTTAGGTTGGGCCTGACCACTGCCAAAGTGCCTGAACTCGAACCGGGATTCATGCATTAAGTAGCTTATCCTCTGTGCCCATTGTACTTTGTGAACTTACCTCAGTAGACTCATGTTGGACTTGTCCTTTTGTGCTTGGCTAACTTCACTTAGCATAATTTCCTCCAACTCTTCCCATGCTTCACGTGTTCATCGTGGCTTTTTTAGGGCTGCCTAGCACTCTACTGTATGACTATACCAGAGTATTTTAATTCCATTCATCAGTTTGCTTTAGATATAGCAGATCGATTTCCATAGTAGCTGCACCGACCTACAGGCCCAATAGCAGTGGAAGAGCATCCCTATCTTACCACACCCTCTCCAGCACTTGTTGCTTTCTGATATTTTTGAATTGGGCTATTTTTTAGGGTGTTAGGTGATATCTCATAGTTGTTTTAATTTGTATTTCTCTTATGGCTAATGATCGGGAATCTTTTCTCACATGTTCAATGGCTATTTGGATTTCCACCCTTGTGAAACTTCCATTCGGGTCCTTTCCCTATCTCCTCATTGTGCTATTTGTTTTTTCTTGTTGTAGGCTAATGGAGTATTGTAGATTTTATTAATAAGCCCTTTTTCTGATGTGTCATTGCTAAAGATGTTTTCCCAATCTATGGGCTCTCTTATTACTCTTTTCACCTTTCAATGTACACAGATGCATAATCTTCAATATATCCCACTTAACCATCTGTGCTTCCTCTGTGTTTGTGTCATTCCCTGTTTCTGATAGCCTGTGCATTCCCTGCAACAAAGTTCTTAGATTTGTCCCAGTTCTCTCATTGGTGGCCCTAGTAGTTTGGGGTTTTACCTCAAGATTTATGATCCACCTCAACTTTTGGGGCATGGAGTGAGGTGAGGGTCTTGGTTCATTCTTCTGCAGGTAGATATCCATCCCCTCCCCCCCAGCACTACTTGGAGAAGAGGGTGTCCCGTACTATCTGATATTTTGGGGCCTTTATCAAATATCCATTGTCTGTTATGCTGATGTTTGTGTTTCTAGATTTTCTGTTCTTTTTTCTTTTTCTTTGGGCTAAGGATCTGTTGTTATACAAGTACCATGCTATTTTGGCCACTGTGGTTGTATGATTGGTGTTAACGTCAGGTAAAGCAAGCCCTCATACTTTGTCCTTCTTCTTGAGCAGTTTCTTTGCTAATAATTCTGGACTTCTTCCCTCTCCATATGAGGTTGGGAGTCAGTTTTTCCAATTACTTAAAGAAAGATGTTGGTATTTCTATTGCGCTAGCATTAAATTTATAAACTGCCTTGTCTAGGATTGACATCTTTACTATATTGAGTCTTCCTTCATGAGTATGGGATATTTTTCAATTTGTGTAGGTTACTTCTGGTTTCTTGTAATAGTGTTCTGTAGTTTTCCTCATACAAATCTTTTGATTTTTTTAGTTAGGTATATCACCAGATATTTCAGTTTGTGCTTGGCTATTGTGAAGGGTGCTATCTTTGATCTCCTCTTCTGTGATCTCATTCAGTGTATACAGCAATCCAATAAACTGCTCTTTGTCGATCTTGTATCCTGCCATTCGGCCATATTCCTCTATCATTTCCAGCACTACTCTTGTGGAACACTGGGGGTTTTCATTATACAAAATCATATCATCTGTGAATAACAATAGTTTCACCTCTTCTCTGCCCAGATGCATTATTAGGAGACATTTCTGTACTGTCGTTGCCTTCATGAAATGCTCAACTTAATATGTCAATCAGAAAGTACAATTCACAGATGGGAAATTTCCTCATGATGACTTTTCTAAATCAGCGGGGGGAGGGGAAGCATGGTGCTTGGCAAGTGTGCAAAAGCTCAACATTATTCCAAGAGTGACAAAGTAATTTGAAAGGTTCTTAGATGAGATCTGTCATGTTATGCCTGACTCTAATTAGCGCTCTAAAAGATATAACATTCTTTCTGTGCAATTAAGCTCTATCCAGAAAGGTGTTAAATTCATTTTTTTCTGGTAAAAAGAAAGATGTGGAAGAAATATGAAATCATGTGAAGTATATGTTTTGTTATCCTGAGGGTATGAGTCAACAAGGCCAAATAACCAACACACACGGAGAGAAAAGTATCATGTAAAAATAATATCATGAATGTTGATAAAACAGCAATCAAGTGGAGATATCTTCTACAATGTTGTCTGGTGTAGGCAAGTATCATATTGTGTTCTCCTTCTCCTGTTAGAGACATGAGTTTTCTAAGAGTGTTCTCTGAAATGACCATTCTTTCCACAAAGGAGAGGATCTTTAATTTTTTAACTACCATTTTTTATTTTTGTTCTTTTCCCAACAGTTTTATTGGCACATCATTTACATATCATACAATTCAATCATTCAATTATATCAAAGAGAATCAAACAATTATCGCCGCATCAATTGTAGACCATTCCCCTCCCCCATCCCCATGGTAAAATTGCCTTTAAAATGAGTTGTGCCATCACAATATGTACTAATGTCCCCTCCCCCCTCCTGCCTTCATTGTTTACTCCAGAAATCCCCTTTCTCTCCCTATCACCCAGTCCCATGCCTGCTTTCCCTGTATCCCCTCATTATCAAAACAAGAGGATATTTCACATCTGAGAAAACTAAAGCAAGAGAAATTGATGGAAAACTAATATGTAAAGGTTTAAAAATGATTTAATACACAATACATCTAATGTCTAATGCTAGAAATGATGCCATACATCTTTATTTATTTATATGTGCCTATCTTGATGTTAAACAGCTCATCGTGTAACCAGGAAGACAGGGTTTAGCTGTTCATTTCCTTTTCTAGACCCCTTATAGCATATGCTTCCCTTTTTAAGTGGGATAAAAAGATTTCAAAACATTAATAATATAAGTTTACATAATGCTGAAGGAATATTTCTAAATGCCACTTTATATTTTACATTTATCTCTAGAGTCTGTCAGTTTGTCGTCCCATGCTGACTTTGTGCTGCTATGAAGTGGATACCAGGCTACTGGCATTTAAGATGTCAGCAGGGCCACTCCTTGTGACAGGGCTCAGTGGAGTTTTTCGATGAAAGCATGATCTGGTGATATACTTCTGATAAAGCACTGGTCAGTGACAAACTGATAAATAGCAGTGGGACATTGTCTGATAGAGGTCGAAAGCTGAGCCTTACGGTTGGGAGGCATTCAAGTACAACTGAGGAAGAGCTCACTCCTCAGCATAGAATCGACCTTAATGATGGTGATGGGGTACAACTTTCAGAACCTTTCTTTGTTCTCAGAAATAACCTGGATGGCTTAAGGAGGATGTGTCAAGCAGTGTTGTTATTTGTAAGTCCTAGCAAGTCAGTTCCAGTTCATAGTCAGCATATACACAACAGAATGCAACACTGCCCAGTCCTGCACCATCCTCACAACAGTTGATCTATTTGAGGCCAGTGTTGCAAACACCATTCCAATCCTTCGCTTGGAGGATCTTCCTCTTTCTCACGATCCCCTATTTCACCAGTTCTTCCCCAAGCACTGGTCCCTCTGAATAACGCATCCAAAGTATGAAGTTTCACCACCTTCCCTTCTTGGACTTCTCATGAAACCAGATTTGGAAGCACAGACAGTCACCAGAAAAGAAGAGCGCCCTCTAATAGGAGGCTGGACACAGTGGCTGCAGCAAAGGGCTCAATCATAAAAATCATCGTGAGGGTGGCGCAGAACTGACCAGTACGTGTGATTGCTCTAAGTCAAAACCAAATTGATGGTACCTTACAACCCTGATAGAGGAAAATAAAGCCTTTGTCATTTTATTGATAATACTATAAGAAACATGTTCATTTTATTAATGACGTACGATTTTTTATTGTTAAAGGCATTAGAACTTCAGTTCAAAATATTCTTCAAAATATTACAAATCCCTGAAGAGTTTTTCACCATTTATTGTTTTCCTTTCTGAATAAAAGTGCTGCTGTAAATGATTGGTTACAGTTTATCTGTCTGTCCATCTTTACTAATCTGGAACATTAGAGACTGAGTTTACACCTGCATCAGACACTCATTCTGAATGCTTCAAGAGCTGTCACAAGTTAAGCAAATGCTAAATAACTTTCATTGTATTGTTATCTTTTTATCCCTTGGTAAATCAATATAATTTATATAAAGCTCTGTCTTCATATTTTAAAATAAACCATGTTCTCTAGAAGTAAAAAAGCCAATAAAATTGGAGAAAGTTAACTCTGTTACTATATATCTTTATAACAGTTAACTCTGTTACTATATATTTTTATTATGTCACAGCAAATTGCCTTGAAATTAAGATAATTGCTAGGGGTTATTTCAGGTTAATAACCCCTAGCAGTGCTCCTTGCATGCTTTCTTCCACTCCGCCCTGACCCCTGACACTCCCTGTCTTTATTGGAGATGTTTGTTTATCTTAGTAAGCCAATGTTATTGATAAGAATGTATCAGGACCCTCATGTACATCAGGATGGAATAGGAACTGAAGGATGAATGGAAATAAGATTGAAAATAAGAGCAAAGAAGAAAAAAGTCTGTTTTCTAAGACATCTCAAAATATGCAGGCTAGAAAAGAATACTTACTAAAATGTATTGAGAGAGAGGCTGTGGCTGATTCTTTGCTAAAACTATTCATTCCTCATAATGAAATGTACAAAGACCTAGAATTAGAAAAGAAGGAAGAACATGCATATCATAACTTAAACTGAAAAAAACTATTGAAAAAATATCAAGTCTCAAGTTGCAGTACCGAAAGTTTCTATAGGTGAAATATTAAATAATGCAGGAAGGATCGAAACAAGAATGGAAAAAATACAGACACTGTATCAAAAAGAACCAGTTGGCATCCAATCATTTCAAGATATATGAATAAGAACCACTGATAGTGAATAAAGAAGTTTATGCTACACTGATAGCGTTAGCCAAAAACAAGGCTCCAGGAATTGATGAAATGCTATTTGAAAATTTCCAAAAGGGTGATGAAGTACTGGAAGCACTCTCTGCTATGTGCTAGGAGATTTGGAAACAACTAACCAATTGACTGGAAGTGATCCATATTTGTACTAGTTCCCAAGTAAGGTGATCCAACAGAATGCTCATTCTATGGATAAATATGGGATATTACGTGCAAGTAAAATTTTGCTGAAGTCCATCCAACAACAGCTGCAGCAATACAGGGAGCTTCCAAAGATTCAGGCCAAATTGAGAAGCGCATGGAACAAGGGATAGCATTTGGCTGAAAGGATTACAGAAAGATGTTTATTTGTGTTTCATTGACTATGTAAATGCACTTGAATATATGAATCATAACAAACTATGGGAAGAATGGGAATTCCAGACCACTTCATTGAGTTCATCTGGAACCTGTGCATGCATTAAGAAGTAGTTGTGCAAACAGAACAAGGGTATACTCAATGCTTTAAAATCCAGAAAGGTGTGCATCAAGTTGTATCTTTTCACCATATTTATTAAATCTGTATGCTGAGCAAATAATCAGAGAAGCTGGATTATACAAAGAAGAATGTGACATCAGGATGGGAGGAAAGCTTATTAACAACCTGAGATATACAGATGACACACGCTGTGTGCTGAAAGTGAGGAGTACTTGAAGTATACTTACTAATGAAGATCAAGGATTGCATCCTTGTGGCACTGACATCATCTCCTATCAACTGAGAGTATTAAGAGTGAAGAGGGAGAGTTCAGCCTATCAATCGGGCTGCTTGATGACCTCATTTGGAGGCACAAACGAGATAAAGGGCTCCCTGGAGGTAGGTCTCTCTCCCTCTCTCTCTTTCTGCTTCACATTCCTGTTGATAAGCCATATGGAATCATGCTTATGGCAGTCAGAGCCCTGAACATGCTTCCACCACCACTGGATCCACAAGATTTTCCAGCCAGGTACCTGCGATCTTCCTGCATTTGGAATCATTACATATGTTGCATGAGTCTAAAGAGTAATTTATGGGCTAGCATCAGACATATGGGCTAGTATCAGAATTATGGACTTGATCTGGACTGGGTTGGGATGTTTACTCAATATACAGTTTCTCTTTGATATAAATCTCTTTCCCATATGTCTATGAGTGTCCCTGGATTTGTTTCTCTAATCAACCTGGTCTAACACATTATGGTACCTTAGGAGTGGGGTACTAGAGAAACAAATCATAAAGATTGGAAGTGGATGCTTGTTTGACCTTTGCCTCATTGTAGTTTATCATCTTTGGCTAGCCTGAGGTCAGATATAGCTATGTAGTTTACTGGGATGTTTTCTGGAAATGATGTGGGAAGTAAAAGTTTTTATTATTTTCCTTGGTTGTTGTCTTTGGTTATTCCTGTTTGAAATGGTGAAAATGAGTGTGATAAATGTAAATTTTGAGCTCAGGGAATGAAATTGCCCCTTGAACTTCCTTGAGACCATGGTGCTTCGCCAAAATGTCTGACATAAGATCAAAATGGCTGAGAGAAGGCCCCACCCTGGATTGATGCAGTCAGAGGCCTAAACCCATATTTGGTATCAAAAGAATAGTTTAAATAAAGATTAAGATAATTTTAGATAAGGATAAAAGTTTATGGTTTTAAAAATTGAGTTTAAGATTTGGCTTTACTAGTTTTATAAATTTCTTCTGCCTGTTGTCATTGATACAATGATTTATAAAAATGATTATTGAGATGTAAAAATAGAGAGTTTATAAGTCTACTTGACTTCAGCCATTAAATTGGATCTTTAAATGGGTGTGGGGCACAATTGCAAAGAAAGCTCTGAAAAGCCACATCCAGTGCTTTGTAGTTCTCAGGACATTTACTTTCTGTGTTAGACAGGGTTCTTTAGAGAAACAAAGCCAGGGCACATATGATTTTAGATAGATAGATATAGATAGATACAACACAAAGAAATAAACAGCTAATCAATTTACAGAGCAGTACAGAGGGCTCAGTTCAACTTACTTCCATGAGACAGTTAATATGATGGCAGTCCTTCAACACGTCAAGGCTGCTACGTGCAAGTCAAGGGAGAAGACATCTGAGTCGTCTGTAGAGTAATGCCGACTGGTCCCAGGTAGCAAACAGCAGGGCAGGTCACATGCAGTCAGCCAGATGACAGGGTCCAACTGTCCCCAGCTCAAGTGATGGATACACCAGCAGTGTGGTGAAGCAGATTTCAAAGGCACCTCAAACTATAGTGACATGGTCCATGGGTTGCATGTGGCACAGGCAGTGTAGCTCGCAAGTTGAGGCAGAGAAATAGCTAAGGCAGCTGTGCACTGGGTCTGATCATCAGAGAGCAAGAGACAGAACGGCGAGGCTTGCCAAGCCATTTATTTCTTTGCCCTTCAATTAAACTGTGACCTTATTAATCCCACATGTGTTCATTGGCCAGGTTGGCACAATAAAATTACCAATCACACGCTTGAAGAGACTTGCCTAGGGGGCTGTTCAAAGACCTAAGAGAAAAGGAACTCTTTGGGCTTTTTAATTTTGAACTAGTGGCTTGTGTCTGAGGCTGGAAAAATCTGAAGCCCTGAAGGAACTCTCCTCTCTAGGACCGAAGGTTAATGGGAGCCAGCAAGCAGTCTGAAATGCTTGCTAGGTGACCACCAGGATCCACTTGTTTAGCAGAAGTGGAAGAAATGCTGGAATAGAGACATGGGTTGAGTCTGGCCACTGATAACCAGGGACGTGTTACACAGAAACTAGAAAAGAAAATGAAATTGTCTCGGCTGATCTGAAGTTCATGACCTAGCACAAGGATGCGAGGGTTGTTGAGAATTTGTGATGGGGGAACCAGTGAGCACTCTGGTGAGGCAGCCCACATTGAGTTGACCAGAACTCAACCAGATGAAGTGTGTGACTTTGAGTGTGTGAACTGGTGCATCTTGCTGTTGACTTTAATGGATGGCGTTTCCTGATTTGACTTTGCTGATGGATGCAATCACAAGTTTCCAACTTGAGTGAAGATTCTTCATATCAAAGAATATGATTAACTCATATTAATTTAATTTAAGGTTAATTTAAGTGGTCAATATAGAAATTGGATTCCCAAATAGGTCAGCTAAAAGCATGAAGTTACTGGCTTACAAACTTTCAGAGGTAGGGAAATATATTCATAGGACTATAGGATTATGGTGTAGGTGGCCACATAATTGCAGTTGTTACATATGGAATATATTTGTTTTCTTCATTTTCTTCATTATTAGGTTCAAATGAGGTTGACACATTTTGAGTTAAATGCATTTTTGTTTTAATCTGTTCGGTACACATATATTATTTTTTGTTTAAAAATTATGGCAAACAAAAAGTATGGCTAAAGGGCTGTGTAAAGATGTCAAATTGACAAGAGGTGGTCTGTGGCACTTACATAATCTTGTGTCAACTTGAGGGTATTAAGAGAGAAGGGGTGGAGTTTAGCCTATCAAGTCAGCTGCAGCTTGCTGATCTCATTTGGAGGCACACAAACTAGATAAATGGCTCTCTTGAGGCAGGTCTCTCTCTCTCTCTCTCTCTCTCTCTCTCTCTCTCTCTCTCTCTCTCTCTCTCTCTCTCTCTGCTTACATTCCTTTTGACAAGCCACATGGAGTCATTATGTTAGCAGTTACAGCCTTGGTTGTGCTCCCATCGCCATTGGATCTACAAGACTTTGCAGCCAGCAGCCTGTGATCTTCCTGTATTTGGCACCTTTGCATGCGCTGCATGAGTCTAAAAAAGAATTTATGGACTAGTATCAGTCATATGGGATAATATCAGAATTAGGGACTTGATCTAGAATGGACCCAGATGTTTTCTCAGTGTAAAACTGCTCTTTGATATAAAGTTCTCTCTTACACACACATAAGTGTCTCTGGATTTGTTTCTCTAGTCAACCAGACTAACAGAAGCCTTGAGTATGGTTATATGGCAGTTTAATGAAAAGAAACACACAAATCTTTACCCGTGCACAGATAGGTAACACCGTGTTAAATGAAGAAAAGATTGAAGTTGTCAAGAATTTTGTCTGGCTTGGATCCATTATCAGTGCTCTTGGAAGCAATAGTCAAGAGGTCAAGAAACAAACTGCATTTGGTAAAAGTGCTTCACAAGACCCCTGTAAAGTGTTGAAAAAAAAGGGTGTTACTTTGAGGACTGTGTTAGTCTGAGTTGACTAGAGAAACAAATTCAGACACTCATGTATATAGGAAAGAGTTTTATATAAAAGAGCAATTGACTATTTAGAAACATTCCAGTCGAGTCCAGATCAAGGCCATAAGTCTGATATTAGCCCATATGTCCAATTCCAATCTATAAATTCCTCTTCAGACTCACGTAACACATGCAATGATGCTGAATGCAGGAAGATCACAGGCCAAGAAGTGGAAAGTCTTGTGGATCCAGCAGCAGTGGAAGCACCTGAACACTGGCAGGGGTCTCCACGTGGCTCTTCCAGCTTCAGGACTCTAGCGTAGGTCCATGTGTCTTGTCAGCAGGAATGTCTCACAGGGAGTCAGTGTGTCTCACCTCCAGCGAGCTAGTTTACTCCATTATGCCTCCAAATGAGGTCATCAAGCTGTGACCTGATTGACAGGCTAGACTTCACCCCTTCCTCAAGTTGACAGTTTACTATGTAACTGCCACAAGAACTAAGGTGTGACTGACCTAAGTCATACATTTTTAATCATCTCATATGCATGTGAAAGTTGGACATTGAATAAAGAGCATGGAAAATGAATTGATGAATTGAATTATGGTGGTGGTGAAGAATATTGATAGGACCATGGACTGCCAAAAGAACCAAAAAAGGTGTTTGAGAATAAGAATAGCCAGAATACTGTACATCCAGAAGTACTCTATAAGATTTTTGCTTGGAAGAAATACAAGCAAGAATGGCAAAACTTCAACTAATGTCCTTTGGACAAGATTTCAGGAGAGACTAGTCCCTGGAGAAAGATGCCATGCTTGTTAATGTAGATGGGCAGCAAAAAAGGGAAGGACCCCTGACAAGATGGATGAACACAATGACTGCCACATGGTCTTAACTTTGTGAATTGACACCCACTAGGATAATTTGTCACACCCACTGCTGTGTGCCAAATTTACCCATAGCAGAGATCAGCAGCACCATGTCCCTAATATGGCCTCATAACCCAGAGTGATCACCTAACCACCTGGTGACAAGTTGACTATATTAGATGGGACTCTTCATGGAAATTGAAGCATTCTGTTTTTAATGGAGAAAAACTTCATAGCAATGAAAATTCCTTGTTCGTGGACTTAGCTGACCTTACCAGGTTCTCCATCACCCTGGAAGATCTGCCTTGAAACAATAGTGGAATGACCTTTTGGATATTCTACATCTCCAGGTAGGTGGTGATACATTCAGGGCTGTCACAATGTTCCCCAGGAGATTGTACATCGGCATTTAATATATGATGCCATTTTCCCCATCGCCTATGGAAATGGGAGTGGCCCTTGTGTTTCCCTCCTTACAATGTTATGCTATGCTGCTCTCGGGGTCTTAGTTTCAAAGCAATTGCTTCTTCTACCTGGAGACAGAATGAGTTTTTTAAACTGAAAGTCAAAGCTGCCAACTGGCTATTCTAGGATCCTAAGTCTGTGAATTAACCATCAGTTCAGAAACACAGAATCCACATTCATTCAGAGGACTGCCTCCTGAAGCAGGTGAGCTTTCTTGCATAGGGTGGAGTTAATCAGAATCCTTCACATTCTTCCAAGACTAGAGTATCAGCTTTGCAATGACTTGAGAAAGATTTCCCCAAATATTCCCTTGCAGCTCAGTGACTCCATCTACATATGCCACAAAGCTTAATCATAACTGTATTTGACTATGATTTTTTTAGATTTCACCATATTTGGTCCCTTAACAGAAGTGAAAAGTAGGTCAAATAACACAGAGTGGCAAGCCACAGCCATTGCTATGATCCTCCTGGGAATAATCATTTTGAAAACTGTCCCAACTTTTGTGAAAAAGGAAACCTGGTTCTTATTTCCAGATAATCTCTGCATGGCTCTAAACACTGTGTATGTACCTCTGTTCATAAAGAGTATTGGAATAGATATTTTGCCCTATCGGGAACAGCAAATCTTAACAAATACCCTATTTCTCATCTCTGAATTGTCAAGTCTCTGAAGACATCCCCATGACCAAATGTGCTACCCAATGTCAACTCACTATGTGTTGGGTTTTGCCTGCCAATATGTTTTTCATGTCTTATGAGGACTCATCACAGTTGCTTACCTTGATAGACTATTAGGATAATAATTTCTTATTTTATTGGGCATATTTATAGTTTCATAGGTATCCACTTGAAGTCAAAGGACAACCTGGAAAGACAGATATTTTAGGCTCCACATAGACAAGTGAGAATATTATTGAGGGCAGTTGTTACTTTTTGTGATCTTATAATAAAGCACGAGGCTACACTTCTGTATCACATTTGAATGCAAATATGCTGTATCATTAATCATAACAAGTGTGCAACTTAAGTTTTATTATGCACCTTTTATAGATAGGAAATCTGAGTCTCAAAGAAGTTCAGTGATAGATTGAGTTCACCTGTGTCTTAAGTGGTAGAGCTGAGAGAATCTAGCAGGAACTTTGCTAGGAGACGTAATTCTTTCCTGAACTGGCTGTTGTTTTCTGAAGCTTCGTAGTTTTGGCCTAGTGTAGGATTGGAAGAAAAAGTGTGAGGCCGCCCTAGAACTAGCTTTTGAGTTTTTAGTTCGCCACTAGAACAAGTCATGCTAAAACTAGCCATGGAATTTTAATCTGTTCATTAAAATCAAGGAAAATTTATGCTACTATAAAACAGCACAATTATATTGGAAAATAACCCTTTTCTATAGTATTACTTCTTAGTAAGGAGAAACAATTTCTCTCCATATGAATAGAAAAGAAGTCATCAAATAATTATTTTCATTTTGAATTATATTCTAATTCTGAATTCTCCTTTTTGCTCCTCAAATCATCTTGAATATAATAAGAATTTAGAAAACTTTTTGTTTCTGTCAAAGTGATATTGCAAATTTCAAAGTTTTGTTGACATATTTCATATATCATGTAATTTAAAAGCTCAATTATATTAATTCGAACTGTACATTTGGGCTTTGTAGCTTTTCAGCTAGATGGCCGCTTGCTTACCTGCAAGACTTTAAGACCCCAGATGCTATAGCTTTTGATAGCCTGACACCATCAAACTTTTTTCAAATTTGCTTATGCACCCATTTGTCTTCAGCGATCATGTCGGGGAAGGTGAACATCACAGAGTGCCATGTTCGTAGAAAAAATGTTCTTGTATTGAGGGAGTACTTGAGTGGAGGCCCAATGTCCATCTGCTGTCATAATACTTTATAAATAAGTATATGTACATGGATCTGTTCTCCTGTCAAAACAACAAAGCCCACATGGAAGAAGCACATCAGCTTATGTGATCATGAGATGTCAATGGGATCAGGTATCAGGCATCCAAGATCCCAAACAAAACAAAACAAACAAAAACATATCAATGGGAGTGAGGAGGAGGGCAGAGTGGAGACCCAAAACCCATCATTAGTCAATTGGACAACCCCTGTCAGAAGGACCACAAGGAAGAGAAGGGCCAGGTAGGTTTCAGTATAGCACCGACCAAACACACAACTTCCTCTAGTTCTTTAATGCTCTCCCCATCCCCCCACTCCAACACATACACACTACCATGACCCCAATTCTATCTTACAAATATGGCTAGAACATGTATACTGGAACAGGTAAGAGCTCGTCACACAGAAATCCAGGACAGATAAACCCCTCAGGGCCAATAAGGCGAGCAGCAATACTAGGAGAGTAAGGGGGCGGGGGAGTAAGGGGAAATTGGTCACAATGATTAACATATGACCCAGCCTGCCTCCTCAGGGGGAAGGACAGGAGAAAAGTGAGTGAAATGAGACAGTGGCGATTGAAAGCCATTAACCAAAAAAAAGAATAATTTATAAATTATCAGAGGGACATGGGAGACAGAGGGTGGGGGAGGGAGGGGAAAAATGAGGAGCTGATGTCTGGGGCTAAAGTAGAAAGAAAATGATTTGAAAAAGCTTATGACAACATATGAACAGATGTGTTTGACACAATGGATATATGTATGATTTTGATAAGAGCTGTAAGAGTACCCATTGAAAAAAAATAGAACTGTACATTTATGTCCACAAACTAAGAACATTTACTTTCTTCTAGTGCTCATTGCCATGAGCCTTCGTTAATCATATTTCGATCTTTATGATGAGTAAACAATCTGAGGAGCTGGACTATTTGAAGAATAGCGTCAGAATTGGAAGATGATTTATGAATATCCAGCAATGTGCGCATAATAAAACTGTTTACTGAAAGGGAAGACTTAAATCACTTGTTGATGGAGATAAAATAATGCAGCCTTCCATATGCATTGCAACTCAGTGTAAAGAAAAGGGAACTCCTAGCTACTAGAATAAGGTAGCATCACGATAAACTGAGGAAAGATTGAAATTGTCAAGGATTTATTCTACTTGTGTACACAGTCATAGTCATGAAAGCAGCAATAAAGATATCAAATGATTAATTGGGCAAATGTGCTACCCACCTCGTAAAGTGTTGAAGATCAAGGATGTCGCTTTGGTGTGTCTGGCCCAGTCATAGTATTTTCCATCATCTCACATGCATGTGAAAATTCTAAAATAATAAAGGCTGAAGAAAATGGAGACAGTTGAATTATGGTGCTGGTGAAGAATAATACCGAAAGTGCTGTGGACTGCCAGAAGAACCAAGGTTTCTTGGATGAAATACAGCCAGAAGGCTCCTTTGAAGTGAGGCTGGGAGGCTTTGTTCCAGGTGTTTTGTTCTTGTTGTCAGAAGAGACTCATCCCTTGAAAGGAACAGATGATTACCAAAACAGATGATTACCAAAAGCAGCAGTGGCCTCAACAATCGGTGTTGACACCCGGGCTGTGACAATGGGCTCAAACAGGACAATCAGGAAGATGGTGCAGGACCACATGTGTGTGTTTCCGTCTGTTGTACATGTTGTTGTGCTTGTTAGGTGCCTTTGTCAATTCTGACTTGTAGCAACTTGATGTGCAGCGGGCATTGTTCCGATGCCCGAGCCCATGGTTGCAGCCAGTGTCAAACCATCTCGTTGAGAACATTGTTGAACCCCAGAAACCCACTCTCTCCTTTAGGGATTCTGGGAGTCTGAACTGGTAGTGAGTTTGGTACAATTACTAGAGATTCGAATCCACTGAAAATGATCTAAAGGTGATTTGAAAAGGGTTGTGGCAGCACATTCACAGCCAGCGCCAAAAAGTGAAGCTGAATTCCAAAGAAAACCTGGGACAAAGGATATCATTGACAACTTCAGATGGATCTTGGGCAAAAGAGAGGCAACCAGAAAGATACTTATTTGCATTATATCAACTGTTCAAGCATATTTTGACATGTTCCTCATAGAAAATGATGGCTTACTTTAAGAATGGCATGGAGGCTGCATTTGTCCTCCTCTGGCTTTGCCAGGAGAAAAAAGAATTCATTCTACATCTGCCCTGGGGTTATTATTCCTATAAGAAAGCAGTCAGCCAGGCTTCCACTATCCAGCCTTCTTTATCTTATTTTGACACCAATTGTCCCACACCAGCACTCCTTTCTGGTGCATTCAGTAACACAGTCCAACACACACACACACACACACACACACACACACACACACACAAACATTTTCTTGTGTCTTCGTTTGTAGGCCTGCTTCTGGGTTATTTGGGTTCTAACTTGGAAAATTGGATGAAATAGATGACACTGCTCTATTTCCTTAGATATGTTAAGTGCCATTGAGTCTTCTTCATATAATCCAGCTTCTCTGGTGATTTGATCAGCACATAGCTTACATAAGTGTGGTGAGAGATGCGTGGTGACACATCTTTCCTGAATATTTATGGCATGCAGTATGCCTTTGTTCTGTTCACACAACTGCCTTATGTTCATATTCCACTGAGCACAACAACGTGCTCTGCAATTCCCATTCTTCTCAAGCTTATCCATAGTCTGTTGTGATCCACACAGTCAAAGCCTTTGAATAGTCAATGGACCACAAGTAACTATCTTTGTGGTATATATACTTTGCCTTCAGCCAAGATCCATCTGTCATCAGCAATGATATTCTTTGTCTAAGTCCTTTTCGGAATCCAGGTTGATTCCCCAGAAGCGCCCTGTCAACGAACTGCCAAGCGCCCTGCCAAGCACTGTTGGATGATCTTCAGCAAAATTTCACTTACAGGTGATATCCATGATATTGTTCTATAATTTGAGCATTCTTTTGGGTCAACTTTTTTTTATAATGGGTACAAAAATGAATCTCTTCCAGTTGACTTCCAAATTTCCTACCATAGGCAAGTGAGTGCTTCCAGTACTTCACCAGCTTGTTAAAATATGTTAATTGGTACTCCATCGATTCCTGAAGCCTTGTTTTTAGCTAATGCTTTCGGTGCAACTTAAACTTCATCCTTCAGTACCATTGCTTCTTGCTCATATGCTATCTCTTGAAATGGATGAATGTTGAATATGGTATTTTTCTTGGTATAGTGACTGTGTATTTCCATCTTCGTTTGATGCTTTCTGCATCATTCAATATTTTGTCCACAGAATCTTTCAATATTGAAATTCAAGGCTTGATTGTTTTCTTGAGTTCTTTCAGTTTAAGATATGCTAAGCGTGTCTTTCCTTTTACTTTGTCTTCTGAAGTTGTCTTTTGAACATTTCTGTTCACCCTTTTGTTTGCAGTCTGTTCTCAGTCTGGAAGTTCTCCTGAAACCTACTCACTTGGTTTGACCCTGCTGGTAGTTGAGATACCGATGGCATACTTTCCAGCAACACAGAAACAGACAAGCTACTCCAGTAGGAAGACTGATAGGCAAGTTGTGGGGCTTTTCTCTAGGAATGTATTTTGAGTGGCTTCCAATCTGAAGTGATTTTCTTTGGACACCGAATCAGATAATGTTCTAAACATCTACATTTGTTGGCAGCAGGTCAGATGAGGTGGAGATGGCTTGGGGTCGCATGCAGTTGGCAGCAGAACCTTGGGAAGACTTGGCAGTCTGTATAATTGGGTCCCATTACTTGAGAGGTCTGACCAAGTTCCAGGTGGTCAGGGTCAGAAGGGAAATATTGTATATGTCCCTGGTGAAATGGAAAAAGTGGAACAGAGGGAAAATAACTGATCATTTGTTTGAGATTGATTTGAGTTTTCTAAACAAACTCAATCCAGGGGAAAAATGTAACTGTGATTTTTTCACTCAATAATCATTTGCAAAGAATGAAAGACTGTATAAAGGTGGGGAATAAAGTTATATGTGAAAATCTCAAAAATTACCAACCACCCCCAAAAAAACTCTCCAATTGGTTGGCCAAGGAATCTGAAATGTCATTTTCATTATCCTTTTAACTAGATGCATCAAAGTGGTCTTTGTCAATCTATGAAGAAGTCAGATGAAATAATGCATTAGTTACCACAATAGTCTACCAAAGGATCCCGCTGTGATAGACCACAATGGAAAACAGTTATTGACAGTAATAAAAAGGAGCACTGAAAAGCAGTACAAGAAACAAGCTACCAATACAGGAAGCAACATGAATATGAATGAACCTCACAAAGATGCTGAATGAAAGAAGTCAGGCAGATAAAAAGAAAGTTCTTTCTCTGAAATGATAACAATGCTTTCTGTTTTCAAAATGTTGTGGATGGCACTATTACATTAATTATTTTCAAAATTGATGTAAAGAGATATGGTTTGATTATTTCACTGTATTTGAATTATGCTTCTTTAAAAAAAACTTAAATGGTATCACTGCCATCCAATCCATTCTGAGTCCTAGTGGCCCAGTTGGAAAGGGTAGGACCATCCTTGTGGGCTTCCTGGGCTGTGACTCGTTAGGGCAGTAGGAGCCTTGTCTTTCAGACACAGAGTGGGAGTGGAGGTGAGCTGCTGGTGGTTCTGAAATGCTGACCTTTCAGCAGCCCTTTAAATAGCATTCAGAATATTTTAAAGTAGTTTGTATATATAATGGATATAGATGGAATTATTTACAGATGAAAAGATTAATGTAATATTTGGATTCACTAAAACATCAATGTATTTCATAATAGTATAGAATACAAAGGAAACGATGATCTTTATACCAAAAAATGTACAAGTTTAGTGATAATCACATGAGGACCCCTTATTCTATTTGTATACATTTAAACATTACCCATAATAAGAAGCTGAAATGAACGATTTCTTTGAGTTCATCACCTCATTTAGCAAAGAGATATTTGAGGACAGAGTGGCAAAATAGCTAGTTTTAAGATCTCAAAGTCTGGCGGTAAACCAAAACCTGGTTTCAACCTTATTTCTCTGATTCCACACATATTGATCTACTGCTTTTGGCAAGTTTGCTTAAAAAAAACAACTAAAATGAAACAAAAAGACCAAGCATGCAGAAGATGTGTAAGCAAAGCATATTTATGACCTGGAGTTCAAGCCCCTTTTTGTACCCCCTCCCCCACTTGAATGTGACTCCCGTTTTTTGTGATTTCTGCTGGTCGATTTGTAGAACTCAAGTTCACTTCACTCAAATTGACGAACCTACACGAGAGCAAGAATCCTAGAAAACATTTAAAATAAATAATTTAAAAATCTCACAGCAAAGGATTTTTTTTTTCTTTTCCCCCCACCTTCTTTTTTACCCAGTGCAGAAATCATTCTCCTCATCCAGGCAAAGGCGCTCTGTTAGAAGAAGCTTGGTTCTCCATTCTGGTTGGAATCAGGAACAGCCTGGCCCTCTCTCAAAGAGGTGAACCTGTGTTGAGATAGAAAAAAGTGTGTGTGTGTGTGTGTGTGTGTCTTGAAGCGCGCGTGTGCGCTCATGCATTCGCGTGTCTGGTGTGTCTGTGTTCACGCACACTCAGGCGCGCGCGCCTGACGCTAGGTCCTTTTGGACTGGCCCAAGGAAGGGGCAGCGTCAACTCTGCCGCCAAGGCAACGTCAATCTGAAGTCACAAAGGTGAGTTGAGTGTTGACTTTCCTGGATAGAAGAAATGGAACCCGAGATTGGATACCATGTCCAGGAGAGTAATGAGATAGGATTCATCTCCTCCATTCAATACCCGATGGTCTGGAAATTAAATCCCGCTTGGAGAGCCGCAAATTTCACCGCTGCTTGTTTTGGATGGCTGGGGAATATTTATTTATTGCACTGCTGGGGTGGTGGTGGTAGTAGGGTGGGATGTGGTGTCTGGCTGCCGCTGATTGGTAGAAAAGAAAATGGTGATAGTGGAGAGGGAAGAGGATTTGTCAAGCTTCCCCTGGCCTCCTCAACCTGTAACTCTTCCTGGCTCGGCTCTTGTCCCAACTGCGGGGCGCATTGGGGCTCCTCTGAGTTGAGGAGCGCATAATCCCTGGAAGTCCTTTCAATGAACTGGACCTTTACTGCTGTGTGCTGAGGCTATTTACCAAACGGTCCGAGGGGAACCAGCTGTACGGGGACCAAAACGGAGCACCCTCTTCAGCACCCTGCCTCCGTTAGCAGTTTCCTTTAGGGTCCTTCGATCCCAAAAGGGGCCGCGACCCACAGGTTGAGAACCGCTTCCCTAGAGGATGGAACTGTCTTTAGTGGTAGAACAGGGGTCCTCCCGGTGGGTGGGAGGAGGGAGGGAGGGGGAGAGAGAGACTGGAAAGTGGGAGAAACACCAGCTCTTGGTCCTCTCACGACCACCCTGAACTTGAACGGACGCGCGGAACACCCCACCTCCCTCCCTCCGTGCCAGGCGGGAGGCAGCAGTTGACAGAACACCGCTCTCACCCCCACTCCCCCCCTTCCCAGCCTGGGAGCGGAGTGCGCGCGGCAGGGACGCTGCGGGCGTGGGGAGCGGGGCGGGGAGAGACGCTGACAAATCAGCCGAGGGGGCGGCGAGCGCCGGAGGAGGAGGACGGGGAGGAGCAGGAGGACTACAAGGACTTGAAGACTGCAAGGACTCTCGCTCGGAGAGGGGGCCAGCGACCCAGAGCGGAAACGCGCAGAGTCAGGTGCGTGCGGGCTTTGGAGCGGACAAGGGGCCGGCGAGCCCCGCCTTCGCATCCTCTCCGCGAGCTCTGCCCACCTTCCCCACCGACCCTGGGCCTCTCCCCCATCTTCCAGAGCAGGGGGACGGGGAGTGCAAATTGGAGACAGGTTAGCGGGTTCGCCTCCTACGCCCTTAGCTTCTGCCCGCGGGGCGGTGCTGTCAGCAGCTTCCTCCAGAGACCCTCCCTCTCCGGCGGCCGCCCCCGCCCTCCCGGAGCACTCCTTCCCTCGGGTTCCCATTTAAAGCATCTTTACTGAACGGAAACCTGAGGGGAAGGCTTCCCAGTGCTGGGGAAGAGGAGGGAGGGACGCAGGTAAGTACCTGTGGAGCTGACCTAGAGGACCAGGTGCTCTGGAAATCCTGGAGAAAATTTTGGTGGAAGAGGAGGGGGAGGAGGCCCAGGAGGGGATCCAGGGTGACCCAGGGGTGAGGACCCGCAGTGCCAAGTGGCTCCCCAGAGGAAAGTAAGCGGCTTGGCGCTCCATCTGATTCCCATCCTAAAGGCGGGGAGTCTGGTCTCTCCGCAAACGGTTCTCCGCTGGGTTAGGTGAGAACGCTGGATGGGTGAGCTTCCACCTTTGCGTCTAGCTTAACCCACTTCTTCCAGCTGGCTCAAGCAGTTTGAGGCCAAGAAAGACCGACTGACAGAGACTGAAGCAGCTCTGGAAAAGCAAGCCAACAGGTGTTAAAGGGTTAACAGGTGCAGGCAAGACTCTCTGGACTCTGTAGTCACGGTCGCTGGGCTGGCTTCTACAAACCACCGCGGGCCATTGGCACCGGTTTGGAGACTGTTCTTGGAGGTGGACTGCGCCTGCCCTGGGTAGATAGCTGAGGGCGGCATATGGTGGGGGGGATTAGAGAGGGAGGCGCCAGCGGGCTACTGTGGCCTCAGTGGGAGCCACACCCAAGCTTCACTCCTCTTCCCTCTCTTCTCCAAGATGAGCCACCTGCCAGTCTTCTGAAACTCAGTTCTAAGATGCCACTGAATCCCCGCCTACAACTCCTTTTCCTTCCCTGTGGGTTTTCGTCCAAATGTGTTGCTAACTTAAATGGTCACGAATTGGGTCCTAGGAAGTTATGAGAGGTCCATTCTTTCATGCTACTCTGCATGGGAAATGTAGTCCAAACAGTCCTGAGGATTCATCCTAACCCATGTTCAGGCAGCTAGACATGTGCCCCCACGGCCATGGAATCGATTCTGACTCATATCCACCCATAGGCCAATCGAAACGGTATTTTGGGGCTTCACCATCTATAAATCTTTATGGGACTAAAAAAACCCTCGTTTTTTTTCTCTCACAGAGCATGTGGTGGATTTGAACAGCTGACCTTGTGGTCAACAGCCCAGTACTAAAACTAGTAAAGGCCACTAGGGTCCCCTGATGCGATGGATGTAGGGGATGCTAAATTTTTTAAAGAAGGGTTGCTTTGTTCACTGGTCAAGAGACGGTACACTTAAAAAATAATACACATTTTGGGGCGGGGGTTCTACTGGTTCCTCTGGTTTTCACCTTGACTTTTTAAAATGTTGTGTTGTTTTACCACAAATTCTCATTGGAAGTGTTTTGTATTCTTCAGAGAGGTGTTCAGGAACTCATTAGCCATGGATGTATTCATGAAAGGACTTTCAAAGGCTAAGGAAGGTGTGGTGGCTGCAGCTGAAAAGACCAAACAGGGTGTGGCGGAGGCAGCTGGGAAGACAAAAGAGAGTGTTCTCTATGTAGGTAGGTACATCCCAACTCTCATTTCAATGCTCATGACTGGCTGACAGGCTGGGATGATGGATACTCTAAATGCTGATGTTTCTTTGCTTCAGTCTTCCTGTATCCTCACTTGCAGAAATGATGGACTGACTCAGATATGTGTGGGCTGGGGAATGTGTGTATTTGAGTTGAAGATAAACTTTTGTTTTTCCTGATCATTCAATTTTCCACTGACATGTAAAACTTTTTGTTCCTTTAAAAAAAGAATGTTTCTTTGCATAGCATAATCCCAATCAGAGTTGTTGCTGTTGACTTAATTCCGCGTTATGGTGACTTACGTGTGTATGTGTCTGCATTAAGTGTACAGTAGCAGTTTTCCAAATTTGAGTCTTAAAATCAATAATATTATTAAGAATCAAAATCATTGATAGGTATTTGATTCATTTTATTAAGATAGTGTTTTCTCTTTTTTGGTGTATTTTAACATAAAAATAAATTTAGATATACCCCAGAGATTTATTTTTAAAAGACCTACTATAATCTTATTAGGACAGATAAGTCTTCGCCGAAGCTATTTATTAGGACTACTTGGTAAACTGACAGTATGGTTGAGGTCTATTACTAATATTTCTAAAACATTGCTTAAATCAATATGTCCAATAATACATGCTAAATAATGCGGAGATTGATGCTTACAAGGTCTACTTATTCCTAAATTCTCACTTTGGAGCATATACATAGTTTTGTTTTATTTTTAGTGTTTCTATAGATTTACCTACCCTGGATTTCATGTCCAAAAAAGACACATTAAAAACACCACCACCACCACCAACCCCCCCCCCCCCACAAAATAGCATGGAGAAAACCACAACAAAAAAGAAAGCAGCAATGGTATTTTCCATACCATTTCAACTTCTTTGTGTAAAGAGCTGTGATAGAGCAAAAACAGACACACACCCTCACATATTCAGCTGCTACCTCTCCCCCCCCCCCCCCATCTCTTCCTTGTTTTCTCTTCCCCGGGAGCAGTAATGTGGAGGACGAGTGTACTGGATGGCATCGTAGCACGGGGGCCACGCCTACATGGGCAGGCAGAAAGAAAGCCATGCTGTTTCTGAAAGGTTGATTAGCAGGATAAACTGTATGCTTGGAATGATTTCCATCAAAACTTACTTCAAATTATTATTTTTCTCTATTCATATGCTTTTATTTCTTAAAGTGGACTTGTACTGACCACAAGTCTTCAATTAAATTATTCTTTTTCCCTCTACCTTAAAATATTTTCAGGAAACCATTGAAATAAAGAATTTCACATGGAGACTTCAACTTAATGAGAATTACAAGATACTGTTGTGCACGTGAAGTGTGAATTATCTGTCTTTAAGTGGAGTTTGCAATACTGTATATCAGTGGCATCTGTGGTTTATTGTATCATCATATTTGTTTTTGCCTTTCTAACAGTCTAATTACACGCTTTTGACTGTTGCTTGACTTCAGTAGAATTATTAATTTAGTAACTGTAAGGAATTTTAGGGTGCTTATAGTCACCTCATTACTTTGTACTTAGCATAGAGACCACCAAATATTAACTTAATAATAATGTGTAAAAACACCCAAATTCACGACTGTTGAGTCAATTCTGACTCAGTGATCCTGTACATTGTCCTTTCCCAGGTTATAAATAGGTTCATTTTATTATCTGGAAAAATTTTACCTATGTGTTTTGGCAAATGTATTTATTTGATTTTTTCAGAGATTAAATTTTATTATTTTCTTGGAGGTGACTACATAAAGTTCTGTATATATATTTCACATAGTGTTTTTAAAAATAATATTCAATGTGTACCAGTGCTTAACAAAGTTATTGTTAGATGCCATAGAGTTGGTCTGACTCATAGCGACCCTGAATAAAACGGAATGAAACACTGCCTGGGCCTGTGCCCTCTTTACAATTGTTCCTATGCGTGAGCTCATTGCTGCAGCCACTGTGTCAGTCCAGCTCCTCGAGGGCCCTCCTCTTTTCTGATGCTCCTCTGCTTTACCAAGCACGAGGTCCTGCAGGGGCTGGTCTCTCCTGACAACGTGTCCAAAGGATGTAAGACGAAGTCTCATGTCCTTGTCTTTGAGGAGCATTTTGGTGCTACTTCCTCCAAGACAGGCCTTTTTGTCCTGTGGGAGTCAGTGGCACTTTCAATATTCTTCTCCAGCCCCACACATCAAATATTTGATACTTCTTTGTAATTCGATGAATTATTTATTAGTTGTGTTTTGAAATCTAAATGAGAATTAAACTCACAAAGAATTTCAGGTTACTAACGGACCACAGGAATGCACAATAGTATAGTGTAAGAGTTTGTACTCTTTTGTGGTTAACCTCTACTACTCAATTCAACAAAAGCAAAATTGTGAAGAGGTGCAAGACTGGATGGTGTACCCTCATAGACCACACACACACACACACACACACACACACACACACACACACACACATACTCTTCAATCAGCTCTGACCATTCCCCTGTGCCCCATCTCTTTCTCTTTCCGCAGGATGAGTAATAAGGTGGGTAATGTGTTGGATGGCACAGATGGCGCTTTACCTGCATTGGCAGGTAGAGAGAAAGCTGTGTTGTTTCCGCCACTTAGATTAGTAGGGGAAAATGTATACGTGGAAAGATGTTCATCAAAACTGACATCCAACAGACTTGTTGGCACCTAACAAAACTACTCTTTCTCAACTAATCGACTCCTACTCGCCTCTGTGTTGTAGAGGGCACCAGGCATAGGCAATGAGTAGGATCCTTCTGTGTTCAACGAGACTCTTTTGACAGAAATAGGTGATGGCTCCGATTTGCTGCCTTCTGACTTATTTATTAGAAAGAACCAGGGCTTCCTATTGGACAAGCAGGAATTCTAGCTCACACTCCGTTATTGATTACCTGTAGATATTGAAAATGTCACTATATAACTCTGAGTATCATTTTTCTCAATTTGTAAATAGGATACTTTTATTTATTTATTTTGTGGAGCCAGCTGAAAATGATACTTTTAAAAATAGAAACTGCTCTACAGAGTTTTTATGAGAATGCCAAAAAAAGTATATCGAAAACAGAGAGCACATTTTGTACATAGGAATCATGACTGCTACTATCGAGGACACTTTTCAACAGAATAATTTCTTTGCCAAAATTTTCTTTTCATCTGTTCTCCTCATTACAAGAACTATTATCAACAATTAATTTGAAAGGTTGGACATGTCTTAAGAAAAGTATTTAATTATACTTCTAGTTGAAGAAGTTTAGTAGACTGTCTTCATAAGTCTCATAAAAAGCCTAGTTTTATTTCTTTATAATCCCATTTTGCACTGCGGGACAGCCTCAAGTGTGAAACACTTCCATAGTAATTACTAATATGTTTGTCTTTTCCACAACTTCTACCTCCTATGTGCTAACTTTCTACATATGATTTCAATCTATACCCTCCAATTTAAACGATAAAATTATGCCAATAAGATGACTGAGAAGTTATAAATTGAGAATAAAATTCAAAATCAGAAAAAATAATTTCTATGTATTATAAAATAAAGGCCAGATAAAGATAATGTTTAAACTTTTCCAACGCTACTTTAAAGATGGCGTGTGAGGTTTCATTCCGGATGCTTTCACACCTCCCAGTCTGAAGGATAATCAAATGTAATATGAGCCCAGACAGGCTTCCACCCTCTAATCTTCACCAATTTTGACATCAACTATTTCTATCATGCCATTCTCTACTTATTTACTGGGTTTGAGAATTTATTGCAAAGGCCACATTAAACTCAGAAAATCATGCAGCTCTTTAGAGAAATTAAAATGTTACAATCCAGGATCAGAAATGCTCAGGGTACAGTTCTTTGTTCAAGACAGCTTCTTCCCAGTAATTTCTCCAGGTAGGCATTTCTCTGGTCCTTGTCCTCTCAGCCACATGGTCCCTTGTCATCTGCCCTACCTAATCAAATTCTGTTACATAATTCTTTTAGAGTTGTTGACAAATGTCCAGCTGCTGTGTCACTCCACCGTGAGCTGCAGCCTGAAGGCGTTTGTCTCCACCTTTGAGTGTCATTGAGAATGGAGGGACCCGACCTCACAAGTTGACCTCCTGTCCAAAGGCATTTAACTTTGATTGTTCTTTGAGCTGGGGAGCCCAAGGCTCTGTCTCTTGCCCTGGCTATAGATTTAGCTGCTGCTGTTCTTTCAGTACCAAAGTTCTTTGTCCCCAGGATCTAGGAGGTCCAGTGCACAGAGGTCTTGAGAGCCAAAGGATGTGTATTATACTTGTCTTTTTTTTGTTGATGGGCGTGAACTTCCTCCACTCTTACTTATGAAATAGCTCCTTTTATACTCATAGGTATTGCAAACTTGACCAAGTGCCCCATTAGGGTTCCGAGTCTTCACACACAAAATTATCCCTGTAATTATCACTCACAAACAAGTTGTGTAGCTCTATTAGCATTTCTTGGGTAAATTCAACATTGGCCATCATAATGAATAACATAGTAAGATTTAAATTTCCTCTTTATATTGTTGTATAATGTGATTTAAAAAATCTTCCTGAACACTACAGTGTGTATACCAAATCAATGCTAGCTATTAAAATCTTACAATAGTGTTTTATGTTCAAAGTTGACTTATTATATTGATTCTAAAAGATGATGCCAAGTTTCCTAATTTTAGAATTATATTTTTAACTAGATAGTCAATTCTAATATAATTATCCCCACCTTCTCTTACCCCAAAAGAGCCCTGGTGGTGTAGTGGTTATGCTTTGGACTACTAACTGTGAGGTAAGCAATTTGAAATCCCGATCTGCTTCTTGGGAGAAAGACAGGTTTTTCTACTCCTGTAAAGAGTTACAGGCTTGAAAACTCACAGGGGGTGGTTCTAGTCTGTCCTATAGTTGCTATGAGTCAACATCGACTCTATGGCAGTGAGTTGTTGAGCTCTCTTATCCATAGGACCCTTGGTGTAGTTGGTTATGAGTTGGGCTGCTAACTGCAAGATCTATAATTCAAACCCACCAGCCACTCTGCAGAAGAAAAACGAGACTTTGCTCTTATAAAGATGTACAGGCTCAGAATCTCAAAGGGGTAGCCCAGCTGTACACTATGAGACACTATGCGTTGGAATCTATTTGGCAGCAGTGAATTTGTTTTTTGCTTGTTTGTTTCTTTGAGTTCTTGTACCCAAAATCTTCAGGAAAGAGAAAATGCACGCAATCTGCATGGTCTCACCTAATGATTTATTAGGAGTTATAAAGACTGTGGCTGAATGAGCCATATAATATAAATTAATGTACCACACTACTCAATGAACATCAATGATAAGGTTTAGATTGAAATTAAACGTTCAATTCACAATATGCTTTATCTTTTTAAAGCTGACTTAGTTTAGAGAAGGACAACATAAGATGCAAAACACTGTGTAGCTGAGTTCCCTCAACTCGCAGGTTTCAGCTGTCTCTACTCTGCACTCCTGTGAGGTCAGCAAAACAAGACAAAACTCACAGCCATTAAGTTGACTCTGACTCAAAGCATACTAAACGAATCAATTTTAGTGTTTGTTATTTTTGTTTACTTGTTTATACAGAAAAGAGTTTAATGTCTTGACAAAGTTTTAAAGTTCATGGAACAATTATAATCTTTACAATTGATTTATTATATTTAATAATAAAGTCTTAAACCAAGGCCCAAACCAAAATCACAGTCATTGGGTCAATGCCAACTCCCAGCGACCCTATAGAATATGGTAGAACAGCCGCGTGATTCTCTAAGGGTCTTAGGGGCTGAGCCTGTTTGTACAGGAGTAGAAAACCCTCTCTTTCTCCTGGGGAGAGGCTGGTGGATTCCTGCTTGGTTTGTCAGCACTATGCTACCAGGGGTCCCTAAGACCACCTGCCACAATTTCAGTTTCCACGGTCAAGTCACAATCGTACACTACGGTGATAAGGAGCATTGCATGTGATGGATAAGTGTAGTTATATCTTAATACAGATAGAGTCAGCAACTCTATAGCTGAACCTCACAAAATGAACTACACAGGAATCAAATTGACTACATGTTTGGAAAGAGATGACGAGGAAACCCCATATCATCAGTATAAACAAAGCCAAAGACTGACTGTAGGACTGACCACCAACTGCTCCTACTCAAGTTCAAGTTGAAACTGAAGAGAAGTAAATAAGTTCTTGATCTTGAATATATCCCTTCTGAATGTGAGTAAACATTGTCTCAAGAACATATATGATATGAAGAACGAAATAGAATGCTAATTACTGAAGACCAGATAAACTGTGGGATGACATGAAGGACCTCATACATGAAGATAGCAAAAGTTCATTGAAAAGGAAAGAAAGACAGTAAAGACTATAATGGGTGGCAGAACATATTCTGAAATTTGCTCTTGACCATGGAATAGCTAAAGAGAAAGGAAGAAATGATGTAAAAGAGCCGAGCTGAAGATTTAAAAGGTTATCTTGAGAAGACAATCTAAAGTATTGTAATGAAACGTGCAAAGACCGGTTAGATTATACAGCAGTTCTCAACCTGTGGGCTGCGACCCCTCTAGGGTAGAAGGACCCTTTCACAGGAGTCGCCTATGACATCCTGAATATCAGATATTTACATTACAATTCAAAACAGTAGCAAATTTCAGTTATGAGGTAACAACGAAAATAATTTTATGGTTGGGGGAGTGTATTAAGGGGTCGCAGCATTAGGAAAGTTGAGAACCACTCTCTTAGAACATCAAAAAGAAGAAAATGCTTGCATTTCTTAAACTGAGAAACACAGAAAACCTTGAAGCCTTGAGTTATACTATGGGATGACTCTATTGGCAGAAAACTAAATGATGACAGAAGAAGGTGGGAGGAATGGCCAGAGTCACCACATCTAAAAGCGTTGGCTGACATTAAATAAGTTCAGGTTTAGTACACGATTTAAAGCTGAGAGTACTGAAGGAAGAAGTCCAAGTTTCAAGTTTCATTGAAGGCCTTGTGATAAACAAGACTCCAGGATTGAGGGGAAACCGGGAAGATGTCTAAATAAAGGATACCAGGCTAGAAGAACTCATTTGCCTCTGCTAAGAAACTTGGAAGACATCTGGCCAACCAACTGTAAGAGACTCACACCTATGCTATAGACACCAGGCAATTAGGAGGTGGATGGAACCAAATTGATGGACTCTAACGACAACAGCAACAACAAAAAGCACAGACAGGTATGGTTATGGGTATTGTTATGCATCTGAATATGAATATGGAATAAATGAATATTTTAATTGGAAAGTCCCTATATTAACATTATATGTGAATAATAATACTTAGGTGAGTATTTACTCTTCTAAGATCTTTATATGTATCACTTCATTTACACTCTGGATTGATTCTGTGATGTATATTTGACTGTTATGTGATGAAATGAAGGCTTACACCTAGCCAATGTCAATCTCAGCCCACATCCTTAACTATAAAACTATGGTTTATTTTGTTTTATTTTAATTTGAGGCCCCTATGAAAAAAATGAGCTTACACTTAGGAGAGGTTGTAAGACAGTGCAGGACCAGGCTGTGTTTCTTTCTGTTGAGCATATGGTGATTTTGGGTCAGAACAGACTCGATAGCACCTAATCACAACAACCAAAGAATAAAAACAGTCACTTTGAGTCTATTTTTATTCATGGCAACCTATGTAGTAGAGTAGAACTTCAATGCACAGGAATGTCAGTGGTTGGGTTTTTCAAACATAAATCAACAAGTAACTATTGTTGAACTCAAACCACCAACTTTTCAGTGGACAGCAGAATGCTGACTATTTGGACTATCCTTGAACTCCATATTTTCCATTGGGAATTTCTTAAATATATTTAAACTATTCTGTTAAATGTAGATGATTACATTGGCAGTCACACAAATTAAGTGTAAATATTATACATATAAATCTTCCTTAATGTTCTTCCTAAAAATATTCACCAATAACTTTAAAAACAATCCTTCATATTTGTTTCCATTATTTTATTATTTAGAGTATTGAAAGGTATTTTTAAGTAAGAAACAATGGAACTGGAAACTCAGGGGTGTTTTTCTTGAAATTCATATCAGGAATGGCATTTAGTTAAACAGTAAACTTTTCTTAAAATGTAAATATATAAACTTTGCATTTACTTTATATTAGGGTCTATGCCTCAATAACCAACATTTCTTAGTTATCTCTCCTATCCAACTAATTCTGTTCTATATTTTAAGAATCAGTTTCTTAGTGGTTAATTAATATGATGGATTAACTTTACTGTTAAGAAAGTTTAGAGCCCCCTATATATGTTATTACTTTTAAATGTGTTTTATTTCTTTCTTGTATATTTAGTGTTATAATTTAACATTTTTAACAGTTTTATTGACATATAATTCAGGTTCCATGCAAGTCAATGGTTTAAATATATTTAAAAGAGTTCTGTAATCATCACCACAATCAATCTTAAAACATTTTCTTCGTTTGTGTACTTATTGTTATTAATTTCCCATTAACCCCTAACTTGCCCTGCTATAATCTTAAGGAAATGTTCATTGAGTCACTGTTTCTATAGATTTACCTATCCTGGATTTTATATAAAGAAAATGATACAAAAATACTCACTCAACAATGACAAAATAGATTTCAGAAAATCTTCAATTCAAGTGAAAGCTGAAAATAATTGAAACCAGAACAATTTAAAAATGGTTTAAAGAGGAACACCTAGCCACATCTGCAATGGCCTGAGGGAATCACGGAGGCTTAATCAATTTTGGCACTCTGCAAATGGATTGGGGGCTCGCCTTTTGCAAACCGATTCCCATCATTAAACCCTAATGCAATTCTTTCCTCAAATCTTGGAGTTGACTATAATCCTTGAATCGCACAGACTGGTGTGCTTCTTCCACGTAAACATAGCTGACACCTCACTAGGCTGACTTCTTGTTTAAAGACAAGCCTTGAGGACCGCAGACACTTTCTGGTAGTTAAAAACCATCTGATTTTTTCACCAAACTGTGCCGTGGCACTCATATTATAAGAGTGTTTAAAGCAGTGCATTTTTAAACAGAACTAGAAGATTGAATAATAATTTCATTGTCAAATTCCCTCTTTCCCTATATGATTCTATCTTAATTAAATTTATTTGAGCTAGACAGTAGTTTTCAAATGAAACTCATTTTCTCCAAAAAATACATTTAAAAAATAACCTGAAATACACTGAGAGAATGAACATTAGAAGGGTTATGAATTAAAATGTTTAACAAACATAATTAATAATATATTAATAAATTATTATTTTTTAAGTTTCGTAATATTCAAGATTTAAGAAAATTCCTATATTGTCTCTTCTTGGGAGGTAGCACTGAAATACATTAATAATAAAATAGCTCCTTATTTTGAAACATATGTACAGTTCCCTGGAAGGAGTAGGGGCTAAAGATGGAACAAGTGTCACTTTTAAAGTGTCCATAGCCTGCGTCCCTTGAGATACATTAGTAAATTTAAATTTTCATTTATAAAAGCCGTATAATACACCTATGTCAAATTGCTGTTATGAAGACTGGATGTGATCAAATGGTTTCTAAACAATGTCAATCCTCTTCCCTCCGTCTCTAATTTTTAAAGACCTTGTGTTAAGTAATTCTTCTGTTACACTTCAGTAACCCTCCTACAGTACTGAATGCTAAATCTTCCTCCCAACCTCCCACTGTCAGTGTTACCACACTTTCTTTATTTTTTGCCCCTTTGTACTTTGATATGAACAATGAGAAACAAGGGAAGGGAAAGAACCATCATTGATTGCTACACACTAAATTGGAGAGAACCTTGTCTTTGCTTTCTTCTTTTTCTTTTTTGCAACAGTAATGATTGTGAATTACCTTGCTTTAAGTTTTGAGGTTCCCTGAGAATATAATCGTCTATGGACTTCTGGAAATTTGCATTTTTAGATTAATTGTATTTAAAGCAAGTTGATCAATATAAAGCTACTTTGTTACTTTTATTTTGAATCAAACTTTCTTTGTTTTTTATAGGCTCCAAAACGAAGGAAGGAGTAGTTCATGGTGTGACAACAGGTAGGTTTCATAGGGCTGATATACAGCAGTAACATTCAATAATATTTAATCACGAGTAGAGTCCAGTATTAATTATTCAAAATTGTAATTGTAAATAATTACTATGCCTGTAGTAGCATTCAAAAGGTACGTCAACTTTGCTTTCCCCTAATTCTTTTTCAAGTATTTTAAATATGTAAAAATCATTATAAATATATAGAATGCACACCATTTTTAACTTCCAAGAATAATTACTTTGAGAAGATCAATTCTGTCTAACATACAACTGTTAGTATTTGAATGTCAATTAAATGTCTTGGAAAATTGGCAACACATATAACATATAAGGATTTACATTTTCTAAAATATTAAAGTGATCAGTAGAATATTTTGAAACCGGAGCAATATTGATTATAGTACTTTTGATAATTCAGAAGACATTTCAGGAAACACTTTTGGGAATTTTGAGACATAATCTATTGCATTTATCTTTCTGTGGCCTGATTTCCCCAATAATTTGAGCAGGCTGAGTCAAGACGAAATGACTCGGTGGCTACAGCATGTGTTCAAGTGAAGGGGTGATTGTGAGTGTGCTGCAGGACTGGGCAGAATTGTGTTCCATTGCACACAGGGTAGCAAAGAGACACACGAACTCAGTGGTACCTAACAACCACCATATAGGAAGATTTACACTAAAGGAATAACAAATATTTTGAAAATGATGGTGGTGGTTATGAACAGGAAGGGGAGAATGAAAAAGACAGAACTGAAAATTCAAAAGAGAGCCAAAGGGTAGTAACCTTCATAGTTTATTGACTTGCTCTGATTGAGGTTTTTTTTCTTTTATTATTAGGGGCTCATACAATTCTTATCACAATCTATACATACATCAATTGTGTAAAGCACATTTCTGCATTTATTGCCCTCATCATTCTCAAAATATTTGCTCTCCATCTAAGCCCTTGGCATCAGCTCCTCATTTTCCCCCTTCCTCCCTGATCCCCCTCCTTCATGAACCATTGATAATTTATAAATTATTATTTTGTCATATCTTGCCGTGTCCAATGTCTCCCTTCACCCACCTCTCTGTTGTGTGCCCCCCAGGGAGGAGGTTATATGTAGGTCCTTGTAATCCTTTCCCCCTTTCCAACTCACCCTCCCTCTACCCTCCCAGTATCACCCCTCACACCACTGGTCCTGAAGGGATCATCCCCCCTGGATTCCCTGTTTCCAGTTCCTATCTGTAACAGTGTACATACTCTAGTCTAGCCATATTAGTAAGATGGAATTGGGATCATGATAGTGGGGGAGGGGGAAGCATTTAGGAACTACAGTGAAGTTGTGTGTTTCATCTTTGTTACATTGCACCCTGACTGGCTTTTCTCCTCCCCAATACTCTTCTGTAAGAGGATGTCCAGTGCCCTACAAATGGGTTTTGGGTCTCCACTCCACATTCCCCATTCACAATGATATGATACTTTGTTCTGATGATGCCTGATAACAGATCCCTTCGACACCTCGTGATTGCACAGGCTGGTGTGCTTCTTTCATGTGGGCTTTGTTGCTTCTCAGCTAGTTGGCTGCTTGTTTACCTTCAAGCCTTTAAGACCCCAGACGCTATATCTTTTGATAGGCGGGCACCATCAGCTTTCTTTGCCACATTTGTTTATGCACCCATTTGTCTTCAGTGATCGTATGATGGAGGTGATCACACAATTATATGATTTTTTGTTCTTTGATGCCTGATAACTGATCCCTTGGGCACCTCGTGATCATGCAGGCTGGTGTGTTCTTCCATGTGGGCTTTGTTGCTTCTGAGCTAGATGGCCACTTGTTTATCTTCAAGCCTTTAAGACCCCAGATGCTATATCTTTTGATTGTCAGCCACCATCAGCTTTCTTCACTACATTTGCTTATTCACCCACTTTGTCTTCAGCTATTGTGCCAGGAAATGAGCATCATAGAATGCCAAATTTAGTAGAAGACAGTATTCTTGCATTGAGGGAATACTTGAGTGGAGGCCCAATGTACTTCTACTACTTTAATAATAAACCTATAAATATATGCACATAGGCCTATTTCCCCATCTTCATATATAAATATATTTACATATGTGCATGACTTCATTTAGACCTCTATAAATGCCCTTTGCCTCCTAGCTCTTTCCTTTATTTCCTTTGATTTTCCTGTGTCTCACTACCATGCTCAGTCTTCATTTTGGTTTCAGTAATTCCTCTTGGTTATATTACCCTTCATCACCTCCTACCAGGCCTCCTACACCCTCTTAACCATCGATTTTGATCACTTGTTCCTTAGTCCCTGGGTTTGTTAACACCACTACGCTTTCCCCCACCTTCCCCTCTTCCATGTCCCCCCGGAACTGTCGGTCCCTTTGTTTTCTCCTCCAGATTGTTCATCCAGCCTATTTTATTTAGACAGACCAGCAGAGAAAATAACATGCATGAAAATAATACAGAGCAAAATCAAGCAACAATGCACAACAAAACAACAAACCAATGCCAAAAAACCAAACACAACAAAAAAAGAAAAGCTTGTAGTTAGTTCAAGGATCGTTTGTTGGCCTTTAGGAGTGTTTTCCAGTCCAGTCTTTTGGGGCACCAAGGCCTGGCCCCAAAGTCCACCTTCGGCATTCCCTGGGGACTTCACCGCTTTGTTCCCTTGCTGTTCTGTTGCACCCCCTGAGTGTTTTGTCTTGGTGTGGTGGGATCACATCTGGCACAATTTCCACACTGTGACTCCGGTCTTGTGCCCTGTAGGGCTATGGGTCATTGAGGGAAGTTGTGTCTCATAGTGGGGCTGGCCATGTAGTCCTCTCTGTGGACTCACTGCTGTAATCGAGAACATCATCCTCAAAGCCTGGTGGGGCAGGATGTGCTCCATTCTCTGCTCCTCCCCCTTGATCTGCTCCCGTGCGATCCCATCAGATATGTCCCTCTCCTGGAACTGCAGATTCAGTGCCGTCCTTTGAAATAAATTCTTCTGGGGTGAGGGGGATGTGTCCATGTAGTAGTTGGATTGGGACCGGCCCCTCAGACCTCTCCACTGGTTCCCCACTCCACGCCAGCATGTTGCATTCACATCTTGGAGCACTGGGTTGAAGTCTGGTCCCTCTTTCTCTGTGGAGTTATAAACAATACCCTCCCCTTGGGTGGGTTAGTGCCCTGTGGCCCCGCTCCCCCTTTCTTTATTATTATTATTATCATCAGTATCATTATTATTTTCCTTTCCCCACCCTCCTTTTTAGTTGGCCACCACATGTATCCCTGGATTTGGTGTGGTCCCTGCCATACTACCTGGTCCTCATCCCAAAAATGTTTGTATACAGTAGCTTTTTCCTTTTGCATTTTTTTAAAGCTTACCTCAGCAGACTCATGTACTAGTCCTTTTGTACATGACTTACTTCAACTAGCATGATTTCCTCCAGCTCTTCCCATGCAGCGATGTGCTTCATATGTTTATCACTGGTGTTTAGCGATGCATAATACTTCATGTATGTATGTACCACAGCTTTTTAATCCACTTGTCAGTTGATGCAAATTTGGGTTGTTTCCAACGCCTTGCTATTGTGAACTGTGCCATGATGAACGTTGGAGCACAGATGTCTGGCCTTGGTTTGTTTCTTGCCTCTTCTATGTATATTCTAATTGAGTTTTTTATTGTTTATATTCCAAACTTTCTGACCAGTGGGATGAATAAGGATAGAAATCAAAATATAATTCACTTGATCAAAAAGCAGTATACATAATAATGTCTGAGGGATATAGCCATGTACCTAACAGTCAATTATGAAATCAAATGGAAATTGTTGTTTTGACTAGATACTCTGTTGATGAAAGACATTGGTTCATGTTTCTTCTTAAGTCTTACTAGATATGTGATCTCCTGTGTTTAAAATAATTCATATAAAAGGAGTGAATTAATGTACTCAAGCATCTTGACTATTGAAGGCAAGCTGTATTATAAGAGTTTAAGTCAAAAGTACAGCTATGGTTCTAGTTCATACATGCACATATTTATCCCAAACAACGCATGTTTTAACATGTCCTTATGATCAGAAGATGGCTGCAGACACATGCTCTGTCATACATTCAACTTAGCCTGATTAGTATGTCATCAAAAAAAGGTTCAGTAAGGTCCAATCAAAGCACTGGTTTCCTAGAGCATCTGCTAAGCTACTTAAATGCAAGGTACAGAAATTCAACAATCCAAAGATTATGGTGATTTTTTTAACTCTAAAGGTAGAATCTTGATATATTTTCTAAAAGGCCAAAAATGATCATGAAGGCCTATTAGGAAGATTTTTTAAAATGGAATATTGCATCGATGAAAAAAAGGCTGACAAATTTTCACCAAGGATTTTTTTCCTCCTGTTTAAGACAATGCTTACTCATTCTGTGAGGGTACCAAGGGCTTGTCCTTTGAGGGTTATGTTGAGAAATATTACCCCGACTACTTCCATCTTAATCTTGCCCCTTTAAATGTCTTTCTGTTCTTAAAATCCAAAGAGCATTTAAAGAGAACAGAATTTGTGTTCCACGAGGATGCCCAAACTGCCATTTTGGTGTGGTGTCCACTAGAGAACTCGATATTCTCCAGAGACAGAACGTGAGAGTGACGCTGTCTTCAGAAGTGTGTAGACTCAGGTGGAGCAGCTGTTGAGAAACAATGGAGGCATATTTGGATATTTTTGCTTAATAAAAGACCTGTGATTTTGTAGCAATACTATTTGAATTACCCTCACATGGTGCTATCGTACAATAATACCTTTCCCTTAGTCACTCCAAAATCCAAATCAAACTCATGGGCATAGAGTCCTTGTTGACTCATAGAGACCCCCTGTCATTTTCCCACAGTGTTACTGTTTACAAGAGTAGAAATCTCAGTCTTTCTCCCTTGAAGCTGCTGGTGGATTTGAATTGCCAACCATGAGAATTGCAGCCCGGCTCGTAACCACTGCACTACCAGGGATCCTTGAAATGACTAGAGTCATGAATTTGTGTTCTTGGATAGGTTATAACAACACTTATTATTACTCTCTAGCGACTTCAACCAACCAATAAAAAAAATAACCACTTCCATCTACTCAATTTATGATTCAGTGAAGAGACTCATATTTGTGTCTATTCTAAAGAATGCAAAAATTATGTACTAGTATCATGAATAGAAAATGCAAGTAAACTTTTGCAGAAGCTAATTTTACAATCCATGCAGCAGTACATTGACAGGGAACTGCCCGAAATTCAGGTCTGACTCAGTAGAGTACCTAGAAGAATAGCATAGCTGGCATTAGATGGAACTTGACTGAAAGCAGAGAATACCAGAAACACATTTAGCCATGTTTTATTGACTATGCAAAGGCATTCAACTGTGAGGACCATAACGCCATTTGGATCACATTGTAACGAATGGGAGTTCCAGCATACTGAGCAGTGCTTCTGTGGAGCCTGTCCATAAGCTGAGAGACTGTTATTTGGAACGAACAACAGAATCCTGTGGGGTTTCCAATTAAGAAGGCTGTGTGTCATGGTTGTTTATGGTTCACCACATTTATTGAATATTATGCTGAGCAAATGATCTGAGAAGCTGGACTACACTATAGGGCTCAAAAATTCAAAGAAATTGAATTAAAATATACTGGGATTCTTTGATTAACTTCTTGAAGCTTCTTATATTAAGAAGAAAGTGGCACCAAGATTGAGGAAGACTCAGCAAGTGGTAATATGAAGATGACAAACTTTCTTACTCAAAGCAAAGATGATTTGAAACACTTACTGCTAAATATCAATGGCTGAAACATTAAATATGGAATGTACCTTAAATAAATGAATAAATCCTGACAACTAGACCAATAAGCAACATCATGACAAATAGAGCAAAGGCTGAAGCTGTCAAGGATTTTATTTCCTTGCTTCCACAATCAACGCTCTGGCAGCAGCAGAGGAGGAACCCAACAGCATCTTGCGTTGGAAGCATTTGTATACTAGACCTCTGCAAAGTGATCGAAGAGCAAGGCTGTTCCCTTGAGGAATGAGCCAACCTGTAGTATTCTCAATGGTCTCAAATGCACTTTAAAGCTGGGTAATGGATAGAAAGATTGAAAAAGACAAATAATGCCTTTCAAATCTTAACAAGGTCAGAATGTAAACATGAAGCAGAAGACGTGCACGTTTATATGTGTATTAGAGAGAAATGAAGACTGAAATTGGTACAATAAGTCAAAATTTTACAGTGCATTTGGAAGGAAGTACCCATGAGCTTAGGTTTCCCAAGGGCTCCTGGGAAAACTTTACATGCTGTGTCTTCCATTTAGAGCAGTGGCTCTCACCCTTCCTCATGCCACGGCCCTTTCATACAATTACTCATGTTGTGGTAACCCCCCAATCATAAAATTATTTGCGTTGCTACTTCATAACTGTAATTTTGCTACTGTTTTGAATTGGGTGACCCCTGTGAAAGGGTTGTTTGAGCCCCAAAGGGTTAGCCACCCACAGGTTGAGAATGGCTGTTTTAGAGATTTATTCTAAAAATTAGTCTATTAGAGACTCTGAGATATCCTACAGTAAGAAATGTACATAATTTAGTTTACACCATAGTGTGAATGTTTTTAATCATTGAAATCTTTCAACAGAAGCTCAAGTTGAATGAATTTGGAGTTGAATACATTTTGTGTTTCCCAGAATGCTATAGAAAATGATGCTAAGCAGCAATACCATGGTGATTTTGAGGTAGACATTTTTTATAGCTATTTAGGAAGTAACGTTCCTGGAAGTAGTAAGATAGCAGAAAATCTGCTATAATCTGCTGTGAGAAATACATTGAGAGAAATCTGTTTTAGTGAGCACCACCCTCCTCCCGTATCAAATAAAATAATTATTTTATTTGTTGAATAGTTTTGTTTATATACCACTCCAAAATCTAAAATGAGGATAAATAACTTTGAGCGCATACCCTCAATGGCAAACTTGATGGAGAATTGTTTACTTTCTATACTTGGCATAAACCTTTTATTGTGGGAACGTAAAACTCATTGAGTTGTCATTCAATTTATCCTGACTCGTTGATTCCTGGTGAGTCAATGGAAATGTGCTTCCCAGGATTTTAAATGATCTGATTATTAAGCCTTCCTTCCAAGGTCTCTCTGGGGGGAATTGAACTTCTAACCTGAATTCATGGTTGGTATCACTCAGGGATGGGTATATTAGTGCGGAAATTGTTGTAAGTGAGAAGTGTATCGTACGTAGCATTCTCTGATATTAAAAGAAGGAATATCTCCATAGTTTATATTGCTAGTGGTTTGCAGAATTTAGACTTAACTATACGTTGTTTAGTAGCTTCCTGCCTCCATCCAATATCCAAGGAAAATAAATTCCACCAGTTAGATAATCATTAAGTAAAATCCAGGAAACTCCTTCTTAACTCCTGGAATCCTGGTCTGAAATGTGACCCCACAATATGTGTCAACTTGGGTGGACCATAATTCTCTGTGATATGCCAGTTATGTAATAATGCCAGTTGACAGCTCTTCAATTGCACAGTCGCCTCCTATGATGTGATCTGATGTGATTTGTCAATCAGTAGTAAGAGGGTTAGGGTGGGGTGCAACGTCTGTATTCACTTCACACGCCTGATCTGAGTTCCCTTGGGATGTGACCTGCATCATCTTTTGTCTTACAAGAGGTGAAAGTGGAGAGAAGATAACAGAGATGGACAGGACGGACCCACAAGCCACAAGAAGGAAAAGCATCACATTGGGGCCCAGGGCCCTTTGGTGGGGAACCTCCTAGATCCAGGGACTAATCATGGCAAAATATATGGATATCGTCGATGTATTCGAGGTCACAGATATTGCAAAGAGACAGGGAATTTACAATCAAGAGAGAGAAAGTGTTCCCTTAGAGATGGTGTTCTGAACTCAGACTTTCAATCTCCTAAATTCTGAGAGAATAAATGGCTGTTTCTAAAGCCATCCACATTTGGTATTTCTGTTATAGCAACACTAAATAATTAAGGCAGAATTTGGTACTGGGAGAGTGGACTACTGCTCCAAGTCCTTCTAGGTTTAAGAGGCTGTACATATTTATGTGAACAGAAAGCCTCATTTTTCTCCCTCTTAGTAGCTACCATAAATATTTGAGTATAAGCCGACCCGGATATCAGCCAAGGCACCTAATTTTACCACAAAAACTGCATTAAAAATGTGCTGAAAAACTCATACATGAGTATATACGGTAGTTATTTTCATATAAGCCAGATCCACTGATGATTTGCTCAGCATGCATACTGAACCAGTATGGTGAGAGGATACAATCCTGTTGCATGCTTTCCTGGTTTTAAACCAGGCAGTATACCCTTTTTTGCCCAGCAAATAATCAAACAGGCTGGTTTATATGAAGAAGAATGCACCATCTGGATTGGAGGAAGGCTTATTAATTAGCAGGGATGGGCAGATGACAAAATCTTGCTTGCTGAAGGTGAGGAGGACTTGAGGCACTTGCTGATGAAGGTCAAGGATGCAGTCTTCAGTGTGGATTACAACTCAATGTAAGGAAGACCAAAATCCTCACAACTGGGCCAATAGGGAACATCTTGACAGACGGAGAAAAGGTTGAAATTGTTCAAGATTTTGTTTTGCTCAGACCCACAATCAATGCTCACACAAGCAGCTGTCTTGTATCTAAATTATATGCCTCAGGTTCCTTGGAGTTGAGCCATGAACTACCATACCACCTCTGAACGTCTCTACTGGTTTCCATCTGTCATCACCAGTCTGTTGCTTTTTCTGAACAGTTTTATTGCACTTCATTTACATATTATACAATTTAATAGTTCAATCACAAGAGGAGTTGTGTAATCTTTACCACAGTCAATTTTAGAGCATATTATTCTTCCTTGTACTCATTGTTATTCATGTAATCTTTTTTCAATTTGGGAATAGAACCAAAAATTCTTCAATTCAACAACTGATCATACTTTTCATGTTGTGCAACCATTATTGAAATCCCTCTCCAAATTGTCCCACCACCAGTAAGTCAACTCAGTGCTGCCTATGCAGAAGCTCTTCCTCATTCACTCATGGAAACCAGGGGTCAAGTATGGCTTCCTTTTTTTTTTAAGTAGTTCTTTTGGATATAATATTCACTTATCAAATACTTCCATAGTTGAATCACTTTTAAAAAGATTTGTATATCCATCATCAGGCCAAACTTGGGTTTATCAACCACAGCACCTACTTAAGTCAGGGCATATTTTCAGCCTAACATCTGACTTTGTACTTTCCCTGGGCTTGAACTTGACCACCTCAATAGCTGTGTGAGGCTTTTTACTTATTATCTCTATCTATCTATCTATATCTATCTATCTAGCTAGCTATCTCTGGGTTTACTTATCTAGAGAACCCAGTGTCATTTAGGAATGCTAGGGGAATAGAGCTGGGACAATTGAACAAAGTTGACTTGACACGACTGCTTGCCAAAGGGCAAAACAATGAGGCCTGCTAGAAGGAGATGCTGTTGCCACTCAGTTGGACTAGGAGTGTGAGGATATCTGAACCTGAGGAGCAGAGTTGGAAGGTGGATCTTGATTCCAGGGGGAGGTACCTCCACCTAGAATTCAGAGAGCATGAAGCACACTAGAATCTGGTAGGTAAGGCCATTTCCTTGAAGGTATCAGGGAAGAGAGAATGATTTTCAAGCCTGGAGACTAATGTAAATTGTTCTGTTGGAATTTTTACTTGCTTGGTGACCTTTATCCCCTCTTCCCCTCTATATTCTCCCATTTGTAATGGAAATATCTAACTTGTACCTACTACCTATCCTACAGTTGCATTTTGTAAGCAAATAACTTATATTCTTGATTCAGAGTTGAAGTGAAGTTTTGCCGCAGGCTGGAATTTGGACTTGGAGTTGATTTGGAGGATGATGTGATGGGGTGAAAAGGTCTTATACATGGTAAAGACATACATTTTCTGGGATCTAAAAAATGCGATGTCATGAATAAAATTGTGACCCTACAACATGTCCTACTGCTAGTTGGCAGTTATGTGATTGATGGGATTAAACAATCAGATGTCAAGGGCTTAGAGTAGGATGTAACATCCTTACATCCCTATACTGAAAGATGCAAGGCGGGGCTTCCCTGGGTTGTGGTCTATGTAAGACCACAGCTGTAACTTAAGAGCCAAAAGGGGAGCGAAGAGACCAAAGAAGGAGGAGCATCTACCTCCGCAAAAGATGAACGGTAATTGAAGCACAGCCTTTACTACGCTGTGAAAAAGGAAAAAATGCCACCCAGTGAGGAAACAGCCGAGAGGAGCTCTGTGCTTTAAAAAGTCCTTTTCCACGTTAAGGGAGGGGGTGGGACTAAATAAAAGAGACAGACATGGAAGTGGAAGGGAGGCCATTACACTGGGCAAGGAAAACCAAACAGAGCTCAGTATTCTCCTCCAGTGAAGGAGAGGTGGACAATGGTTACAGAGGACGGCAGGGAACCAGCAAACAAATACTGAAGCCCTGCCCATCCTGAGCAGGCTAAGCCATGGAATGTGCCGATCACATGGAGTTTACTCTTGAGATTTTTGGTAAAGGTAGTGAGGAGCGTTCCATCTTGATTCTGGGAAAATGGAGGAGAAAACTAGAGGCTCGAAGAGACCATTTCGGAGCACACCTGCACCTCGCTGGGTTTCCGAAAGCTGCGACCTTGCAGAAGTTGGTGATCAGTCCTTTCCTTCCATGAACTTCGGTGAGGCCTCAGTGCTTACTCATTCGCACCAGCAGGGGCTCCTTCGAGGTAGGGGAAGCCTGTGTACAGCGCAGGCAAGCATGAGGAAGCGCTCATCTTGTGCGGGTCAGCCACACTGATTCTGACTCATGGTAACCCACGAATGCAGACTCCAACTTCTCCATAGGCTTTTCAAGCCTGCGACATTTTAGATACAAGTCAGATGTGCTGCTGGGTGGTTTCAAACTTTCAACCTTGCGGTCGAGTACCTAATTCTTTGTGCTATCCAGGAGCCTGGCATTATTGTGGTCGATGTTATTGTCATCTACCCTCAAGTCAGTTCTGACTCCCAATGGCTCTGTACAACAGATGGAAACACAATCCCATCGTGCACCGTCCTCACAACTGTTATGTGTGAGCCTACTGTCGCAGCCACTATGCCAATCCATCTGCTTGAGGGTCTGCTATTTTCCGCTGACTCTCTGACAAGCATGTGTCCTTTTGTAGGGATTGGGTTCTCTTGATAACAGGTCCAAAGTATGTGGGATGAAGTCTCACCATCTTTGAAGTATTCTGGCTGTACTTCTTCCAAGATAGATGTTTGTTCTTCTGACTGTTTACAGTTCATGGTGGTTTTAATCATCTTCCCCAACACCATAACTCAAATGCATCAATTCTTCTCCAGTCTTCCTTATTCATTGTCCAATATTTTATTAAGTAAATATAAAAATAATAAAAAATACAGAAGATTGTTAATTTAGCTCTGTGTTAGTCCAGGTAGACAAGAGAAACTCTTATGTGTATGAGAAAGAGGTTTCTATACAAGAGCAATTGAATATTGAGAAAACATCCCAGTTCAGTCCAGATAAAGTTCATAAGTCCAATATTAGCCCATATGTCTGATACCAAACTGTAAAGTCCTCTTCAAACTCAATGATGCTGAATGCAGGAAGATCACAGGCCAGTGGGTTAGAAATCTTGTGGATTCAGTGGCAGTTTAAGCATCTCAGCGCTGGTGGGAGTCTCCACGTGGCTCCTCCATTTCGCAGGGCACAGGGTCTGTTAGTGTAGTGCCGTGTGTCTTGTCAGTAGAGCTTCTCTCAGGGAGTGAGCAGAGAGAGAATGTGTTTCCTGCCTCCCAGGAGGAAATACAGGGAATGTCAGAATCCTCAGGAGAAGTCCATGCCCACACAGAGACCTCGTTGGGTATGACCTGAATGACAGTGTAGACTCTACCCCTACACTCGCAATCCACTAAAGTCCTAAATTAATACCAGATTATGTAACTACCACAAGCTCTGTTAGAATATTTCAATTTTCTCTTAATGTAGAAGAGTGAAATAAGATTTTTTTTATGTCTTTGAATATAACACAGGATTCTTGGTGTTATGAGCAAAATGTAGTTAGCATTAACAGGATTTTCCTAAATATAAGGAAACTAATTTAAGCTTTGAAAGTCATATTAAAATAAATGATTATATCAGAAATTTTTGTAGACAAATAATCTGGTGTTTGGGATCAAGGTTACATTGAACAGAGTCCCTGCTCAATGTAGCAGAGAGTGATTCAAACAAGAAAAGCATGGAGATCAGGTCAGGTGCTTCCTCAGACACTGCATATCTTCAGATGTAACATATTCATGAAACACATACACAGTGAGCAGGGAACACCTTTAACACCAAGAAGCAGAACAGCCTAAGGCAGGCCTATGACAATTCTATTCTGGCCTGAGAAAGAGTGGCTGTGGTATCTGAGTGATGGCCCTAGCATTACTAGATTGACTTCAAAGAGGATGAAGACTCTTGATTCTTCCAGACTACCTTGTTTCCAAGACCAGAATTGTCTATTCCTAATCCAAATGCTTCATCCACACTGTTGAATCATTCAGCTCGCTAATTGGCAGCATGCAATTTGTCCACTAATCTGATAGGTAATCTGCAGTAGCTGACTGGTGGTGGGACTCATGGGTTTTCTAGAATCGATTTGTCTAGGAAGGACTTACAGAATCATAAGGTCAAAAAAAGTGTGCTCACATGCTTAGGCGAAGACCTTGAATACAATAGCAGTGAAAACCATAAGCAGTTCTCAAAACCCGAAAAAGACGAAGACGAAGAAGCAGAAGCAGAAGAAAGCGAGCCATACCTAGATGACATTAAAAGATAGAAGACTGAAGATTTTGTGGTCAAAGATTATGAGTCCAAGAAACTTACATGCAGAGGCATGGCTTTCTGTCTGTGTTAGTCTTCAACGTGTAAAAAATTGCAGAATACCTTGCCTTTTGCTATTTCTTTAAATAGAATCTTCAACTTATTTGAAGTAATTGTCTCTTTTATGTGGCACCTTTATAGAGACAATATAAAATGTTTAATTAAGCTATTGTACCACATTGTGCTTTGGGAATTCATGGAGAAATTTGTATATGAAATCAAATCTACCTGTGAATCTAATTCCAAACTGTTGACACAGTCGTCTCTAAACTTGTAAGTGGTATTTTTAAATCGTATGAAATTTTCATTTATTAGTGTATTCAGCAAGTCTCTTAATATTTGCACTTTCCTTAAAAATTCTGGCTCTTTTGTTCCCTTTAAAATTGTCAAACCCAAATCTTATCATTAAAGTCCTTTCTACCTCAACTACCAGAAGCTTTATAAAAAGCAATACGACTTTTTATACCTATCCTTTATGCAATTGCTCATTTCTGAGATGGCAACATATATGAACATATAGTTAAGTAATATGTGTGGTGTTAATCAGGAGGTACATGAAAAGGAACCTACTAAATGAGGTGAAATGATCAACTTTGACATACAAATAAAAATCATTTTTTGCCAACTCTGATATAACTATTGCTTCACCTTTAATGCAAGAATTGCTTTCCAAAACTTTTCTTAGAAAACACAATTTTATCCAAATCTCTCCTACCACTAAGCTCCGTATCATTAAACTTCTGAGCAACATTTAATATCTGCATGGTGCAATAAAACATCTAGAAAGGATACAATGTTTGGTTCAACAAAAGTCTCGTTCAGAAAATTAAATAGCATTTGTTTCTCCGGACTTGTTCTATATCTGTGATGTGTGTAAGTAGAGGTTTTAGAAGTTGAATGCTAGAGGAGGTGAAGTGTTTTTACGTTGCTCTCTTCTATCACTATTAATCTACTGTTGCTTTGATTGATCCCAGTGGCCGAGAAGACCAAAGAGCAGGTGACGAATGTTGGAGAGGCGGTGGTGACAGGTGTAACAGCTGTAGCACAGAAAACTGTGGAAGGAGCGGGAAATATTGCGGCTGCCACTGGCTTTGGCAAAAAAGATCAGATGGGCAAGGTATGTTTGGATCTGTCACACGGTATGTTTATTAGATTGTGAGGTCATGGTGAATTTTCACATGGATCATGAAATAGAAGTCATGTGCTTCTGGGTGAAAAGCTGACTGACCCTTTCCGTTCTCCCCCACTCCCAGAAAAGCGCTTTCCTTAGACTCGCATTGTGCTTTTGATGTGGTGACCATGTCACATATCATGATGGCACAATACGCACAATTGTTTCGTTTTCTGGAAGACAGTTTATGAAATGAGCCATGTAGTAACTGCTGAAAGGAGCAGTGACATTTCAGAAAGAATGGGTGTTTTCAGTAAGCTCTGAATCTTGAAATTTCTCTTTGTTGGACTATAAATGATCTCTGTGTTAATAGCAAACATTTCAAAAGAAAGATTCTTTGACCACATTTCTTTAGCGTGACATCGTTTCATATTACATTTAAATGCATTCCTATTACATAACAGTTTAATGGTAACTGGATGTTTGTGGGAGCTGAGACTGATAGCACACCAACCAGAGAATCGCGATGTCTGGAGGATTTGAGCATTCTCAAAAGAATTTTGACTTTGTATTTCTTCAGAAATAGAATCATGGCATTGAAGGGAATTAGGATTTTTATTTTAAGGAAGTAATAAGTTATTGAAAGATGAGATGTCAAACAGGATATTGGAAACAGCAATTTTCCAACTTTCATGACAACAGGAGAATTATTTTTGTTTTTTCTCTGACACCATGTCAAGTTAGGTTGCGATTCAGTGATGTGGTACAGCAGGTTGAAATATTGCCCAGCTCTGCACCATCCTCACAATTACGTCTATGTTTGAGTCCTTTGTTCAGGGGCTGTCCTCTATTGTACCAAGCAGATGTCCTTCTCTTAGTTTCTGGTAGCTCCTAATAACACCCCCAAGTACGTGAACAATCTCCGCCTACTTGCGTGGAAGGTGCGTTCTGGCCACACTTTTCCAACACAGGTTTGCTTGTTCTTCCTGCAACTCCAGCACCTTCAATATTCTCGACAGCATCATAGTTCAAGTGCCTTGCCTCTCGGCTTGTCTGCTGATTCATTGGCCGAGAGGAATCGGAACTATGATGGCTCGAGTCAGACAAGTGAATGACGTCCTCCAAGTGACGTCTGTGCTCTTGCACACTTCAAGGAAGCTTTGGGGGCAGATTTGTGTTCTTTAAACCTGCCTTTTGTCCATAAGAGGGCATATACTCAAGTACGTGCTAGAAGAATAAAGCAAAGGCAGGACATGACAAATATAAGATTTGACATTTTGATCTATAATGGTTCTATGTCCTCTGCTTATTCCCTTTGACTTGCTAGGGCTGTTGTGTTTTGCTTGAAGTGAAATAATTTTACACACTTGAATGATGTAGACCTCCTGATTAAATGATTAATCAGAATGTCAGAAGTTGCCTTCAGCTGAGTCATATCATACTCACTTCACCAAAACGCCAAGGTCACAGGCAATCTTCCCAATATCTTGCAAGAAGTATAGACCAATAATAATTTATAATCTTGACTACTGTCATTCTACATGATATCAAAAGGTAACCAATATGAATATTAATCATATTTATATCAAACTAAAAGCTTTGGAGTACTCTGAAATGTCTGAGTTGTATCTTTGGTAGGAAGGACATAGTCTATGAATAGCACTATCATCATAGATTAAAGCCTAACATAGTAATTTAAAAAATTCTTTCAAAAGTTATAAAATTAGTAACATTTTCAATGTGGTACGTAAAAACAACATATCACTATTTTCTGCTCACCTGAGTCTTCTAGTGCTACATAAATATCCCCATTGAGAAAAACATCTATTTCAATGGCTGTTCTTTTTTATCGGATACTATTTTGCCAAGTCCTAAGTGGATGAGCAGTGGTTTGTGATTGCTCTTAACCCAGTAGGATGTTCAAGATATATAATGTTGTGTAAGGTTGTGAGGAAAATAAGCTGGCCCTGATCACTAAGGAGCATGCTGATGCTGCTGGACAGGTAAGAACTGACTAATCACAAGGTGACATTGCTCCCCAGTAGCTGCTCCCAGGGAGAAGGACAGGCTGTCTGCTCCTGTAGAGATTTACAGTCCTGGAAACCCTTTATTGCAGGGGTTCTCAACCTGTGGGCCATGACCCCTTTGGGGGTCAAATGACCCTTTCACAGGGGTCACTCAATTCATAACAGTAACAAAAAATAATAATAATTTTACGGTTCAGTGGTCACTGCAACATGAGGAACTGTATTTAGGGTGGCGGCACTAGGAAGGTTGAGAACCACTGCTTTATAGGTCCATTAAGAGTTGGAATTAACTTGATGCCAGTGGGTGGTATGTTTTCAGTAAAATAAATAGCGTTGATATATTTTGTGACTGTATTAATTATGCTCCATACTGGCCTGGATATTAGGGGGACATAAAAATAATTAGCGAATGGGTGCCCTCTGTCCCAGGTGCCCTCTAGTCTAATTGCCGCCACAAACTACTCTTTTGTCTGTTGTCTGTCTGCTACCAGTGAAGGCTTTGATCCAAAACCCCATAGAAGAGAAAATGTCTAACAGAACACTAAACTGCCATGGAAACCAGAAGTACTGGATCCATTGAAACGGGGAGAATCCCTGAATCAGTTGTCCTGGTATAATCTTTGATCTTTGAATTGAAATTATCCCATGAATTCATCTGTAAGCAAATCAACAGTTTAGCTCAATTAATAAAGAATGTCGGCATTGAACATTTAACTCTTTCAAAGAATTGTTTATGTGAAATCCAGCTGACTGCAGATGAGAACTTCCAGGGATGTGAGGAATTACATTCATGGTTGAGACTGCTCTACTGGTGATACAATAGGAAGAATGTAATCACTAGCATTGCTCTCTACATGTAGGGATTGTCGAAGGGATGTATGCTTGTTGGGCATATGTTAACAAGCATTGTTTAAAGACTAAACTGAAATTTTTAAGAGAGAGATTGAAATGTACTCTTCAGACAAAGAACCTGTCATCTTTACCCTGGAAAAAGAGGTCTTAGAAAATAGGATGTATTTGGATTAGGTATGCATATATCCATCATAGGAAAAAATATAAAAAGTGTCTCAGTTAGAAGTAAGAGAGATATTTTCTCCCAATAAATATATTTTATATGGTTTCTGTCAGTAGACTGTGAAATTACACTGTGCAGCTAGAGATAAGAGCCACACTGTGTTCGCTGTTTAGAAACAGAAACAGAAAACACTTCCCCCCAGACCTAAGGTCCGAATTTAATAACCAGTAAGCACTGTGATCCTCCAATGTACGCAGGCCGGCAAATCCAATGTTAGCTTCTAAGGACCAATTGTGATGATCGTTTTCTTAGCTAGGGAGGTATATTATAGGAGGAGTGTGATGAGACTGCTTCCAGGAATACCACCAAGCAGCTTTCGAATCGTACTGTGTCATGAGCTGATTCCCTCATCAATACTCACTATGGATCACGATCGCGCTGAGTACAGTGGGCGGGTAATGGCAATGTTCTCATTAAGAACACATTCTCATGGTGTATGTCCTAACGTTTATAGCGTTTGCCCTTTTATATGTAGATGCAACAAGATATTATTCATAGTATATGATTAACCAGATACTGGAGTCATTATTCAGGACCCCCTAACTATATTCAGGTTTGAATGGTGGGCTGTTAACTACAAGGTCAGCTGTTCAAACGCCCCAGCTGCAGGGGAGAATGAGGTGTCTTCTCCGGTGAAGATTTACATTGTCAGAAACGCTGTATGAGGTTGCTATGAGTTGTACTTGACTTAAAGGCAGTAAGTTTTGTCAAACTTATGTCTGATCATTTCAAATTTACTTTTGCTTATTTCTCTTTCTTTCTTTCTTTTTTAACCATTGATACCATCTGAGGTAGACCTACCCACGAGACGGACTGATCTTGTGGCTGTAGGAGTGGGCCCAGGCATGACAACACTTGTGAGGGCTGCAGGGTTGGGAAATGTTCTCTTTTTTGTACATGGGGCAAAGATGGGCAGGGACCAACTGGGCAGCACCTAGCAACAACATACTGCCTGTGCCACACTTGGATCAGATGATGAATTCACTGGTTATCTTAGAAAACAGTTACATGTTTAAATGACAATCCTAGGAGGAAAAAGAAAACAACCTTATTGTCATGGAGTCAGTTCTGACTGACAGTGACCCTCGAGGACAGAGCAGAATTCTAGGGGGTCCAGGGTTATAATTTTAATAGAAGAAGATTGTTGTAGCTGTGTGCTACAGAGCTTCTGGGGAGTTCAAACATCAAAACTTCCGGGATTGACCACCACACAGCACTCTGGCCGAGCTTTTTATAAGGAAGCAAACCCCCAACCTCACTGCTGATGAATTGATTCTGACTTGGAGCCTACATAGGGTTTCTGAGACTATAGATCTTTATAGGAGCCGGTGACCTTATCTATCTCCCCTAGAGTGGCTGGTAGGTTTGAACTGCTGACCTTGTGGTTAACAGTCTGATCCTAATCTGTAAGCCCCACCAGAGCTCCCCTTATAAGGGAATGGACGTGGTTACATATGATGATGAAGAGTTCTGGTGGTGCTACCAGGTAGGTATTGGATTGTTCATCACAAATTTTTCAGTTCAAACCCACCAACTGCTCCCTAAGAGAAATATGAGGTGTTTTCTCTGTTGATGGATTACAGTCTTGGAAATCCTATGTAGAGTCACTGAGACTTGGAATTGACTTGAAGGCCAGGGGTTGGTAGCGTGTGTCTATTGCTGTTCAACAGTCTCATACCAAACTTCAGTGGAAATTAACTTGCTTTACTCTAAAAAGTAAAAAATGTCTGGATTTGTTTTGCCCCTTCCAATGTAGACACTCTTTTCTAAACTTCAGACACGGATTGGATGGTGGTGTCATCTTGAAAAAAATATCAAAAATAGACTTTATGTTGTCTCAAAATATTCCAAATAGACAAAAATCAAGGGCATCTGTTTGAATTGTAAAAATTAGACATAAGATAAGTGAAATGCCAATTATGTTTTCATGTAAATATATAATTATGGAAAATAATGAATGATGCACTTCATCAACCTAATGGCTCTTGAACCAGGGAAGATTGACAAGTTTCCAACTCAAAGTTTAGGTAATATTTTTATGTAGAACTTTACTAAAACTCTTACTAAATACTAACAAGTGATTCTACAATGATTAAGGAAAGATATTTGTGAAATTTCTAAAAGTAGTATTTAAATCTTAATAAGTTAATAATGTATATTACAACAAAGAATTCTGTGGCACAACTTATGTATTGTTGACTAAAAATAAGTAAGCAAAAGGTGGAATAAATGAATAAATGGAAAGGAAGAATATGCACACACACATATTCCAGATTAGAGTTGGAAATTGAGCCTTATATTTGTTTGAGTGTACATGAGTGTCTTCTTGATACTGCATTACACACTATGATCAATTATTTGGAAGTGAATTACTAAGAATACATTCAGTCATTTATTTTTATTATTTTAAATAATTCACATTTTTATTTTTTAAATTACATAGATTGATTTTATCTATGTACACTTGCAAAGAAGCTGGATAAATCTGATCATCTATAATAGTACATCACATCTAATTCACAAATATATATGCTTATTATTGAGAATCCTTAAGGAAAAGAAAATTGTACTTTACACATATGCTTTACTATTTTATGCTAATGCTGCACAAATTTACTGAGGAAGCATATATAGTTACTTAATGTTTCAGTTACTGTCTGAGGGAGTTTGTGTCACTTTCTGGTTTTAAAGAAATTGAAAAAGCATGTACTTCTTAATATCATTAAACTAAAATAGACAATATCTTCTGTGGCCATACCCCTAACCCAGAAAATGAAGGCTTATATTAGCAAACTGTTCTACTTGAGTAATTCATTACAGTCTATTGTTTATCTTTTGCCCTGGTTATCTCATTGCATCCACAGGTCAGCCCTGTGCAGTTAGCTGGCCATTTAGAGAAGAGCTGGGCTCAGAAAGGTTAAATGAGTCACTAGATTTCTGGCAAAGTTTAATTGAACAAAGTGACCTAAACCTGAGCCATTAAACACAGGATCGAACTATTTTGAACTCATTTAACCTAACACTTTTATTTCACAAAGGAGAAAACTCTTGTTCAGAGATGTGAGCTTTCACCCATAGTAGGGAGAGAAGCAAGACAACTGCATGTTCCTTAACTTAAGAGCCCATACCCTCTTCACACACGCAAACAGCAGAAAGATGGGAAAACTACTCACTGAAAACTTAATTTTTTTTAGCTAAATAAAATGAAATCACATTACTACTCTTGTTTTTCTCAGCTATCCCCAAAGTCATGAGTTCCCTTGAATATTGCTCATGTGGTATAATTAGAAAAGGTACTTGCTCAAATAATTTTAAAAAACAACGTTACACCATTTCTAAAAAAAATACAAAACCTGCAGGAAATCGCAGAGCCGCTACTTTGTAAAGTTGTAGGTTATGCTCTTGTCAAGTCCACTCCAACTCAGGTGACCTTCTGAAGGAGCAGAAGAGCATTGCACTTCCGGAGGATACGCCTGCTTTGCTGACCTCTGCTGGGCTGCACACGGTGTGCTGTTCTGGAGATGGGCCTTCTTCATGAGATGTCTAATTCAGTGAGCCCAAATCTTGCCGTTTGCGCTTCTGAGGGGCATTCCAGTTACAGTTCTTCTAAGCCTGATTTGTTTTCTGGCAGTCAGTACTATATCCAGTACTGGAATATAATTGCTGTATCCTAATGTCTTTTCTGACAGAAAAGGCTTGGATGTTAGAGAACAGTTCGCAGTGTTTGGTGGGACAGAGATTTGGGATGTCCCTGACTCATCCTTTTTCTCCTTTGCTTAACAGTTGTTATTTTTAAGACATGAATAGAGACATTTAGGCAGCACTTCTCGACCTCTGGGCTGTGACCCCTTTGGGGGTCGAACCACCCTTTCACAGGGATCATCCGATTCATAACAGGACCAAAATGACAGTTGTGAAGTAGCAATATAAATAATTTTATGGTTGCGGGGGGGTCACCACAACATGAGGAACTGTATTGAAGGGTCGTGGCATTAGCAAGGTTGAGAACCACTGCGTTTCGGAGATTCTGAGAACCTAGTGTCCATGTAGAATTTATATTTAATGTTACCCAAAAATATTCAGACGGGTTCCAAGTGGTGAGCATGAGAGGAAGAAGCACTAGATATTCAAGTGGTGGCAAAACAAAAGCAACAAAGACGTGAAACATGGGAATTTGACATTTTCACTCATCCCCATGCCACATCCCTGGTCTTTTGTAGCCATGTTCTGCAAGAACTGGTTGGGAAAGGACAAGAAAATGATGCTGTTCATTCACGTGGGGTTTTGTACAAATAATACATTTGATTTTTCTGCTGCAAGAGCTTCAGAGGACATCAAAGTCACCGCTCCTCAAATATCTTGGGGAGAGATCTGCAAAGGGGCAGCAGAAGGGAAGGGAAGGAGTAGGTTCTTGCTCTTATTGGAGTTGGGTTTTCTTTTTCACCCCATATGAGAGCTGCACAGTGGCTCATATTTCTGGGCTAACTCTTTGAAATGGCACATTACACTGTATAATAGGCCTGTATGGGCTCCTCCTGATCTCAGCTGTCACTCTCCTCCATACTTTGGACTGTCAGCTATAACCTACATACTCTCCAACCCTGGTCTGAACCCACAGGAAACTGAAGAATTCCTAACATATCAGCCTCAGTTCTCAGGATTCAAGGTGTGTGTGAATTTATTCAATTTGGAATGTCAGTCCTCTATGGCTGTATGATTTTTTTGCCCAGGCACTAATGGTCTTGGGAAAGATTAGCAAGTTCTAGTTCTCAGCCATCATCCTGGCATGTAATGAAGTTGATTCTAATCCACAGTGACTTCCTGTAATCTGTGTGAACTGTGCGCCAGAGGCTCTGCAAAGACTAATTTATTTCAGAAGGAGATCACAGGCCTTTCTTCCTTTGCGCCTCTGTGAGGGCTCACTGTTTGTGTGTGTCCACATGTTAATCATTTACACTATCCGGGGATGCTCTGGCTCACAGCTAGCATTCAGTCCATGAGGCAAGGCGCCTAGCTACCGGTTGTCTCCACAGAGAAGGGATGAGAGGAAAAAACATAATGTTCCACTAATAATTTCCTTTACATATTTCCCTGAAGACCGCGTCTCCTTTCTTTCCTTTCCTAATGGATTAAAAAGCACATAAACTGACAGACATATAGTGATTTGTTGTTTTAGTTTTTGAATTTGCACTACCACCAAACATGTGCAAACCAACAATACTACAGAGCTCTTTACAAGTACGAATTACCCCTAAGAAGTCTGAAACAGAATACTGATTTTCAGTATGAGTCTTTGAGTCACACACAACTTAGGGATGCAAAACTGGAAATTCAAAACAAGGTATGATTAAGGCAATTAACGACATTTTCAAATGGAACAGAGAAAACACAAACCGACCTTTTAACAATTTACATCTGAGAAGACACCAGGACTGTGTTAAACTTAAATTTCTAAGCACTGAGTTTGGGAAGGCTTCTGGCCCACAGTAGAAGCCGCAAGTCCATCTGTGAGTTTCCACATAAATTCAGCCATTATTGAGTACTCTCAACAATTTGATCATATAGTAATTGTCTGTCTGTCATTCTGACACTTTGCCAAAATTCACATTTAAAAATGTGAATTTTTCTTTTCTGTGTTCCAGTTTCCTTGTATGATTTATTTCATTGATTTTTTAAAAGTTAGCTTTGTAGGTGATTAGAAGTATAGTTATAATTGTAGTAGTATTTGCTATCCATACCTTTGTCCATTCATTCGTCCATCCATCTGATTTATATTATTGAATGCATGGCCAGCATCAACAGAAATATATTGATATATATTTCTTGTTTTTATTGTGACTTGGGTGAAGATTTACAGAACATTTATCATTCAGCAATTCATTCACATTTAGTTTCATCTCACTGACCACAATTCTAATAATGTAAATCACTTCTCCACTCCTTTCCCAAGATGTCTCTTTCCTCTCCTCCCTTCTGAACTTCTCCTGGAGTAAATGCTGACCTTTGGTTCTTTTGTACTCTAGGATTACCAGTGGTGGTGCTGGGTAAGCACTGGGCTTCTAACCACAAAACGAGCACTCCAAACCCACCAGTTTCTCTGGGCGAGAAAGATGCGGCTGTACTGCTCCCATAAAGATGGGAAGTCTCAGATATCCCATCTATGGTTGCTATGAGTCAGTGTTCATGAGATGGCAGTGGATTGGGTTGAGGCATATAGTTCTCTGTCATAATATACAGGAGTCTGCTAGCCCATTAATACTATGAAACTTGTTCGAAGACTTTTTTGTTAGTTCTTTCTCTGTCCTTCAAACTAGCAATAATGTTTTTAAATGAGATATCAGACACTTATACTGTTTTTTTTCTCAAAAAATTTGGTTATAGTATACTTCTTTTGTTTATTCTTAATCCCAATTGCCGAGTCAAATTTAACTACCATTGTGATGATTCTTGGTATGGTTATCTCTATACACTATATAAATTTCAAGTTATATTTCTACAGATGATTCTCAGAATTGAGAAAATTCTGAGTGAATTAAACAATTTTCTCTTTAATTTTTGGCAAGTATATCAGATCATTTGAGCCTTTATCCATTATTTTGTGAATTCAGAGATCTGAGAATATTGTTATCCTCTTATTTTCATATATCCTTATGAGTTTGCCTATTCATTTTAATATTTTTTTCCACAGCATGCCAAAATTTCCAAACTTACCCATTACCTTTGTCTATGCCAACCTGGCTGACAACTTAATGAGTTGTAAAAATATTCTTTGTTAATAGTCTATTTACTCTAATCTTCTCAGCTCTACCATTAGATAGGCCAATCTACATGTATGGGTAGGTTTATTTGAGTTAAAAACTTACTTTATATCTAAGATCTTTATATATGTTAGTTCACTGTCTTATATCATCTTGTTAATAGTTATTTCTTTTTGAAGAATAGCAACTAGCATACCCGATAGACTTAAATATCTAGGTTGGAATGTTGAGGTCTATTAGTATATTGAGTCATAACAATTATTGAAAAAAGTATTGTTTGTATTTTGAAATAAAAATTTTCTCAGAAATGAAATTACTTTTATAGGTTTTATTTTTTCCTCCAGACTTAAAAGTGTTGACTATGTATAACAACTGATGTTTTGTGGTACTAAGTCTCAAAGAACATTTTAAAGATGTAATACATAGTCTTGAAGTCTTTGGAACAAATGTATATTTCTTCTAATATTATTTGCATTTTTTTTTGGTACTGTGAGACTGAAATGTCTTACTTCCCTTACTTGATGTTTTGGGAGCTTTTTTCCCCCCAACAGTTTTATTGGCACATAATTTCCATGTCATATCACTGAATAGTTAAGTCATTCAATCATATCATGGGCAATTGCACAACCACTACCACATCCACCTGAAATCACCCCTCCCACATCGAACCGCCCCCAAAATGAAGTATGCAATCACAATCAGCTCCAGTGCTTTCATCAAAAACTAATTGGCCCCTTTATCAAAAGAGACTACAAAGGTATGGCTTGTGGGGCAGGCAACGGCTTTATCATGGGCATTAAAGGGATGTTGCAGTTACAATGACTTATTATCCCAAAGGTTGGCAGTTTATCCACCAGGCCCTCTGTCAAACAAGGCTGTGGCAGGTCACTTTCCAAAAACGACAGCCTGGAAACACTATAGTGCAGGTCTACTCTGTCATGAAGGGTCACTAATGGGTCAGAATGAGCTCAAAGCCAATGAGGTTGATTTTAGGTTTGGGGGAAAGAGTTTCATTGGCTTATGTTATAACTGGTTTTTCGTGTGTGTGTGTGTGTTGTGCATGTTTTATGTAATGTGCATGTGCATGTTTTATGGACTTTACAGTAGTATTTTCTTCAGAAACCTCTTTGCTCTTCTTGATGTCTGACCATTCTATAGATATAGGAGAGTGAGGCATAAATCTGACCTGAACAGTTATAACTTTGTCAATATATCCCCTCTATGATGCAGGCTAGGCCTGATTTGGTTTTCCTTTTTTTTTCTGTATTTTTGGTTTGAAGTGTTTTGTTCAGTTTTTATTTGTTCATATTTGGGTGTATCTATCTGAGAGGTGTTATGTCAGTGGAGGTCACCCTCTTGAAGCTGTATTTTATGTTTTTCCATCTTTCAGTATCTGAAACCCAGACTGATGATCCCATACAAACAGCAAGAAGAAGAAGGGGTTTGGAGGGATCAGGGTAGAGAGGTGGAGTGTGGTGAGAGGGGTGATGTCTAGGCAGGACTGGGCCGTGTTTCACTCTGTGTGCACAGGGTCACCATGACTCAGGATGGACTTGATGGCACCTACAACCAACAACATACTTTATTCTGAATAACGGGCTATCGTTTTTAATTGCCAGGGGGACACTGAGTGTTATTTTTCCTGAAAAGTGGGCAGTAGGCGAAATACATTTGGCAAGATATGATAGAATCAAATTTTAATCCCTGATAATGCTGTTCAAGATGGTTCATTTGGCCCCCATTTATTTTCTGCCCTGCATCTAATGATTATTCCATGAAGCACTCTAGACTGATAAATGTCTTCAAAACTCCTTGAAATGATCTGAACCAGTACGCATCTTTTAACCTCGGCCTTGCCTTTAAGACGCCTCGGGGTCTCCTGTCTGAGGTCATTCAGGTTGAAGCTTTCAGAAATCCAAACCCTTTCCGCCAACTGCTGGGTCAGAGTCATGTCACTTCAAAGATGGATTGCTTGAGCATCTACTCACAGGTTCTTCAAAACCAACTCGTAAGGTAGCCTTGATTTTTCCCTTTAATACCTTCATCCAATATTTTTAACTAATGATTTTACTTACAGTTCAGAATATATTCCTGCTCCTCAGACATTTCCATCCCCCACTGTTACCACCTTCATCACCTGTCACCGAGAAGCCCCCTGGCCTTTGAGCTGATGTCCCTCTTCCCTGGCATGCTGACAGACTCATTGGCCACCAGTCAGAGGAATCCTTTAAAAAATACACCAACCTATCTCTGCCCTGTCTCTCAATCCCCCACTCACTTCCTACACTAAAAGAATGAAATCCAAATTATGAGGATGGCTTAACAGCACTCCATTATCTTGCCTTTGATAAATTCCTATTTGTGGCAACACAGTGAACTAAGTGATAGGCTATTAACACCAAGGCTGCAGTTCAAACCCGCCAGCCACTCCACAGGAGAAAGACGAGGCTACCTGGCCTTGTGCATATGTACAGTCTCAGAAAGTCTGCGTAGCGGCTCTGCTCTCATAGGCTCCCTATCAATTGCCTTTGGTTCGTGTATCTCCTTTCTCCTTGGATAGGCTTGGTGTGAGTAAGAATTGACTCGAAGGCAGTAAGGTCTTTTAAAATTTTTTTCTTGTATATCCCCTTATAATACCCTGGTCTTCTGATTGGTGCTTGAGCCTGCCAAGCATATTTACAATACTCAGTGAGTACATATACAATGCGATTCATTAAATATAAGCTGCTTCCTTGTTTTCAAAGTAAAGCCTAAAAAACAGACTGTCCAGAATTATTCATTTCATTTTACAAATATAAACTGTGTAGATACATAATATAGCACAGCTATAATTCTGTTTCAGGCTTCCATTCGACTTCATGTCATTTGTATAATTAATATATTATAAAATACGGACCTATTCTAATGAGCTTGCTTACATTTGTTCTAGTTATCACAGACATTTTTGGTTTCCCATGCTTTTGGAGTAACTTTTAGCTGATTAAACATGGATTCAAGTAATTGACTTTCTCCATGAAAATCAAAACAACCATTTCACTCATGAACTGGAGATTGTCAAAGTGCTTATTCGTGCATGTGTTCATCTTCCATTAAGTATCTCCTTAGGGAACCACATGAATTAGAGTGACTCTTGGACAGATGGGAGGAACCACATGTGTTCAATAGTAAGCAGTTGGTGACCATAAGGTGCCAAGTAGAAGATTAGAAATAGCAAGGTGGGAAGCTTCCGGTTGCTCTTGGAAAAGATTGATTCTCAGCTCCTGATTTCCACTCTGTTTTCATTCGAAATCAGGACCTTCCAAAACACCCTTCCACATTTGATCCTCAAAGACTATATCCTCCTGCTTGTTCAGTGTAGTTTGTTTGTAAATAAAATGAAGTGTTTAGGCAGAGGAAAGAGTAGTCCCCTTCTCCCACAGCCTTTATGTGAGAATGACAGCTCTGAAAGGCGGTCTCCTGCGCAGGGAATGTGACAGTGTTCAGTTGCTAGATGGGAGGGGGAGGGCGACTGCACGGCCAGGAGTCATGTGTCATTTGTTCCTGCCTGGGCTCATCTGCCATGTGGAGCTCTAAGTTTATTTCTTGACGATGAGCGATGAGATTTCATGAGGAGCAGGATAAAGCAATTACGGGTTAGCTTTTGTGCTGCAGGGTTGTCGTCTTCAAATATTGTTCAAGATTTAGGAGGCAGGCTTTGTGACTTATTCACTCCCTAATCTAGATGGTTTAACCTGGAAAAAGAGCATCAAAACCTCTAGCAGCAGGTGGCTGTGAGTGTGACTGATCTTGAGAAAGAAGGAAGAAGTCATCTAAGGGCCTACACGGGCTGCCTACTCTAATGTTTGATTGGGTTAAAACCATTTTACTAACAAATCTTCTGTAAAGGGAAATGAATTGATATCCTAAAACAAATGATGTGTAAGGCTCACTAACTGAGCAACTGATGCCAACTTAGATCTTATTTTTTGAGTAGGTGGTACCAATGGTTAATGTGTGGAGTGGTTAATTTGAGTCTCTCAAAGTCACCTCCGAGGCCCATTGATATACTTCAAGAAAAGCAGCCATTAACACCCCTATGAAGTTGTCTTGATAGAAGCTGCCGCTTCTGTCTTCATCCGCACTATATCCACAGGGACTCCAGATTGAAATGCACTGCAGTATTGTGACTGACATTCACTGTTCTAAGGTGCACTGCGTCTGGGCATACCTTTGGGTTTTAACAGACATGTTTCTCACATACTGATATAGTTGGTACTTTTTATCAGTATCCATTTTATTGAATAAATATTAAAACTTGTGGGTGCTTTGGGTTTGTGTCTTCCCCGCCTCCAGTCCTTTTAAGGTACTTTACGTGATCTAAACTACAAATGCATTTACATTGCTCCAGATCTATTTTAGATGCTAGACACTTAGTTCAATGTGTTTTATTCCTTATCAGACTGGAATCATTCCAAGCCTCCCTGCTTGTAGACGGTGCTAAAGCTGAAACAGGGAGGATGCTAAGTCTGCCAGAAATTCATCTTAATATTCCACCCAGGCTTTCTTGATACTGAAGGTCACCAGGAGAATGTAATTGGTTTTGCTAGTAGTTTTCTTTATTTATTGGATATGGGGGGGGGGAAGTGGTTAAAAGAATTAAACTAAACAACCCTATGAACACAGAGGCAGTATCTACCAACCAATTCTTCAGTAAATAGGGATTGCACCTGTAATGATTTCCATGTAAAAGGATCTCGCTTTTTTTTAAAATTTATTTTAACAATTTATTGGGGCTCATACAATTCTTTTCACAGTTCATACATATACATACATCAATTGTATAAAGCACATCTGTACAGTCTTTGCCCTAATCATTTTTTTCTCTTTTCTTCTTTTACATTTTATTAGGGACTCAAACAACTCTTACCACAATCCATACATATACATACATCAATTGTATAAAGCACATTCATACATTCCCTGCCCCAATCATTCTCAAGGCATTTGCTCTCCACTTAAGCCCCTTGCATCAGGTCCTCTTTTTTTTCCCCCCTCCCTCCCCATTCCCCCGTCCCTCATGTGCCCTTGGTAATTTATACATCGTTATTTTGTCATATCTTGCCCTATCCGGAGTCTCCCTTCCCCCCTTCTCTGCTGTCCCTCTCCCAGGGAAGAGGTCACATGTGGATCCTTGTAATCAGTTCCCCCTTTCCAACCCACTCACCCTCCACTCTCCCAGCATCGTCCCTCACACCCTTGGTCCTGAAGGTATCATCCACCCTGGATTCCCTGTACCTCCAGCCCTCATATGCACCAGTGTACAGCCTCTGTCCTATCCAGCCCTGCAAGGTAGAATTCGAATCATGGTAGTTGGGGGGAGGAAGCATCCAGGATCTGGGGGAAAGCTGTGTTCTTCATCGATACTACCTCACGCCCTAATTAACCCATCTCCTCTCCTAAACCCCTCTATGAGGGGATCTCCATTGGTCGACACTTGGGCCTTGGTTCTCCACTCTGCACTTCCCCCTTCATTTAATATGATATATATATATATATATACATATATATACATACATATATACAGATACACATATATACACATACATACACACACTTATATCTTTTTTGTTTTTTGCATGATGCCTTATACCTGGTCCCTTGGGCACCTCGTGATCGCACTGGCCGGTGTGCTTCTTCCATGTGGGCTTATTTGCTTCTGAGCTACATGGCCGCTTGTTCACCTTCAAGCTTTTAAGACCCCAGACACTATCTCTTTAGATAGCCAGGCACCATCAGCTTTCTTCACATTTGCTTATGCACCCATTTGTCTTCAGCGATCCTATCATGGAGGTGTGCAGTCAATGATATGATTTTTTGTTCTTTGATGCCTGGTAACTGATCCCTTTGGGACCACTCTATCACACAGGCTGGTGTGTTCTTCCATGTGGACTTTGTTGCTTCTGAGCTAGATGGCCGCTTGTTTGTCTTCAAGCCTTTAAGACCCCAGGCACTATCTCTTTTGATAGCCAGGCACCATCAGCTTTCTTCACCACATTTACTTGTTCACCCACTTTGGCTCCAGCCGTTGTGTTGGGAGAGTGAGCATCATAGAGTTCCAATTTAATAAAAGAAGGTATTCATGCATAGAGGGAGTGTTTGAGTAGAGGCCCAAGGTCCTTCCGCCACCTTAATACTTGACCTATAAATATAGACACATAGATCTATTTCCCCATCCTCCTATATATATTTGCATGTACATGTCTTTGTCTAGACCTCCATGAATGCCCTTTGACTCCTAGCTCTTTCCTCCATCTCCCTTGACTTTCCTCCTGCCCTACTACCATGCTTCATCGCCACCTGGGCCAGAGTATACCTCTTCTCTAAGCAACCTTACCCTTGATCATTTCCCACCATGCCTGCCACTCCCCCTTCTCTACCATTTGGGGTCCCATGTTTTTCCCTTGTCCCTGGGTTTGTTAACACCACTTCCTTATCCCCCCTACCCCCCCACCCCAAGTCCCCCCAGAACTGTCGGTCCCATTGTTTTTCCTCCAGATAGTTCATCTAGCCTGTCCTATTCAGACAGACCTGTGGAGTCACTAACATGCACGAAAACTAGACAGAGGAAAACAAAGCAACAGTATACAACCAGACAACATTTAACACCATCAAAAAGGGTATGGAATAATAAATGATGTGAAATGGCCCAATTTGAATACTAGAATTCTAGAAATGCGCCTGTAGGTAAGACTACATAATAAAGCCTTCTTCAGCTTTTTGTAGAGAATGAAATTTCATTGTCATTATTAGGTGTTGTGTTAGGCTGGATTAACTAGAGAAGCCAATCCAGTGACACTCATATATGTATAAGAAAGAACTTTATATCAAGAAGTAATTGTATATCAGGAAAACATCCCAGACCAATCCAACTCAACTCCGTAAGTCTGATTCTAGTCCATAAGTCCCTCTTCAGACTTACAAAGCCACAGGCAATGATGCAGCACACAGGACACCATAGGCGGGTGGAGACAAAGTCTTGGTGGATCCAATGGTGATGGACACATCTCTAGGGGTCCGGTCACCATCAGGATCAGCCAGCATGAAAGTGAAGACAGAGAGGGGGGGTTAGTTCCTAGGGCCCTCCTTATGAGAAGGTCACAGAAGCATGAGGTACCATCAGGCCATGACCTGATTGACAGACTTAACGCCACCCCTACATTTTATATCCCAAATTGACATGAAAGTATGTAACTACCAAAATGTTTTCAGTTTTCATTTTAACTGCTTAGTACCACAGAGACCTTCTCTATGGAGCCAAAACTAAAACCTGTCATCTTTGATCACTCCTGACACATGGCAGCCCCTTGTTATTCCCCACGATCTGCTTCCCTGTTGGTGTGGTTGTTGTTAGGCTCCATGGAGTTCGTTCCAACGGGGCTCTTTGTTCAACAACATGAAACACTGCCGCTGCTCTTGAGCCATCCCCACAACTCTCCCCGTGCTTGAGCCTGTTGGTGCAGCTATGTAGCAGTTCAACTTGCTCAGGGTATTCCTCTTTGTGCTTTGTAAGCGTGATGTCCCTCTCCAAGGACTGGTCTCTTCTGACCACATACCCCAAAGTACTTGACATGGAGTCTCGCCAGGCTTGCCTCTAAGGAGCGTTCTGGCTGTACTTTTTCCCAACACAGCTTTGTTTGTTCTTTTGGCATCTGTGGTACTTCCAATACTCTTCACCAGCACACAATTCAAATGCATTGAGTCTTCTTCAGTCTTCTTTATTCAATGTTCAACTTTTATATGCATATGAGATAAAAGAAAATAAGATGGTTCGGGCCAGGCACACCTTAGTCATCAGAAGACTCTATTTGTCTTATAAAACTTTAAAAGGTCTTGTGCAGTAGATGTGCCCAATGCAGTGCATAATTTGATATCTTGACTGCCTCTTCAATGAGCATTGATTGTGGTTCCAAACAAGATGAAGTCCTTGACAACTTTAATCTTTTCTCCATTTTTCATGGTGATACCCATTGGTCTGGTTGTGAAGTGTTAATGTTTTTACATTGACTTATAAGCCGTACTGAAAACTGCAGGATTTTATCTTGCTCAGCAATTAGTTCAAGCCCTCCTCATTTTCAGCAAGAAAGGTCGTTTGATCTGCATATCACAAGTTGTTAATAAGCCTTCTTCCAATCCTAAAGCTGCAGTCTTCTTCGTATATTGTTTCTCGATCATAGGCTCAGGATCCATATTGTGTAAGCGTGATGAGAAGACACCGTTCTGACGCACATCTTTGCTGGTTTTGAACGATGCAGGATTCCTTTGTTCTGTGTTTGCAGGGCTGCTGCTTGATCCATGTACACATCATGTACACAGGAGCACAGTTAAGTGCCTCAGAATTCTCATTCTTCTCAAGGCTATCTGTATGGGTTTGCATTTATGCATACTTATCATAGCAAGTGCCGAGGCTTGTTGCTACTCAAAATTGCTCACAGGAAACAAGGACAGACTGTCATTGTCAAAACCAGACCGACGGCTATTGAGTCCATTCTAATTTGTGGCAATACTGCAGGACAGAGTAGACCTGCCCTTTTGGGTTTTAGAGGCAGGGAAGCTTTCTGGGAGCAGACAGCGTCATTTTTCTCCACCAGAACAGCAGGTGGGGTTGAAATGCTGACCTTGAAGATAGAATCCCAAGATGTAGCTCACTCTACCACCAGGGACCCCCTGATAGCCACTAGCGTGTAAATATTTACTAAACGAGCCTTTGATACTGATGCAAGAATTGACAGTGAGTCTATTTTCTCTATTTAGTAGAAGTCTGCTAGAAAATTCCTTAGATTTAGCACGCAATCTTTCTGTGTTAACTATTTTCCTAATGGTTTCAATAGAAACACAGCACCTGTGATCCTCTGCTCTTTTATTGGCCTCATGCTAGTTAATTACCGAGCTACTGAATTTCACAACCCAGGTTCCATGTGATGTTTCCCATTGGTTCACCTGCTGTCTGTTTTTCTGCCTTCTCCTCTAAGGAGTCTTTGAAAACAAACATCTAAATGGAAGGTTTATGGGGAAATGATTTGCATTTCAAAATAGTCCTTAATTATGGGCGCCTTCTAAAGTAAGCTTGAATGGAGCAGTTCATATTTCATTTAATCACAGAAGATTGATGTACAAAAGATAAGCCAGGGCTGTGATTAGAAACTGATAAACGTGCTAAGTTATGCTGTTAGCTTCCCCCAGCTCTGTGGAGGCCATGCATAGCTTTGGTGGTGGTTTTTATCTCTCCTTCAGATTTTTATTTCATTGTAGAAGCCGCTAATAGATATTAGGCATCTATTATGTGGCCTCTTGGTAGTCACTCGGGACAGTCCTTTGCCATCTTGGTAACTTAAACACTTTCACCCTGAAACGCATTTCCCTGAAGTCTTACTTGCTTTTCCTCCTGGAGAGTTTTAAATTATTTTTTGACTAAAGAGTTCATCTTCATAATTTTTAAAAAATCATTTTATTGGGTGTTCTTACAGTTCTTATCACAATCCATCCATCCATCCATTGTGTCAAGCACATTTGTACATATGTTGTCGTCATCATTTTCAAAACATTTTCTTTCTACTTGAGCCCTTGATATCAGCTTATCACCGCTCCCCTCCCCATGAACCCTTGAAAATTTATAAATTTTTATTTTTTCCATGTCTTACACTGACCAAAGTCTCCCTTCAGCCACTTTTCTGTTGTTTGTCCCCCTAGAAGGGGACTACATGTTGACTGTGATTGATTCCTCTGTTCTCCCCTCACTTCCCCTTACCCTCTTGGTATCACTACTCTCATTATTGGTCCTGAGTGGCTTATCGGTCTGGGATTCCCTGTGTTTCAAGGTCACCTGTACCAGTGTACATGTTCTGGTCTAGCTGGATTTTCAAGGTAGAATAGGGGTCATGATAGAATGTGGGGAGGGGCAGGGAGGAAGCATTAAAGAACTAGTGGAAAGTTGTATGTTTCACCAGTGCTATACTGCACCCTGACTGGTTCATCTTCTTCATCATTTTTTAAACACCACAGTGTCTGGCAAAGTGTCTCACCAAACAATAGCCCTCAAGAATTTATTCACTCAATAAGTGACTTCATGGTGAAATTAATGAATAACCCTACTTAGTCTCATTTCTTCATTATCCCAATCTGTCTTTCTTGGGCCTTGTACTGACTGAGAATTCCAATGGCCTTCTACTCTTTTTGATAGTTCGCACTTCCATTTCACAACTGATAGCAAGGAGGGCAGGGACGCACTATTTTTGAGAGGTCTTTTTATTCATATTTGCCTTCAATGATGACCAAGGCTTAGCAAGTAATATTGGTGTCATTTGATTAGCAGTATTTGACCGTGTCCCCAAACACTCCAATACTTAGGATGAATGCAGAGAAAACACCTCAATGATTATTTGGTATTTTGTTTTTCTATAAATATTTAGGTAGGTGCCTTCCCTGTATCAATTGAGTTTTTTGCTGATGCAGAAGGTCAAAGTAATTGAGTAATTTGAGGAGGTTTTATAAAATGGTTAATAGGAACAATTGGGCAGAGTTTAGAAAAACACAGGAAGTTCTCCAGGATAATCATGGTGGATGTCATGAAACCACTAGGGCTAAATGAAATGAGCATGTGAGGTTACCAGAACACCTGGGGTGGGGGAGCAAGCACGCAGTTGTCTTAGTAAAGGGTCGAAGCGTTCTGCTTTATGGAGCTGCAAGCCCTGGGATTAGGGGGGTGGAGTCAGGGATTGACTCCTGGAAATCAAACCTGACATGGTGGCATTCCTTCCTTCCTCTACTCTCCTGCTCATGCACCCTGTTGGCCAAACGTATCTGGGAGCTAAAAGGCCAAGGAACCTTCTGATGAAGACAGTGGTTAACTGGGAATGGGAGAGGGGTAATTTTCCTTTCCTGGATGTCTGGCAATAACAAGAGACATCTTTATTGTTGCTGTAATTGGGGAAGTTTGCTACTAGTGTGTAGAGCAGCGGTTCTCAACCTTCCTAATGCCGCGTGACCCTTTCATACAGTTCCTCATGTTGTGGTGACTCCCAACCATAAAATTATTTTTGTTGCTACTTTGTCACTGTCATTTTGCGACTGTTATGAATTGGGCAACCCCTGTGAAAGGGTCGTTTGACCCCAAAGTGTTTCAGGACCCACAGGTTGAGAACTGCTGATCTAGTGGCTAGATGCTACAGGACAGTGATGCTGCCAAATAGTCTACGATTCTTAACACACTGCCCCACCACAAGGAAATATCTGATCTGAAATATCAATGGAGCCTGACACCTTCCAGACGAGCCATCTTAACAGAGTATCAGCAGGAATAAGGTTAAAATGGGGTTCTGGAAAAGCCTGCCCTCCCCCAAAATAAACCTATGACAACACACACACAATAAAAAGCACTGAAAATACCAATATCTTAAGATCATGCCTGATACCATTTTATGAGAATTTATTAATATTCAACCTGCACAGTGTAGTATCTAGCTGGTCGGGTTTCTTTTTTAAGAGAACTCCTTGTGAGATTTATACAAGGATTTGTTAATAAAGGGCACACACACTAAGATTACAGTCAGTCATGTAATGCAAAATATAGGCAGGGATGTAATAGAACTTTGTGATGTGTGCACAAAGGATTTCATGACTACACAGGCAATCCCCTATTGCCACTAAATCCTGTACAGTTAAAGGGTATACTTTGCATAGTAATATAAACACCTATGATATTAAACTTGACTTTATACAACTATGTATCTTTGCATACACAAGTACACATGGCCTTTCTACCTAGTTGATATTTGATCATTTTATTCATCTCTTAGTTATTCCCTAGAGCATTCTTTGCAGCAAATGGTCTCTCGCATTTTTATCCTTTAAGTCTTTTATCCACTCTATAGATTCTCATGGATTCTGCATTTGGTTGTCTTTTTCTCTCAACAATATACTGAGTTCTCACTAGTTATCCCATTGTTTATATTTCCAGCCCAAACTCTTTCTTGTAGTGTACTCTTATGTCCTCATCCACTTGACAGTTTATTTAGACATTACACTGTCCCTTCAATTCCAACATGGCTAAGCAGGACCTTAATATTCATCCCAAATAAAATGATCTTCCACTTCAGTTACCCCAACTGGCACCGGAAGTTTCCCTGAGATGTATAATATAGACCACTGGCATTTTCAAAATTGTCTGTTACCTTCAATGATTCTAAGAGTCTCATCTTTATTATTATTTCTTCCTATATGAATTAAATCCATGCCTGTTCCCACTTTTTCAATGTGTGACTTATTTTATCTATCTAAGTAAAAAACAATGCTATGAGAGTTTTTGTTCATACATCATGGGTTTATCCCAAACAAATGTGTTTAAACATGTTCCTGTGATCCAGTGGATGGCTACAGACAAGTTCTACACTTGTCTTAATTTTACTGTGTACCAGATGCCATCAAAAAAGTTTCATTCAAATAGTAAGTCTCAGAGGTATCTGGTAAGTGAGTTTAATGTAAGTCAAAGAGATCCAACAGTGGTGGTTACTTTCTACCACTCCAGAGGAGTAATCAGATACATTTTCTTAAAGAACACAGAATTACCACATGGACTTCTTACAGAAAAGTTGAGAGAGAGAGAGAGAGAGAGAGAGAGAGAGAGAGAGAGAGAGAGAGAAGAGAGAATGGCAAGAGTGAGTAAAGAGCCAAGCTGTCCTGAGACAGCTCCTTCTCCAAGAGCAGCAAAGACTATCCAGTGGAACTTCTGTTGGGAAACCTTACCCCATCCACCCAACAGTCCCCACCATCCTCCTTCAGACTTCTTTTTGTTTCTTACACTCAAAGAACATTTAAAAGACCCAAGAGTCAAGGTTACCCAAAGTGCTGTTTTGTCATGCTGTAAATCAAAGGGTTTGAAATGCTTTGGGGAAGGGTCTGAGAAATGAAAGTACCACCTATATTTAAATATAGAACTTAATGGGAGGTATGTTGATGAACACTAACTTCACACATCATTTCCTATTCAAACATATTTAACTCATTCCTCCCTTGTTTGAATCTAAGGTTTGTCACTTAATTGATAGTTTGAGGTTTACTTTTTATTGTTATTGCTCTTTTCATGTTGTATTTAGCTTTTTCCCAATATTTTGATTTTTGTTTCTTGCTAATTCATTCAAGAATTAGTAGTCAATATGCCCAGGAACTTCAACCATATGTATATCCATAAGAAGTGGGGTCTAGAAATAACTTAAACAGAAGCATGTATACTAATATTCCTTGCAGAGATTTTCACGCTAGCAAAAGTAGTATGTACAGATTGTGATAAGAGTTGTATGAGCCCCAATAAAAAGATTTATTAATTAAAAAATGTAGTAAGATAGTAATCAGTAAAAAGGAAAACACAAATGCCCATGAAGAGATGAATCAACAACAAACTGTGTTGAAATGTTTCAACATCCACTGAAATCTAATGGAGACAATAAAGAAAAAAGAAGCCTTCACCACATATCAGAACATCGATCAACCTTGAAAACATTAAGCTGAACAAAGTTAATCAATCTCAAAAAGGCAAAATTAGATGTGGAAATAATCATGGTTAACAGGGTTTTAGATGACGCAGGAAAGGGAGTATGCCTCAATACAAAAGGCGCATACCGAATGCCAAACCTCCCTGTTCTCTACTATTGAGTCAATTCTGACTCATAGCAACTCTCTGAGAGGAGTAGAATTTCTCCATAGGGTTTCAAGACTAAATCTTTCTGATAGCAGAACAATTCATCCCTTTCCCATGAATCAGCTGGTGAGTTCATATTATTTACCTCATGCTTACCAGCCAATGTCTAACCAACTACACCACCATGGCTCCTATTTAAAGGACATTGAGTTTATGTTAATGGTGATAGAACAATATAGTTGAGGTTGTGATCGTGATTTCACAACTCAAAGAACACAATCGATGTCACTGAATTCATGTGGAAATCATTAAATTGATGAAAGTTTTCTTGCATGTACTTTCAACACACACACATTTGCTGTTTGTTGCTTATGAAGGATTTCAACATTAACATACGAAGCTTCTAGCACTAGTTTATCCACTGCCACCAGAACACAGTTACATTTTTTATTCTCATGTGTATGTCTGCCATTTATTTTACACGTCAAATTCCTGTCTAATTGACTTACTCTCCCCTTAAACCATAATAATCCCGCTATACATTTTCATTGTTCCTCCTCGTCACCTTGCACCTGTTGACCTCTCAGACAGGATACTGGGCTATCTGTCTTCTCAGTCCTAAACCTTTTATCGTAACCTGAACATGCCTTCACTTTTTGACTGTCCAAAGTGCTGGAGATGACATCTTGCCAACTCACTTCTGAAAAGCCTTCTGTCTATACTTCAGCCAAGATAGATTTGCTTGTTCAACTGGTTGTTCATGGTTAATGGTACTTTGAATATTTTTCACCAACACCATAATTCAAATGCATCTGTTCTTGTCTGTCTTCCTTATTCATTGTGTGACATTCATATGCAGATGAGGCAACCATGGCTTGGGTCAGGTGTACCTTTCTCCTCAAAGTGACATCCTTGCTCTTAACCATTTTAAAGAAGGGTTGTACAGAAGATTTGCCCATTGAGTTGTATCCCTTGATTTCTTGGTTTTGCTTCCATGAGCATTGACTGTGGGTCCAAGTAAATTGAAATCCCTGACAACTTCAACCTTTTCTCCTTTCATCGTGATGTTATCTATTGGCTCAGCTGTGAGGATGTTTGTCTTCTTTACATTGACTTGTAATTTATGCTAGAGGTTTCAAACCTTGATCTTCACCAGCAAGTGCTTCAAGTCTTCCTCACTTTCAGCAAGCAAAGTTATGCTATCTGTATATCTCAGGTTGTTAATAAGCCTTTCTCCAATCCGGATGCTATTCTCCTTCATATAGTCAGGCTTCCCAGATTATTTGTTCAGCATCCCAATTGAATAGGTATGGAGAAAGGACACACACCTGGTCCACTCTGTGTTCTTTTATGTTCATATGACTGTCTCTTTGTTCATATACTTCCTCTTTGTTTTTATGGGCACAACGAAGTGTTTTAAAATACCCATACTTCTCAAGATTATCCATAGTTTGTTATGATTCACCAGTCAAATGTCAACATAACCCAAGTAAACATCTTGCTGATATGCTCTGCTTACAGGCCACATCAGTCATGATATGCACCCTGCTATGTCTTCGTCCTCATTAGCCATATAGCGAGCTCGGGCTCATGGTGAACACATATATAACAGGGGAAATTAGTGCCCAGTTTTGCATTATCATCTTACCATTGGGGTGGTTACTGTGAATTTGTCTGCTGTCCGTCCAGTATGGACCATCTTTCAACACTCTATCAGATCATAATCTATTGTGCTTCATAGGGCTTACATTGTCTAATTTTCAGAAGCAGACCAACAGTCTTTCTTTCTAGTCTGTCTTCATCTGGAAATTCCACACTTATTCACCCTGGAGGACCTTTATTTGAAATATTGGTGACATACTCCCCAGAGTCCTAGGAATACAAGTTGCCACTTTACAACCAACAGACAGACTGCCTAAGACTGGGACAAATCTGAGATCCATAATGGTATATATGATTTTTCCATGGTATGAAATATGAAAAATCTGTTAAATGCGGCCTTGAAGTAAAATATTAGTAATCTCCTTTCTAGAAGATATATTCAACTTTTCATAACACATGGTATGACGCTTTGTTGAATTTGGAGGGGTTGGTTTTCTATCACCACTCCTGAGGAATTAACCTTTTTCCCTGCACTTGCTCCCTGTTCTCTAGGCTGTTGTTTCAGGTGATTTGAGCTCCTCCTCACCCACTCTATTTCTTGTCAATCTAAATATTTCTTGAATTTATATTTTCTTCGGTGAAAAATTGTCGTTATCTCCATGTAGCCATTCTTCATTTCTCCTTGTGGGCACATAAATCCGTATCTCACAGTTGTCAAAGTGTACTCTAATTAATACCCATCACATGTTCTCCTTCAGATACAGGACACAGTGTTAGGCAATGCTGTGGCTGTGCTAGGCCCTCCAGGAATTATCGTTCTCAGTTCACTGTTGGCCTCTATTGCCCTCATTCCTCCCTCTACTTGCTTGGTTCTCTCGTGCTGGTGGGCATAGCTTTTCTTTCTTTCTTTTTTTTGTAATAAATTTTATGACTCTGGTTCTTGTTTACTTAGTTTGAGAGCTTTTTTTGCCCAACATTTAACAGGAAATTTCCTTAAAACAGATATTATATTTTACTAATTTTTTTAATGTATAAGAGAAAGTTTTATATAAAGGGTAAGTGTGCATCAAGGAAACATCCCAACCCAGTGCTGTCCAAGCCCACAAGTCCAACATTAACCCATATGTCCAACACCAATCCACAAAGTTCTCCTTCATCTTACAAAACACACACGGTGATGCCGACTGCAGGAGAAAGCCGAATCAGTGAGCATGTAAGCATCTCAGTGCTGGCAGGGGTCTCCACACGGCTGCCCCAGCACCCAGGGCTGCATTGGGGTAGGTCCATGTGGCTTCTCCTCAGGTATGTCTTGCAGGAAGATAGCCTTGCTAGCTGAAGCAGGGAACTGGCTAAGGCAGCTGCACTCTGGTCCGACCATCAGAAAGCAAAAGACCTGAGAACTAGAAAGGCGAGGCTCACTGAGCCATTTATCCCTCTGCCCTTCAATTAACCCCACATATGTTTATTGGTACTAATTTTTTCAAATCCTTATCATTCAACCAAATCTTGGAACATAGAAGACCCCACCCAAATGAGCTGAATCGATTCCTTTTAAATTAGTATCTATAAAAATATAATTTTTATGGTGAGAAATAAATTGCTGCTTTTGATATGAATTTTAGGGAAACTGGAGATAATGCTTTCTAAAATGTTTCTTTCTATAATTTTCCTAATATTTTTAATAAAAGTAAAAATAATAGAAAGGCATTAAAATTATGCATTCCTCATTCTCAGTATTATGACAAAAGAAAAAGATAACTTGTATCTCTGCAAAAAAAACACACCATTACTTGTTTTTGGTGTTGATAATTCTCTGGTAAAATCTACCCAAAATGAATAAAATTTCCCCTGTACATTAAGGAGCCAGGAGTTATTTTATGTGAACAAATGGATTTTTGTCTCTGTCTCAAAATCAAGCAGCTCAGGCCTTTTATAACACACTGACAATTAAATTATGATGTTTCATCCATTTTATGACTTATTGATATTTCTAGTTATTATACTTCATTGCAAATATCTTTATACAGTGACAATTCCAATTTATATATATGCTTTATATACTTCAATAATTCATGGAAAATGTAATTAAAATATATGAATATATATACTCATTAGCTTTCAAGTTAATTTACAAGATAGTGAAAAATAAAAGTTAATCATTTAAAGTCTTTCTGTGTTTTAACTCAGTATTAAATATATGCCTTTTCACATGAGTGATAACATGTGTACTAATATATGCATTTTTTAAGTATGTATCTGCTATGATAAGATTTCTTTGTTGTATAATATTTCCGGTATTGGATCATCTATTTCAGAAGGCACAACTGACAGAATTAAGACAGCTCAGCACATCATAAAAAAACAAAAACAGCCAAAACCTCAAAATGATCAGAGAGTAAAGGCCAAAGATTAATTAGCATAGTCATTGAATTAATTCTTTTCTTCCTGAGAGTTTGAAACTAATATAATTGATAGATGTTTCTCATACCGTTCATCAGGTGTGAGGAGAGCAAGCTGTTGATTTTCTTCCTTCATTTTTTCATGTCTCAGAAGAATAAATTGATATATTCTGCACAGCTGTGATTTAATAGTGTGACAAAAATGAAAAATGTTTTTGTACATAAAGAGAACAAAATATAAATTCCTTCTCCTTGTTCTCCTTCCACTATCAATATTTTACCTCATGAAACATTTTTAGCACCAACTATTTTGAAAGGATAGAATGTTGTCTTGTGCTTTTTATCATTTTCTAGCCTTTTTAGGAAATTCTGTTACTATTGAATGATTGCTTCTGTGTTGCGTGGCGATGTTCTCTACAGGAAAGGGTTCCTCCTATTCTGTTGGCCAAGTTGCCCACAAATACAGACATTGACCTCTCTGAATTGCTTTCACTTGCTGAACTGAAAGGGACTCGGTGGGAAACCTATCTCAAGAAAGCAAGTCCTACCAAATTGCCTAAGGAAGGTGTGTCTCTACTGTAGACAGTATCTAAGTGCAACTCTCACCACCTTGAATCGGCTCAGGATGGTTTGTTGTGGATACTACTGAACACAAACAATGACCTACAGAAATTGTGTTTTAAGTCAGAAGGCTCATTTTAAAAATTGTTTTAAAACGCATACTGTTAGCATCCTGTGCATTTAGAATATTTGTAATATATCAATAATTTTACACTGCAGAGATAATCAAACTCTCAAAACCAAACTCACTGCCTTGAGGTAATTCCAATTCAGGGCAACATTAGAGAGGAAAGTTGGACTGCCCCATGGGGTACAGGCAGTAGTTAAAGCACTTGGTGGTTCACAACCACTAGCCACCCTGCAGGGACAGATTTTCATGAAATCATATCAGGAAGCCACCATTGCAGTCCCAGAAAGATACATTCAATATTTGATTTTATTTACGTGTAGTGGTGGACTTAGAGATAAGAATTGTACAAAATTAAGAGAATAGTTCTGGTGTTTGAGAAATAATTCTTGACTCCAATGTTTCTATCTTCTGTGGCTATTTTTACTTAAAGTGAAGGGGATATCAATATTAGTTATGTGGAAAATTTATAAAGAAAAGTACACTCATACTTTAAATGTAATTTTACTGTACTTATTTTCCACAGAACAAACTTAAGGATATCTTACTTCTCATCATTTGATATTCCAAGACTCCTCGACAACACGATTACTATTTGAAGTGTCCTTGACTTATATGAAGTGTGGAATTAACAACTGTCTCTGTCTGTGGCCAAGGCAGAGGTGGTCTTTCTGCGGCTGGGATTCAGTTACTCAAACAGGTCACTGCTCGATTGTCCTTCAGCTGTTTCATTGTCCTCAGTGATCACTCATGCCTCTTTCATTCCTTTTTCACCATTCCTTTTGCCACCAAGGAATGTGTTCTTTATCAATTGCTGCTGTAGATATAGACCATAGGGATTCAGTCAGCATTCACCACCTCCCAAGCCCTGGACCACACAGATACAGGTCAATGTTGCACACAACAATTCAGTCCCTTTCAGGAGGGCTTTTTTTTGACCCAAGAATCCCTCTCTCCTGTCTAAACCTTGGGAATTCTCATTCCACAGGGAGAACTAGGACAGCTTACTGCTGAGAACTTATATGACTTGTAGAGAAATTCTCTAGAGGATCAACTTGTAATGTACTATATTGTAAGCATGTAATGTTCCTATGTAAACAACATGCAAACACATATGATGCATGTGCGCGACAGCAGCCCTGGTGCCATCGTGATTGTGCATTGGGCTGACAACCTCCAGGCCAGTAGTTTGAAACCACTCCACCGGAGAAGATTGGGCTTTATCGTGCAGGACAGAGTCACAGTATGCAAACCCACAAGGGCAGTTCAAGCTGGCCCAATGGGTCACTGTGAGTCCGAATCCACTTGATTGCAGTGAGTTATTGAATCAGTGAGTGAGTGTGGGAGAGCACACACACAGGAAACTAACATGTGAGACGGCTGTGCAATTGGCAGCAATTGTGTAAAATGCTTGTCATTTGCATGAAAATATGATATTTTGATAAGATGTTTTCATTCAAATATATAGTACAATTTAATGACATAAAAGCGTCTGCTTTGGACTCTTTTGGGAGCTCAAAAGAATGTAATTTCTACATTATAAACGCATCCTTTGTTTAGGAAAATGACAGTTATGCGTTTCCTTCCAAACACTTGGAAAAAAACACATTCATAAAGGAGAAGGCCACGTGCTGGGCAATGATGCTTGCTTGGTTCTTATATGTGCTCACTTGTATTGATTTTATAGAGCTTTGTTTTGTGATACTGCTGTACATACTGAAGAAAATTTATTATTAATTTATCAAATACTTGATAAAATAGCATATTAGTACATTACTTTTACTAATTAATTAATGATAAAGTGTACATGAATTGAGGAGCTTTAAGGAATTGTTTAACATAATATATTGAAATTAAATATACAAAATCTAAATGATTCTAAAAATATAATTATTCCAATCTATTCAATTTGTGCTAGCTACTTTGATTATTCAATGGTGAAAATACATTTTTAGCAGGATCTTTATCCATCCTACAAGGAAATGGAATGTTTTACTGAAGCATCTATCAGACAAAAAAATTTTTTTGTTTGTCTTGCGCTGTGTCGATAAGCCCCTTTTCTTCCTTAGCTATATTTCAAAGAGAAGATTTGCATTGACAACAAAAAAATCATGTTATTTTATAAATCTTTATAAGTTAACAGTGTTTTGTTTTGTGATAAAGGAACCAAAGAGATAAAAGAAAATACTAAGTGTATAAAAGAATGTAGGGACTCTGAATCCTGCCACCAACCAATGGAAAGAACACTTAATGTTCACACATGAGTTTTCAGCTCTCACACTTTAGAAAGTAATTAACAACCATAAGAAAGGGGATTGAGTTTTCAAATTCAGTGACGAATTCAGCTTGGTGTGATTGCCCCTGTTATTTAGGAAGGCAGTAAAGAGAGGCTAGTCAGCAAAGAGATTTGAAAATGTAGAAATCAGTTCTGATGTCTCAGCCCAGACAGAATTTTGAATGAAATTTCCACATTCCATAGTCTCTGGGCATGGCTTTTAATGGCAACTTAAAAAAATGTAAGGGAGCAAACAATAAGCCAATAGTAGTTTACACGTCCTCTGACTTGCTGTCTTATCAGTGTTGATTTCATGTTTGTGAAAGGTGTTCAGCAATGGAAGTGTCATATAGTGTACTGGTATTGTTTTGGAAGTATGTTTGAAATAATTAAGATTAGTTCACTATCATAACAATGTGTATGTATTTATGTGTACATATTTAAATATTTTTGTGTGTACAGATGCTTCAAAAAATCATGGGATGTTGGAATTAAAAGATAATGGATTTTTTTCCTACAAATTTTTGAAAGCCCCTCATGTATGTGCTTATACCAAAAACAAACAAACCCATTGCTGCCAAGTCAATTCCCGCCCCTGATAACTACATTGGTCAGAGTAGAACTCCTTAGGGTTCTCAAGACTGTAAATCTTTATGGCATTAGATAGACTCATGTTTCTGCTTGCTATTAACTCTCATGCTTACCCCAGAGCATCAACTGCACACACACACACACACACACACACACACTCACATACAAAGCACACATATGTATGTGTATATATCTCTGTATATACACCTGTATGTATGTGTGTATATCTATATATTCACATAAGTGTATATGTGAAGATCATTCAAAAATTTGTGAAAAAATGAAATTAAAAATTATGGAATATATTCATAAACTTTTTGAAGTTTGCTAGTAATATATATGTAAATATATATAAATGTGTACATATATACATGCATATAAAAGGAAATTAATTTAATTCCATTATCTTTTAAATCCATTTTGCCAAAAATATTTTGAAGCCTCCTCATAAATATACATATATGGTTGGCAGTGCAAGCAAATGCGGTAAAGTTTCACTAATTGAAAAATTCTGAGTGAAGGGAATGTAGGGATGATTTGTACTGTTGCTTTCTTTTTTATAACCACAATGTAATGATCTTTTAATTTAAAAAAGTGTTCTTAAATAATTTTCATGAGCAAAGAATTTATTTAGACCTTAGAAACTATATTGTGTTAGAGCCCGATGCAAATGCAAAGAAGTTTCTTTCATCAGATTCGAATAACAGGTAAATATTACAAGTGACACTCGAGATCAAATGATACGTTGCATTGGACAAATCTGCTGAACAAGACCTCTTTTGCATTTTTCAAAGCAAGGACGTTACTTTGAGGATGAAGGTACACCTGAACCAAGTCACGGTATTACTTACATGCATGTGAAAGTTGGATATTGAAGAAGGGAAACCTAAGAAGAATCGATACATTTGAATGATAGTACTGCTGAACAATATTGAAAAGTGCAACGGACTGCCAAAAGGACAAACAAATCTGTCTTGCAAGAGGTACAGACAGAAAGCTCCTTAGAAGTACGCATATCATCGGAGAGACCAGTCCCTGGAGAAGGACATCATGGTTGGTATAGTGCAGGGCAGTGAACAATGAGGAAGTCCCTGGGCAAGAGGGATTGAGAATGAGGCCCCAACAGTGAGCTCAAACATCCGAGTAATTTTGAGGTTGGGGCAGAACCAGGCAGTGTTTGCTTCTGTTGCACATCAGGGCACTGGGAGTCCAAACCAATTTGATGACATCTAACAACAACAACAATGAGTACTACGCTATCTGAGGAAAACATATCTATTCTCAAACCACAGATTTCTCTACGAGGAACACTAGTTACTGGATTCAGTTCCCACCAGTAAGCAGTACTATTTCTCCATGGAGGAGAAAAAGCCCCCAGTTTTAGACTGGGGAGAGACTCCGAGGTCAGAGTAGAGGTGCTACAAAAAACTATTATCTTTTTTTAACATGACAAAAACAGAGCATGTTACAAAAAGGTACATATTTTCCAGCCAACTCTTTCTGTTGACAGCTTCAGACTGGCGATCATTAAGATTAATCTAGCCAAGTGTGCAGCCCGGGCCAAATCTGGCCAGATATCCCAGTGTGCACCAGCTTCCTTCTCTCCGCTCCAGACACTCCTCTGATTCTAGTCCTGAGCATAGGTCGGGGGTCTGGCACATTCTTGGCTAGACCAATTCCTTTATAACAAATCTATATGTTATTGATATATCTTTAGATGTTGCCCGACTGGGAATTCTTCCAAATCATTACGGTACAGCTTGTGGACCAGGTTTCACTCTTGGCTGAAGGTACCACAAGGGCATTTGGAGACTCTCTGAATATCAGGCCAAAGGTTTAGTTATTCATTTTTTCTGCATTATCTCTTTTCTTCCATTCCACTTTGATGTTTCTAAAGAAAAACAAGGAGTCATTTTGCCAAGTGAATTTATTGACAAAAAAAAGAAATCAATTGAAGTTTTCAGTTTGTCCTCTCCCTGACCTTTTAATGAACTTTATCTAAAACACCTTTTCACTCAATCGTTTAGTTGAGAAATGAATAACGAATGTTTCTTTCACAGTTTCAAAAATTTCTGTCAGAGATGATGACTCCTGGTAGAACTTGAAAATAGATTTACTATGAAGAGTCGACTGAAATATTCAGTATAGGTGGCAGTGTAACAAACAATGTGTTTATCATTCCCATTTTAAATTGAGGGACACTGGTGATGCAGGGTGGTAAGGACGGGGCTGCTAACCACAAAGCTTAGTGTTCAAACCCACCAGCTGACCTGCAGACAACATCAGACTGTGCTCTCAAAAAGACAGGGCCAGTTCTCTATCCCCTAGGGTTGCTATGATTTGGAATTGACCCAATGGCAGGGCTTTGTTATTTGCTTATTTATTAGTGTTTTTTTAAAAATTAAAAGGAATAATTGTCTTATCACCATTATGTAGAAAAGCCAAACCCATATTTGAATAAAACAGCAGAGACACTATTAGCCCAGAAATTAGAACTTGTGCAAAAAGATTTTCTAGTAGAATGTTTTGCCACTTGAGAAATGAACATGGATTTTAATTCCAAGTCTGTCAAAACTATTACTGTGCCTTTGATCAAATCAGATGGATTTCTGGATCTCAATTTACTTGTAAATAAAATGTCATCCATCTGGTACTGAGCACTGAATCAGTTTATAATTTTCATGTTTTATAAATGATGAGCTTTGCTTACATCTTCATCAATGTTTAAGGATGAAATGAAGAAATAATTTTAAGAAATCATATCTGTCATTAAAAATGATTTTAGAAAACCCAGTGTATAATAAACATTTAACAAATTTTTCTCCTTGTATTACCTTAGTTCCACAATATCATACTGAACAAATGCATTGAAATCACTAAATGACTACCAAGTTTTTATGAAATCCTATCACTGTGCATCTTTGAAATCATGGAAGCTACTGATCCTATAGCAGCAAGATAGGAAGTGGAATCAGCAGTCTTACATTTGCCTCCCCAATTGTAATTGAACTTTGTGATCCCAGTGCTGTCATTTATCCTCACTGAAGCTTATATATTGTGACAATGCTGTTGAATAGAGTGGAAGTCATAGCAGCCCCATGCATTTCAGAACAGAATTGTCCCTCGCAGAGTTTTCAATCACATCGCTCTTTTCGAAGTACATCTCCAGGTTTTTCTTCTGAGGTTCCTCTGAGTGGCTTTGAACTGCCAATCTTTCAGTTAGTGGACAGCCCCTTAGCCATTTGTGCCCCCAAGAAACGCCTATTGCGATATTATTACCTAGTTTTCAAGGTTAGTCAGGGAATGAATGTAAACATCGTGTTGAATTATTTTGCATGCCTTAAAGCATTATATGCTCTTTTGTTATTTTCATTAGTTTTGTTTAATAAATTGGCTAACTTTATTTAATGATCTTTAATTTCAGTTTCATATTATCACTTGCTTCTAATATACTTTGAGATTGTTATTGTTGTTGGTCCAGGACTGGACAGGGCTTTGATTGTGCACAGGGGCCACTGTGAGTCAAAGCCAGCTTGATGTCACCTCACAGCAACATAAAAGACACAATAGAGGACTGGGACCTTCCAAAAATATAACATTTATGCACATCAAAAGATTTCATCAGGATCATTAAAAGAGAGCCTCCAGATTGAGAGAATATTTAGCAATGATATATCAGATAAAGGACTAATTTTAAAAATCTACAGATATCTCTAAAGTCTTATTTAAAAAAATAGAAAGAACCCAATTAAAAATGGACACAAGGCATGAATAGACAATTACTCAGATGGCATCCAGGTAGCCAACAACCATCTTAAGAAATGTCCCAGGCATCGATACTAAGAGAAACACAAATCAAACCAAAAAATATCTTAGCCTCTTTTGTGTACTTTATTTTTTTTATTGTATAATGGTTTTTATTACTAATCGTTGTCATGCTCCCATTGATTAACCATTTATAAAATTAACTCAAGAAATGACCAAACAAGATCTGTATGTGTCATAGAACATGATTCATTATAATACTTTATATAGGATGTAAAGCAAAATGGGGCATCCTTTAAACTGTTTTAAAATATAGAAATTGGAAAAGAGGTCTGCCGTATTTTCGGTGTTAGTATTAAATCAGACATTGTCATATCAGAAAAAGGCCTATCATTTTACAAATAGGGGCATGCTTACTTTCTTAACTGATAAACCCAGAGTTATTATGGGTTCATAAGCATCCATTTGGATCTTCCAGAAGTTCAGACTGGATTCAGAGGAGGACATGGAACAAAGGATATCAGTGCTGACAGCAGACGGATCTTGGCTGAAAGCAGAGAATGCAATAAAGATGTTTATTATTTTATTGACTATACGAAGGCATGCCACTGTGTGGATCATAACAAACTATAAATAATATAGTTTGAGAAGAATAGTGCTCATGTGGAACTTGTGCAAGCATCAAGAGACAGTTGGCTAACAGAACAAGAGAATACTGCATGGTTTAAAATCAGGAAAGGTACCTCAGGATTGTATCTTTTCACCAAATTCACTCAAACTGAATGCAAAGCAAATCTTTAGAGAATCTGGATTATAGGAAGAAGAATGTGGCATCAGGATTGGAGGAGGGCTTATTGACAACCTGAGATGTGCAGATTCTGTAACCTTGCTTTCAGAAAACGAGGAGGAATGGAAGCACTCGTTGATGAAGATCAAGGAGTAGGACTCAATGGAAAGAAGATCACAGTCTCCCCAATTGCACCCACAGGTAACAGCACGAAAAGCTGAAGAAAAGGCTGAAGTTGTTCAGGGTGTTGTCTTGCTTGGATCTGCAGCCAATGATCATGGAAGCCATAGTCAACAGATCAAGAGGCATGTTGTGCTGAGAAATTCTGCTACACCAGACCTCTGAGTATTGTAAAACAAGGATGTTGCTTTTAGGAGTAAGGTGTGCCAGGCCCAAAACTTGGTATTTTCAATTGCCTTATATGCAGGTAAATGCTAGACATCAAGTAAGGAAAATTAAATAATAATTAATGCATTTGTGAAGAATATTGAAAATATCATGGACAGCTAAAGGAACAAATTGCTCTGTCTTGGAAGAAGTGCAGCCAGACTGCTCCTTAGAGGCAAGGATGGCACGACTTTATCTCAAGCACTTTGGACATGTCAGGAGACACCAGTCCCTGGAGAAGGACATCATGCTTGGTAAAGTGGAGGGGCAGCGAAAGCCCTCCATGAGCGGCATTGAGGAGTGGCTGCCACAATGGACCCTGGCAATCGCTCCTTAGAGAGGATGGCAAGGGATTGGAGAGCGCTTCCCTCATCGTGCATAGGGCTACTCTGGGTCAGAACCGACTTGATAACAACTAGCAGCAACAGCAAACGTCCATTTACTTGTTACACTTGTGAGATTTCATCATGGCAAATGCTACATTCTGCTTCTTAAACAAGAATTATTTGAATACTTTGGCAAAGACCATTATTAAAGCCAGACATAATGAAATGTTTAAATTATATTTTCACTTCGTGTATGAGAAGAGCAAAGTTCTTTCCTATACTGTACCATTAGCCATGCTCAAAATTGGAGTCGAACCTTAGAACAGTGTTTTTCTCATTCTATAATGTCTATAGATACATCATATAATGCCTATAGATCGATACCAACACAACATATGGAGACAGGCTTTGTTTATTTTGATTGTTAATGTCCCATTCATCTGATCATTGGAAAAAAGAAAAAGTTATGGTCCTAAATATATATATATATATATATAAATGCAAATATGAGTAAGTGTACATTTTCTCAAGTTATGTCTGTAGAAAATTTGACAGGAAAATAGAAGCTTAAAATTAATTGCTGATCAAGCTGTTCTGTAGTATCTGTTCCCTGGTGGAATGTAACCAACTGTCATTGTGATGGGGTCTTTAAACGGGACTTCGTTTGAAGATAAAAAATAATTACTTAACCACTGATAGAACTCATTATGGTGCTTAAGCTTTCACTTCTCAGAAATGAAATAATTATTTTACAAAATTGCTTTCAAGACAGTAGTATCCCAAATGGATACAATTACAAATGGATGCTGGATTCAAAGAAGTTGGTTGGTTGAGTTAAAGCACAATATTCTCAGTTGGCTGTGCTCTTGGAAAAATTAAAACAAAATTATTAATCCAGGATATATTTTCCTATTGTGAATATTAATCATCTGTTACAAAATCTCAAGTTTCTCTCCCAGTTCACACTCATTCTCACATCACTAAAATCATTTTACCATATTTAAAGGCAAGAAAACTATAAAATGACACCTTTACATTACTTTTAATGAAGAATTCCTGTTGAAAAACTGTCTTATGAAATTGAGAAAGGAGCCAAATGATATGCTACCTAAATCTTTTCTAACAAGTCTACCTAAAAGTGTTATTTACAGCATTTATAAAAAGACATCTATTTGAAGGAAAAGACCAACATTTAGGTGTGTGTCTATATATGATTTGAGAATGGTCTTTATAAAGTAAAGATTAGGACATATTTTCCTTCCTTATTGAGAAACATGAGTGAGGGGAGAACTGGTGGCTCAATGGATTAGTGCTCAATTGTGAGTGGCCAGGTTTGTGGTTCTAACCCACCAGCTGCTCTGTGTTAGACTAGACCTGAAGATTTGCTGCTGTGCAGAAGAAAACCCTACAGGGGAATTATATTCTGTTAGATAGGGTCTCTATAAATTATAACCAACTGGTGATACACAGCAACAGCTACATGTAATCATAAACTAAAGAAAGAGTGGGTACCAATATTGTTGCATAAATACTGCTACTCATGGTTGAGTCATTTAAATAAGAAAATAAAAATAGAATTGTGTGTGTTTTTAATTGACTGTTGGCTACAATCAAGGAGCCCTGTTGGCATAGTACTTATATTTTGGGTTGCTAACTGCAAGGTCAGCAGTTTGAAAATACTAAACTTCTCAATGGGAGAGAAAACAAGGCTTTCTACTTTCCCAAAGAGTTACAGTCTCAGACACTTACCGGGACAGTTCCACCCCATCCTAGAGAGTGGTTATGAGTTGGAATCAACACAATGGCAGTGAGTACAATCAGAATTCAGCACTCATTGCAACAAACCTTTTTTTTTTTTCCTTTCCATAAATGCTATTGGATGGTGTTAAGCCAGCTACCTTCCTTGGGAGCAACAGCTTGTGTTGTGAAATGATCCGACCTAGAGATGTTCTCCGGGAGTGTGGAGGAGTATTCCCTTCTGAACAGGAAGATGATACAGTGCTTCACAGAAGTTCCATTTGAGCATCAGAAGCATTCTATTCAGCCTGTTCTTCCCTTGGTGTCCTTTGTTCTGTTCCCCCCTTTATCTTCTTTTCCTTTCTGTTCTCATAGCTAACTTTTGCCTACACATCAAGATTGCCTACAGCATGGTCTCCTTCAGAACTTCTTCTTTGCCCCTCTCTTCCTCACAGCCTTATTAGATGCCTTTCTTCCTTGTACCCACGCATCGAGTGCACACTTCCATTGTAGCTCTGCGTGAAGTGGCAGATCATCCACTGCTGTATATTGTCAGATGGTGAGGTCATGGTGAGTAATGGCTGTGAGATTTACCTGCATCTCCTCAGCACCATGCTGAGGACTGGAGAGAGGGGACACACAGAGCTAAACCTGAAAGGTAGACTGAGCCATGTGGCAAATGACAAAGCCACACCACTTTGAGTGCTAGCCAGTGGATGGTGTGAACACGTTGATGGTTTTTCTATTGAGTCGTGAAGATTTCACATTGGATTTTAAAGAGAAAACCCTTGACATAACCAGAAGCACTTAGAGAGAGGAATCCCAGCTGAGAAATGTATACAGGCAGATGTGTGCAGAACATGGTGGTGCTAAACTAATTTGTGAATGTGAAAAGAGAGAAGGTTGACAAGAGTGTGTGTGAGAGGGGTGAGGGAGAGAGGCGTAAAGGATGACTAAGTGTGGAACTGTTTTTAAAAGAGTGAATGGAATTTGGAACACTTGAGCTTGAATTTGGAACATTATCTAGCCCAATGATCATTTGTGAATAAAGCAAAACAATTACAACTTATTATTTCAACAATGAAAATAATATAAATTCTCATTTCACAGTTTCTCTAATATGCCAAGATTCTATTACCTTAATAGCCTGGGTAGGTGAAAAATAAATGAATTCTACTTAACTCCAAAAATAAAAAAGGAAATAAAAAATCTAGTTTTTAATTGTTAAATCATTTTAAGTGGGTAGAACTCGTGTTATATACATTTTCTTATGATGCTTTTCTTCCTAAAGATTTGAAGTACACAAATTCTGCTCTTAAACTTACAACATGATCTATCGCTATATACCAGTGCATTTGAGATCACTGATGCTTAGGTTATCAATATTCAAGTTTTCCGAAAACTTCCAATTTGCCCACATTCACACTTTGTACATTCCTCCCTTACAATTGTTAATGGGTGTTTGCAGCCGTTTCTTTGGCTTGATGGTCATGCACACAGCCACAAATGGAAGTCCTGAGGGTTTTCCTCCATGCATGTCATTAAGGTCAACTGCTTTGGAGGCGTACTGGGTTCCCTGTTGGGCTCTTGCCTGCAAGGTCAGCATGTGAGAGTACCAGGCACTCTTAGGGGAAAGAGGAAGCATCCCTCTCCCAAAGGCGGTGACCCTCTCAGACACCCACGCGGGCACTTCTGCCTGGTTCTGTAGGGCGGTGTGGAGTTGCAATCCACGCAGTGGCAATAAGTAGTCCACTTTGACTTCCACAATTGTACTTCGAGTGCTTTTCAACCTAGGGCTCATCTTCCGACAATGTCTCGCTGTTATTCATACAGATTTCACGGGCCAATTTGTTTAAAAGACACCAAGACATCGTTCCTCGTGGCTTCAGTCCTGACGCTCCGCTAACACTGTCACCACGGGTGATCCCTCTGGAATGTGAGATAGTCGTGGCATCACGTTTAGCGTCACAGCAACATGTCAGCCAGCGTCGCGCCACAAAGCGGTACATTAGTGGTGGCCGATGGACCTGAAGATGTGTCTTAAATATTATCTTCTCAATTACTTTAAAGACTGATTGGTGGCAGCCAAGCTAAATACAAGTACACTAGTTTACAGTGTGTGGTGCAGTTTGAAATAATTGCAGCTGTAACCAAGGCATAAATATACTTATGGTACACAATTAAAGCGATTTTGACGGATTCAATATAAAAAGAGACCGATAAAAGAAATCATTTATTTTTGCCATCCTTTTTAGCTTTTAATCCCCTCACCCCATTCTATGTGTGGATACATTACCATATACACCCATGTATGAGCCGAGTTTTTCAGCACATTTTAATGCAGTTTTTATAGTAAAATTAGGTGCCTTGGCTGATATTCAGGTCGGTGTATACTAGAGTATATATGGTATAGAAACACTTATTCTATGAGTTCTGGGTAAGAGTTCTAGATATGTGTGTTTGTCTCTTGATAAAATAGACCTTTTTATCTTTAAATATCTGCAAACAGTTTTAAGTAAAAGGAAAAAATACATTCTATTGGTGTAGGGAACTTGGTCAAATTCTTTGCTAGAAAATATGCGTTGTGATTTCTGAATATGGTTTCTTCTATATGTGCTCTCTAGTAGGCACTGAGTTGCTAATTACAAGGTCAGGATTTCAAACCAGCCAGATACTCTTCATGAGAAAGGATAGCCTTTCTACTGCTATCTAGGTTTAAGGCTTTGGAAACCCTATCAAACATGGCTATGAGTCAGAATTGACTAGCAAGGGGTATGATTTGCTTCTTTTTATTTTTTGGTGAAGAGGGGTTTACTCCAGGTGTACTGGAAAAGAAATTTCATTCTGGTTTAAATGTTAGCTGACAAATACCAAAGCACCAGGTCTGTTTCCATATGTCATGAAGGAGACCAGCTAGAAATAGTTTCATCTGCCCTTGAAAATTGTTTTAAATATGGCTTTAAGGATTCATCTCCCAGATGGGCAGCCTTAAACACGCTCTGCTGAGAGGGTGTAGGAAAGGCCTAAATAGGCTTGAAGTGAGCGCTGGACTGTAAAGTCAGCTCTTCAACCCACCAGCACCTCCACAGGAGAAAACGAAACAATCTAGGTGTATTCCACAGGCTCACTGTGCGTCGGAATTGACTCGACAGCAGGGGATAATTGTATTCATAATTCTGTTAGTTGGACAATGCTTTGCTTCCTAATTAATAATGCTAACATTATTACACGTGGTGTTACATACGTTTAAAAGACGCCCTGGTGGTGCAATGTTTAAGCATTCATTTGCTTACTGAACAGCTTATGGTTTGAACCAACCAGCAACTCTATGGAAGAAAAGACTGGTGATCTGAACCCAGGAAGGTTTTTTTAAATCGTTTTATTTGGGACTCATACAGCATTTTCACAATCCATACATACATCAATTGTGTAAAGCACATCTGTACATTCATTGCCCTCATCATTCTCAAAAACTTTGCTCTCCACTTAAGCCCGGGCATCATGTCCTCATTTTCCCCTCCCTCCCTCCACCCTCCTCCCTCATGAACCCTTGATCATTTATAAATTATTATTTTGTCATATCTTGCCCTGTCCGACGTCTCCCTTCACCCACTTTTCTGTCGTCCGTCCCCCAGGGAGGAGGCCACATGCAGATCTTTGTAATTGGTTTCCCCTTTCCAACCCACCCTCCCTTTACCGTCCCAGTATCTCACTGGTCCTGAAGGGATCATTAGCTCTGGATTCCCTGTGTTTCCACTTCCTATCTGTACCAGTGTATATCCTCTGGTCTAGCCAGACTTGCAAGGGAGAATTCAGATCATGATAGTGTGGGGAGCAGAAAGCACTTAGGAACTAGAGGAAAGTTGTATTTTCCATTGTTGTTACATCACACTCTGACTGGCTTGTCTCCTCCCTGAGACCCCTCTGCAAGGGGGTCTTCAGTGGCCGACAAATGGGCTTTAGGTCTCCACTCGCATTCTCCACCTCATTCATTAAGGTGAGATTTTTTGTTCTGATGATGCCTGATACCTGGTCCCTTCGACGCCTCATGATCTCACAGGCTGGTGTTCTTCCATGTGGGCTTTGTTGCTTCTGAGCTAGATGGCCACTTGTTCACCTTCAAGCTTTTAAGACCCCAGACGCTATACCTTTTCATAGCCCAGCACCATCAACTTTTTCCGCCACATTTGCTTGTGCACCCATTTGTCTTCAGCGATTGTATCATGGAGATGAGCACACAATGATATGATTTTTTTGTTCTTTGATGCCTTATAACTGATCCCTTTGGAACCTCATGATCTTAGCCAAGGATATCCTATGGGGCGCTTCTACTCCACCCTGTAAGCTCAGTCATCATAATTCCAAAGATTCGATGATATGCAACAAGGTAACAATTTACTTTTTGCAACCTTAACCCTCCAAGGCAATAAAAAGAAGGAAAGAAAACCTTTTTAGAACATTCGGTTCTCTTGTCCATTTTGCAATAGTTCAGAGAAGAAAATGTCATCATATTTAAATATAGTTATAGATATAGATGTTAGAGGATATATAGATATAGATATAGAATGTGGCCATTTATGAATGCAATTCTGGCTCAGAAAAAGCTAGTTTTCCTGTATTGTTTAGAACTTTTAAAAAATGAATTGCCCTTTTACATGAATCATTTCAGTGTATTTAAAAAAAGAATTAAATCATTTTATTGGGGACTTGTACAGCTCCTATCACAGTCCACACATCCATCCATTGTGTCAAGCATTTTTGTACATGTTCCCCTCATCATTCTCAAAACATTTGCTTTCCACTTGAGCCCTTGGTATCAGCTCCTCATATTTTCCTCTCCCTCCCTACTCTCCTTCCCCCATGAACCCTTGATAATTTATAAATTATTATTTTGTTATATCTTACACTGTCCGATGTCTCCCTTCAACCACTTTTTGGCTGTCCATCCCCCAGGGAGGTGATTATATGTAGATCCATGTAATCTGTTCCCCCTTTCTCCCTCACCTTCCCTCCACTCTCCTGGTATCACCACTCTCACCACTGGTCCTGAGGGGTTCATCTGTCCTGGATTCCCTATGTTTCCACTTCCTAGCTGTACCAATGTACATATCCTCTGGTCCAGGCAGATTTGTATGGTAGAATTGGGATGATGACAGTGGGGGGGAGGAAGCATTCAAGAACTAGAAGAAAAATTTATGTTTCCTCATTGCCACCCTGCACCCTGACTGGTTCGTTTTCTCCCCCATAACCCTTCTGCAAGGGAATGTCCAATTGTCAACAGTTGGGCCCTGGGTCCCCACTCTGCACTCCCCCTCATTCACAATGCTATGATTTTTTTTGTTGTTGTTCTTTGATGCCTGATACCTGATCCCTTAGACGCCTTGTGATCTCACAGGCTGGTGTGCTTCTTCCATGTGGGCTTTGTTGTTTCTCAGTTAGATGACCACTTGTTTTTCTTCAAGCCTATAAGATCTCAGACTCTATATCTTTTGATAGCTAGGCACTATCAGCTTTCTTTACCACATTGCTTATACACCCACTTTGTCTTCAGCAATCGTGTTGGGACAGGCTGGTGTGCTTATTCCATGTGAGTCATTACATTGTATTTTAATCAGATGTGAACTGACAAACACAATCATAACTCCAATAAAAGTTTCTTGGCCTCAATCTGAAAGTTGAACTTAACTGTAACAAACCCAAACCAAACTACCATTTATACTCGTGTATAAGCTGAGTTTTTCAGCATAATTTTAATGCAGTTTTTGTGGTAAAATTAGGTGCCTCAGGTCGACTCATACTTGAGTATATATGATAATTGTCATTGAGTTGCTGTTAATTCATTGCTACTTGGTGGGACAGGGTGGAATACCCCTTTTGGTTTTCTGAGGCTGTGACTTTTACAGGAGTAGAAAACCCCTGCTTTTGCTCATGGAGTCACTGGTGGTTTTTAACTGCTGACCTTGTGGGTTGCAGCCCAAAGCTTCACCACTATGCCATCGAGGTTCCTTTTTACCATAATAGATAGAGTAAAATAGCTGAAAGGGTGCTACAGCAATTTTGAGTACGCTTATCTTGAATGGAGATTGGAATGCAGCCAGTTTCTCTAAAATATGAACATTTTCTGGGTGTTTTCTCTCTAGACAGAGGAGAGTCAAGACTGATGACTGTTTTTGCTAGTCTAAGTGTTCCATTTGCTACTATGTATCAGAAACGCAGCACACCATAAATGTGGTTACTGTTTCAGGGTTTGCTGACATGGGCTGGTAGGCAATGAGAAGGCATGTGAACACAGGTGCTATGGGGACTGTGATTTTGAACCTAGCGGGTTGCATGCTCCAGTGTGTGTGTGGCGGTGGCGGGGGGGGGGGGGGGGAGTGTTGTTTGCTGTGAAAGACTGCAGGGAAGGTAACAAACAAACAAACAAAAAAACAAGAGGAAAACTTTTATCTCCCCAAATTAATATTTTGAGAAACCTTTTATATTTTAGTGAGTGAGTAAATCTTTGATCACTTCCTGAAGAATAATGGCCACTTGAAGGGGTACCAAGTGATTTTGAAAAGTTTGTAGAAAAATAGAATTGGAACGTGGTAGATTTTTTTCCTTGAATATTTGCAAGTCCCCTCTTATAAACTAATTGCAAAATGACAACAGCAAAGAATTGCCCACAAACTCCCAAGAAAGTTGTCCCCATGTGTTGTGAGAGCTGCTGTAGTCTAACAGTTGAACACATGGACCCTGTTGGGGAGAAAGAAAATGGGGGACTATGAGATGACATTATTATGTGTTTACTTTGTGGATTCTTTCTTGGGGCTGTAGGAGCTACCTTGAGTTAAGAAAAGGCAGTCAGTTATAAAGAGCCATGGATGAATAACAGTTATAGTAACAAAAATTAAATAAAACAAAACCCTACCATTGAGCTGACTCACAGTGACCATATAGAGCAGAGTAGATCACTCCTCCAGGTTGCTGAGTCTAAATAACCTATTGAAGCAGATAGCCCCATCCTTTCCCCATGAAGCAGCTGATGGATTTGAACTCCAGACCTTGTAGTTATCAGCTCAGTGCAAAACTCAATATGTCACCAGGACTCCTTACAGCTATAATAAGCCATTAAAATACCACAATTATTTAATATTATTGAAATATTAAGATTAGATATTTACTGCTTGTACAGGTATATATTTTTTATTTATATAATAGCTTGTGAATCTTAATTTCTAGCTAAATCCAGAATAAATTGTAAGACAGTATGTTGAAAAAATTGAGCATTTAAAAATATTTTGTTTTTTTAAGAAGGGTATGCAACCAATTCTCAAATTTTTAAGTTCTATATTTGAGGATTCTCTTACTCAAAACGCCTGGGTGTGTTTGTGGATATTTGAAGGCATGCACATGCACATAATGACTACTTGATAGAGTGAGGATGATTTAGTATTAACTGATTCAGCAATTGTGAGAGCTCTGCAGATTATGCCTACCACACGCAGAGAATCAGCTGTGTCAGTGTGACAGGGAGAATAGCCCATCCTCACAACCTGTGTATAGGTATGGAAGGCAAGAGAGCTGAGGTTGCATGTGGAATTAAGGTTGCTAATCAGCAAGCATGAACTAAATTATTTTGGATTGGGGCAAAAGTGATCCTACAAACTTCCTATTGTTCTTAAATGCTCCCCCACCCCAGCCCCCACTATCATGATTCCAATTCTATCTTGCAAACCTGGTTAGACCCAAGGATGCACAGTGGTGCAGATGGGAACTGGAAACAAAGGGAATCCAGGACAGATGAACCCCTCAGAACCAGTGGTGAGAGTGGCAATACCAGGAGGGAAGAAGAAAGGGGGTTAAAAAGGGGGAACCGATTACAAGGATGCACATATAACCTCCTCCCTGGGGGATGAGCAACAGAAAAATGGGTGAAGGGAGACGCTGGGCAGTGTAAAATATGATAAGATAATAATTTATAAAGTATCAAGGGTTCATGAGAGAGGGGGAGGGAGGGGGGGGGAAAGCAAAATGAGGAGCTGATTCCAGGAGCCGAAGTGGAAAGCGAGAGTTTTGAGAATTATGACAGCAATGAATGTGTTAAGTGTGCTTTACACAATTGATCTATGTGTGGATTATGCTAAGAGTTGTATGAGCCCCAATAAAATGATTTTTTTTTAAGTGATCCTAACTGGTGAAAGTGAAAGAGGGAGGTGGGAGAATTCGTGTGAGAGTGTAGCAGGAGAACTCAATGAGTCATTGCTGCCTTGGTAAGTAGAGGGAGGCCATGCACCGAATGAGAAGTCCTAGGACGCTGAGATGGGCAAGAACATAGAGTTGAGAATCTCCAGAGAGGAATTAGTCTTGCCAGCACTTAATTTTCACCCAGTGAAATGCAGCATCTTAATTTAGCACAGTGATGTGTGTGTCAGATTCTGTCTTCTAGAACTACTGTATCAGTCTGGGTAGACTAGAGAAACAAATTTATAGACATGCATACGTGTATAGGAAAGAGCTTTAAATAAAAGAGCAATTGAATATTGAGAAAGCATCCCAGCCCAGTGCAGATCAAGTCCTTAAGTCCCATATTAGCCAATATGTCCAATACCAACTATAAAGTCCTCTTCAGACTCATGTAACACGTGCAATGATGCCAAATACAGGAAGATCACAAGGCAGTGGGTGGAAAGTCTTGTGGATCCAATGGCGGTGTAAGCATCTCAGTGCTGACATGGATTTCCACATGACTCCTTCAGCTCCAGGGCATTCGCGTAGCTCCATCTGTCTTCTCAACAGGACTGTCTCATATGGAGTGAGCCTGTGTCCCGCCTCCAACTATTTATTTCCTTCGCACATCTAAATGAGGTCTTCAAGCTGCAACCTGATTGACCTGCTAAACTTCACTCTTTAGTCTCAAATTGACAATATTCTGTAACTACCACAACTACAAAGTAAATTTGTACTTTAAACTACTAAATTCATGGCAATTGTTCAAATAGAAAAATAAATACAATTAGTTTAAAAATCAAAGAAGGAAATTAAGTAGGCATAATACTAAGGGAAATTTTTTAAAGATTATACATCTCCAAGCTCAGCATTAAAGTTCATTGAATTTTTTTTTTAAAACGGGTTCTGGTAGCGCAATGAGTCTACCAACTTTTCTGTAAGAGAACTGTGGGCAGCCTGTTTCTGTACAGATTTACAGTCTTGGAAACCCCATGATGCAGTTCTAACCTGTCCTTCAATTTCTAGGCGTTGGAATAGACTCAGTGGCAGTCGCTGTTGAGTTTTGTTGGAGGTAGGCTTTGTTTATTTTAAACCATTTTTCTTTTAGTTTTGTGAATGAATATCCCTTTCCATTTTATAAAACTATAAGCACTATTTAATAAAGTTTGAAAATATGATGAATTATAATAATGTATATTTAACTTAAATTCTACTAGGAAATAATGACAGAAAAAAAGAATAGCACTTAGAAAGTCTGTCTGAAGACTCTTTAGTTTATCCAATCATAGATGCAAGTTCCCCCTGAATTTTCATTGAGATATCACTGTAAAACTGAAACTTCAAGGAAACTAGTTTATTAAGTGAAAACATTTTAATATGATTGTTATAGGAAAATAAACAATGTAAATTTTGATGTAAATATTTATTCTCTTAAACATTTTAGGAAACAATAAATTGAAGTGGTGCAAAACAGGGATATATGGAACTGTTTTTAACATAGAGAAAAAAGAAACAAAAGTTAAAATAATAGCTTCATGATTACTCCATCAGCTTAAAGGCAGTTCATAATTTTAATTAAATTGTATTAATGACATATTAGAGGAAATGGCTTCATTTTCTTGCCATTTGAGAAAGAAAGAAAGAAAACCCAGTAGTGTTATTGAATTAACATTGGTTTTAAGAATAAAAAGAAGGCAAGGTATCTTATTCATTTTTCCTTGCAGAAATAAAATTCAACATCTTATTTTCTAAATAGAATAATTTTTAGATTGCATTTGAGATTTTGATTGTAAAAATTTCACTAGTCTGTATTTTAGAAAATTGACAAGTTGGATTTTTGGATGGAATAAAGCAAGTATTCCTTTCTATTTTAAACAAAGAAACAGAAAAGGATAAATTTTGGTTAATTATTGGGTTCTCACAACTGTCAATATTTCACTTTCACCCATATTTTACTATCAACTTGAAATACAAGTAGCTGACGTGCAATTGTGCTCTGAAATTTAGTTTCCACATATGTGGCTGTGGGCCGGTTGCTGAGGGACAGAGTAAGTCATTCTAAGCCTATTTTCAGAGCTAAACACCAAATTGTCTGTGCCAGGAACTTTCTGAAACCCCCATCAGACATTAATGTGCAGATATCAAATAGGTAAGTTAGTTTTGAGGTTGTCCTTGAGCCCATGCTGAATACGGCGTCCGCTTGCACAATAGTATTTGATGGAGTGCATTGTGTGTGTGAGGCACTGTGCTTACCTGGAGTGCACACCACACGGTTGTGTCGAATTATCCTGGAAATATTTATAAACCTACTAAGAAAAAGAATCTGAGTAAAGGCAGACAGTTAGCTCACTAGAATGAGCATTTGAGATTTTTTTTTAAGCAGGGCATAACGTTAGCACTTGTATTAGGAACAGAAACGTCAGATTTAGGATGGGAGAGGGATCCAGTGGGGCTACTGAAGAGCTGCTGTACTGATTAAACTGCTCCGTGGACTCAAGCAGTCAGGGACCCGAGGTGCAGGCTTCCGCTTTCCCGGTGCTTAATTCGTTCTACTCTCACGAGTGCTTTTGTGAGTTCTGGGATTTCCTGTAGTACTTTGGGCATAAAGGCACATTTATTTAGATGCAGGCAAAGAATAGGATGTAACAAATCTGCATCAATATGAATAGCTCTGTCACTTTGTTGTGTCAGAAAATGGATGTGGGGGAAATAAGATGAAACTAAAACACATAAATGCTTCCCAACTTGTAGATTTCTCATGTCAAGTTTGATGTCCTTTGAGGCTCACACACACACACACACACACACACACACACACACACGCAGTTTGTTTTTTTATTCACTGACTTTTAAAAAATAGCTTGTTTGCTGATGAATAGGTGATATGTACATATAATCCCATGTGATTATAGATCATCCACGAGTGCCTCTAATATCTGTCCTTTTCCTCCAAATCACCGCTCAGGTCAAAGAGAGCCGCGCTTTTCACTCAGTCACACCCACTGGAACTGTCGATACTGCTCGGCTTCTATTTAATATAAAACTGAACCCTAAAATACCATTTAGCTAAGCTAAATATTATTTGTTTATTAAGGTGAATTTATGAAGAAAAACAACATTGAAATGAAGTGCTAAAAGGAAGACTAATCCATCAACAGGAAACTAACCTAATCCTTCATTTGCTATTCTGTTTTACAAACATCTCTCTCCTGAACTTGTTGCTTAGACATTAAAGTCAAGTTTTAAAAACTTGTGGTTGTTGGCACTCCACTACCTGGCCACTGCCCAGCCTCCCCCCCCGAAAAAAAAAAAACCAAGGTGTTATTATCTCAACTATTTCCTCTTTAACGACAGATATAATGTAATATGTTTTATTTATGACAACAAATACAATGATACTATATTGTTCTCAAATGAATAAGTTTAAGAAGGTAAATTAAATGGGAAATGTATAGAAACAAGGGAACCTAAATGGCACCTAAATGTATAAAATATCCCTTTATGGATTAGAGGAGCTAAATCATAAGTGAAAGCATTGTATAAATATAAGCAATTAAAAATAATTGATTCAACCAGAGCTATGGAACCATGAATGACCCAAACCACCAACATCGACTTGATTCCAACTCACAGTGATGCTATTAACCCAAGTAAATGGATCTTCAGTAAAGGTCAACGCCTTTATGCGGCTAAAATCTTTATCTTCTTGTTATCTTAGAAATAACATCAAAGCGCCTAGCCTAGAATTTTCTATCAACATTTCTATGTTTATAGAAATGCTAAGGGAATAGATAAGTGACTAGGTTTTTTGACTTTATGAGGAGGTATAAAGAGCCTAAGTTATTTATGTTTCATTGATTCTCAGGACCTCTAAACAGACTCATTCTCAAAGTAAATTATTCCAAAATTAATAAAACCAATGCTGAGATGCTAATGCAGCCCACTGAAGCTTGTACCCAGTTGTTTGTGAGTAAACAAGCACAATTACCGAGGTACTTGAATTCTCTGGCAAAGGCTTTCCCATGTATTGTTTGGGACAAATAACCTGTCAATCAGGTTAGATGATAAAAAGGAATTGGCCGAGGATCCTGGACAGTGTACTGAGCATGATCTGGTTTGCATCACGAATATGTTTCATGTGTTCTTCACTTATGCTGAATCCATTTTGGATCCAGGTAGCTAGATACTTTCCCCCTGGGCTGACTCTTTTCCTCTCCTATGGTGCTATTAGTAGGGTACAGAATAGCACAGAACTATTCTTATTTCCTCCATCTTCCCAGAAATCACTTTCTTAGTCATCTTTGACTATTTTACAGGCCATTTTTAAAGTACTGTCAAAGACCACCCTGGTGGGACTCATGTTGATGAAATCAAAAAGGGGTCTTAATTGAAAGTCATCGCACAGACCTCCGAAGATGTTGACCGCATTGAAACAAGACCCAGAGCAAATTCACAGTGAACTGTGGCTGAAGTCCGAACGCCAGAGCCATTTGCCAAATGCGGCCTTTCGAAATAGAGGCCAGCCAGATTGCCATTTGCCAAAAGCGGCCTTTTTGCCAAAAACGGCCTTTGGAAATAGAAGCCAGCCCCATTGTTGAGCTGAGTGGTCTCTCCCTGAAGATTTACATAAATGCTTAGCTATTATCTCACTGTCTTCTTGTCGATGACTTACTAAATGTGTGCTCTAGCCTCACATGCTGGCTTATAGATTAATCTCCTCTTACTCCTAATGATACATACATGCAAACCCTCTTCCAAAACAGCTTCTAATGTGAAGAGAAGGGTTTGAGTCCCCACTGGTGATATCGCAGAGGCAGCCTGCTCATCCTCGGCCAGTCACACTGGCCAAGCTTACACTGTTAAAGACACTGCAAACAGAATATACATATCTATAATCAGCCAACAAATATATTTTAATTACCTAACATTTATTTAAATATGACCTCATATTTGTTAGTTTTTAACATTTGATAATAGAATTAGCCAGTCGGTTAATCAATCAATTAATTAATTTAAAAAATCATTTTATTAGGGGCTCATACAACTCTTTTCACAATCCATACGTACATCATTTATGTCCAGCACATTCGTACATGTTTCCATCATCATTCTTAAAACACTTGCTTTCTACTTGAGCCCTTGGTATCAGCTCCTCATTTTTCCCCTCCCTCCGAACTCCCCCTTCCCCTGAAACCTTGATAATTTATAAATTATTATTATTTCACCATATCTTACACCATCTGACATCTCCCTCACCCACTTCTTTGCTCTCCATCCCCCAGGGAGGAGGTTATATGTAGTTGTCATCTGTTTCCCCTTTCTCCCTCACCCTCCCTCCACCCTCCCGATATCGCCACTCTCACCAGTGGTCCTGAGGGGTTCATCTGTCCTGGATTCCCTGTGTTTCCAGTTCCCATCTGTGCCTGTGTACATCCTCCGGTCTAGCCGGATATGTAAGGTAGAATTGGGATCATGATAGTGGGGTGGAGGAAGCATTTAAGAACTAGAGGAAAATTGTATATTTCATCATTGCTTCACTGCACCCTGACTGGCTCATCTCCTCCCTGCAGTCCTTCTGCAAGGGGATGTCCAATTTCCCCCAAATGGGCCCCTGGGTCCCCACTCTGTACTCCCCCTCATTCACAGTGCTATGATTTTGTTGTTGTTCTTTGATGCCTGATACCTGATCCTTTCGACGCCTTGTCATCTCACAGGCTGGTGTGCATTTTCCATGTGGGCTTTGTTGTTTCTCAGTTAGATGGCCCCTTGTTTATCTTCCAGCCTATGGGACCACAGAGTCTATATATTTTGACAGCTTGGCACCATCAGCTTTCTTCATGATTTTTTAACTCAATCATTTAGATTAGTTCTACATTCCTAAAATTCCTAAACTTTAAGTCTTCTAACCTTCCCCAAAGCACTTTGACTCCAATAAAGAATATAATCAGCCCAACCTCTTCCTTCCAAAAAGTCTATGTCAGGATCTGAGCATTGAAAGATAGATATTGTTTTAAGGCTGTGTCAAGTCAGAACTCTCAGATATCAGTGAAATCTAACATAACCGAACACCCACATGTGTAATATGATTGGAAAGTGCCATTTCCTGGAGATTTGAATGATACACATATTCCTCATATTGATGAATTTTAATAAATCATTTGCATATCTCTGACATAAGCATCTAGATTTTAATTATCCTCATTCCCTAAAAATTTGTTTATGTGGAGATGTTGCTGCAAGTGTGTATATTTGTATTTTTTAGGGACTAAGCATGAAGAGAAGTAATAAATGACACCACTAATGTAAATGCTGTGCAGTATTTAAGGGCTAAAGATGGAAATAGCTCCAGTAACAATATATATTGGCCAATCTAGATTTCCTTGGCTCAAAACAAAGATTTTAAAAATAGTATTGTACATAATTTTTTATATTGAGTGACTATCTCTTTATTACATATGCACAATTTGCATTTCTATTTATCTCCATAACTGCTGTCCAAAACATTCAGAGAATAAATAAATGAGGACAAATGTCAACCAAGAGCAAATATCAATCAAGAACCTTCTTTATTTGGGTGGAAGACATTACTTTTAGCTGATATAGTCCCTAAGGATAACTAAAATAATTATATTAATAAACTGTTATATTTATTATTGGTGAATATTAGCTGATTTATAAGTTCAAATAATTTATAAAAGTCTTATCACATCATTTCATAGGGGAAAGACACTGGTTCATTTGATGTTTATTTCCATTACTCCTTAACTGAATTTCAAGATAAAAAGGTAAAAAATAGAGAGAGAAGATATTGAAAGAACTAGACATGTACACTTAATACTATAGTATGATTAAATACTAATTTAGTTATAGATAATGTTATATAAAATATAATTATTTTTCACTTTCTTAAGAAAATTTGAAGATGCTTAATTTTGCATTCCACATTTGTTTCCAACCATTACATTTTTTAAAGAAATTTTACAATATCCCTAAAATTGATCAGTCACACTTTAGAACTGCAAGGAATAAATGAGAAAAGACATCTTACAGCTTTCTCTGAACTCTATAAAAGTATTTACATATCGATTGTCAGAAATTCTGAAGGACCTTTATCTCCAGGGGAATCATGCATAAGTCCTTGGCTACCAGCAAAAAATATACGTACTTTGAACCTACTAGCTGTTCTGTAGAGGAAAAGATCCAGCTTTCTGCTACCTTAACGATGAAAAGAAAGAGAGAGGGAGGGAGGGGGGAAGAAATAACATTACCAGTGAGTAAATTCCCACTCACAACAACCCTATCTGACAAAGTAGAACTGCCCAAGCACCCTTTACGGACATGGAAGCCACGAGAAACATCTAAGCATTTACAATTTTACCGTTCTGGTAATCACGTAAAATCCTAGTCCATGGTCACATTTAATATTTACTTTGTGTTGCTAAGTCTTTATCAGCTAGACTAACGGAGCTCTGCAACATTGCCTACTAAGAGACTGCATGGCTGAGAGGCCAACGGCTACAGGGAGAGGCCAAGGGCTAGAGAGCCATACCTGCTGGTAAGACTAAGAAGACCTGTTCCTAATCAAAGAACTACATCCTGAGAATTTCCAATCCTGGAGTGTAACATGTTAGCTTCCTTAATAAACTCCATAATTATAGGGCCTGGGTTTTACTTCACAAGAGGAAGGGCAACCACATGCCACATCAGCTCAAGGCTGATTCCTATGAGACAAGATCAGACTAGTCTCCACGCTTCAATTCTTTGACCAATTCTGACAACAAATGTGTTTCCCAAGGTACTCTCTGTCTTTTCTGAATTAAAGAATTCATCAAAATGAATTGTTGCCACACAGAACTCATGGAAAATATTCATAATTACTAAGGAAGTTAATAAGCTTTCATTCGGGATTAGAAATAGCCAGGGTATAGTTATTTTATTAGGAATGCTATTTCTAAACCATACCCACACGCATGCCTCTCTTATTCCCAGCCCCTCAGCCACTTGGTCCCTTTGGCTCTGTCCTGCTTGGGGAATATTAGAAAATTCTTATAGTGCTGCCAATAAGTGTGCAAAGGGTACTCCACTCCACCATAAGTCTCATCCTGAAAGCACACAGTCCTAGCTCCATGGGTCAACTTAGCGGCTGGAAGTAACCAAACTCAACAAGTGAACTTCCAGCCCAAAGTCATTCAGGGGATTCACTCTGATCTGGAAAGCCTGCTGTTCTGGCCTTGGCCGCTATTGCTTCTCTGCCACTTACTTACCTGGTATATCACAGCTCTCAGTTCAGTGCACAAGCTTCTTAGAGACCAAAGGAAGCACTCCTGTATCTCCTTTCATGATGTTTATGAGATTCCACAGTTCTTACTGATGAGATAGCTTATTTTATGCCCAGCATGATGGCAAACATGGCCAATCGCCACATTAGAATTCCAAGGTTTTGCAATTACAATTAATCCTGTTAATAATCACACAGGACTGAATTATAATCCTATCGACCTTTCCTCCCACCCTCTCTTGCTCCTACTCATCAGGAGAAGAGGTAATAAACCCCTTTAGTCTGCACCATCTCACCAAGTATTTTGCTGGAAGTTATAAAGACTGTGACCAGAAGAGCCATATCAAGTAAGGCATTGTAAATCACAAGTAAGTCACACATAGGAAAAACAATTGCATCTTTTGTAGAAAAACTAATGAATGAAATTGTAAAATGGCAACAAAATGTGCCCTTATGTTCTTTTTGCATTTTATGTTGTGTTTAAAATGGGTTTTCAAAAAGCTTCAAATTAAATGACTTTGCATTTATACACAGGTGGCTTTTTTTTTTACAAAATAGGTGATTTATTTTTAGTTTGACTGTACAATTTACAGTTAATATGACTCCACTAGTGGTCCGTCTGCTTTGAAGTTTAGCATCATAACTGTACATTGAAGTTTCCTGAACTCCAATAGGAATTTAAATGGGTGACCTCTGACCCCCTCCCACTGCTAGGCAATATGGCCATGAAGGACAGAGGGCACTCCCAGGTGCTGGCTCACTCTCAGGGCTATAGATATTTTAACAGAGCTGTCCACAGATGATGCCTCTTCGTTGAAATCTCAGCATAGTTTCCTTTACAAGCCAATTCATAGGGGAGTGAAAATGTTTGAGCTAATTATAATCTTGATAATTTTCTGGAATACTTACAAGGTACCAAATTCATTTTTAAAGCTTCAAAACATTTTCCACTTATGCTGGGGGGGAGAGGAAGTGCTCCCTAGGGCTCAAATAGAAAGCAAATGTTTAGGAAATGATGATGGAAACAAATGTGCAAATATGCTGATACAATTGATGTGTGGAATGTTATAACCAAAAAAATGATTAAAGTAATAAACAAAACTGCAAAAAATACTCAACATTTCCCATTCGTAAACATGATCAATACGACTGAAATACAAGTGTTATGTACTTTCATTTATGTCCAGGTGAAAGCATAAATATTTGCCTGTTAAGATGGTAACGCTGACGACTGAAGCAGCAACTAGTGTTAAGCAATATTGTTGTATCTAGTTAAAAGTAATCTTTATTACTAGATAAAGCACACATGGATGCTTTTATCACTGACTACGATTTGTCAGTTAGCTCAATGTATTTTTAAAATATCCCCACACTCTATTCAATTCCTTCATCAGTCACTTTCTTTGAATGCCCCTGACCACATTCGCTACCATATTAATTTGCCTCTCAAATATACCAGACTGGACTCACAAGGGATGGGGAGATATGTTATACGTAGTTTGTAATAATCCATCAATATCTCAAGAAGGAGTGGCAGTCACTGACAGTGCATATTGTTCTGACAGCATCATATGTGTGCAAGCGACAGCATATTTATATTATCAGGCCAGTTGCAATTTGTCACGGCTGAGAGTCAAATGAAATGTTTAAATGCATTGAGTCATTGACATTAAAGGCTCATTACAGCTAGATTCATGGCTGTGCTAAAATAAAGCTAGTTAGGGAACAGAATAAATTCCCTGAAGATGCAATCTGAATAACGACTCACCTTAAGTTCAGGAGTAGCATTCATACCGACTTCTTTGTCTGTTTGAAAGGTTGCCAGCAGCCAGTGTGTAGCTATGAGAAAGGCAAAAGAAATACGTGGATACTAGATAGGACAATGGGATTGATTTGTGGTTTTTGGTAACTCTTGGATACAATTTTCTGGTTTGGTGGAGAGACCTCATAGCCTAAGAATAAACAAACATGATTGCCTTCCACTGAGAAACTCTTTCCACAGAGGCCCCGCATCTCCAAGTGTGTTACAAATGGGTCCAAGAACAAACCTGCGTACTTTCGTCAGCTTCGCTTTCCGTTTTTAAAATTTCTAGCTTCACTTTACTTCTGGGAGAAGCCATTCCACTGTCACCCGGCCTTGTTAATGACCTTACTTCTTATGTCCTACGGATTCTAATAACTTTAAAAGAGCACCTTCCAGGTTTCCCGAAGTTCTCGCTCCCCTTCCCCGGATTCTTTCTCTCCCTCTCTCCAACCCGTGGACCCTAGGTCCAGGCTGAAAAATTGACACCATTTCCTCTCTTATTCCTCGGTATCAATGCTTCCACTCTTTCTAGATCCCCTTCCCGGGTTTCCCCAAAGCAACATAAAATAGAATGCGTGCAAAGGGAAAGAAAACGCAACAGCCATGTATCCATAGACAGCTCTTCCCATGGAAAATGCCGACAGCAAGCCCAGATTTACACCGAGACCAGCAGGATGAGCACGGGCCATGTGACGAGAGGGAGTGTGTAGAGACGAGAGAGCAAGGTGAGTAGAGTATGGGACAGAAAATTCAAGACAGAAAAAACACATCTATTCTGATCCTTCAGAATAAACAGTCTTTCAGTATGATTTTAATGCACTGGAAGCAGGCTGGAGTCACTGTGCTAGTGTGAGAGGAGGAGAGCAAGGCGAATTGTTGGTGGTATTTGTCCTTTTATTAGGCCCCGCAATGCAGCAACTCATAGGGGCGCTGGGCTGTGAGATTTATGGCGGCAGTTCATCAGCCCTTTCTTCCAAGGAGCTGGTGAGTGGGCTCCAACAGTCTAACTTCAAGTGAAGAGCCAGGTACAGACTGCTTGTGTGACGTAGATCCCTGGGCAAATAAGATCACACTGGCTCTTTGTAAACTACAACGAGGAGTTGTTGTTTTTGAATAGCTCTGTGGAATTGGATTGAGTTTTGTCCATGTTCTCCTTATTGTTAGCTGTTGTCAAGTTGACGCGGGCTCATGGCCATAGCATGTGTGCGTAGTGAACTCTCAGAGGGTGTTTAGGGCTGTGGCCCCGAGCCACAGATCTGCGGGATCAGCTGCCAAGCTTTTTACTGCTAGTAGAGCCCTTTGGCTTCACCCATGGATTCAATGGAGTTTTATAATAAGGTAAATATGGTAATCCTCTTTTGTGACATATGATTTATAACTAAATGCATATGCAAAATAAGTGAAGAGGAGGAGGGAGGAAGGAGAGGTGGTGATATGATTTTCTTTAATATATTCATGTTCACAATGTAAATATCTTCCAGTATCTAAGTTGTGTCATACAAATTTGGATCCATGTGCGTTTACGAATACTGGAGACTTTTAGGGGGAATATGGCTGAACACGAGCTGTACCTTCATGGTTGCAAATAACTAATGAGAAACAGCTCAATATCTATGGATCTCACATTTTAATATTCCTGGAATTTTGGGGGAAATAATTGTTAAATAATGTCCTTAAAGCACTTTCAATTTCATTGAAGAAGACAATGATTTAAATAGAAAGATTTTAGCTGGTAGGTCTTACCAGCTTCCCAAGTCATCACTCGAATATGAATGTGGAATCCCCTTACTGAAATTGATACAGATTTAGCCAAATTCTCCGAAGTATTTGGTTCTACATGGGAGCAAATTAAAAGGGAAAGGAGAGAGAGAGAACCTCATCATGACCCATCAAGCCCTGGGGGACAACATCCCTGCTTGGAGCAGCCAATGTTGAATATGGTGTGCATGTTGAGCATGCACAGAGAGGACTGTAGGGCTAGTCCCACCATAAGACATGACATTCCCTCACTGACCCATATCACTACTACTGGAGACAGCACAGCAGACACTGTGCAGAAAGTGTGCCCAGTCTTCCCCATGCACGGGGGGGGGGGGGGGTGCGGGGGGGGAGGGTGAAATGCAAAGGGAGTGCAACAGAGCAGCAAGGGGAGCAAAGTAACCAAGTCCCCAAGGAATCCTGAAAATGGACTACTGACTTGGGGGACAGGGTTTGGCACCTCATCAGCCTTGATTGGAAGACATACATAGGGTCAGTAGTCAGACCTGGAATTATCCATTGGGTTTTCTGTTGGCTTGTTATTCTTTTTCACCACCGTATGACTGTCTATATGAGTGAGACAGGATGAGCAATCCCAAAGAGAAAACAATGGACCGCTGGTCCCAGGCTGGGGCATGGGAGTGGGGAGCCAACAAACGCAGGGATAAGGGAACAACAAGAAATCTCAAATTGATGGCAAAGAGGGTATAAATACCTGGTGGGGATTGATCAAGTGGAATGTATCTAAGAGGAATTAGAGTAGTATAAAAGGCGAACATGCTAGTGGGATCGGAGGAAGGGGAAAGGAAATAGAGGAAAGAAGTAGGAGGCAAAAGCTATTTTCAGAGTTATTAACCTATAGTTATGTATATATGTAAATATATTTATTTATACTGAAAGGAATAGAGGCCAATGTACATATATTTATATGTTAAGTAATAAGATAGCAGGTGGACTTTGGGCCTCTACTCAAAGGCTCCCTTAACACAAAAACACTTTGTTCTAATAACCTGGCACTCTGATACTCAGCTTCATGACAAGATCGCTGAAGACAAACTGGGTGCATAAGCAAATGTGGTGAAGAAAGTGGATGGTACCTGGCTATCAAAAGATGTAGTGGTTGGGTAGTCTTAAAGGTTGAAAAACAAGCAGTCATCTAGCAGGGAAGAAACAAAGCCCATATGGAATAAGCACACCAGTCTGTGTGATCATGAGCTGTTGATTGTAGCAGGTATCAGGTATCAAAAGATCCACAAAAAAACCCCCACAATTATATCAATGTGAAAAATGGAGACCCAAACCCCACCTTTAGACAACTGGATATCCCACCCCACCCCCTATACACACAGAAGGGATTTAACGAAGGAACTATTCAACCAAGGTGCAGTATAGCTAGCACCAATGAAACACACATCATTCCTTTGGTCCTGAATGCTTCTGCCCGCACTACCATGACCCAGTTTTACCTTATAAATCTGGCTAGACCAGAGGACACACATTGATACAGATAAGAGGTCTCAACACATGGAACTCAGGACAGATAAGATACTGAGGAACAATAGTGGGAGTAGCAACATCATGAGGGTAGGCGGATGGTGGGGGGGGGGGAGGTTAACCCATCACAAGGTTGGATACATACCACCCCACCCACCCCAGGGACGAATAATGGAAAGGTGGGTGAAGGGAGACAATGGACATTGTAAGATACGAAATAACAGTAATTATATATAATTGAACAAGGATGCAAGAGGGTCAAAGGGTGGGGGAGGGAGGGGTAAAAAGAAGAGCTGATACCAAAGGCTCAAATAGAAAGAAAGTTTGGGAAATGTTGATGGTAACATATGTACAAGTTTGCTTAATACTATTGAATGATGGATTGTTATGAGTTGTAAGTGTTCCAGATAAAATAATTAATTTTTAAAAAAGATTTGTTTCCATAGATTCTCCCCACCCCCAACACAAGTAATTATGAATTTAAATGGCCAAGTGTCTAGCTTGGAGTTTGCAGATTTAAAAAGGGTGGCAGTGGTATTTATAATTCATTGTATCATACAAAACTGTGTTTAAGTGAAAAGGAATCTGTCGTGTTCATGCCTTCCTAAGTGTATTCTACCCATAACATCGAAGCCAACTGTATGTTGAAGGTCCTCGGCTCTTTAGAGTCTGTTATAAGAGCAGGTATTTTGGGTATAATTGCTTATATAAAATCTAATAAGTTCACAGATTATTGACACAAATACATACAATAGCTTGTGCAAAATTTGTTTGATTTTTTTTACCACAAATAACCATGTATTTTGGATGTACGTAATATAATCCCATGCTCTTTTTACCTCCTTCAAAACATCAGCCTTCTTCTCCACATGGTTTATGCCAAATCACAAAGGAATTTGCCAGCATCGGATGCTAGTGTCTCCGTTTCTTCCTGGAACAAGTGTTAATTAGTCTCTCTGGGATCATACGTATACAGAGACGTGGAGAATGGTGTCTCGGGAGTTAGCCTGCTCTTATAGGAGAAAGGGCAAGTGTTCTGTATGAAATGATTTTGAAAGAGGAAATGGATCAGCCACTTCCTAGGGCTTCTGAATGGCTGGCACTTTCAGTATGTTTACTTCCACTTGATTGATGGGTAGCCGTTTTTCTTGTTTTAATTTTGGCATACGTACACTCTTCAGGTGGAAAAAAATCACATTTGGAGTAAGATGCATGCTTTCTTGGAAACCACTGAAGTATGTAATGAATTAAAAATACAACAAGCAATACAGGCAATAATATCACTTATTAAAATGATTTACAGGAACATCTAGTAGAACATGTGTCTTAAAATCCCTTATATTATTTTCAGTGAGCTATTCAGTTTCAATTATATTTTGTATTGCCTTAAGATCCAGAAAATAATTTTGACTTCCGAATATTTATATTTTAAGTTTTACAGGGAATTTTACTTGCTGAACTTAAGTAAGAGATTATACTACTTAGGATGTCTAGAAGGCTGAACTTAAAACATGTCTGAGTAGTTAAATAACTAAATATTGGAAAGAATGTTAAAACTAAGAGAAAAGTAATTTTGTAGGTTTCCATCGAACCCAACATTTATTATTTTAATGTATGGTAAATTAAAACATAATTCTCAAAACATGACTCTCCTCTTAAAAGATAAAAGCATATAAAATATTTTGTTTGACTCATTAATTGATGTGAAAACCAGTAAGCTTATCATATAGGCTAAAAGGAGAATTTGAGGAATAAATATTTATAGAAACTGAGTTAAGGAAAATCATAAATGAATTGGCATGTAGATTTGAAACAAACAAACCAGTGAATATTTTCGTGGGCAATACAGGTAACCTTTGGAGTTATGTTTCATACTGGTTAGTAGTCTAAACCTTAGCATACAAGTTCACGTTTCTTGGACTCGACTTAACCATGGCTGTGGGTAAGTACATTCAGGTCCCCTCAGGCTCCTAGGGCCCTGGCTGTTACAGCGTAAGGAGACATTGCACAGTGCTCACACTGACTGTTATGCTGGGGCTTGTGAGGCCGTCCCTGGGTGGATCCTTCTTATTTACAGTCTTCTTTTTCACTGGTCCTCTGCTTCACCAAGAGGGATGTCCTTTTCCAGGGACCCGTCCGTTCTGATAGCAGGCCCCGAGTACCTGCGACCAAGTCGCCTCTTCATTTTCCCTTTTAACTTCTGACTGTATGTTTTCTAAGACAGATGTGTCCTTTTTTCAGGCAGTCCTTGCTACTTTCACTATTCTTCAGCAAATATAATTCAAATGCATCAATTATTCTCAGGTCTTCACTATTTATTGTGTAACTTTTACATACATATGAGCTTACTGTAAAGATCATGCTCTAGGATGTCTGGGACACCCCGGTCCTCAAAGTGACGTCTTCCCACTTTAACACTTACAATTTGTCATGTGCGGCAGATTTTCTCAGTGCAGTATGCCATTTGATTTCTTGCATTCTATGAGCAATGATTGTGCATGTAAGTAAAAAAAAATCCTTCCCAGTTTCAGTCTTTTCTCTGATTATCGTGATGTTGTTAATTAGTACATACAATCAATGACTAAATAGAAATTCTAGTTCAGATGTTTTCTGAAAATATTTAGCAAGCCATAGATAAGACTGCTTAAAATATATCAACCTATCCCTATTTAAACTCTGCAATAGCCAATAAGACCAATCTTTTTGAGAGTGAGTAGAAGATGAGGCTTTCTACTTCCATAAAGAGTTACCGTCTCAGAGACGCACAGGGGCAGTTCTTCCCCGCCCGGCCGCAGCCCTGTGAGTTAGAATTAATTCCATGGTACTGGAATATGGCAGTGGAATTAAAAACAATAATGGAAAATAACCCTCAAAAGTAACTTTTCGTGTTATTTTTCATGCATGAAAGCAGTGGTTATTAGATGCATAAAGATCAGACTTAAAATTCATACTACTGTTGACACACTTTTAAAGACTTTGATTAGAAAGTGCAAGAGTTTACATGAAAAAATAGAAATCAACTACTGTAGGTAATGTTGACATATTAAGAAAAAAGTTGTACTTGGTATTTAATGCTATATAACTAACTCTATATAAGAAGGCAGATTAAATTGTTCAAGTTCACGAATGATATAATTTAATATTAAACAGTTGAATTTTATTTTTAATTTATATTTCACTTATATAACAAATTATTATATCTTGTTAATGTAGTAAAATTTCTTTGTATTTGTATTTGAATCTCTCTTTTTTTTATTTGAATTTTGATACCAGCTATAAATCATTGTAAGATTCCAACTTAACTATAAAATTAAATTAGGTTTTAGGAACTTTTGATTTTCTGGTTCTCAACTAATGTCATTTAGTTATGTATTTATTTTCACTTAGCATTATATGCTAGGATTTGAACAAAGAGCTGTGGAAGATAAAGAGAAATATGATGTTAGTCACATTTATAAAGGGCAATTTACCTCTACCCTAATCTCAAAATATGGTGGTTTGTGTTTGACATGGGTTATTTGTTGGGCAGCTAGCCACAAGGTCAGTGGTTCAAATTCACCTTCTATGAGAAAAATTTGAGGCTGTTTTCCCTTGTATGGACTTAAAGAACAATTCTAATCTGTCCTATCGGGTTTTATGAGTAGGGATTGACTTCATAGCAGTGAGTTAGTGGGTTATGGAATCAATGCTGTCAACTGCAGAGTCAGAGGTTTGAATCCACCATAAGGCACATCAGAAGCTAGGTTTGATTATCTACTTGAACAATCAGACATAGACCAACATTTGGAGCAAAGTTGGACTCTGATACACATTGGCTCACTACAAATAGACATCTACTCAATAGCAATTAGCCTTTAGTTTTTATATTGAGCTAGAATATTTATTTATTTATTTATTTATTTTAGAGCTAGAATATTTAAAGGAGAATGTAGAAAATAGAGATTATCTTTGCCTATGAGGAGATCATGGGGACATATGTAGGTGAGGTGCAATTATGCAATATATTTACTGAGCACTTCTTAGGTGAATGCGTATCCCAGAATCTAAATACATGAAATAAAAACTTTCTAGATTATTCTTCTTAGATTTGCTCTCAACTAATGTGCCTGTGAACTGGGCCTTCTTTATGTTGGTTGCTGTCAAGCTGGTGCGAAAACTCCATGCACACCAGCACTACATGTGACCTGGCCCTCCGCTGCAGTCATGCTCGCTGGCATGCTCAAGTCTACTGTGGCCAATGTGCGTTCTGTGTGACTTTTAAACTATGGAAATCATCATCCACCATGATTTTGATCAACATGTGATCTGTTTGATTTTTCTAACTCAGTTTCCAGACCTTTACTCTCAGTGTATTTTAGTCTAGGACCACCATGAGCGAAGCCAAGGGCATTTCACATGCTAAGGGCATAGCCATCTGCTTCATAGCGAGCCACCATAATCCACAAAGGCCAGTGATAGGAGCTGGGCCGTAAAAACTGTAATTAAGGAAATTGGTGAGAATGCCAAAACAAGTGTTACTATTTTTGTTTTCTGGATTTATGTGTTTATATCTTGCGATCATCAAGTGATGGCATCCTAACTCATAGTGGTTCCATAGGTCAGAGTAGAATTGCCCCTTCAGCTTCCAAGATTTTAAGTCTCTACAAGAGTAAACAGTCTCTTCTTTCTCCTGCAGAGAGGCTGATGGATTTGAACTGCTTACCCTATTGTTAGCCACTCAATGCATAACCCACTGAACCACTAGAACTCCTTGTTTTTTTAATAAGGGATAATATGATAAGCCTTCCTCGGAAGTCTTTGGAATAAGTCTATTGAGTTTGCTCTTCCTCTAGTCCTGGCGTTAGATTCTCCCAACACTGCACTCGCCAGAGGTAGAGTGAACCCACTCTGAAGCTAATCATCATCGATCTGCTTCTTGTCTCCCTAAGCGTTCACACCTTAGAGTTGTGCTATGGTAAAAATATAACTTTAGCATCTTGATCACAGCAAGCACCTGATTCATAGCTCTTTACAAATTCAATGGAAATCAGATCAGAGAAGCAAATTATAGGTCATGAAATAGGTGCAAACTCAATATTGGCCCCTTTAAAACAAAAAAGTGTGCAGAGGTAAGATTGTTAAGGTACACTCCAGAGGCCTCTATGAGAATATCTGTGTATCAGAAAATGTGGCCTGGAAGCAACCTTTTATAGAGAATGGGGAACTAAAAATACTTAAAGATTCAGAGCAGCAACCTCTCCCCAGTGAGCCCCTCTTAATTAATGTGGTGATCTATGTTGAGAAAAGGGACAATTGCAAGAATCCCTCAATAATTACCTAGCGGAGGACTTGAGATAATTACTGCAGGAAGATTTTCAAGGCACAAAACACACAGCAAAATTCAACCTCTCCTTTCAATTGAGAGTTTTCAGAAACCTTTATTTTATATCGATATGCAAGAGTAAGTAAAAAAGTATTGCTATGAGAATATAGAAATATTTATTATATAAAAATATCAAACTGTGAAACTATGCTTTCTTTATACATCCTACATCCAGGGCAATAATGTCTGAAGGCAAGTGTTTCTATAACTTTTCCCTGAAGAATTCTGTGCTTTAAAAAATAACTCTGATAAAATACTGTCCTTTTAAAAATCTTTGAAACATCCCCCACCAGACACCCTTCAAACTTGAATAATGTCAAGTCTTTCCTGGGCACGGTCAGCTCCATGTCCTTGGTGTGTCTCCAGAGACTGTAAAAATCCTCCTCAGAGACAGAGCTCTGCATTCGGAATCATCCTTGCTTTGATCAAGAAGGAGCACCCTTTGCTACACAGTAAGTGGCCGCAAGACTAAGTCTGAGCATAGGTGACACCGTATTTTCTGGGTGCCCTCTCTTGTTTTACTAATGACCAGCATATAAATTAAAGGATAAGTAAACAACTGCATCTATGTTGACATTTTAGCTCCCTGGACTTTTTTGCCTGGGCCGCACCCTCTTTATTGGCAGGCAGGCTTTTCTCTCAGGTGCCAAGTGCTCCACTGTGGTGTGTGTTCACACTAACCAAGGCAGTTGTCACTGGCTTTAGTGGTCAGGGCATAGATTTGTATACTAGTTATATGTATTGGATTTCTATAAATGGGGGAGGCTTTATGCTATGACAGGTATCATTATGCCTCTAGATACATCTTGAAATTTTCTTTTTGAAAATGAATTTAAAATCATTCATATTGAATATATCATTCCTGGCATAGTAAACCATATATAATGTTCTGATTCAAAAAAGAAAATACCATTCTGTTGCAGCTCACAAACACCTAGATATTGAACTTTATTTATTCCATTTCACTTTTATAACTTCTAATTTTCCTAGATTCATGGTTCATCTATTGCAAGTTCCAATTTCCTCTCATTTTGAGGCATGCCCCTGCCACAAATGAACATCTCAAAGGCTTTTTTCCCACATGCTTTACTCCATCCAGGACATCTTGGTAGGCTCTCCTTTGAGAAGGCAGCTCTTCCTCAATCATCCTTTGAGTGCCTTCCAACCGTCTGGTTCATCTCCTTGCACTGCGCATCCCTGACCGTGGTCTGCTGCTCGTCATTAGGTTTTCAGTAACTGAACATATTTCTGTGCTACCCATAGGTTTTTCAGGGGCTAATTCCTCCAAAGTGAACAGTTTGTCCTTCTTCAGAGTCTGTTCTTCATCTGGAAGCTCTGCTCAAACCTCTTCCTTTTGTGTGACCCTACTTGTATTTTGAAATACCAGTAACTTAGTTTTCCAAATCACTGACACACACAGCTACCATAGTATGACTGGCTGACAAATGGTGGAATATTTCTCCTTGACACAAAGGAGCTGCCTTTCTTCTGAACATTTAACTTTGACCTATGATATTCCTGTGTCTCACATATCATACATTGTTTTATTAACTTTTTAATATATTTTTTATTTTTCTGTACTTGAATTCATTTGAGATAGAGATATAACAAAGAATATAACATAAACACTTATTGGATTTATATTATTAATATTGTACTTTTAATATATAATGCACCTACATAAATAACACACACACATAATGCAACTACTGTACATAGAAAAATAACAATTGAGAAATTAACATGATATGAAATATATGTTTATTTTGATGAGACTGATCGTGTAGTATAAGTAATAATATTGTATATATTGTACAATGGAATTGCACAACATATATATCCTTTGTATTTCTGAATTAGGTTTAAAGAATATTTCCTATTTCATTGTTTTATTAAATTTGAGAAGTTTGTTTATGAATAACGTTACTAAAATCGTCATTATTAGGTCGAGATTTAGTAATAAATATTTTCCACTTCCAAGTTACCTCCCAAGATTTCATAAATTCTTAAACCAAATCTGTACAATTTTTAAAACAAGTCACAGTGTCGTCACCGGTTACTGGGAAATATTATCAGTAATACTGTTACAGTCTTTGTATTTTCCATTTCTACTCTCTTCCTTATGTTGTGTTTCTTTTATCAAGTTAAAAATAACTGATACAGGGTCAGCGAGGGATGTCATGTCTCATAGTGGGATCAGCCATATGGTCTACTCTGTGCATTGACTGTTCAGAGCGGGGATATCATCCTCCAGGCCTGGAGGGCCAGGATGTGCTCCACTCTTTCTTCCTTCCCCTCCATTTGCTCCCGAGTGCTCTGATCAGACATGTCCCTCTCCCCTAGCTGCAGCTTCAGTGCGGTCCTCTGGAGTAAATTCTTCTGGTGGGAGGGGCGGTTGTGCACATAGTTGGGATTGGGGCTGGCCCTCAGACCCATCCACGGGCTCGCTGCTCTATGCAGGGACACTGCATTCACATCCAGGAACACCGGGTTTAAGTCTGGTCCCTCTTTCCCTTAGGATATATACACAATATCCTCCTCTTGGATGGGTTAGTGTCCTCTTCCCCGCTACACATTTCTATCTCCCTCACCTCCTTTTTAGTTGACTGCCATATGTAACCATGGCTTTAGTCTGGCCCCTGCCATACTACCTGGTCCTCACCCCAGGAATGTTTGTATACAGTAGCTTTTTCCCTATGCCTCTTTAGAATTTTTTTTTAAGCTTACATCAGCAGACTTGTGCTGTACTTATTCTCTTGTGCTTGGCTTACTTCACCTGACATAATTTCCTCCAGTTCTTCCCATGAGGTTATATGCTTCAAAGTAAGAGACAGCAACAAGAAATTATAAAATAGTTATGCAACTTATGTTTGTGTGTCTATAGGTAGAGATATATGAATGTACATATATCTCATGTTCCTGCAATTATGAAATTAGAGTTATTGCAGTGATTATATATGATTCTTTGATGGGTTTATAAATACCAGGAAAAGTCTACTTGTTCCAAAATTCTGATGGTGTGATTATTTCTCATCCTCAGTATGTGTCTAAATATAACAGAAATTCACTCCTTCTGCTGATAAACCTTCAGTTATAAACACTTTAATCACAGAATTTACAACATTTACACTGGGAGAATTATAACTTATGCTGCATATTAATGTCACTAGAATATACTCATGAGAGACTTGCCTTTTGTTACTACCTTTTTTCGTTATACGTCTAGGCAACAACAAGAAAAAGAGCAGAGGACCAGTGCATTAGTAGACAGAAAAGTACAAACCATCACATTTAATGGAGAGTAAAGTGAAGTTGCTTAATGAAATGACACACAATCTTCTGTTCTTAAAATCGCTTTATATTTATTTTGTTGGTAGCAATATTGCCACAGAACGTGATCTGAAAATTTTAATTAATGCATTTTCAAAGTAAAATCAATTAGCTGCCTGTGCCCTCCCCCCAAAGTAAAGTTGATCATAGTTTTGTAGAATAAGCTTTGTTTACTTTATTTATTTATTTACGCACACAGGGAAAGCCAAATGCAAATAGCTATTGTGTGTTGAAATAAGGAATGTAGAATGTGTGAATATAGGAAGATTGGGCGCTGTCAAAAAAGTTAAATGAAACAAATGAACCTAGAAATTATTGATCCACACGATTGTATTGAGCTGTGTCCTACTCATAAGAACCACTCTACAATCTACAAAACCATTACCTGGACCCTTTCCAGCTTCACAATTGTTGTTGAGTACAAGCTCATAATTGCAGCCATTGTGCCAATTCATCTTGTCTAAGGCTGCCTCTTTCTTGTTGCCCAAGCACCATGTAGTTGTACAGGCAGATGTGTGCTTCAAGAAAAATCTTGAAAAGTCCTTTTTATGATAAATGCAGTATCATTCCTCTTAAATTTGTCATTCCTGAAAAATTAAACCATATAATTAATTTAAAATGGTTGGTTCTAGTGCAGCCACCCTTTCATCCACTTCCTCATGTTGTGGTGCCCCCCCCACCATAAAATGATTTTCATTGCTACTTCATAACTTTAATTTTGCTACTGTTATGAATCAGGTGACCCCTGTGAAAGGGTTCTTTGCCCCCCAGGTTGAGAACCGCTGCTTGAGAGTATTGAAGGGTAAGTGTGTTATTTGAGGGCTAAGGTGTCCCTGACCAAAGCCACTGCATCACATATGCATGTGGAAGGTGGACATTGAATAAGGAAGACAAGAGGAGAATTGATGTATTTGAGTTGCTGTGCTGGAGAAGAATATACAAAATACTCTGGACTGCTATAGGAACAAACATCTGTATTGGAAGAAGTAAGGCCAGAAACGAGGATGGGAGACTTCGTCTTCTGTTCTTTGGACATGTTGTCAGGAGTGGCCAGTCCCTGGAGAAGGACGTCCTACTGGGTAAAGTAGAGGGGTGGCATCATTCATTCCATTGTCACAGGGTTGCTATGGGTCAGAGCTGACTTGATGCCACCTAACAACAACAACACCATCAACAACAAAACAACGTATTCTTTGTTTGGTTCTTGCTGTTATTCAGAATTTCCTAATTTCCTAATTTCCTAATTCCTAGTGAATAAGAACTGAAGGGAGAAATAAATGAACCTAACTAAAGAAGGGGAAATCATTATAAACATTTCAGCAAAGGCCTAATTGTGCATTGTCTTATGGAGAGTTCAATAATATAATTCAGAAATAATGGATGTTTTAAAAATAATTCAAAGGAGAATAACAGATAAACACTTAGTACCTAATTAAAGTGGGGGGAATGTCATTAGATCAAGAAAAGGTATTTGTTCTCATGAGGAAATCATCTTTTATTCCTTTTCAGATTATCTGTCCAATCAGGGAGGACTCTCAATAAAATAAATATCATGACTAAGTGTAACGTCTGCCACATAAACATAATGGATTGTTACATTTTATTATGATGTTCAAAATGAAGGTTTGACACTGGCATGGGAAATATTGCTATCTTCTATGTAAAGCTGAAACACGTAAGACCTGTGACTCAGTAGACCTTTCCTTGGTTGATCAAAAAGAGTGAAATAATAAACTTAATGAGATTCCAAACTTTCCAAACAACTTTAATGCCTATGCCATATATTTTAAAAGAACATAAAAAATGTCTTTCTGAGAACTTTATTATCTTTATTCTGCTGGACATGAACTTTAAGAAAAAGTGTAAATTAACCAGGAATTTATAGAACTTGAGGATTTATGGTAAGGCATTTTGTGATTTAATAACTGTGAATTGTGCCTGTGGTTTTCCTTTGTAAAAACGACATAAAGTTATTCTTATAAGAGAAAAAATACACATATGTATTTATCTATATCCACTTATCAATAATTTCTTTAGTCTCAATTATTTTTAATAGAAGTAAGTAATGACATACTCTAATACAAGGTGGAGCAAGTATTTAACCTTCAAAAATTTTTCCTTAGTAAATTGAGAAATATTTGACACTTAATTTTATCTTTTTTAAGCTGCTTTGTCTAGTGTTTTAGTAAATAAGAAGCTCTTTTTCAAGAAACTTGGCACATAATATTAGATATTAATTTAAGAATAAGAATTTTGAAGCCAGGCTGCTGGCCTCTGTCCATTGACTGGTCAAATAGAGGCAACAGTGGTTCCTTCCTGACTGGGCTATTTTCTGAAGATAAAATCACACATGGAAAGTCCTTGGGACAAGAGCACACAGATTGGTTGTTATTTGATGCCATCCATTGGTTCCTCCACCTCACAGCAAACCTATGTCCAACAGAGAGAGACACTGCCGGGTCCGGTGCCATCCTCACAGTTGTCCCTGTATTTGAGTGAGCACCAAATAACCTTAGATATTGTGTCATGTCATTGTGAGATAGAAAAGTAAAAATGTAAAAATATAAAGGGAAATTGACTATTGTGAGCTGTGGAGCATTTTTTCTCTTAATGCTCATGTCTGGCATAAATGCTTAGTAAAGATATTCCCAGGGGGAGGAGGGAACAAGGAGGTGGTGCTGACCAACCCAGGGAAAGGGGAGCAATAAGTGATCCAAAATCAGTAGCAAGGAGGGTGTGAGTGGCCTGGTAGCGATTCAGCAAGGGCAAGGTGTCTGAGAGAAATTACTGAAACCCAAATGAAGGCTAAGCATGATAGTGGGAAAATAGGAAAGTAAAGGGAAATAGAGGAAAGAACTAGGTGACAAAGGGTATTTATAGAGGTCCAAAGACTGGAATGTAAATATGTAAATATATTTATATGAGTGTAGGGAAACAGATCTATGTGCATATATTTATAGGTTTAGTATTAAGGCAGCAGATGGACATTGGGCCTCCACTCAAGCACTTACTCAATGCAAGAACACTTAGTTCTATTAAATTGGCATTCCAGGATGCACACCTTCCCGACATGATTGCTGAAGAAAAATATGTGCATAAGCAAATGTGGTGAAGAAAACTTACAGTGCCTAGCTATCAAAAGACATAGCATCTGGGGTCTTAAAGGCTTGAAGATAAACAAGTGGCCACCTAGCTGAGAAGCATCAAAGCCCACATCGAAGAAGCACACCAGTCTGTCTGACCACAAGGTGCAGAATGGACCAGTTAGCAGACATAAAAGAATTAAAGATCATATCAATGGGTGCTCACCTTCCTGATATGATCAATGAAGACCAACGTGTGCATAAACAAATATGGTGAAGAAAACTGGTGGTGTCCAGCTATAAAAAGTTATAGCATCTGGGGTCTTCAAGGCTCGAGGATAAACAAGTGGCCATCTAGCTCAGAAGCAACAAAGCCCACATGGAAGAAACACACCAGCCTGTGTGACCATGAGCTGTCGAAGGGATCAGGTATCAAGCATCAAGGAACAAAAAATCATATTGAAAATGTGGGTGAGTGCAGAGTGGAGACTCAAAGCTCATTGGTAGCCAACTGGACACCCCCTTACTGAAGGGTTGTGGGGAGGAGATGAGCCAGGCAGGGTGCAGGGTAGAAATGATGAAACATAACTTCCCTCTAGTTCTTAAATGCTTCCTCCCCACCCACTATCATGATCCCAATTCTACCTTACAAATCTGGCTAGACCAAAGGAAGTACATTGGTAGAAACTGGAAACACAGGGAATCCAGGACAGATAACTCCTTCAGGACCAGTGGTGAGAGGGGCGATGCCTGGAGGGTGGGGAGAATGTAGGGTAGAAAGGGGGAACTGATTACAAGAATCTACGTATAAACTCCTCCCTGGGGGAGGGACGGCAGAGAAGAAGGCAGGGGGAGACATCGGACAGTGTAATATATGACAAAATAATAATATATGAATGATGAAGGGTTCATGAGGTGGGGGAGTGGGGAGGGAGGGGGAAAATGAGCAGCAGATATTAAGGGCTCAAGTAGAAGGCAAATGTTTTGAGAATAATGATGGCAACAAATGTACATATGTTCTTGACACAGTGGATGTATGGATGGATGGTGATAAGAATTGTATGAGCCCCCAATAAAATGATTTAATAAATAAATAAAGTATTAAAAAAAAGATATTCCCAACTTAAGGGTGAGAAATTGTAGACTTTTCATCTCGATCTTGAGGCTCCTCAAACTCAACTGAAATCCACATCCAGGTGGAAACTCTTGGAAGATCAGGTTATCACATGCCAATTTCTCTTCTATTTTGGTTTTCTTAAAGCCTTTCTCCGTTTCTGATTTCTTTGAGAAGGAACACAGATTCTTAGCTTCTTCCTTAGAATTCTTCTTCTAGATCTCTTATCTGCTGATTTGAAGATATTGCCTTTAATTTTCTACTTTAGAGCCCTAAATATGGTCTATATCCATTTTCATACAAAACTCCACTGGACACAAGTGGTCTGTGTGTATGAGCTGCCTTGACTGGAATTTGAATCCCACTCTCACATCTTGTGGACATACTCAAAATGATTTGAAATATTAGCAGGAATATAAGAATTGGAAATAAAGAAGAAGGATCAATAGTTGGAAAATGCAGCCTTTGACAAAACAGAATTTCACTTGAAAGAACTTTGCACAATGAATGACCTATTCTTTAGGGCTTTTTTCAGCAATAAGAATGATAATTACATGGATTATAGTGAAATGTGCAAGAATCAGTAGTTAGAAAAGGAAAAAGGAAGAGCGTGCTTGACACGTCTCAAGACAAAAGACCTGAAGCAAAATATCAAGCCTCAAAACACAGTACTGTAGGATGCTCTGGGCAAGCTGTTGAACAGGATTGGGAACTAACAGAGAATATGGAGTGGGTCTATGGAGGTACTTTATGATGAAGGTTCGAAGCCCTTATTGATGACAATAAAAGCAAAGACGACCACATGAATGTGGATTGCATCTCAACATAGAATTTTTAAAAAACACAAGAAACTTCTCATACGTGAGTCAATAACCCGCATCATGGTAAACATAGCAAATACTTACATTGACAAGGATTTCGTTTGACTTGGCTTCACAATCCACCTCTCTAATGTGTTCAAGACCTCATTCTTTACTCATCAAAGTAGGCGTAGAACATATCCTTTGTAAACTACGTCTGGGCAATTGACCTTGGTAACCCTGAAGCTTATGATCCTGATCGCCCAGGCCCAGAGACTCATTCCTTCCAGGTGTTTCTAGCTAACGTGCTTTCATAACTGTCTTTTGTAAGTTCCACACACATAGGCAAACAGCCGCTGCCAAATTTATACATATTTGTGGATAGTCACCCCGTATGTTACCACCACCTGAGTCGCCTGCAAGCCTACCCAAGTATCTCTTTGCCAATCACCGCGATTACAGGATTTCTCCTCTTGAGCAGTACTTGTCCCTTTGACTTGAACTCTTACAAGCCCACCAGTGGCTTTTCCAGCCTCCGTGATGTTTTCCTAACCTTGCTCATGGTGCACATTAAGTGTTAGCTTGCCTACTAGCTTGTGACTCCCACTACCTCATCCCCCCCCCTTGATACCCATTAAAAAGGCTTCTTTTAGTGTGAAATTTGTATTGACTTTCTTTTCATTTTGATCCCGTAAAATACTTGTACTTTTATGATTGACTAACTTTACTCAGCATGATGTCCTCCATGTTCGTAGATGTTTGAGGTGTTTCATAGATTCATTGTTATTCTTTAAAGTTGCACAGTATTCCATTGTGTGTATGTTCCAATTTTTACATTTATGTATACTAGATATAGATTATATATACTATATATTGTATTTATATTAGATTATATCTAATAGATAGCTATATATAGGCATTTAGGTTTCTTCTACCTTTTTGCCATTGTGAATAGTGCTGTGTTGACCGTGCATGTTCATATATCTTAAAAGCTGGTGAACGTGCATCTAAGGTGCCACTATTGGTCTGCCCTGTGTGGAGCAAGTAGCATAATGAAAATCAAAAACACAAGGAAATCTTCTTTTTCCAATGTCGAATGGACCACACAGACATCTATTTCCACATCTTTGAGACCAGAAGCAATACCACAATCAACTGCTCTGGAAAAAAAAAAAGAAGTTACATTTGACGTTTTGGGATAGAGTGGGAGAAAAATATGGAACAGAATTCAAAATCATAAAAGAAACCTAACTTACTGGTTAGATAGAGTCTTGACAGAGCCCTGACTGTGGTGCTTTGTCACCCTTCAAGTCTGGAACTGAACTCACCCACCCACACCCACCGCACCCCACCCCACCAATCCCACCCTACCCGCCCCAAACCCTGGTCATAATAATCACTAGTTAACATCAAAAGGACAGCATTTCCCTGAGGACAAAGTGCACAGGGTGAGAAAAGAAAGAAGAGAAACAGGAAACTCAGAGAGAAAGCATAAATGAGTTTTGCACATTGAAGCAATTTTAATAGATGATCTTAATTCAAATGGGTATGAATTATTCAATCTAACACTTGTGATCTATGCTATAAACTTTCACTAATTTACAATGAAAAGGTTATCCCATTGAAGATAGCACGTTGAAGACTGGGGTGCACCAAAGCCCAGCCATGGTAGTTTCAGTTGTTGCATGTGTGTACAAAGCAAGATCATGAACAAGAAAGACAGGGGGAAAAGACATGCCTTGGATTGATGATGTAAAAAGAATGCTAAATAAACAATGAACTGCCAGAATAGGGAGAAAAAATTATCTTGGAAGATGATCAGCTCCTCAAGAGCTAGGCTGCTTAAGACATGCTATGTGAAGGGATCAGGCAATATATCATGCTTGGTAAAGAGGGAATATTTCAAGGATTGAAGCAGTGACCTCAACAATGGGCCCCAAAGCACCAATAACTGAGTGGACGTTGCGCTACAGGCAATGTTCCCTTCTGCTGTGCATGGCTTGCTGAGCGTTGGAATGGGTTCTGACGTATGCACCTCATAACAACCAGCATGGAAGGCAAGAATCCTTCCTCGAACCACCAACTCACTCTACAATCTGGAAGCACAACAGCGCTAACTTGCTGCTATAGCAAACGTATAGAGACCCTGTGCGGGATTTCCAAGATAGTCAATATTTATGGGAATAGACAGCCACCTCGTTTTTTTTCACTGAGTAGCTGATTGGTGAACCAATGATATAATGGACAGTGGTCCTATGCCTATACCACAGCACCCCCAGAACCCCACCCCCTTAAAATCTTTCTTTTACAAAACCTACATTTTCCTCTGATTCTCATCATATTATATCTTTGAAGACCCACCTCTAGATCCTTGTAATCGATTCCCCCTTTCTACCCAACCTTCCCTTCACCCTCCCGGTATCGCCACTCTCACCACTGGTCCTGAGGGGATCATCTGTCTTGGATTTCCTGTGTTTCTAGTTCCTGTCTGTACCAGTGTACATCCTCTGGTCTAGCCAGATTTGTAAGATAGAAATGGGATCATAATAGTGGAGGAGCATTTAAAACCTAGAGGAAAGTTGTTTCATCAATGCTACACTGCACCCCGAGTGACTTGTCTCCTCCCCACTACCCCTCTGCAAAGGGATATCCAGTTGCCTACAGATGGGCCTTGGGTCCCCACTCTGCACTCTCCCTCATTCATGATTATATGATTTTTTTGTTCTTTGTTGCTTGATAGCTGATCCCTTCAACGCCTCGTGATCACAAAAGCTGGTATGCTTCTTCCATGTGGGTTTTGTTGCTTCTGAGCTAGATGGCTGCTTGTTTAACTTCGAGCCTTTAAGACCCCAGACGCTATATCTTTTGATAGCTGGGCACCATCAGCTTTCTTCACCACATTTTTTTATGTCCTCCCTGGGGAATGGACAACAGTAAAGTGGATAAATGGAGACACCGGGCAATGTAAGATATGATAAAATAATGATAATTTATATATTATCAAGGGTTCATGAGGGAAGGGGGATGAGGGAGGGAGGGGAAAATGAGGAGCTGATTCCAAGAGCTCAAGTGGAAACCAAATGTTTTGAGAATGATGATGGCAACAAATATACAAATGTGCTTGACACAATGGATGTATACATGGATTGCGATAAGAGTTGTACAAGCCTCAATAAAATGATTTAAATTAACAAAAAAGAAAAGAAAGTACAAAATGCTAAAACTAGGATAAACATGCATCAAATGGGGGAGGGGAAAGAAAGACCCACCTCTAAATTTAAATGAATCTGCAAAGAAGAAAGGACTGGCTGATTCTGAGTTCAACACAACAGGAAGCCTTTTCTCAGGCCCATCCACTTTCCCAGTTTTATTTCTTGACATCTTATGCAATCACTCTCCAAGGGACTGACATTCACAACTCATTCCCATGGAGCCTAAAGCAAACAAACAAACTCCGAGATATGTGTTTTGTTTTATTCATTAATGGAAGCGGGAGCTCAATTCTTAGACCATAAAGACTGAAAATAGTTTTCCCCAGATTTCTCACTATGTTCTAGTAGTTATTTGCAACTGGGTTTATATCCAAGAAATAGAAGGGAAAAGCTTACAATTGTTGCTCCGCTGAGAATTCTTATTAGGTGAGTCAGCTAACTACAGGCACTGCCATAAACGTGGCAGACACTAAGCTGCTTATTATGCTTACAAAAGAAAGTGAGGTTTTTAAAGATCAGATAGTACATCTCTGCCACACAATGGAAATGTAATCTTAAAAATTAATTCACATTGATTCCTAATTTACAGAACCATCATTTTGTAAATTATATACCACTCATTTTGCAATCTGTTGAGTGGAGTCTGTTTAAAATTGGATTCAGGGATAATGCCTCAGTACGATGGCATCTAAAAATAACCCCACGGCGCCTGGGGCGATCAGGACCATAGTTTCTGGGAACCCCAAAGTCCACTGTAATAGCATAACTCACAAAGACAATGTTCTGCATCCTACTTGGGTGAGTAGCCACCTGAGGGCAAGTCCTGATCTCTCCCTGTCCCAGAGAAAAGAAGAATTATGAAAACCCAAGGGTGCGTGAAAGCATTTAGTTCCACGGATTCATGCCCAAGGCACACTTCAGTTCCCTTCATTGTGGGCCCCGAAGCAATAGACGACCCCCACCCCTAACACTGCCACCTTCCTGAAACTGATGTTTGATGAAAAGATTGTGGAGAGAGTGCTAAAAACTGTGGCATAAAACCCTAAACCATTTGAAGAGACCAGGCTTACAGATCAAAGAGAGACTCCCCAAACTATGCTCCTTGGTTACTCTGCAGGTCTCTTACTATAATAATCAACCATTTAAGATTTAAAGGGCAACATTCATCGAAGGGAAAATTTAGAAAAAAATAAAAACTCACTCACTGCCATTCAGTCTGTGAAACTCAAGGACCCCAAACTCTAGGGCAGGGTAGAACTGCTTTGATGAGTTTCTGAGACTGTAACTCTTTACAGGAGTAGAAAGTCTCATCTCTCTCCCAACGAGCAGCTAAAGGTTGCTTTTGAACTGTGGACTTTGCAGTTAATGGCTCAGTGCATAACCACTATGCCACCAGGGATCCCAATGTAGAAAAGGTATAGAAGATAGATAAAAAGCATCTGGCTATTTTATTCTGCTGTAGCTACAAACCAAGGACCTCTGGTGATGTAGTGGATATATATTTGACGACTAATTACAAGTGTCCACAGTTCAAAATGCCCAGCTGCTCAGTGGAAGAAAGATGGGTCTTTCTGCCTCCAGATTTGGTCTTGGATCTCACAGGGGCAATTCTACCTTGTCCTATAGGGTAGGACATGCGTTGTCATTGACATTATGGCAATGAGTTTGTTTTTGTTTTGTTTGTTTCTGCTACATTGATATCAACATGTTCCCCTGGTGGTGCAGTGGGTTAAGTGCTGGACTGCTAACAGAAAAGTCTGAGGTTCAAACCCATGAGTTGTTCTGCTAGAGAAAGATGAGGCAGTCTGCTTCTGTGATTTTCAGGCTTGGAAACTACTTGCCACCGTTCTACGAGGCCCTCCAGGGTCACGATGAATTGGAAACAATTTCATGATAGTGGATTTGGTTTTGATATTAAGAACTTTCTCCTAAATTAAAACAAAATTGATTTTTATTTTACCTATAAAGGAGGATGGAGAAACACCAACCTCCACTACCATCAAGCTGATTCCAACTCATGTACCGTTTCATATGCTGTAAATCTGTACAGAAGCAGACAACATCATATGTCTCTGGTAGACGTACATTTCTGATCTTGTGACTAGCAGGCCAAACCTTACCTGACAAGGCTATAGCTCTGAAGTCTGAAAGGAAACACAGTCTACGAAGTGTCTCGCTAGAGTGCTGTAGGGTTCATTGGGTGTTTGCTGTAGTTGATCATACTGGTTTTCATGGTTTCTCATGTGTACAAGTTAAGCTACTCCATAGGGTTTTCCAGGCCATAGCATGCTGGACACAGAGCACCAGTCCTATATTGCCAATCACCTCTAGGTGGGTTTCTACTACCGTTCTCTCACAGTATATAATTACCAGGCACATTTAAGCGTTCTTTGTAGTTTGTAAGCAATGCATTTGATCATTATATTATCATTTATATGATGCTATTCCCTGGACACAATATTAAGATAATAAACATAGTGATAGTTCCAAATTAATAATTAGCACCACTTATAGCTTTTAAAAATTTATTTTCATAATAAAATTATTCAGCTGCTTTTCTTCCCATAAACATTAAGGTTAATTTTATTTGGAATCAGATACGCTTTACCTTACCTACAAATAGAGTTCTTAGAATCCTAAGACTATATCTTTAATCTTACAAAGAAACAGTATTTTCATTCCTGTCTACTTAATTATGAGTTTTTGCACAAAATATATTCTACTTCTCTTAGATAGACCAATAGTGTTCACCTCTAACCAAGGAAAAAATTAAAAGACAAACAAGAACAAGAAAACATTTGAAGTCTTTCCCTTGACTTCAACCCAGAGTGACCCTAGGTTACATAGTGAAACGACATCCCGATAAGGTTCCAAAGTGGCAGTATTTACAGAAGCACCCTGCCGCAGAGCTGCTGGTGAACTCAAACCACAAACCTTTGGTTAGAGTCTTAATGCCCAAATACTGTCTGCCCAGGTTCTCTCTTAAGTTCTCTTTTAATTTATCACTTTTCTTGTGGTTTATGTGAAAATTACTGAGCAACTGTTTTGATTTTTCATTCAACAGATTTACAGTTTTTTTTCGTGTGATTTGTTGTAATTGCCTCAATGGAGCGGCATTCCTCTCTCCTCCTCCCTAGATTTCCCATGTATATTTTTATCTCTAAACCTCACCACTTTCTGATCTTTATTTCTGTGTCACATGCTACTCTTTGTGTTTGCACAGTTCATTGTTCTGAGGAATGCATTCCGCGTGAGTGCGATTCACTGTAGGCACCTGTCTGCTGTTGGCTTCAAGATGGTCCCCACGGTTGGGTCTAGTTCCAGTCTAAAGGGTGTTTTGTGACTTTCGCTAATCTAGCAGACTAGTAAGTCTGGTTTTATTTGTGATGTTGGAATGTGTTTTGTATATCACATAATTAAATAGCTCAGTGGTTCAATCCTATCGAGGAGTGTTGTACAATCAAGACCACAGTAAGTCTAGAGGGTCCCTCAATGCGGCTACATTGACTGTAAGATGAGTTGTGCGATCACAACTCGATCTAGTGCTCCCGCCCCATCCTCCCTTCATTATTTGCTCCCGAAACCCCTTCCCCTCCCTGTCACCCAGCCCTGCTTTCCCTAGACACATATGCATTAGTTATTATCATTCCGTATCCACTCTTCCTGGATTCCGTAGCTGGGGGACACAAAAGGAACCAATGAAAAGCAAAAGTGCGCTGAGGTGGTAAGGCTAAAGTCACAATACTGTACAGACAAAACTACAAGTGATGCATAAGAAGGAAAAGACAGCCAACAACATTCAAAGCCAGGGTAGAAATTTCTGTCGTGGAACCAGTGATAGATATTTGAACCCAGAGCAGATTCAGGTCACATCCATAGGGTGTTCAATTGGCCAAATAGCAAGCTCGATCCCACATAGTCAACATTACAATGGTCTCTGCCTGATGGCAAGGCTGTGGCTAGAGTGGATCTGCCAGGGGCTCAGCCTCAATAGGTACTCTGCTGATGGCTTTTGGGCTCCCGCCAGCCTCCTTAGCCCTCCACAAATTGGGTGCTGATAATTTTTGCTCCGATGCTTTTACCACCATTATTTGAAAGTTGTTTTGGATCACACAAGCTTGTGTGCTTCTTCCATGGGGACTTAATTTACTCTTCAGTCAGATGGCTGTTTGTTTAAATACAAGCCCCGTTAGTTCATTAGACTCATTGCTTTCTTGAGTCTTTGATTTTCCTTCCTCCTCTTTTCTCCAAATGGGGAGAAAACAGCGCTTGCATCCTGGACAGCTGCTCAGGAGCTTTTAAGATCCTAGGCATCTCTGAGCATGGCAGCATGTGGGACACTGTCATTCTGAAGCGTGCGATGCCATCTGCCTTAGCTGTCCTCAAGATGTTGATCCCAATCCCCCATGCCCAGTGACATCTGTCTTCATGGTGTTTGGGTGTGTCTCAGGAGTTTTCATAATCTTGTTCCCTATTTTCTCTCCCACCCCCTGTCCATCATTGATTACAACTCTTAGAGTTTCCAAGGCTGTGAATGTACATAGGAGGAGAGAGCATCATCTTTCCCCTGAAGAGTGGCCATTTGCTTGAACCACCAGCTCTGTGATGGACAGTCCAGTGCTACTGATGGCGCCACCAAAAACCCAGTCCAAAGTCACTCTAGCCACCTTGTAGCTTAATGGATCATGAGTTAGACTTCTAACCCCAAGGTCGGCATTTCAAAATCACCAGGGGGCTCCCTAGAAGAAAGATGGAGCTTTGTTTTCATGAAACTTTACTCTCAAGAATTCACCGGGGAGATTTTATTCCATCCTATAATGTTGCTATGAGACAGTGCCACCAGGGTTCCTTAAAACTATACCAAGTGCTTATAAAATTGTTATTATGTTCTCTATTTGGAAAAGCTGCCAAATATCTTAATGTTAGATTTCTCTGATGTAGATTTCCAAGTTTTTTTCCAGTGCATCCATGATAGATTTCAACCACCAACTTTGTAGGCACGAATGAACCACTTCACCATTTGAATCACACGGCATATAGATTCCCACAGCTTTTTATTTTCCTTGTAATTTACTTTTGATGTAGATGTGACATTTGTCCTGTAGAGTTTCCCGTGGTCTGTAATGTACTGATGTTTTTATGATGCGGCCATGTGCCCAGCCCCCTACATTTGTTCCAAGTTGTGAGGTCTAGTGAGTGTAGATGTGAATCCAATGCTAATCTCGGCAAGGACGTGTGACAGATGCACTTCCAGCAGAGCCTGCATAATTCCTAGTTAAAATTGAGTACCTCCTTTTCCCATACCATATCTGACAGTGTTCTCCTGATACTCATAAGGTTTTCAGTGGCTAATTCCTCACAAAGGACAGATATGCCTAGTCTTTTCTTAGACTGGAAGTCCCACTGAAACCTGTTCACCTTGGGTGAACCTGATGGAACTTGAAATACTGGTGGTATAGCTCATGGCATCATAGCATCTTGTAACTCACCACCACAGGAGAAATAGAAAGATCTGCTTTCTACTCTAAATGCACAGACTGGAAATTTCTCATATCCTCATTTCATACTTGACCCATTCACACTTACCATGTCTTTACATAATTAAATAAATGTTACTCAGAAAAAAGTAGAATACAAAGAAATAAATGCTTGATTTGAAACAATTGATTTAATTGTTGACCTTTTAAAAAAATAATTGTATTGGAGACTTGTATAATTCTTATCACAATCCATACATACATCCGTTGTGTCAAGCACATATGTACATTTGTTGCCATCATCAGTCTCTAAACATTTGCCTTCTACTTAAGCCCTTCATATCGGCTCCTCATTTTTCCCCTTCCTCCCCACTCCCCACTACCTCATGAACCCTTCATAGTTCACCAATTATTATTATTTTGTCATATGTTACACTCTTCTATGTCTCCCCCCACCTCTTCTCGCCGGTCCCTCCCCCAGGGAGGAGGCTGTATGTAGATTCTTGTAATAGGTTCCCCCTTTCCATCCCACATTCCGTACCCCCTCCAGGCATTGCCACTCTCTTCACTGGTCCTGTAGGGGTCATCTGTCCTGGATTTCCTGTGTTTCCAGTTGCTATCTCAGCCAATGTATATCCTCTGGTCTAGCCAGATTTGTAAGGTAAAATTGGGATCATGATAGTGGGTGGGGAGGAAGCATTTAAGAACTAGAGGAAAGTTATATGTTTCACGTTGCTACCCTGCACCCTGACTGGTTCATCTCCTCCCCACAATGATTCAGTAAGGGGGTGCCCAGTTGCCTACAGATGGGCTTTGAGTCTCCACTCTCCACTCACCCTCATTTACAATGATATGATTTTTTGTTCTTTGATGCTTGATACCTGATCCCTTCGACAGCTCATGGTCACATAGGCTGGTGTGCTTCTTCTATCTAGGCTTTGTTGCTTCTGAGCTAGATGGCCACTTGTTTATCTTCAAGCCTTTAAGACCCTACATGCTATATCTTTTGATAGTCAGGCACCATCAACTTTCTTCACTACATTTGCTTATGCACACGTTTGTCTTCAGTGATCATATCGGGAAGGTGGGCACCCACTGATATGATTTTTTTGTTCTTTGATCTTTGATAATTGGCCCATTCTACACCTCGTGGTCAGACAGGCTGGTGTGCTTCTTCCATGAGAGCTTCGATGCTTCTGAGCTAGATGGTCACTTGTTTATCTTCAAGCCTTTAAGACCCCAGGCGCTATATCTTTTGAAAGCTGGGCATCATTAGCTTTCTTCACCACATTATCTAATGTCCAAATTTTTCTTCAACAATCGTGTCTGGAAGGTGTGCATCCTGGAATGCCAATTTAATAGAACAACTTGGTCTTGCATTGAGTAAGGACTTGAGTGGAGGCCCAATGTCCTTCTGCTGCCTTAATACTAAACCTAAAAATATATGCACGTAGATCTATTTCCCCATCAACTTATATAAACATTCCTGTATTTAGACCTCTATAAATACCCTTTGTCATCTAGTTCTTTACTAGTTATTTCCTCTATTTCCTTTTACTTTCCTCTTGTCCCACTATCATGCATAGCCTTCATTTAGGTTTCAGTAATTTCTCTCGGTTATATTGCCCTTGCTGAATCTCTACCAGGCCTCTCATACCCTCCTTGGCAGTAATTTTGGATCACTTGTGGCTCCCTTGTCCCTGGGTTGGGATCTGCACCACCTCCTTACCCCTGCTTTCCTCTCTCCCATGCCCCCCTGGAACCATTGGTCCAGTTGTAGAGATAATAATATGCACCAAAAAGAAGCCATATCAAGATAGGCGACAAATGAGAACATACCAATGACAGCAAAAATGAAAATCAATGACCCATAAAAGAATAAATTACTTAAAAGAAAAAAAATTTAAAGAAAGAAAAACATGCAAATAGATCAAGGTCTGATTTTTTTATCTCTAGGTGTGTCCTTCAGTCAGGTCCGATGGGGTGCCACACTCTGGCCCCAGAGTCTATCCTTTGTATTCCCTTGGGGGCTCCCTGCTCTGCTCCCATGGTTGCTCTGCCGCAGGCCTTTAGTGGTTTGCCACAGTGTCACTCACGGGGTCAGTCCAGGCCAGTCCTGACACTGAGTCTCCAGTGTTGACCTCCTTAGGGCCCTGGCCAGCAAGGGTCAGTGTTTCTCATAGTGGGATCAGCCATATTGTCCACTCTGTGCGTTGGTTCAATAGGTCCTTTCTTCCATACATCTGCTGGTGTGTTACCTTTAACTTGGTGGTCATGTGTTAACCATTAGACCACTGTGGTTTTCTTTGAGCTTTAAGAAAGTGTAAGTAATTAGCTTAATGTAACAAAAGAACTGCCTTCCAATGATCTGATCCCATAGCCACTGTGCCTTCTCACCATGAATGGACCCGTCTTTTTTGACTTGTACCCAGATGGGAAATGATGTGAAGACAATACCTTTCATTCACAATTAGAAGTGAGATTGTTTGGGGATGGCACACATTTACTTGCCCTTGTAAATAACTTTGAAACGTCCTTGGTGTATATGAAGGGGGTTGGAGCATGGGAAGATGAGCGAAATACTTCTCTGCCCATCTAAGAGACACGCGATCTTTATCTGACCTGTCCTCTCTGTGAGTCCTACCTTTGTCCCCAAGACACGAGTCACCTTTGTAACAAAGACATCATGAGGTGTTACTTACATCAAAATATTGTGGAGTATAATCTAAATTGGTTGAGGGGCTATTTGACCTCTTCTAGAAAGCCCATTTATGAGTACAGTTCCCCTCTGTCTTTCCATTTTAAATGAGCATTATCTTTCTATAAATCTTGTCTGGAACAAACGGAAGGCAATAATGGGTAGATAATGAATCATACTAATATAGTCATGACCATGTCAGTTTTCATTTTGTGGTAGCATCATTTTAGGAGAGAAACCTAAAAAACTCTCAGCCTGTGAAGATTTTCTTCATTCAAAATTACACGTGACTTCCAGGGAAAGATGGCTGATTCAAAACACATAGGACTGGACTCCTCTACAGCAACCAGGGAAGGAAGTCTTTGGAGACGCAGAGTCTAAGAGAATGTCTGGAAAGTTAAGTGAATCAAATCTCCACTTCCCAGAGACTGCAGAGCCAACGAAGAAGAGGGCAGGAGAGGACTGACCTGCTCATGAAGTGTTCAGCACTTCTGGCTCCGACACTGGCCGCCAGCCAGCGCCATTCCTCTCAGCTCCCCCAGCATGGCCTTCCTGTCCATTCTGAACCCTCATGGGCCAAGTGACCAAGCCTTGGGATGAACCCCCACAGCACAACCAGGACGCAGCCCAAGTCTTCACAGACCCCCATGCTGGCGCTGGCACACAGCATGGTCCCCTGTGGTGCACACGGGCAGGCCAAGGAGCCCCAGCCAGTGCCAGCAGCCAGGTCCATGGCCTACGATGACGCCAGCCAGCAGTCCCCAGGATGGATCTCTGCCGCACGGGATTCACATGGTCAACGTGCAAGCACCCAGACACACACCTGGCACCTCGACCCGTTCACTGCAGCTCACCCTGCTCTCTCACTAGCTGCAACTACAACGCTTGGGACTGAGGGGAAGTTTCATGAGAATAGAGCCCTCCTTTTCTTCGTCTTCCCTAACCCACAGCCTGCCTTTTCTCCTTTTCAAACATTTATGTTTATTTTCCTTTCTTGTCTCTGTTTCTTTCTCTTTCATTCCAACTACCTTTTATGTTCCTGCTCTCTTTCTCTTTCTCTCTTTCCCTTCTATGTTCCTCATCTTTCTTCTTGACCTTTCATGTTTTATTTCACGGTTCCAATTATTCCTTCCTGGCACCACCTACCTGACAGATTCCACTCTCCCCTTATGACGGAGCAAGCCTCCCCAACTAGCAGCTGCTCCACAATGCTGAGAAGGCTGCTCTGGGCGAGAAGCTACTGCATGGAGGTTAAACAGCAATCAGGAGGAACAGCCTATGCGCCCTTGGCATTTCAGAGCAGGAAGAAACAAACAAATCTACAAAGAAAGTAGCGCAAGAAGTGATGGAAGAAAACTTTCTAACACCATAAATGAAGAGAAAATAATGTCATGAAGCTGAGAAAATCCCAACATGGGTAGAAAATTATTGTCATTTTTCAGACAAACTCCCATAAACAGCCAAGGAGAGAATCCTGAAAGCAGCTGGAGGAAGAGAGCGGTCACCAAGAAAGAAAGAGAAGATGCAGATATCAAGAAATAGAGATGAAGAGAGATTAGAATTCCCATAAAACTCAGCAATGCCTCTGCTGGGTCTCCACTGCTGACTGCAGATATGATGTCTGAAATGTGCCCCCCCCCACCTAATTCACAATGAAAAGTAAGCTTAAAAACAACAACAACAAAATAAAATTGCTTTAAGAATCTAACTTTGGCAAAGTTTATTTATAAATGCAAATAATTTGTCTTCCATAATTTTCAAATTGTAGACAATTTCTTGATTACTGTCAAAAATAATTTTATGAAGTGAGTTTTTACCTTGCAAATGTTTACATAAATGTTTACTTAGAAATGCTTAGAAAAACTTGTTATATATATTAATACTCAACAAGAAATACTTTCCAATGTTATCGTGTGCTTCCAGTCTTCTATTTTCACCAGAGTTTTACGTCAGCTGTTGCACTATATACATTTTGTCTAGCTCAATATTTCATCAATATTCTCATTTTGCTTCAAAATTCTTGAATGAGAGTACTATATACCTTCATGTAAACTAGAAAACACTAAGATGAAAATTCTTAAAATTCATCATCCTTTGAACATTCAGGTTAATGTTTTTTACTGCTGTTATTGATTCTACAATATATATCCTTATACTTTAGTTTTGGGCTATTTCCAGGATGGAAAATTATTGGGCAAGGTTTTGTACATTTTTATGCTGTCAAGATGTAAACTGTTGTAATCTGAGAAGGACATTGTACAATTTAGCAGGTGAACACTAATATTTAGGAGTGTTAGTATACTGCATTCTTTTAAAAATTGTATATATCTTTTTTTAAAAAGTTTGAGATTTTGTAAGTGGAAATGACACCTCATCATGATCTTTTCTGCTTTTAATATTAGAATGAAGAAGGTATCCCACAAGAAGGAATACTTGAAGATATGCCTGCAGATCCTGACAATGAGGCTTACGAAATGCCTTCAGAGGTATACATTTATATATAATCACCTAAAGAAATAACATGTATTACAGCCGAGAACACTCTATGTCTACTCTGTGCTAGGTGTCCCTGTATGCCAAAACTGTCTCAGTGGAACGTATAAATAATAATAATACAAAAAGTTACAGTGCACATGAAAAGACACTTCACTGAAGAGAACACGCAGGCACGTAGCGCAGACGTGAAAATATGCTCACGTTCATTAGCTGTCAGAGACCTGAGATCAAAGTTACCATGAGATACTGTCACACATGCAAACATGGCACTTATCCAAACAACGGAAGGCAGCTACTGCTGCTGAGATTGTAAAATGATTAACAGCCCTTACACACTGTTTGCTGGATTGTACAATGGTAGAGCCACTATGAAAAATAATATTATGAAGCTTACCCCAAAAGCTGGAAATATAAACCCACCCCTAGGATTCCTCTTCAAACAAACAGATAAGCCTATACAGTGAGCGTGAATACTTACAGTGAATGTACTACTCAGAGCAATGACCTCTCCAAGACCCAAAGAGCAACATTTCCCCAAAGAAAGCTCAGAGGGAAAAAAGAGCAAGGAACAAATGAAGGGAATGGAGGTGAGGGAACCAGGAAAAAGATGGAAGAGTACTTTAACATGCAGGGCATTGCAACCATGAAAGAAAAAGTCTATACATGGTTGACTGGGAAACTAATTTTCTCTGTAAAGGTTCACCCCAATTACAGTAAAATCTTTAAAAGCTAGAAATAGAGACACCTTATGATCCAGTCATGTGCTCCTTCCTATATAATGATTTCCATAAGTGTTCTCTACATATCAAATAGCAGTGGCATAGATAGACATACATACACCAGTGTTCTTTGCACCTGCTCACCAATCCGTTTTTGGGTCTGTGATATCTTGAATGGTTCTCTGATACTAGAAGCTATGCCACTGTTTATTCAAACACCAGCAGGTCAACAATGGTGTGTGGATTTCACCAGAGCTTCCGGATTAAGAGCAGACTAGGCTGGAGGAATAGACTGTCCATTTTTGAGAGATTAGTCACTAAAATACTTGTGAATAGTAATGCTATGAGATACAGAGTTAGAACAAGGGCCCCCCAGTTAGGAAGGCATCCAGATAAAACAGGGGAAGAGCTGCCTTCTTAAAGTAGAGTGGACCTTAATGATTTGGGTGAAGCAAAGATGCTGGGACATTCATTGCGATTAGGGAATGACCATTATTTAATAGACACGGCTGCTTGGGTTTTATTGACGATGCAAAGACATTTGACTATGGATCATATCAAACTACTGGTGACATTGGAAAGAATGGCAATTCCAGAATACGTAATCGTGTTCCTGTGGAACCTGTGCATAGCCCTGTACCTAGACGTGATGGTTTGGACAGAACAAAGGTACAACACATGCTTTCCAATTGAGAAAGGTGTATATCCTTTCACCATACTTATCCAATCTATATGCTGGGGCAGAAACATTTTAAAAGCTGGACTATATGAAGAAGAATGTGGCATGGGATTAGCGGAAGGCTCATGAACAACCTCGCATGGTGAAAGTAAGTGGAAATTGAAACACTTGCAATGAAAAGCAAAGACTGGTTTACAACTCACTGTATACAGAAAACAGATATGCTTACAATTGGACCAGTAGGCAATATCTTGAGAAGGCTGAAGCTTTCCTTTACTTGGCTCCTCAATAACACTCTTCCAGCATCCGTCAAGAAATCAAAGTATGTATTGCATTGAACAACCCTGCTGCACAAGACCCTTTAAAGAACAAGGGTGACGCTTTGAGAACGAAAGTGCCCTTGCTGCCATTATGAATCACCTGCTCTGCATGTGATAGCTGAGCAATGAATAAGGAAGCCTGGAGAAATAACGATGCCTTTGAAGAACGGTATTGGTGAGCAATACTAAAGGTATCCCGGACTGCTAGAAGAACAAACAAATCTGTCTTGCAGGAAATGAAGACAGAATCCTCCCTCGAAGCGATGATGGTGTGACTTTATCTCCTGTATTTTGGAACCAGTCCCTAGAGTTTCTGCTAGAGGGTCAGTGAAAGAAGACCCTCAGTGAGACTGACTGGCACGGTGACAGCATGAATGTCTAAAATATGACAATAGTGTGGGCGTACTGCAGGTCTACGCAGTGTTCTGTTCAGTTGTACAACCCGTTGCTATGGAATGGATCTGAGTTGACAGCACCTAACAACAAGACATATTGTGATACGGATGCATTTTTAGGAAATTATGCTGAGTGTAATAAGGCAAGAATAAATGTTACATATTTTACTTTTTATAAAAAGATAGGAATAGAGGAATACCAGAAAAAATGTTCTAAGAAAGTGCAGGGATCCTCATGGGAGGAGAAATTACTTTCTTGACAGTAGAACTTATTATGTTGGGCTATGGGAAAATAATAACTGACATGAAATTTTCACAACTGAACTATGATGAATGATGGTACTTAGAAATCACAGCAATAAGGAACAATTTGGTAAATGCTGTAGCATAAAGAATTTTTCAAAACAGAAATAGCAACCAAAAATATAAGAGTGGTTATATAGGTGGATATGTTTGCATATATGTTACAGGAAGGCACATGTGAGTATATTGATATGCATATATAGATATATCTATAGGCACATGCTTCTATGTTTCTGTGTGATACATAATAATATATAATTAATCCACACATTATATTAATTATATATGATATTATATAGGTAAATATACAATGAATCCCCATGGATAATATAATCCACATTAGACCCCTTATGTGATATATCACATGAGACCCAGTTGTGGATCCTTCTTCCTGGATATAACTATATGTTTTGCAATTTTGGTTTACTGAGTTTGCAAGCTCAGGATCACAGTCTCAGGGACAGCTTGGTAATTTTCCATGACATAGTGCATAAATCTATTGATCTCCATTGGGCTGTCTTCGCCTGAACCGAAAGAGAAAGAATGTAGCCAAAGAATCAGAGAGGGCAGTAGTCTACAGGACTGAGGGTTAAGTAAACCACAACCCTTCCTGTCCTGATACAGAAGTCAACTGCAGAGTGACTACCATTAACAACTGTTCTGACCAGAGGCACAATGGATGATACCATATAGAATGACAGAAAACTATAGGACAAACCTCAAATTTCTTTTTTTTTTAAAAAAGGGACAGGATTGTTGTACCAGTAGAGGCTAAATAATTCTCCAAGATTGTCACCCTGAGATACTCAATACCATGGAAATTGATTCACCTCTGGAGGAGGTCACCATAATAGTAGTTTGGCTCATAAAATAAATAATACTTACTGTCCATGAGTACTCTGTTCCTTTAAATAATCACCTATATGATAACTAAATGATCAATATCTACCCTAAAACAAAGATGAGAATGTAAGGATGGGGAAAGGAAGCTTAATTCATCTAAACAACAAAAAAACAGAATGGAAATAATGAGAATGTCAAAAATTGTGAAAAATGTAACCAATCTCATCGAACAGTATGTTAATTTGGTACCCAGTTTGCTGGGTTCTCACCAAAATATAATAAAACAACAAAAATATAATATTTCAAAAGATCTGTTTAGCTCAGTGGTTCTCAACCTTCCAAATGCCGCAACCCTTTCATAGAATTCCTCATGTGTGGTGACCCCCAACCATGAAATTATTTTCATTGATATTTCATAACTGTCCTTTTGCTACTGTTATGAATTGGGCAACCCCTGTGAAAGGGTCATTTGACCCACCCAAAGGGCTCGTGACCCACAGCTTGAGAACCGCTGGTTTAGCTTCATCAGGAAAAGTTGAATAGAAGGGGCATTGATCTAGGCATGAGAGAAGGGAGGTGATATAACAGACCTGTCTGGGGGATGGCAATCCAGCCCAGTGAGTGTCCGAAAGCAAAGCGCGTGTGTCTGAGTGAGCATGTGCATACGTGGGAGAGGCAGTCAGCCTTTGCAGAGGACTGTGCGGGGAACAGAGGTAAGATGAAAGATCAGGGTGCAGAGTTGAGTTAAAGACAAATAGAAGCTCGTAGTCACTCTGCCCCGTAGTTCAAGGCTGTCCTCTTTCTGGAAGCGAACTGCAGTAACTCTCTCCCGGTAAGCTGCTCTGGGTTTGAACTGCCAGCCTTTGGGTTAGCAGCCAGAGCTTTTCACCCTTGGGTGACACGTTCCCCAGCCTTGAGCACTAGGTGGGATGAGACTGCCTGCTCCTGTAAATACTTAGAGACCCAGAAACTCTGTATAGGGTTTTTCTATGTCCGAGTTGACTTGACAGCAGAAGGTCTGGTTGATTTTTAGGAAAACCTTGCCAATTGTTTATGTTATTTTAACATTTTATTGAGTGCTCTTACAGCTCTTGCAACAATCCATACATCAATCGCATCAAGCACATGTGTGCATATGTTGCCATCATTATTTTCTAGACATTGATTTTCTATTGAGCCTTTGGTGGCAGCTCTTCTCCCCCCTTTGCCCCCACCCTTGTGGTCCCTTGATAGATTATAAATTATTTTTATTTTCATATCTTGCATTGACCACTATCACCCTATTTAGTAAACAATTTGGGATATTGAAACTATGTGTTTTGTTTGCTTTTAGATAGTATCCTGACATGATTAAAGCTGTCTTTGGGCGGGACAAATCTGAACTCTTTAGCTGATATCCAGATCTCTTCATCATTGTGGGGATGGGAGTATTTTAGAATAGAGGTACTAACTAAAGCCTTGGATGAGGCCGCTTGATATGTTGCCACGTTTTATTGTTCAATGGAGAGCATCTACTTTCTCCTGACCCAGTGGCTGCAGCCATGGGCTCAAACTTCAAGAACAATTAGGAAGCTGGCCCAGGACCGGGTAGTTCCATTGCACATGCGGTCACTCGGATTTGGAACTGGCTCAACAGAAACTAAGAGTGTTACATCATAGATGATTACATCATACTCTGTCTGCTGGCACAACTGGAACTAGTGCCTGAATTACTGTCTCTGCTAACGACCACCTAGTTACAGAGATTCATCTCCATAGCTGGCAGGTAAGACGCATCTACGAAACACGAGGTTTTATATAGCAGAATCATTCCAGGATGATGATGGTCTAACCTTTATTCAATCGTGAATCATGTCCTATCTTGTTTGTAATAAGCCCCTCAATGACCAATCATTTCCAGCAATGCTAAAAGGTGTCTTTGTGATTCTCCTGTACTTAGGAAGGCTATCAAGACTACGAACCTGAAGCCTAAGGAGAACATCCCTCCAAGTTCCCTGAGACCTGCTGACAGATGGTCCCTCCTGTACCAGTACTCAATTCCAATGTGCTCAGTGGTATGCCTCCAAGTTTTACAGTGTGTTTTGCAGTCTTCCATCAGCAGTGACTGGAGTCACCGCCCCCGCCCCCAGCGTCTCAGTGCTCCCTTCTCCCTGCAATGAACTGATGCTAGCAGGGCCCTTATGTGCTGTGGGTAGTGTGGCTTCAAACTCATAATGCTAAAACAAATGAAAGACACCTAAGTGACTCCCACGTCTTTCTAAATCGTTGCTATTTGGGGCTATTTGTTGTTCTTGAGAAGTGATGAGTGATTTGTTATCATATCTTCTAAGATTTTTAGCTGTCTTTTAACAATTCTTTTCCTGTTCAGGAATAATGAGGTGGTGTGAAATTTGTTTATATAAACATATACATATATAATACTTTGAAAACATGTGAGCATGAAACGATGCACCTATATATATTAACTCTGACATTTTACTGTTTTGTGGTGTGTTTTATTAACTTGTGTTTGTATATAAATGGTGAAAATGAAAATAAAATCTTATTCATTATGAATTATTGTATTTCAACCTCATTTTGTTTAATAATAAAGACTATACTCAGTATGAAATGGGAACTGACACAGTTAATTTAAGCGAACTTGTGCAGTCTTCTGAGGAAGGAGGCATTTAAGAGGTAGGAAGAACTCCTGGGGTGGTCCAACGCACCCATGTCTCGGCTCTTCACCCATGCACCCATGGCGTTGGGGTTCTGTGATGAAAAAGTCTGCCAATCTGTCCTCCTAAAGATTATAGCCCTGAGAACCCCGTGGGGCAGTTTGACCCTGTCTTACAGGGTTATTATGAATCAGAAACAGAGTTCATGTGGTTTTATTACACAGAAGGGATGGTCTGAGTTCAGATTGTAGCCTGGAGAATCCCTGGAGCAATAGTGACCAAGATATAACGGAGGTGCATCGCCAACTCAGGGGATTGTTCTCAGTCGGATGTGGGGCCCAATGAATAAGTGTACCGAATGATTCTGACACGTCTCCTGTCGATGCTCAATGTACGTGAACACAGTAACTTTGTTTACCACATTTTTCTTTCTTTCTTTTATTAAAAGATCACTTTATTGGGGGCTCTTTCAACTCTTATTACAATCCACACATCGATTGCAACAGGCTAATTTGTACATATGTTGCCATCATTCTTTTCTAGACATTTATTTTCTATTGAGCCCTTGATATCAGCTCCTCTTTTCCCCTCCCTACCCCCACCCTCGTGACCCCTTGATAGATAATAAAATATTTTTATTTTCATATCTCACACTGACCGCTGTCTCCCTTCCCCCATGGTTTCTGTTTTTCTTCCCCCTGGAAGGGTTTGTGTGTGGTTATGTGTCAATCATTGCAATTCATTCCCCAGTCCTCCCCTCCTCACCTGTTCTTCCCTCTACCCTTCTGGTATTACTAATCCCACTGCTGTTTCTGGATACCATTTTCTTTCCTTTTAAAATATCTCAGAAAGATTTTATTTTACTAGGAAATAGCGGTAAGTGTTTCTGGAAACTAACAGTCACCTGGAGACATGTCAGCTAATGGAGCCCACGTGATGTAGTTGGTAATATGTCGGGCTGTGATCTGTATGGTCGGCAGTTCGCCACCACCAGCAGCTCCAAGGAAGAAAGACAGGGCTTCCTCCTGTTGTCAACAGTGACAGTCTCGGAACCCTCCCCCCCCCCCAACACACACACACACGGAGGTGGCTATGGCAGTGAGTTTGGGTTTGAGGGTTCCTTCATTAGGAAGCCTGGTGCTATAGTGGTGACATGTGGGGCTGCTAACGGTAAAGTCAGCAGTTCAAAGCCACCAGTCGCTCTCTGGGGAAGAGACCAGGCTTCATTCTTTTCTAACTCTGGGAAATCACATTTATCTTCCTTTTTAAAAATATCAATTTATTAGGGGCTCTGTCAGCTCTTATCACAATCCAGATTTACTTCCATTGTGTCCAGCACATTTGTACATATGTTGCCATCATCATTTTCAAAACATTTTCTTTCTACTTGAGCCCTTGGTATCAGCTTCTCATTTTCCCTCCATCCCTTATAAACCCTTGATAATTTATAAATTATTATTTTTTCATGTCTTACACTGACCACCGTCTCCCTTCACCCACTTTTCTGTTTTCCATGCCCCCTGGGGGGAGGAGTATACATTGATCTTTGTGATAGGTTCATCCTTTCTCCCCGCATCTTCCCCTTACCCTCCTGGTATCACTACTCTCATTATTGGTCCTGAGGGGGTTATCTGTCCTGGATTCCCTGTGTTTCCAGTTCCTATCTGTACCAGTGGACATGCTCTGGTCTAGCTAGGTTTGTAAAGTAAAACTGGGGTCAGGATAGTGGGGGAAGGAAGCATGACAGAACTAGAGACTAGTCATAGGTTTTGTTGGTGCTGTACTGCACCCTGTCTAAGACCAGGCTCTGTACTCCCGAAAGGGGCTTACAGTCTGGGGAAGTCACGGGCGCAGCTCTACTCCGCACACATAGGGTGACAGTGAGTCGGCAGGGACTCCACAGCAGTGACTTTGATTTGACTTGGTCATTAGGGGAAAAAAAATTCATTTTAGTGAGTGGTGATGTCAGTAACCTTGACAGAAAAACAAAACAACCCTTATATAAAACAATTGATTTGAAGTATCTTTGGAATTGTTCCAGAGGAAAAACATGGAAAAGCTACTTTAAAGAGTCATCATTAAAAAGCAATGTTTTAAGAAAGAAAGTTCTTCAGTTTGTAAATAATCTGGAATATTTTTAAGTACAATGTAAGGATGGGCAAGGAGGGAGGGGAAGGAAGGAGGGAAGAGAGGAGGGAGGGAGGGAGAAACAAGAAGCTCAGTCATCATAGAAAGGTCATGGTTTTCCTGATTTCAGAATGGTCCCAGTGTTCCCCTCTCAGGTTTTCAGACACATAAAATCTACCATATACCATTGTGCACTCTGATCAGCTGGATATTTTAATGCAGCGCTGGCTAGAGGAAATACAGATGGGCTGTATTTACAGTGTGTGTTGTACTACATACTGAGGTCAAGTTATACTTCACACACTGTCCTTTGAACTAAGGATATACCTGAACCGTGCACATTACATACACTTGGGATTTCCCTCAAGTGCCGCTTCTCCTTTATTAGAGATGGAATAGCAATTTCAATTTGTTTCCAATTGGTTGTTTGAAAAGTGGGCAGACATCAGTGGGTTCTGTGTTTGCTTGTTAACGACAAGGGCAGTGATTCTGAGTCCACCAGCTACTCTTTAAATAAAGCTGAGGCTTGGTGCTGCACAAAGATTTTCAGCTTCAGAACCCACGGGAAAATCCCCGCTGTCTTGCAGGATTGCGATGAGTCACAACCAACGGAGTGGCAGTGAGTTTGCTCCAGTAACTGGAGATTAAAATGTTCTGAGCCCCTGAGTGGGTTATGAAACCCCAAATGGCTTCAAACTCCTTGATTACAATGGAAATGCTCTAATCTTGTCATAAGATGGTTCAACTTCTCCACCTATGCACAGAGACCCTTAAAAGGAAAGTTAGAGTTTTTTTATAAAGACCCTTTTCTACCCCACCTCTGAAACTTTGAGCGTGAATTATACATCACCTTCTCGATATTGAAATGTTTGCTGCATAACTTGAAGAATAACTGCTATTTTCAAAATATTAAAATTTCTATGAACTCATATTATCAATACTTTAAACTGCAATCACACTTTCCATACATGTGCCTTTTCAATTTCCTGTTTCCACTCTTCCCAGGATGGATTCTGGCTTTGCGGTTGGGATCCACCTTGTAGTCTCAGGATAGATTGAATAGCCTCCCACTCCAAAGAGACAAACCTGCTGCTATCTAATTGGTTCTAACTCATAGTGACACTACAGAACAGAAAATAACTGCCCCTTCGGGGAGCCAAACCTTTTAAATCTTCAAAAGACTTAAAGGCTAGAGTGAATTGTGGGTTCAAATAACTGACCTTACGATTGGCAGTTCAGTGCATAACTAATTAGCCACCATGAGTCCAAATACAGTTTCCTTGACAGTCCGTAAGTACCTAATCTATTTTCAAATATCTCTTACCTTTCTTGACTTGAGATAATTTGTGGGTCTGAATTCATCTTAAATTTAAAACTAGGATGATAAATTAATAAATTAGTATGACTTCATAGTTGAAAATATAGTGGAATGCCGTATCTAAGAAACCAGGGCTAAAACAATCTATCCAATGCAATTTTCTGCATCAGTGCCCCCAAGAAACCCCAGGAAGAGGCCTAAAACCCAAGACACCAAGGAAAAAATGTTTGTTGTTGGGCTGTGATTGATAACTGAACAATCTCATGTGCGGTTTGGTATTGCAAGTTGGATCTTTTTCCAAATCTGCCCACCAGTGTGCCAGGAACGTATGCTTCCTCATCCTTCTGTAGGTAACGATTGGCTCGTTCAATAGGCAACACACACGCACACACATCTCAAAGACAAATATTAATTATCAGAGAGAGAGAGTGCTGTCTAAATCCACGGTGAAGAATGAAAAAAATACTTTCTAAGTGCAAAATTGACAGGACACGTCTGTCCACCAGATGGGTACCAGTCTGTCTGGATGAATTCCTGCCACTTTATTCTTCTGTCTTGGACAAGAGTCCCATAAAGCTGACGTTTTTCTGAGATCTGTCTCTGAAAATGGGGATACAATTTTTGGATACTATTATATGTCAAATATGGATCATAGATATGTCTTGATCCAAATAATTAATTTATTTCTTAAAACAATCCTAAGAGGTTTCATTATATTCATCTTTTACATGAACAAACTGAGGTAGTAATAGGCTAACTTCTTCATGGCCACTCGGCTAATAAGCCGTGGAGCCAGGAGTTAACATGCCCTCATCGCCTGTGCTCCTGGCCCTGATGCCACCTTGTCCCTCAGGGTGAGGACAAACAACAACATAGGGAATTCTTTTGAAATTCAGGAATGAGATGGCAGTCTCACTTTTTCTACTTATGATTGCTATATTTCTATTTCAGTTTTCTATATTTGACATAAGTGATACAGGAAAAAAAATTGGACAGGGGCCTTCTATAGAATACAAGGATGGACTCATGAGTGGTTCAAACAGCTTAATGCAGACCTGACCGTCTGAAATGCACACCCTCCCACCTTATCCATAATGAAAATAAGCAAATAATATTTTAAAGTGATACACCCACTCTCTACAACTGAAGATATACTTCTAATTTAGGGTTAAATGAATAATTAATTCCCTGATAGATACTTTCTTGTAGCTTAAATTCTTTATCTACCCCGACCTTAGAACTAATCTGTTCACTTTCATTAGACGAGAAACACATTCTATATTTGGAATCATAATGTTAAGGTAATGGTTTCCATTTCTTTATTGATTTATTGACATTGGCTTTTGTCACATGACCAGAGAAAAAGGAAATAAGGGAAGAACTGGCATTTCACTTATATGTATTCATAATATAATGATTGGGTTTATCAAAAAACAGGAGTGGACCTAACTAAGATTATGTATTTTAAAAATTACATTGACACCCCACACTGTACAACAATCTTTGATGCTGTGGGTGCCCTTTTCTGACAATAAAACAACAATTCACTGCCTATACTCGATGCCACTGCATAGCAACCATATAGAATGCGGTAGAGCTGCCCCTGTGAGTTTTTGAGACGGTGGCTGCTTATGGGAGTAGAAAGCCCTTCCTCCACCAAAGGGACTGGTGGTCTGGCAATGCTGGCCTTGCAGATTGCAGCCCGATCTGCAACCATGACACCACCAGGACTCCTGTTCTGATGCAGTAATGCTATATTTTTATCTTTCAAGTAAGCCTAGATTTGACGAATCTAAACACAACTAAACATTGAATACTAAAGGAATTACTAAATATTATTTTGCTCTTATTGACTAACCCCTCACATGACAGTTTGGACATGAGGGGCACACCTTTGGCAATAAGAAATGCAAGAGGTCACTGATGAGGTTTTGGTCCAGTAGAGCCTGTTCACATAGAAAGGAAGCTTATATTTCACTAGGCAGACACAGTGCTGGGCAGAGTGGAGGAGAGCTAGAGAAGGGGCAGCGGGGACAGGGCTCAGCCCTGCTGATCCGGAATGCCATTGGAGGTCAGAGGTTGGACAGTGGCAGCAACCGTGTAAAGGTGGCGTTTCAGAGGAGGCAGCATCCGAGCTCGAAGCCCTGAGATGTGAAAAGGACAAGATGAGAGGGGCCGTGGCCAGAGGCATCCTGAGATGAGGTACTTGGATGTCCATGGCCACTGGAGGCCTGCCTACATCAGCAGACCAGCACCTACTCAGCCCCTTATGCTGCCTTCATGCCCCGCCCTGTGCCGGACAGGGATGAGCACACACAGCTATGCCAGGAGTGACAGGGAGTGAGAAGGAAGCTGTAGTTTAGTGTACAGTGCAAAGACCAGGCCTGGCTGTAAGTGACGTTGAAGCAGAAGATTGTGTGTTATCATGGGTTCACGGACGCAGAGAGAGCCAGGAGAGCCAGGAGGTGCCGGGTTGCGTGCGTGCTGGAGGGACATAGCATGCAGCTTGCATAGCTTCCACTAGAATTCCCAGACCCTCATCTCTATGAACAGAGAGTCCCTTGCCTGAAATGGAGGAACCCAAGGGTGTTTGGGGTTGAGGGGATGAACTAGGGGTACCCATTCTGAAAATGTAGGGAGGGCATGAGAGAGCGTGACTGGGGCCACCTGGTCCCTACCCTATGATCATAGTTAGGGACCCTACTCTCTTGAGGTAGCATGGTAAATATGAGCGAGGGGGAGGTGGTGGTGGCAGATCACCTCAGCGGGGACCCAATGGGGCCCTCACAGTGTAGGTGAAGGGGGTGAGATGCTGTGGTCTTCACACAGCAGCGACTTGATCATTGGGAGCTAGACATGCTAATGAGTGAAGAGAGGTTGTAGCTGTAATATTTTAACCTTTCTATGAACTTACAAAAGTACCTTGGGTTATTTGAAATCCATGTCAAAAATGCCATATTGCAAGCACCTAAAGAGCATTCTTGCCAAAAGCCCAGGTTAAAAAATATAAGTTAGTTCCCAAGTCATCTAGGATTGCAAAGGGACTGTCCAAATATTGGTCCTGCAACTATATGTTAATGGTCTGGGATGACTTTCTGATAAACCATATGAATATGCATCCCTATAGTCCCTCAAAGGTCACTGCCTAGAAATACCTACTGTTTCTATGGCAACACAGCCAGATCTGGTGCCTCAGACACGTGCTGAATATTGATGAATTCCTCTCAGGTCCCAGACCCTGCATAACCGGGTAGGTAAATGAAGCACCATGTGGCTCTCTACCTTGCAGCAAGATGAAAACACATTGGCGTCTGCAAGCGTGACGGCTAAGCTGGCTCCAGGAAAGTGGACTCCAAACTAATGTATAAGGGGCTTCTGTTGTGATCTTCATGATAGAAAAGAACATAATATTCAATCAAGAGTGGTCAAGAATGCTTCCGCAATTAGACTTACAGTAATCGCTAAGATTCTTTACTCTAAAACTATCCTATGAGAGTGTTACTCCCTTTTATCTCAAAGTTTTCTGTTTTCCTGTACAAGTTACTGAATTTCGCCCTGCCTCTGCTTCTTTATCTATGAAATATAGATTAATAGTACCGCAAAGAATTTTCCGGAAGACTAAGTGAGTTGATTCGGAAGAATGGTAAAATGTGTCCGACCCCTACTACATGATCAGTGATGTCAGTAGTAACAGAACTGTACAGAGCAGTGCGGCTATCAATCGAATGGCACATGGCAGTGGCGTATTCAGTGCATCAGGAGGAGCAGGAGCGGGGGGAGGGGTGGGATTGCTCCTGACTCCCATGCACTCTTAAAGGTATCTTATCTTAACAGAGAGAGAAGGGCAGTGAAGAGCAGCATGGTGATAGAGGCATTTTAGATACTCGGGGCAGAGTTTATCTACCAAGTATTCATTGGAGCAAGTTTGATATTTGTTAGAAAATTTTAATATTTTATTAGCTACACTTGTATGTAGTTAAAAGAACCTCGTCTATTGCACACACATACAAAGCAGGAGATTCTAAACACATAACTCAGAGGTCAATATGTACCAAATTTATGAACAGTGTCTTCATGAGATATATCTGTGTTTAAACACTGCTATACTCATCAAGTTGTATATCGTTTTATCCAAGTGAGATGCATTTAAAAAACACACACCATATTTTTACTCAAATGTACCTTCATATATGTTTTCCACTTGCTCACTCTTCCCCTACTATTTTTGTGGAATAATAATTGATTTTATAGCAACATACTAAATTAAATGCATATAACATAGTACCACTTAGGAAAATAACTTGGAGGGCGTTGTGTCTTTCTATATGTACATATGTGTGTGTGTGTATATATATATGAAAAGGCTTTAAAAATTCATTAAAAGTCCATTATCTTTCAACTCCATTTCCATATCTTTTATTCCTATTTGTATATATACATGTGTGTATAGACGTTCTTATAATCACTGATTAGGATTCTGGGCATAAGGGGGAAAGGTAAGCACATATCAGTAAAAGTCACTTGTCTGAAACATTATTATGAACTACAATGGAAAGTAACTAAGCCCCCAAATCCCCGTTCATTTCTAAGTCTCATGCATTTTTACTGTCCTTTCCATTTGTTTAGAATTTTCTCCTTTTTCTCACCTTTTCATTCCTGGACAAAACATCCCTGGCCTTTTTCTCACCAATGAACTTTTCAATTTTTTAAAACGTTTTCATCATCCTGTATCCTTTGAGAAAATCTATCAAGAGGATCCCTTTGGAATCCCAAAAATCAATCATCATGAACTTCTGACTTAAACACTCTGCCTGAAGTTTAACTGGCCCACTGGATCCCCATGGAAGCAACTATTTCGATTGGGCATTCTCTCTGAATCATATTGGCAAATCCATGATGCTCTGGGTGATGATTCATTTCCACAAAATAACTTTTTGTAGGACTAATGGGAAGAAGAGTCTTTTGAACTAGATTATCTACGAACATCGCTTTTGACATTCATCAATCCAAAAGTGTGTTGAGGCGAATATGTTCACCTACAATGTCCTTGAACTCTTAAATACAGAGTTGATAATTTGAAATGAAACTTCCCCCCTACCCCTTACACACACACACACACCTAATACATAATAAAAACTCATTATGTTCTCAAAATAAATACATTCGATGGTGCAATAAAGAATGAAAAGACAAGCATGTGAGATCACAGATTGCGTAGCTACCACACTGGTGGCGGTTCCATGGCCTTTCCCACCAGTTTCGGAACTCCAGTCACGGTCTCTTCCTCACTCAGGTTGGTGGGCTCCCTCCCTGGGCTAATCTGTGAGTGCTTCTGCCCTAAAATGCTTCTCACCGCCACGCAGTCCGTAGTCCGCAGTCGCAGTCAGAGCGGAATCACAGTGACCCCCTGCGGGTCTCTGAGACTGTGACTCTTACAGGAAGACAAAGCCCAGTCTTTCCCCAGCGGAGCAGCCAGTGGTTTTGAGCTGCCAGCGGATGGCAACCCAGTGCTAACCACTCCACAACCAGGACTCCATTTAATATTAAATGGATTGATATTAAAAGCAGTTGTGTCATCTAGAGAACCATTCCCATGTATTTTTTTTGAAAAGTTTCAATGATTTGGGAAGATATCTATTTGAGTTTTGTTAAAAATTTTATATTAACCTTGACCTCAAATTCATTTTCCCTACCCGTGGCACACACACACAAAATATCCATTTTTCAGGCACTCTTAGGAGATGAATACAAGGGTATGACTGAAACAACGTCTTTGTAGTTTTCTGCTGCTGACCGAGAAGGGGTTCAGTAGGGTGTGTTTGCAGTAAAACTGTGCATGTACAGACTGGAATCTGAATAACACTACATTTGACTCGCTCAAATACTTACCCTGCTTCCGGCTCATCAAACCATCCTCGTTAGACTACATGAGCAGCCAACCAGAGGACAATTCTCGTTTGTCTGTTTATTCTCTGGACACTGTTCGACAGCGCCTAAGAAGCTAAGTTATACCAGCAGACATGTAGTATCCAATACTGTATTTCTTAACAAAAATTGCGCCTTGTAGTAAAAATAACCAGAGAGTAAATACAGACAGATGATCAGCTAGAACAGATTATTTGTCTTCTAATCCTCTCCCAGGTCTCTATGGAAATGTTCGAGGCAATTCTTGAGAGAATGCCAAACCTTCGTCATTCAACAGGACTGACTCCTGCTGTTGAAGATGGAGTGCCAGGTTGAAGGCTGGCAAGTCTGCCAAAGCTCCTTGGCAACTTCTCCCCACAATCAGCCTTGGTCCTCTGACAAGCTCGCAACACAATCTTGCCTAGGTTATCCGCCTGAAAAGGAAGAACAAAAAGGTAAATGCTGAGATGGTCTTTTGCCATGGTTTTCTTACTTGTATCTAAATACAAAACAGATGCATGATTCACAGCAATGCAAAACAATACCTTGTCTGTGCCTGGTTCTGAGCACCGATGGTCACCACAATGTATTCGGGGGGATATAGATGGAACCTGGAGTATTTCTGGAAAGGCTCATCTCCCAACCCAAAGCTCTGTTTTAAATCAATTAGAGTATCCAGTCAACAGAGAGGATCACATGGCTGGCCCCACTAGTAGATATGAAGCCCCTCTACAGGGGACAACACCAGAGACACGGTGTAAGAATTGCACCCGATCTGATCCCACCACACCGAGACAAAACACTAAGAAGGTGCAACAGAGAAGCAAGGGAATGGAGTGGCGAGGTCCCCATTGAATGTTGAAGGTGGACTTTGGGGCCAGGGCATGATGTCCCAACAGACTGGACTGGAAAACACTCCTAAAGGCCAACAAATGATCCGTGAACTAATTTCAAGCTTTTTTTTTTTTTCTTGTGTTTTGCTTTTGGTCATTGGTTTGTTGTTATTTTGCTGTATATTGTTGCTCGGTTTTACTCTGTCTTCTTTTTGTGCATGCTATTATCTCCACAGGTCTGTCTAAATAAGATAGGCTGGATGAAAAATCTGGAGGAGAAAACAACTGGACCAACAGTTCCGGCGTGACATGGGAGCGGGGGAGGTGGGAGGAAGGGTAGTGATTTTGACAAACCCAGGGACAAGGGAACAAGTGACCCAAATCAGTGGCAAGGAACGTGTGGGACAGCTGGTAGGACATGATCAAAAGTAATGTAACCAAGAGAAATTGCTGAAACCCTGGTGGGGACTGAGCATGATAGTTGGACAGGAGGAAAGTCAAGGGAAATAGAGGAAAGAGTTGGGAAGCAAAGGGAATTTATAGAGGTCTAGATAAAGAAATGTACACATGCAAATATATTTATACATTAGGATGGGGAAAGAAATCTATGTGCATATATTTATAGGTTTAGTATTAAGGTAGCAGAAGGACATTGGGCCTCCATTCAAGTACTCCCTCAATGCAAGAATACTTTCTTCTATTAAATTGGCATTCCATGATGCTCACCTTCCCGACAAAATAGCTGAAGACGGAGTGGGTAAATAAGCAAATGTGGTGAAGAAAGCTGATGGTGCCCAGCTATGAAAAGAGATAGCATCTGGGGTATTAAAGGCTTGAAGGCAAACAAGCAGCCATTTAGCTCAGAAGCAACAAAGCCCACATGGAAGAAGCACAACATCCTGTGTGATCATGAGGTGCTGAAAGGTTCAGTTATCTGGCATTAAAGAACAAAATATCATATCATTGTATACTCACCTCCATGATATATAATCACTGAAGAAAAATGGGTGCATAAGCAAATGTGAAGAAAGCTCATGGTGTCCAGCTATCAAAAGATATAGCATTTGGGGTCTTAAATGCTTGAAGGTAAATAAGCGGCCATCTAGCTCAGAACCAACAAAGCCCACATGGAAGAAGCACACCAGCCTGTGTGATCACGAGGTGTCGAAGGGATCAGGTTTAAGGCATCATCAGAACAAAAAATCTTACCACAGTGAACGAGGGTGGGGAGTGTGGAGTAGAGACCCAAAGCTCATTTGTAGGCCACTGTACACCCCCTTACAGAAAGGCCTCGGGGAGGAGACAAGCCAGTCAGGGTGCAATGCACCAATGATGAAAAATACAACTTTCCTGTAGTTCGTTCCTAAATGCTCCCCTCCCCCCTCCCACTATCAGGATCTGAATTCTAAATTGCAAGTCTGGCAAGACCAGAGGATGTACATTGATACAGATAGGAACTGGAAACACAGGAGATCCAGGGTGGATGGCCCCTTCAGGACCAGTGGTGTGAGTGGTGATACTGGGAGGGCAGAGGGAGGGTGGGTTCGAAAGGGGGAACCAATTACAAGGATCTGCATGTGACCTCCTCCCTGGGGGATGAACAACAGAAAAGTGGATGAAAGGAGACGTCAGACAGGGCAAGATATGACAAAATAATAATTTATAAATAATCAAGGGCTCATGAGGTTAGAGGGGAGCAGGGAGGGAGAGGAAAATATGAGTACCTGATGCCAGAGCTTAAGTAGAGAGCAAATGTTTTGAGAATGATGAGGGCAATGAATGTACAAATGTGCTTTATACAATTGATGTATGTATGAACTGTGATAAGAGTTGTACGAGCCCCTAATAAAAAAATAAAATAAATTTTTAAAAAAGATGAAAACACACACACAAAAAAACAGTCCACTTATCTATGGGAAAACAAAATGCTCAGATGAAGTATATATATACATATATATGAACACATATAATAACAATAATTAGAAAACTGGTGAATTCCTAAGACCAAAGACAGGCTATCAATTTTTTTTAAAAGCACAGCAAAAGCAACAATAGGTTTTGAAGCGATTAATAAAAATTTAAAAACCCTCTACAATGTCTTATCATCATGTAACAGTAGATAGTCATAAAATAACTCTGAACGATTGGTGGTTAGGGGAGCTCATTGTGTGCTCTTGATGCTTTTGGAGGAAAACAACATCCTGAAGGAGGATTGATGTTGCTACTGACAATTCTGCTCAGAAAAATGTAATGTCACAATATTTTAGACCAACATAAATCAAAACTTTTAAAAATGTTATTTTGTCATATACCTGTACAAGCTTTAAGACACTCAAAAATAAACAAACATAAACACACCGAACTTTTTATTACGAATTGTGTGGAATTTTACAAAGCAGATCTCCAGGTTTGCATTGAATAATTCATATAGATTTTGTTTCAACTCATCTAATGCAATTCCCTCCTAGTACCACCACTTATCCCTCTATCCCTCTTCCTCCCTCTGTCTCCCAGCTATGTTTCTTCTTCTTTCCTAACCCTCTGAGCTTTATCTTTGGGTAAATGCTGGCATCTTAATCTTAAATGGTTAATTATTCTAACATAGGGGTGAGTTAAAGTCCAGACATAAAGGGTGACATTTTTTTTATGGCTCCACCAATCTCTAACCAACCAATAAGCTTGGTTTCTTTTATAATTTTAAGTTCCATTGCACATTTTCTCCCACTCTATCCATGATCTTCTAATGTGATCCTTTGAAGAGTTATTGGTAGTGGGTGGCTGAACACTAGCTAGTTCTTCTGTTATCGAGGTTGTGGACACCGGGCTTTCAGTGGTCTTTCCGTCTATATGAACTATTTCTTTCCATATATATTTCCATTTTTATCACTCTTCTTTCCTCCAGACTGGAGTCAAACAATAGTTGTACCTTAGATGGCTGCCCATAAGCTTTTAGGACCCCAGTGACTACATAACCAAGGGAGTGTACAACATGTCTTTGTGAACTATGTTGTGTCAATTGACCTTAGTGTTGCTTAAGGCCATAGGCCTAGGCACTCATTCCCTCAAGATGTTTGATTTTGTTTAAGACATTTTCTAAGGGAGGGTGGTTAAAAACAGAAAAGAAAAGACATTTTCATAACTTTGCCCCCTGTGTGCTATATGACATTCATAAATATATTTTCAACAAAGGTAACTATACATAAACACATATCTTCTTTCAAACCAATGGATATAGAGTGAGTATACACTCATTCTACTCCCACCCCTCTTCAGCTTATGTTGTCTATCCAAGGATACACTCATAAATCATCCTACAGCTGTATTTAGTATATATTTAACAGTATTTGCTTCTGTTGCCTTTACCTCTAGCAAAACTTACCAGTGTTTTAATAAGCATGAAAAATGCTTATGATCATATGCTATTGCAGAGATGAAAATCAAAACAACAATAAGATATGGCTTCATTCACTCAGCACCTATTAACACCAAATTGCAATATGCATTTACTTCACTGTTTACATCCTAAGTAGAAGAAAAACTTCCCAATGTCAAATGTCCACAAGACAGACTGATTGACATCATGCACAGTGGAATTCCTCAGAGAATGCGTTTTTAACAAAGTCAGGTTCCTTCGTGGATGCCTGACAGCATGGGTGTTGCCTGAGCAACTCTGGGGTCCCTGTTGGGTAAACATTGCCCTGTGTCATTGTCAAGTGGGTCATTCAAAATCACCACAGAAAAAGTGGCAGCTATCTTGCCCACATGATTACATCTCAGAGACCTTCCACAGAGTGACTGTGTGTCAGAATCTACGGGATGGGAGTAGGTTGTGGCTGCCTAGTTAGTTTTCTTTTTGCTGGATAGCTCCATTCTGCTACGTTCAGACCTAAGTTGCGGGTGAGATTGTCACAGTGAAATTTCCCTAGTAACCATAAAAAGAAGCCTTAATGAACTCTTAATGAGCTAAGAAGAGTCTACATGATTAATTAATTCTGACTCATAGTGATCCTATGGGGCAGGGTAGAACTGGCCCTGTGGGTTTCCATGACTGTAACTGTTCACAGGAGTAGAGGTCCTGTTTTCCTCCCAAGGAGTGGCTGGTAGTTTTGAACTATTAACCTTGTGGTTAGTAACCCATTATATCACCAGAGCTTTATATGGTTAATAGTTACACACACACACCCACACACACACAATAATTACATAACTTACCCTTGGTTTGTAAACAACAAGAAAGAAAAATCAAAGCTATTATTCTGTCCATTCTATGTGGTAGAATGAAGTGACCAGTGGAAATTTTGGGTGATAATTCATTATTATCACAAAAGAAAGAGCTTATTCAGTGGACTGTTGTGAAAGGTCTCTGTGGTTGAAAGTAGCTATATTTGCTTTCCCCTTTCTGTTAATCACTGAGTACTTAACTCGTTTAATGAATTCCTTTTGTTGGATCTTGGGAGTGGAGAATAGAAAGCAGGAAATTGCAAGATGAACAGACAGGCTTTCGCTGTCTGAGCAGCTGGCTGCTGAGCCAAGGCAACATCAGTGGGCCTCAAGGGAGAACGGAAATGACAGAATACACAACAGACGCCTTTGTAAAATCAGCAGTGCCGTTAGGCTCAGGGCTCGATACCAGCAGTGCGTAAGAAGACAGGAAGCAAGCATGAAGGTCTGCGTGAAGTCAGAAGTTTTGCTGATTTGCACCAAGGCAATTGGAATGCATAGGAACAGCAGAGTGAATTCATAACACCCCTTCTGTTTGTCCTTCCTACCTTGGGAAGAAGGATATCAATTAAACTTGAAGATCTTGACCTGCACCCTCAAGGACACAAGCAAGATATATTGGCCTTCCTTCTGTGATAGGAAGCCATGATGCTTTGGAAGGAAATGCATTGGGAATGGAAGGCTGAAGTTTCTGTGACTATAGATAAGAGGGGCTGTGAACACTGTCACTGATTCTAGTACATTAGGCTTCATTGGTCAAAGCAGTGAATTTTATTGTTATTCACTGTGAATCAGAACAATTCCATTTTTAACATCTACATATTGAACATATACTATGCATATATATTTAAATTTTATATATTAGTAGCATATAAATATATATCTTAAAGTGTATACATGTCATATGTAAATTAAAACAACAACACTCTTGGCATAGTTGTTAAATCACTTGGTTGCTCACCAAAAGTTAATGGATTCCAACCCAGAGGTTCACCAAGGAACAAAGGTGTGGTAGTCTGCTTCCACAAGATTGACAATCCTAAAAGCCTATTGGGAAATTCTACATTAATAGTCTCACTAAGGGGGGCGGGAATGGTGGTGGTGAGGGGAGGGAGGGATAAAAGGGAGATGATGTCAAGGAGTCCATGAAGAAAAACACAACAATTGTACAATTCTGATGGATGTTATTGAACTATGAAATGATATTATATATGCCTTAACTCCTAAGTAATAATAATTTATTTAAAGTAATGTTAAAATATAGTCTCACTATGAGTCTTGATTGACTCATCTGTAGTCTGAGGAGTTTTGGAATCTATCATCTACCTATCTATCATCTATCAATGTATACATACACATATCCCCAGTGAACTTGATATGGTTAATTCAAGTAATGTTTACCCAGTTCTAAAATTAACTTGGAGGTTTGACTGGGTTTATTCTGTTATTTATGTAAAGGGATCTACCAAGAGTCTTACTATCTACTTCCTACAAGCCGGGACAAAAATCACTGATGCCTTTTTGATCAGACCTTAACAAATCAAGTTGGCCTGATTAGTCTAGTTTTTTTTTAATGAGCATTTATTTAAGTGATTTGATTTATTATTTTGTATCAGATGCTTTTGACTACCTGTAGAACCCAGTTCATTGGCAACGAGAGTTTATCGCATTCACTTTGTAGTTTATTAAAAAGGAGCCAATTATGAGCTTTAATGAGATCATGTCTGCAATTCTAAAAGTAATCTAGCATCTACACATTCAGTAAATAATTTGTGCTGTACCAGATGTTGAACTTGAAGCTTGCAACTAAGTCTGAATTGGTAATAATGGGAAAGATAGGCATCACATAGCAATGCAGAATGCAGTTTAATGTGTGTTGTGGCTATTAAACTATTGCCGGTTAAAATGAGCTGAAACGCTCTGACTGAGAAGGATCCGAGTGAGCATCGCACGTGTTTCCACGGAGGGGGAAGATGGCCGACAGGGACACCCGCATACTCTGAGAGCTCCTCCAAACAAAGCGGGATTGGCGACCAGGTAGCTGAATAGTAAGAGTCTGGTGAGTGAAATATCCCCCCTGGGACAGCACCCCAGTCCTACCCCACGTATTTGTCCGGAGCAGGGGTCTAGGTGAAAGAGGACCGGACTCGTGGGACGTCTCTGGCCACTAAGCTGCCGTGAGCTCACTGGCGACCGGCTTAGGCTCCATCCCCAAACCGGACGCCAGCCCAGAGCCGATTGCCTGCCCTGCCTACTCCAGCGGCCCTCTCCCCACTCCCTATCGCGGATCCCCACTGGGAGAGAAGCTTTCCTCTCCCGCGATTCCCCTCTCCCCGCAGGGCAGCGATCTGCCCTCGGGCCCACGTCCCTCCCTCCATTCATCCAAGCTCAGGGGAGCGGACCCGCGGGTTGTCCCCCACGGGGACCATCCACCCGCACCGCTGCCGCGGACCTCTCCACCTGCCCTCCGTGCGCCGGCCTCCCACCCCCGCCCGCCCCCGCCAGCCCCTGGCAGCCTAGCGCCAGCTCCACTCCTGGTGGGGACCCTGCGCTGAGCACTTCCCGCCAAAAGGAGCCATAGCCCAACCCGCGCCTGTCCCGGACCCTGAGCTTCCGCGGAGCGCCGCGCCCCGCGCTGCTGAGTCTGCCCACCAAGGGCCCTCCCCCTGCGCAAGGCACAAGAGTAGGTGCCCTCCCCAGGGTGCTGCGGGGACCCCGGCGGCCGCGACTCTGAGCCTGAGCAGAGGAAGGGCGCCATTGCCCCCTCCGGTTTCGCGCCAAGCCTCCTTTGCCGGCGCCATTACCCCCTGCGGTTTCGCGCCAAAAGGGCGGAGAGCGAACACCATTGTTCCCCGCAGTGTCCCGCAGCTGCCGGCACAGCTATCCAAGGGGCCTCCCCGCTCACAGCCCGGGCAGATCAAACACTCCACCTGCAGTGGAGCCTGGGTCTCGGCTTTGCAGTCCCTGAGGAGCCGTCAGTGAGCTCCAGCCAGCTCTCACCACCTGGGGCCCTGTTGGGTCCCCAGTGCCAGCCCTAAGCCTGCCGCAGCCCGCCCCAGCCACCCCAGGAGACGGCACAGTGGCCTGAGCCTCCACACAATAAGGTTACTCCTGTCTCCCAGAAGCATGGGGCCTATTAAAGGATCAAGGAAAAATCAACAGACCACATCACTCCCAACAAAAAAACCAGAGAAACGAGGCACTTTAACAGACCTAACGTCACTCATAGAAGAAACAGATATAGATCAGCAACAAAAGGAAATCTTCAGAACTCTGCTTGCAGTAATACAGGAGCTAAGAGAAGCAAACCAAAATAAGGATGCAACGATAGAAGGGATGAAATGCACAATAGAGGGGATGAAGTCCACAATAGAGGGGATGAATACTATCCACCAAAAGGAACTGCAGAAACTAACAGAGGAGGTAGCAGAGGCCACACAAAAGGTCACAGAAGCTATATCTAGGCTTGAGGAGGCTGAGAACCGTATCAGTGAACTCGAGGACGCTCAAACCAAACGAAGCAAGCGAGAAAAACAATCAGATAGGAAAATTAAAGAAACAGAAGACAGCCTGAGATCAATGACAGATGCTATGAAGAGGAATAATATTCGAATAATCGGTCTACCGGAACACAACATAACACACAAATCGACCGCCAAGATAGCAAAGGAATTCCTGGAAGAAAATTTCCCCAACCTAACAAAGGAGAATCCGACTCTCATACAGGAAGCAGAGAGGACGCCGGCTAAGCTAAATACCAAGAAGAACACGCCAAGGCATATAATTGTAAAATTATCCAACTTAGAGGAAAAAGAGAAAATTCTACGAGCATCAAGAGAAAGGAAGACAGTCACATACAAAGGAGCGCAGGTAAGGGTATGCTCAGACTTATCAGCTGAAACCATGAAGAGGAGGAGAGAATGGAGCAGCATCTTCCAAAAACTGAAAGATGAAAATGCCTCCCCCAGAATCCTATACCCTGCCAAGTTATCCATTAAGATAGAGGGTAAGATAAGGGTCTTCCAGGACAAGGAAGAACTCAAAAAATATACTGCAAGTCACCCGACCCTGCAGAACATACTGGCTGACTCACTATGGCCAGAAGATCAAGCTCCAACTAGAACCACCAGGAGACCACCATATAGCCCATCTCCATCTAGAAGCCAACATGCCAGCAACACGTACCAGGACAACACGGTCTCAGATGGAAAAGAGGACAGGATAGAAACCCTCCACTCAAACGCAGTACACTGATATGAAGGAAGATAGGCAAAGACCCAAAACACAAAACAGAATATGGCAACCATGAAGCCAGAGATTGTAATAATCACTTTGAATACAAATGGGCTCAATTCATATGTTAAAAGAAAGAGGCTGGAGGATTGGATTAGAAAACATAACCCATCAATCTGCTGCCTGCAAGAGACACACCTTAAGCAAGCAGACAAGCATATGCTGAGAATAAAGGGCTGGCAGAAAGTTTACCAAGCAAATGGTAACTCCAGGAAGGCAGGAGTGGCTATCTTAATCTCCGACAAAATGGATCTCAAGATCCAAAACATAAAAAGAGACAAAGAGGGACATTACATAATGCTCAAAGGCTCAGTAAACCAGGAAGCAATAAGCATACTGAATATTTACGCACCTAATAATGGTGCGGCAAATTTCGTCAAACAAACTATTAAAAAAATGACAGAAGAAATCACGGAAACAACAATAATAGTGGGGGACTTCAACACTCCACTATCAGAGAAAGACAGGTCACAGGGAAAGAAGCTCAGCAAAGAGGCCAGAGAGCTAAACAATGTAATTAGGCAACAGGGCCTGATAGACATCTATAGAGCCTTTCATCCAAAAGCAAAAGGTTTCACATTCTTCTCCAATCCACACGGATCTTTCTCAAGAATAGATCACATGCTGGGGCACAAGGCCAGCCTGAGTAAATTCAAACACATAGATATTATCCAGACGTCTTTCTCAGACCACCATGCCATAAAGCTGGAGATTAATAGAAGGGCACCCAGAAAAGCAAGGGCCACCAATTGGAGAATAAACAACGATCTCCTACGACATGAATGGGTTAAGGTCCAGATCAGAGAGGATATCAGGAAATTTCTAGAAACTAATGAGAACGAGCATACAACATATCAAAACTTATGGGACACTGCAAAGGCAGTTATCAGAGGTAGCTTGATATCACTGAATGCATACATGAAAAAAGAAGAAAGGCGTATGACAGATATGTTAACACAAAACCTCCAACAACTAGAACAGAGTCAACAGAACTACCCCTCCAATAGCAAGAGAAAAGAAATAATAAAAATCAGGGCGGAGTTAAACCAGTGGGAAGACAAAAGAACAATGCAAAGGATTAACGCAACTAGAAGCTGGTTTTATGAACGAATTAATAAAATTGACACTCCCCTGGCAAAGCTTACCAAAGATAGAAAGGAACAATCATCAATAGCCAGTATGAGGGATGAATCGGGGGCAATAACAACAGACCCCAATGAGATAAAAAGGATAATCACAAAGTACTATGAAGGTTTGTATTCTAATGAATTCAGAAACCTGGAAGACATGGATAAATATTTAGAAAAACAATCTATCCCTAGATTATCTGAGACAGAGATCAAGAACCTCAACAAACCCATAGCGAAGGAAGAAATAGAGAGTGTCATCAAAAACCTACCAAGGAAAAAGGCCCCAGGGCCAGATGGCTACACAGCAGAATTTTACCAAACATTCAGGGAAGAGCTGACACCGATCCTCCACAAAGTATTCCAGAACATAGAAAAGAACGGCAAGCTCCCAAACTCATTTTACGAAGCCAGCATTACATTGATACCCAAACAGGGAAAAGACCCCACAAGTGTAGAGAATTATAGACCAATATCTCTAATGAACATAGATGCAAAAATCCTTAACAAAATATTGGCCAATAGAATACAAAGGAACATCAAACATATCATTCACCACGACCAAGTAGGATTCATCCCAGCGATGCAGGGATGGTTTAACATCCGAAAATCCATCAATATCATACACCACATCGAGAAGAAAAAGGATAAAAACCATATGATAATATCCATAGATGCAGAAAAAGCATTTGACAACATCCAGCATCCATTCCTAATCAAAACACTCATGAAGATAGGATTGGAAGGTAAGTTCCTCAAGCTCATACAAGCTATCTATGAAAGACCAACAGCCAACATCATAGTCAATGGAGAAAAGACAAGAACAATACCACTGAAAAAGGGTACAAGACAAGGATGCCCCCTGTCCCCTCTTCTATTCAATATCGTTTTGGAGGTCCTGGCTAACAACATAAGACAGCGGAAGGACATCAAAGGGATCCAGTTGGGAGAGGAGGAGGTGAAACTATCGTTATTTGCAGATGACATGATCTTATACATTGAAGACCCCCAAAACTCCACAGTTGGAATACTTACAGCAATAGAGGAATACGGAAGGGTAGCAGGATACAAGATCAATAAACAGAAGTCAGTAGGGTTTCTATACACATCGGACAGGGCCATGGAAGAGGTGATTAAGAGGGAAGTACCCTTCACAGTAGCCAAGAACAAACTGAAATACCTAGGAATATACTTAACAAAAAATACTAAAGACCTATATAAGCATAATTATAAAACCCTATTACAGGAAACCAAAAGTGACCTTCACAAATGGATGAAGCTCCCCTGCTCATGGTTAGGTAGGCTGAACATAGTAAAGATGACAGTTCTTCCTAAAGCACTCTACAAGTTCAATGCTATACCAATCCAATTACCATCAACCTTCTTCAAAGAATTGGAAAAACTGACCACCAACTTCATATGGAGAGGGAAGAAACCCAGAATTAGCAGAGAACTCCTCAAGAAGAAGGACACAATTGGAGGACTCGCCCTGCCTGATTTTAATGCCTACTACACAGCTACAGTGGTCAAAACAGCATGGTACTGGCACAATGATAGACACTCAGACCAGTGGAAAAGAATAGAAAGCCCAAGAGTAAAATCATCAGCATATAGACAACTGATCTTCGACAAGGGTCCCAAAAACGTCAAGTGGGAAGCAGATGCCCTCTTTAATAAGTGGTGCTGGAAACAATGGATATCCACATGTAGAAAGTTGAAACAAGACGCCTACCTCACCCCATGCACAAGAATACACTCAAGGTGGATCACAGATCTAGAAGTCAAACCCCAAACCATCAGGACCATTAAGGAGGGAATCGGGACTAATCTCAGAGCACTGGCCCAGGGAGCACATAGGCTCACTGCAACAGGGAAGGGGACACACACAGGTGATCTGGAAATCGACAAATGGGATCTAATAAGAATAATACACCTGTGCACCTCGAAAGACTTTGCCAAGAGGGTGACAAGGCAACCCACAGACTGGGAGAAGATTTTTAGTAATGACACGTCAGACAAAGGGCTCATTACTAAAATCTACAACACCATCATGACCTGCAAAAAGAGGAAAACAGTTAACCCCCTAAGGAAGTGGGCAAAAGAAATGAGAAGAACTTTCACTAGAGAGGAGATCAATATGGCCAATAAATATATGAGAAAGTGCTCGAAGTCCCTTGCCATGGGAGAAATGCAAATCAAAACAACCATGAGATACCACCTAACACCCCTGAGGCTAGCCCAGATCAGTAAATCAGAGAGCCACAAGTGTTGGAGGGGCTGTGGTGAAATAGGAACCCTCCTCCACTGCTGGTGGTCGTGCAGATTTGTACAGACACTGTGGAAAGCAATCTGGCGATACCTAAAGAAAATGGAAATTGATCTACCTTACGACCCAGCCATCCCTCTACTGGGCATATATCCGGTTGAAGCAGCAAATAAAACACGACCAGTCATATGCGCTCCAATGTTTATTGCGGCACAATTCACAATAGCAAAGACTTGGAAACAGCGTAAGTTTCCATCGATAGACGAGTGGATTAGCAAACTTTGGCACATACACACAATGGAGTATTATGCAGCACTAAAAAGCACCGATGAGCACATGAAACACGTTATTTCATGGGAAGAGCTGGAAGGAATTATGCTAAGCGAGGTAAGTCAGTCCCAAAGGGACAGGTACAACATGAGTCCTCTGAGGTAAGTACAATCAGCATGACAGAAATGGGGCATTAATCCACCCAAGGGGAGGGTATGGCTTATATCTCCACAGGGAAAGTGGGACCAGACTTCAACCCAGTGTCGCAAGGTGTGAATGCAATATCCCGGCGTGGAGGACGGAACCGGTGGAGAGGTCTGGGAGGCAGGCCCCAGCACCATAAATTAAGTGGATTCCTGCCCCTCCCCCGAAAAGAACTTGTTCCAAAGGACGACATTGACCCTGCAGCTATGGGAGATGGACATATTTGATCAGAGCACACGGGAGCAGATGAAGGGGCAGGAGGAGAGAGTGGAGCACAGCCTGGCCCACCAGGCCGTGATGATGATGTTCCTGAGTAGAGCAGCCAGTCCACAGAGAGAACAACATGGCTGGCCCTACTATGAGACATGATGCCCCTCAGTGACTAAGGGCGATACAGGGGACAGCACCGGAGACACAGTGTGGGAATTGCACCTGACCTGATCCCACCACACCGAGGCAATGCACTGGGGGAATGCAGCGGAACAGCAAGGGAATGGAGTGGCAAGGTCCCCAGGGAATGCTGAAAGTGGACTTTGGGGCCAGGGCGTGGTGCCCCAACAGACTGGACTGGAATACGCTCCTAAGGGCCAGCAAAGATCCCTGAACTAACTACAAGCTTTTGTCTTGTGAACTGTTTTGTTCTGTTCTTTTTCAGTGGTTTGTTTTGGTTGTTTTGTTGTCTGGTTGTATACTGTTGCTTTGTGTTCCTCTGTCTAGTTTTCGTGCATGTTAGTGACTCCACAGGTCTGTCTGAATAGGACAGGCTGGATGAACTATCTGGATGAAAAACAACGGGACCGACAGTTCCGGGGGGACTTGGGGTGGGGGGTAGGGGGGGGGTAAGGAAGTGGTGTTAACAAACCCAGGGACAAGGGAAAAACATGGGACCCCAAAGGGTAGAGAAGGGGGAGTGGCAGGCCTGGTGGGAAATGATCAAGGGTAAGGTTGCTTAGAGAAGAGGTATACTCTAGCCCAGGTGGCAATGAAGCATGGTAGTAGGGCAGGAGGAAGGTCAAGGGAGATGGAGGAAAGAGCTAGGAGTCAAAGGGCATTCATGGAGGTCTAGACAAAGACATGTACATGCAAATATATATAGGAGGTTGGGGAAATAGATCTTTGTGTCTATATTTATAGGTCAAGTATTAAGGTGGCGGAAGGACCTTGGGCCTCTACTCAAACACTCCCTCTATGCATGAATACCTTCTTTTATTAAATTGGAACTCTATGATGCTCACTCTCCCGACACAACAGCTGGAGCCAAAATGGGTGAACAAGTAAATGTGGTGAAGAAAGCTGATGGTGCCCGGCTATCAAAAGAGATAGTGACTGGGGTCTTAAAGGCTTGAAGATAAACAAGCGGCCATCTAGCTCAGAAGCAACAAAGTCCACATGGAAGAACACACCAGCCTGTGGGATCGAGTGGTCCCAAAGGGATCAGTTACCAGGCATCAAAGAACAAAAAATCATATCATTGACTGCACACATCCATGATAGGATCGCTGAAGACAAATGGGTGCACAAGCAAATGTGGTGAAGAAAGCTGATGGTGCCCGGCTATCAAAAGAGATAGTGTTTGGGGTCTTAAAGGCTTGAAGGTGAACAAGCGGCCATCTCGCTCAGAAACAAATAAGCCCACATGGAAGAAGCACACCGGCCAGTGCGATCACGAGGTGCCCAAGGGACCAGATATAAGGCATCATGCAAAAAAAAAAAAAAAAGATATAAGTGTGTGTATGTATGTGTATATGTATATATGTATGCGTATATATATATTATATTAAATGAAGGGGGAAGTGCAGAGTGGAGACCCAAGGCCCAAGTGTCGGCCAATGGAGATCCCCTCATAGAGGGGCTTAGGAAAGGAGATGGGTTAATTAGGGTGTGAGGTAGTATCGATGAAGAACACAGCTTTCCCCCAGATCCTGGATGCTTCCTCCCCCCAACTACCATGATCCGAATTCTACCTTGCAGGGCTGGATAGGACAGAGGCTGTGCACTGGTACATATGAGGGTTGGAGATACAGGGAATCCAGGGTGGATGATACCTCCAGGACCAAGGGCGTGAGGGACGATGCTGGGAGAGTGGAGGGTGAGTGGGTTGGAAAGGGGGAACTGATTACAAGGAGCCACATGTGACCTCTTCCCTGGGAGAGGGACAGCAGAGAAGGGGGGAAGGGAGACCCCGAATAGGGCAAGATATGACAAAATAACGAGGTATAAATTACCAAGGGCATATGAGGGAGGGGGGAAAAGGGAGGGAGGGAGGGAAAAAAAAAGAGGACCTGATGCAAGGGGCTTAAGTGAAGAGCAAATGCCTTGAGAATGATTGGGACAGGGAATGTATGGGTGTGCTTTATACAACTGATGTATGTATATGTATGGATTGTGGTAAGAGTTGTTGGAGTCCCTAATAAAATGTAAATGAAGAAAAGAGGAGAAAAAAATGATTAGGGCAAAGACTGTACAGATGTGCTTTATACAATTGATGTATGTATATGTATGAACTGTGAAAAGAATTGTATCAGCCCCAATAATTTGTTAAAAAATAAAAAATAATTAAAAAAAAAATGAAAAAAAAAAAAAAAGAAAATCCAAAAAAAAAAAAAAAAAAATGAGCTGAAACACAGAAAGAGAAACGCACAGGTGGCTACAACAGACCATCAGTGAAAGTACGAATTATAAGGGTAACCGAATCAGATGCTTCGTGCTGAGTGGAATTGATGCATTGGAGAACAACTCTGAAAGGCGGGGGGTGATTAACCACCAACCAAAAGCAAACTGTGAGAGTCAGAGGCTGCATGAAAAGTAGCTCTTATCTTTTGCAGTGGACAGGGCAGGGGCAGTGCATTAATTAATGTGATCTTTCTAGCCCAAATCACTGGAACTCCCCCGCAGTGACCATTGGCTGTGAGACTCTGGGTGAAAAGGATGGGAGGAGACCCTCCCAGGATTCATCTGTGAGCAATTGTTCGCAGGATGCATTGTGATTGCCATCCTTGTGAATATATAACGAGCCCTCGGAGAAGCTGGAGGGACACTGTCACTACCAGCAAGATTTAGGAGCTTGTCATGTTGACTCTGAGATCCCAATTCAGTGAGCCTCTTTGATCCAGAAGACAGCTGCGGGCGGCATGAGGGGGCAGCTGCAGAACCAGGAGTCAAAGCACTCAGCTTCACTCCCCAGCCACAGAAAAAGGAAAGCTTCGTGCCTGAGACAAGGCTGGCTGGAGAAGTGGGGTGTCTCTGGACACTTAATTGGGAGAGCTAGGCTTGCTGTGGAGGTGGAGTTGAGTGCTTTCAGGGTGTGGCTTACTGGAAAGGGCTCTTTCTAGACCAGTGGTTCTCAACCTGTGGGTCGAGACCCCTTTGGGGATCAAAGGACCCTCTCACAAGGGGGGCCTGATTCGTGATAGTAGCAAAATGACAGTGACAAAGTAGCAACAAAAATAATGTTATGGTTGGGGGTCACCATAACATGAGGTACTGTGCGAAAGGTTGTGGCATTAGAAAGGTTGAGAACCGAACCGCTGCACTAGACAGTTAATGGATCCCGACTGACTTGGTGGCAAAGAGTTTGGTTTGCTGTTTGATGAATTACAAAGCTTGAGCTTCATTGCTTTCCAGCTGCCAGGAAAGAACTTTGTAACATGTCCTGACTAAACGACTGTATCCTCAGTATTTCTTACTTGCACTGCAACATAGTAACCTTACTAATAATCCATTCAGTTATGACAATTGTCTATAAATTGTGCATGGTCATTGCAATGGATTATAAAACTCAGTAGCTGGAAAAGTGGATGGAGGACAGAGAACACAGCCTTTTCTGAGAACAGCAAAGAAGCTGATGTAGTAACAGAGGTCCGATGAAGACTGAAGTCTCCACTGAAGCAAGCAAAGGTCCTGGTTGGAATGGAGTGAGGTTCTATGATGTGGAATGGCATCTTGAATCCCCGAGTCTGGAGAAAGGAGTCACTCTCCTCAGTAGACACGAGAACTTGGCCATTGTTTGACGGCAATGCTGCCACCTCTACTTTGCATCCCTCTAAGCATGTAGTCCTGCGCCCTACTTATCCTTCAGATTAATAATTACCATGAAGCCACAATAATAGCTGGACAGTGAAGGACTGATAGTGGGAAAAATGGAAAATATCCAGAAGAAGCTGAATAATGTAGTCAATGTGTATTACCAGGAACTTAGAAATTATGGGTTGAATTGGATCCTGAGTGTGCTGGATAAAGACAAAAGAGAGATGTGTGGATGTCAAAAGAAAGCTGGGTGTGTTAGGTTTTACGTCAACTTCAATGGCCAGGATTCTCAGTAGTTTGTCAGTTGAGGCCTGGCCCATGATGTGATCCAATACGTAATGAAAATGGGCAGTAAAATGTGTTGTTATTATGTTTGGGGAGTAGTACTCAGAAACAACAGACATGTTCTCATGTTTGTGTGGCTCAGACTTTCTGAGTAAGGAAGACAAAATAGCAACTCTAACGGTGATCTCTCCTGGATTCACTTGTGTGCATTCTAAGGCGGTGAGTGGCATCTCTTCCCCTCTCCATGAATTTGCTTACATTCCTGAGCAGTGGTTTCTCCATGAAGGGAGGAGAGCCATATGAAGCAACACCCCCATTACCTCTGATCATAATTCCAGGCACTGAGCCATGGCAGCACTGTTGTGGAAGTCTTAGTTTGCTCCTATAAAGATGTGCCATCTACCAAGGGCTCAAGTAGAAAGCAAATATTTTGAGAATGATGAGGGCAACAAATGCACAAGTGTGCTTGATAAACAATGGCTGTATTTATGGATTTGATAAGAGTTGTACTAGCCCCCAATAAAATTTTTTTAAGATGTACCACCTTGGGAACCCTATATAAGATCACTGTCAGTCAGCACTGAAATAAATGATGGTGTTGAGTTTGGTGACTTTTATTTTAGTTCCCCTGTAGTGCAATAATTGCATGCACATATGAGATCTGGAAGATGTTAGGCTGCACATAGTGCAATTTGATATGAAAAAAGATACTCTGAATAAGTGGTCTATTTTTTGATACAGAAGTCTGATTATAGCTCTCCTTTTGCCTATCTCACATATGTGCATACATGCATACAGGTTGTTGATTTCAGTTGCCAGTAAATCAGTTCTACCTCATAGCCTCCTGATACACAGTACAGCAAAGCACCACCTGGTCATACTCCATCTTCACAATCACTGTTACATTTGAGTCACTGTTGCCATCCTCTTTGTCTATCCAGCTTGCTGAAATTCTTCCTTTTCATTGCCTCTCGACCGACCGAGCATTATGTCCTTCACAGGGACTGGTGTCTGCTGATAATATCTCCAAATTGTATGGGATGAAGACTCACTATCCTTGCTTCTAAGGAGCATTCTGGTTGTATTTCTTCCAAGAGAGGCCTGTTGGTTCTTTTGGCAATCCTGGTAAGTTCAATGTTCTTCACTAGCACCATAATTCAAATGTGTAAGTTCTTCTTTAGCCTTCCTTATTTGGTGTTCAAATTTTACATGCATGTGGAACAATAGTTATGCCAAAATCTTCGCAACTGGACCAATAGGTATCATCACGATACATGGAAGAAAGGTTGAAATTGTCAAGAATTTCACCTTACTTGGATCCACAACCAGTTCTCATGGAAGCAGCGGTCAAGAGAACAAAGACTTGGTGCATTAGGTAAGTTGAAGAGCAAGGATGTTACTTTGAAGAGGAAGGTGCTCCTGACACAAGCCATGGCATTCTCCATTGCATCATATGCATGTGAAAGTTGGACATAGATAAGGAAAACCATACAAGAAATGATGTTTTTGAATTGTGATGTTAGAGAGGAATATTCAAAGTACCCCGAGTGGATTCCAAGGGTGCAAGTAGAAAGAAAATGTTTTGAAAATGATGATGGCAACATATATACATATGTGCATGACAACAATGCATGTATGTATGGATTATAATAAGAGCTGTAAAGGCCCAATAAAATGATGAGGGAAAAATACAAATTGATCTGTGTTGGAAAAGATGATGACATAGTGACATAGAAGCAAGGATGCCAAGATTTTGTCTTATATACTTTGTATATATTTTCAGGAGAGACCAGCCCCTAGAAAAGGACATCATTTTGGGTAAAGTGGAGGGTGGTAAATTAAGGAAGGCCCTCGACAAGATGGATTGACACAGTGACTGGGCTCAGGCATCAGAATCAAGTGAGATCATCCAGTGTTTCATGGTTTTGTGCATATGGTCTCTATGGGTTGGAGCTGACTCCGTGCCACTTAACAACAGTGAATCACCAAGCCGGAATCTGCCAGCCACTTAATAGGAGAAAGATAAGACTTCTACCCTTCTAAAGGGGGCCAATCTTAGAAACCTGCAGCAGCACTTCTACCCTGTCCTATAGGGTTCTTATTAGAAGGAACCAACTTGATTTTGGGTCAGGTGCACCTCAGCCCTCAAAGTACCCTCAAAGTCTTGCTTTTCAAACCTTTAAATAGGTCTTTTCCAGCAGAATTAGTCCATGCAATGAGCCCTTTGATCTCTTGAATGATGTTTCTATAAGCATCGATAATGGATCCAAGAAAGACATCCAGGAAGCACATTTATATACGTTTTTGTTATAATGTTGAGAAAAGTACAACATAACAAAACACTGCAAGTCTTCAGTCATTCTTGTAACTGTTGTGTTCTTGTAACTGTTGTGTTCTTGTAACTGTTGTGTTCTTGTAACTGTTGTGTCCTTGTAACTGTTGTGTCCTTGTAACTGTTGTGTCCTTGTAACTGTTGTGTCCTTGTAACTGTTGTGTCCTTGTAACTGTTGTGTTCTTGTAACTGTTGTGTTCTTGTAACTGCTGTGTTCTTGTAACTGTTGTGTTTCGCTCCTTGTTGGGGTCATTCTGTTTATCCAGCACTTTGGGGTCTTCCCCTTTTTACGGCCTTTCTCCTTCACTTAGCATGACGTCTCCAGGCACTTGTCTTTCCTGATAACCTACTCAAAGTATATGGGACAAAGCCTCATCATCCTTGCCTCTAAAAGCACTCTTTCAAGAGAGATTTGGTTTTGCTTGGGAAGTTCATGATACTTTCAAAATTTTCCCCCAGTATCACATTTCAAATGCATCAATTTTTCTTTCATCTTCCTTATTCAATGTCCAATATTCACATGAATATTAGGCAACTGAAAATACCATGGTTTGGGTTGGAAATACCTGTCAGGTTCTCTCCAGCATCACAACAACATGCAAACCAACACAGTCTGACAAACAAGTGGTTTCTCTAAGTGGCATGCCTAAGCCTGGTCAATAAAACACAAGTGAGCATCTTCCTGGCTTTCTCTGAGTTCAGCCATGATCCCGTGATGTCCCTGTGCCATGTTGGTTTTGAATCCTGTATGATTTGCTGGCAGCTCCTTGCTGGCATATTGCCCCAACTATCATCAAATGATCCTTAGCAGAAGTTTACTTACATATGATGTTGTTTTATATGAGCGATAAAGAAATAAATTCTTTTAGAAGGATTACTTCTAAAGATGTCACAATGTCTGCCTTCCAAAGTCCATTACCACTTTATTATCACGACTGTCAACCACCTTTCCCCTCCTCAACTTTATCCCTCAGGTCTCAAGTTTTCACAATTCACTGCAATGTCTCACTGAACTCAGGAACCCTCAAGGAAGTGGCTCCAGGAGTGTGGATGCCAGCATGTCCAAGAACTAGAGGCGAAATAGAGGCAAACCAGACACAGGATTCTGAGTGAAAGCGCAAAGATTTTCAAAATTGCTGTGGTCAAACTGGTTCCCTGGGTCCTAGGCTAGCAGACTCCCTAGGGTGTTCCAAGCATCTGATTGGTGCTCATCACTAATCTGCATGAGGGTTCTGGCGTGTTTATTCAGGAAGCCAGGCTGACAAAGATGGTCCCATGTCTAAGTTTTTGAGGGGACTCGCTTTGTCCTGAGTCAAAAGTTAGGTAAGGACACGTCGCTCATTGTTCACTGTGTGCGTCCTGAGTGGGCCAGGGTTAGTCTCAGCCGACTCCACTACCCAAGCCACCTGATTTTTGGCTTGTTTTGTTTCCCCAGTTAAGCAGATAGCTGTCAGTTTGCCTTACTAAAGGAGCAGATGTAAAAAATGACAGCTAATACACCCAAGGAAATCAGTAGCGGTGACTTGAATCACACCCTCTAGTAACGTTGGAATTGCAAAAACATCCGCCCTTAATCTTGCCTAAAAGCACAATAGGTAATTCCTGTTGGAAGAGGATTATATCCACAGGTGTAGAGGCTAAAATTTATAATATGTCAATAACCAGAGGCTTGTGGGTAGTAGGGCCATATAAAGTCATTAACTATACTGCAGGGAAGTTTTAAAACTTTCATGGGATTTTTTGTCATTATCTTTCAATAACATTTTCCATGAAAATTTTAATGCCCCTCATACAATCACACGCACACACACACACACACACACTCATGCTCACACGCATGCTCATACACCCACACACACGCTCACACACACGCGAATAACTGCCATGGAGCTGACTCCGTACAATGGGAAAACAATGTTGTCTGGTCTGTGTCATCCTCATGTTCACGTTTTTCAATCCAGCTGTTACAACGATCTTTCTTCCTGAAGGTCTCTCGTGCTTCTTGGCCTTCTCCTTCACCAGCACATTATTTTGATGATTGTCCTTTCCAAGGACACTTCCAAAGCAAATGAGTCAGACGGTATGCTGCTGTGCCCACAGGTTTTCACTCGGTATTATTGAGAAGCAGATGCCAAGCTTTTCTTCTCATCCGTCTTCAGCCGGAAGAGCTCCTCCAGTGGATCCACCATGGGTGACACTGCGGTGCTTGAACTATCAACAGTACAGGTTCTAATATCACAGCAACACGTCAGCCACCAAAGTAGGATGAGTTAAAAGATCAGTTTTATATGCTGTGTATACTTAGATTGATATATTTGTATCCAGAGAGCTGTGTATGCAATATGTATATCACTCTTACTCCCACTGACGTCAAGTCAAATCTGACTCATAACAACCCGATAGGACAGAGTAGAACTCCCTCTGTGGGTTTCTCAGACTACAGATCTTCATGGAAGTTGAAAGCCTCACCTTTCTCCTACAGAGTAGTTAGTGGTTTTAAACTGCTGAACTTGGGGTTAGTAGCCCAACACATAGCCTACTTTGCCACCCAAACTCCATAGTTTTATAGGACGGGGTACCCCCCAATTTTTTTTGAAAGCTACGTGTTTAAATTTTTTTCAAATCACCCAGTGGAACTTTTTCTTGTGTTTTATTTTTTTGGTACCCTTTAGTATATATAGTTGTATATATAAAACAATATATAGTTTCAAGTTATATATATACTTACACATAGTTATCTTGATATATGAATGTATACATAATTAGTTTGCAAGTAAAAGGTCAGATTCTATAGATTAGCGATTAAAAACAAGACCCGATATTTTTGGCAAGAAAATAGATCATGTGGGATTTGGGGCAGGTCCTTTTAGGAGAGGCACAGCACAAACCTCAAAGATTTTGGACCAAGATCACATCATCTGTAGCACAGAATTTAACACCCTTAAAAAACGCTCTGGATTTGCTCTTTAGCACATGGAGATTTAGCTGTTTGGTATAACTCATGAAAGAGCATGAAAATTTTACCAAAAGGCAGAATAATAAGGGTTGAAAGTGACAGTGAAAAGCATAGAATAATCAGTCCCTACCTCTCAACTGTGACAGAAATATTATAAACAAGTATATGCAATTTTTCTTGAAAGAAGAAAAGGTTAATTAAATCTTCAAGGGGGGATATAATTCTGTTTAAAGTCAGAAGTATTCAAAGTATTTTGTAAAGAGTTAGATTAGCTGTGGAGTTTATTAGTCTTGGACTGGGAAACTTCTAGAGGAAGTTAAGAACAGAAGATCAGTCAGGAAGCAGAAGTATGTGATATTGCTATAAATATAAGGCATTGCATCAATTATATTTGAGTGGTGATTGAGAAAAGTAAGGATAAGAGGCAGGATGACTCGGGATTCTAAAGTGGCATTCGTGCAAACAAAAGATAAACCTGTGGTCCATTCAAGATTTAAGTCTCACCTGGTGGAGAGGTCGAAGGGGAGAGGTTTCTAAAGGGCTGAGACTGACAGTGGTGACAAGCAAAGTAGTGGGAAGCAGGGCTCATCTCTGTGATGGACAGAAGTTCACCTGTTTATTGTGTTCTACCTCAAATTGTTTATTTTCAGAGAAAATATGTGAAATTCTAGGAACTGCCAAGCTCACACCCTGTGGTAGTTATACAATCTGGTGTCAATGTGAGAGGATTATGAGAGAAGGGGTGGAGTCTGGCCTGCCAATCAGGATAAAACCGACACATGTCCTTCTCCTGAGAATTCTGGGAACTCTGGCATATTTCCTCTTTGGATATGGGAAACACTTTCTCTACTCCCTTGGAGAGTCTCTACTGACAAGACCTATGGCATTACACTGACAGACCCTGTGCCCTGGAGACCCATGCCAGCGCTGAGATGCTTACAACAATGCCACTGGATCCAAAGACTTTGCACCCACTGGCCTGTGATTGTCCTGCTTTGGCGTCAGCATGTGTTTCGTGAATTTGAAGAGGACTTTATAGGTTGGTATTGGACATATGGGCTAATATCAGACTTATGGACTTGATCTGGACTGGGTTGGGATATTGTCTCAATATTCAACTGCTCTTGTATATAAAGCTTTTTCTTATACACATATGAGTTTCTATGGATTTGTTTCTCTAGTCTACCCAAACTAACACGCACACCCCCTTTTAAGCATAAATGATTCTTCTTATACCAGTGTAACAAAGACAAACAAACCTCAGTTGATTGGCCATTGAGCAAAAGTAACTATGACTTGGCATAAATGAAGAGACCCACACCACATGGTAATAAAGATAACTCAGTTGGATTCTTTGGGAAGTATGAGAGATCTATGAGAAAAGGAACTAATATTACTTGTTCTTATTATGGTACTTTTATAAGATCGATTACTTAACTAGCCTCCCGGGTCTTCTAACAAATCCTATTGTACTCAAAGACAATAAGCCAGAGCATACACTGTACTGTAACACTACATACTCCATCTCCTTATGTGCCTACTGTACATAGAGGTGAATTTGCATCACTATTTTCCTCATTCATAAAAGCCATTTTGATGTAGTTGCTAAGATTTTCTGAATGCTTAAAATGTGCCAAGCACTGAGCTGTGTTTTTTGCGTCTTTCATGATTTAACTTTTGATAACTCAATTTGGTTGGTCTTAAAACTTATGTCACTGAAAAGGAAACCAAGTTAAAAAAAAAAGCCAAAAAATGAAATCACACAATTGTTGATGGGGGCGCTATTCCAATGTCAGGTGGGAGATCTTAAAGGGTATGCAATACACCACGTGCCACACAGTGCTTTACCTCAACTTTCAATCTGCTTAGTCCTTTCATCCCTTCACTAGCTCTCTGTACGGAGTTTGGATAAATCATGTTTGGGATAAGTGAAGTGTTAGACAGGCCTAACCAAGGAGTTAAGAAGGGAACATGTGTTCATGTAAATGGTGCCGATTCATCGTGAAAGCACGTGAGAGTGCAGGGTGGCTAAGGCTTGGTGACATAGACTCCTTATTCACTTAAGTCACAGGGAACTAAATATAATCTGACACTGTACATAAAGAGTATAATGACATCTCATAGTTATTCAAAGTCTCGCTCCCTCACTGAAGGACCAGGAAATGTCCTTTGGGGTCATTATGGATGTCCTCTTTGTTTTCCTTCTGACCTTTAGTAGACATTCCATAAATATTTGCTATGGAAATTGATTTAAAGTCCATATTCCTCTAGAAAATCCCTAAAGGTCCAGGGGGAAAAAAAAGTGCTCTTATGGAATGGAAACCAGTCTGACTGCACGGAACAACAATTTTAACAGGACGGTAGGGTGACAGCAAACCGTCCTAGTGTTGTGATGATCAATGTGATTATCACATTTCCCAAGTAAAGCACTTCTGCTTATTTTACAGAAATTAAAAATAAAAAGCCTTGGAATTATCTGACTGCAAAAATGCCTTTTCTTCCCTGGGACACGCAAATGAGTCCTTGGAAACATCTCTGCTTCTTTTCCTGCTGTGCTGTGTCATCATCCGTCATTCAGAGAATCAGGCGACAGTGTCAAAGTGAAACAAGAAAGGAGGAGGTGCAGGAGATAGATGTGCAAATTTAATCTGAGCTCAATGGCTGAGGGGCAGGGTGACCTAGACAAGGATATGCTTTACATCTTTATGTGACAATGGCTCCTTAATGCTGTAAGTACAGGTTTCCCGTTGAAAAAAATGCGTACTTCAGCACAGATGAGAGACCTTCAAAAAGTCCATCGAAAATGCAATTAACAGCATTTGATGCTACATATAAATATTGCAATGATCTTTGAGATCCACCCACCTTCCAGAGAAAGGAAACTGATGCAGAAAGAATCAGAACAGGCAACTCAGAGACTATGGACGCAACTTCCTCTTTCAGCTAAGGCTCTCTGCCTTAAACAACCTGCATCTAAAATGAAATGAAAAAGCACACTATAGTACCTGTATGGTAATTGCACAAAAATTGTTAACTCCTTTACCTAATTCATATTAAGAAATCAAAACTACAGTGGAATACACTTTTATTGATATCTATATCTGTATTGCTTATAATATTAACTGGTTATAGTAATTATGCATGGCATTGCAATTGGAAAAATTGGGTAGGAGGCACACAAGATATCTCAGCATAGTTTCTTACAAGTACTTGCGTGTTTAAGATTATTTTAAAATGCAAAAGCTTATTTGGTAAAAGTTTTGCAGTGAGACATAAAAGAACCTAACTTGACACAATGTTAGAGTTGGAGGAGGTTTGGGAAATTCAATAACTCAGTCCCCATAATTTTACTAATATTAAAATTGTAATATAAACATGCTAGGTTACTTGAAGTTAGTAGCATAAAACCAAACCAAACACATAGCCATTGGGTTGATTCTGACTCACGGCACCCCTCTAGGACAGGTTAGAACTGCCCCTGTGGGTTTTGAAGATTGTAACTCTTCACAAAAGCAGAAAGTCTCTTCGTTCTCCCTTGGAGCAGTGGGTGGTTTCAGACTGCTGACGAGGATTATAGCCCAACTCCTCAGCAAAATATCACTCAGCTCCCAGTTCCCCATTCTGTGATCTACCTCGAAGCCTATTTTTGAAGGAGGCTTCTTGACTCCTATGGACTCCATGCTAGTCTACCTCTGAGATTTGCTCCATTTGTTATCTACAGCCTTTTTAAAGATGACTATTTTTTTTTAATTTTAACAATTTATTAGGGGCTCATACAATTCTTATCACAGTTCATACATATACATACATCAATTGTATAAAGCACATCTGTCTTTGCCCTAATCATTTTTGCCCTAATCATTTTTGCCCTAATCATTTTTTTCTCCTCTTTTCTTTTTTTACATTTTATTAGGGACTCATACAACTCTTATCACAATCCATACATATACATACATCAATTGTATAAAGCACATCCATACATTCCCTGCCCCAATCATTCTCAAGGCATTTGCTCTCCACTTAAGCCCCTTGCATCGGGTCCTCTTTTTTTTTTCCCCTCCCTCCCCATTCCCCCCTCCCTCATGTGCCCTTGGTAATTTATATCTCGTTATTTTGTCATATCTTGCCCTATCCGGAGTCTCCCTTCCCCCCTTCTCTGCTGTCCCTCTCCCAGGGAAGAGGTCACATGTGGATCCTTGTAATCAGTTCCCCCTTTCCAACCCACTCACCCTCCACTCTCCCAGCATCGTCCCTCACACCCTTGGTCCTGAAGGTATCATCCACCCTGGATTCCCTGTACCTCCAGCCCTCATATGTACCAGTGTACAGCCTCTGTCCTATCCAGGCCTGCAAGGTAGAATTCGGATCATGGTAGTTGGGGGGAGGAAGCATCCAGGATCTGGGGAAAGCTGTGTTCTTCATCGGTACTACCTCGCACCCTAATTAACCCATCTCCTCTCCTAAACGCCTCTATGAGGGGATCTCCATTGCCCGACACTTGGGCCTTGGGTCTCCACTCTGCACTTCCCCCTTCATTTAATATGGTATATATATACATATACATATACACATATATACACATACATACACACACTTATATCGTTGTTTTTTTTGCATGATGCCTTATATTTTTTTCTGAACAAACGTTGTGATCCTTTTTAATAAATAGAATCTCTTAAAATCCCTTGATGTTACATTTTCAGAAAGCATCTTTCAACAAATTACATGGGAATTCCAGAAACATGCTTGAAGACGGAGCTGGGATTAAGGTTTCCTGCTGTCAATTTTCTGTGACTGTCATCTGACAGAAATGCCTTCAAGAGCACAAATAAATAGGGTTTACTGTTTATGGAACAATGAAGCGGCTGTCCATCTTCAGCTTTACCCAAGGTGGTGTACAAATCTGCTGATAGACATATCATCTCATAAGCATGTGACGTTGGACATTGAAAGACGAAGACTGAAGAAGAGTCAATGCATTTGAATTGTAGTGCTGGAGAAGAAGATTGACGCTACCATGAGCCCCTGTAAGAAGGCACAAAGTTGTCTTGGAAGAAGTGCAGCTAGAATTCCTGAGAAGCAAGGAGGGCAATCTCTCATCTTACATAGCTTGGACGTGTAATCAGGACCGATCAATGCCTGGCGAAGGACAGCCAAATAGAAACAAAGTCCTTGAGGAAAGGGATGGACACCGTGGCCGCAACCTTAGGCTCCACCCCAAGAGCACTTGTGGGGGTGGGCAGGTCAGGCCCTGGGGCATGTCCTTTCTGTTGGGCAGAGGATCCAGATCAGCCGGATGGCTCTCAACAATGATACACAATATATCAATCCCCTCATTCTCTTGGATATGATGGACAGAAAAGATTTAACATTCAGTAATAAAATATACTGTAGATGCAAGTTGTGTGTTTTTATTTTAATAAATCATTTTATTGGAGGCTCTTACAGCTCTTATAACCATCCATATATCCATTGTGTCAAGCACATTTGTACTTATGTTGCCATCATCCTTTTCAAAACATTTTATTTCTACTAGAACCCTTGGTATAAGCTCCTCTATTTTTCCCCTCCCTCCCCCACTCTCCCACCCTCATGAACTATTGATAAATTACAAATTATCATAATTTTCATATCTGACACCATCCAGTGTCTTCTGTTTAGGTCAGTTGAAATACTCCAGACATAGAAGTGCACATAGAATGCTCACATCAACAAACCAAGTCTTTTTTTCAGAGCTTGTTAAAGCACGGGAGTCCTTCATCATCATAGTCCAGTGGAGGAAAAAGGTTTCAGGTGTGCTCTGAATAGAGGCTGTCTGCAGGGGGAGGCTAGAGGTGGGGTGTTATGGACTGAATTTTTACCCTCTTGCCAAAAATATATATGCTGAAATCCTGACCCCTATAAATATAACAGTTGAGGAAAAGGGTTTTGGTGTTAATGGGGCCATAGCAAAATAAGGTGGATCCTGAACTTAATTATTAAATGGAAAAGACTTGATACAAAACACTCAGAAAGGGTAGACAGAGGGTATTTGAAGACCTGTTTACAAGCAAGAGTCACCAACCTATAATAGAAACTAAAAGAGAGGCTACACAAAAAATTGCTTTGGCTGAAAACTTGATTTTCAGCCTCCAAAATTATGAGAAAATGCTTATCTGTCCTTTAGAGCCCCCAGGTGTGTGACATTTTGTTACAGTAGCTCTTGGAAATGGAGACAGGAGATACACACAAGATTTCCTATGGGATTGAAATCATATTTGGTGTTCCCTGGTGCATCTTACATTGGAAGTAGGAGAGTCGAGTCAAAGAAGCCATCAGTTTCTGAAACAAGTACTGGCCATTTTGAGGACATCATTGCAGGATATATATATAATTGTCCCATTGTTCCCTTATATGTTCCGTCTCTCCAAGGATAATAAGGACTTTTGATGTAATATGTATTCTGAGACGCCAGAGAACTGGCTCTCAAAAGGTGATATTTCTTTGTTTAGCTTTCAGTTCTAGATTGTTACCATTAATTATTCTTCCTGTTTGGTGTGTATTAATATAAATAACTTCGGAAGAGGATTTTATTGGTAATTTTTTGTAATGTTTAACATAGTTTTCCAATAGAAAAACAACTAAAATCAGCATCTGTTAAGTCACAGCAAAATTACATTATGTTGGAAGAAACATTAAGCTCCTGAGAATGAAGGGTTAGTTTTGGTGACTACTGCAATGGGAACTTAAGCACACTTGAGAAGGGCACCATCACTGCCACTGAGCCAGGTTAGATGCACAGTGGTCCTCTATAGGGTTTCTGTAGGGGAAAAAATGACATAGGTGTCAATCTAACCTCTTCAAGCTCCCAAGTCTGATTATCAGAATGTCAAGGTCAGAAATCCCTCCACCCTCTGTCTCCTTTTACCCTCATCTAAAATCAACCATTCACCCACAGTACTGTGCCTAGCTGATGGGTTTGTTTGCTCATTCATTACAGTGACTACACAGAACTCATAAACAATATTCTTGATTATAGGCTTTATTAAATAAGTTAACTTGTTACAGTCCAGATATACAATTCAGGTAAGAAAGGTTCAAAAGACAGGTGTTCAGATGTGGCAGCTTGTTCTTCCTGGCTCTCAGACACTTGGCCTAGTCTGCATCCTGCTTGGGCAATGTAATAAAGCTCTTTTAGAACTGCCAACAGTATTCAAAGGGCATGCTACTCCACTATAAGTTTCAACTAGAAAGCCCAGCTCCAACTCCTTGGATGAGCAAATCTAGCTCTCCCAATTAAGTGCCCAAAGACACCCACTTCAAAAGCCAGCCTCCTACCCAAAGCGCTCGGCATCATTTGATCTGTGGCCTGGAAGCCCACCTTTCTGTCCCATCTCTACATTCTGGGTCTACTGTTTCCGCTTCTCCTCTGCCTTTACTCTGGCGTCAAACTGTCTTCAATACAGGATGATCTTGGGGTCCAAAGAATTAGCCCTACTCCAGGATCTTTTCTCTTGGTAGTAAAACTCCCCCTCCTACTTCTGTGATTGCCAATTTTATACCCAGTACGATGGTAATCACAATTAGCCCAGTTAGCATCTATGCGCCAATGAATCCTATAATACAATCAGTAAATTCCCTCACCTTCTTACCCAGAAATTCCCTCACCTTCTTTCCCAGAATCATCAGGAAAGTGAAGGCTGTTTTGTGGAAGTAACAGAAGTTATCATTTAGGAAAGCCATAATAAATCATTGATACATTTCAGTAAATATTTTTGGGAGCAGACAGCCTTATACTCCTCTTGAGGCACAGAAGATGGATTTGGTCTGGCAAGCTAGTGGTTACTAGTCCAATGTTTATATGATAGGGCCACTAGTCTTCTTGCCGTGATGATGGAAATGGGCACAGTAAATCACACTGGGGAGAGAAAAGTAAAAATAATTAATAGAAGAACATGTTCATTGCATAGGAGATAATGCAGAAACTTGGAATAAAGTGAGTGTTGCAATTAAACCAGTCAGGTGATTTTGGCTTGCTTTTTTCCTTTGGTTCTCTCCACCTGAGAAATGTCCAGTGTGTTTTGCCCTTTTACTTCTCTAGTTCCAAGTCTTTGTAAATGTCATTACAATACTTTGCTTCATCTTCTTTTATTTAATGCTTTTACTGGGGACTCTTACATCTCTTATCACAATCCATACATTCATCTAGTGTGTCAGCACATTTGCACATATGCTGCCATCATCATTTTCAAAGCATTCTCTTCCCTCTTGAGCCCCTGATGTGTTACCCATTTCTTTCCCCCTCCCTCCCCCACCTACCCTCCCTCATGAACCTTTGATAAGTTATAGATTATTATTTTAATAGCTTACATCATTCTCCATCGCCCCTTACCCACTTCTCAATTGTTTGTCCCCTTGGGAAGGGTTTCTAGTTTGATCCTTGTGATTGATTTCCCTTTCTCCCCACACCTTCCCCTAATCCTCCTGCTATCTCTACTTTCATTGTTGGCCATGAGGGGTTTATCTATCCTGGATTCCCTGTGTTGTATGCTCTTATCTGTAGCAGTGTGCATGTTCTGGTCTAATCCAATTTGTAAGGTAGAATTGAGGTCATGATAATGGGGGGGAAGGAAGCACCAAAGAACTAGTGGAAAGTTGTGTGTTTCATCTCTGCTATACTGCACCCTGACTGGCTCATCTATTCCCTGTGACCCCTCTGTGAGGGGATGTCCAATTGTCTACAGATGAGCATTGGTTCTCTACTCCATGCACCCCTACCACCCCACCACCATTCACATTGGGTAAGATTTTGTTCTGGTTCTTAGATGCCTGGCACTTGATCCCATCAACACCTCCTGATCACAGAGACTGGTGTGCTTCTACCCTGTGGGCTTTGTTGCTTCTCAGCTAGATAGCCACTTGTTTATCTTCAAGCCTTTAAGACCTCAGACACTTTATCTTTTGATAGCCAGGCACCATCAGCTTTCTTCACCATATTTGCTTATGCACCCACTTTGTCTTCAGTGATTGTGTCAGGAAAGTAAGCATCACAGAATGCTGGATGGTTAGAACAAAGTGTTTTTGTATTGAGGGAGTACTCGAGTTGAGGCCCAAGGTCTATCTGCAACTGTAATTCTTCACGTATAGATATAAGTACATACTTCTATTTCCCCTCTCATTATATAAATGTATATATACACATATATATATTTATATGTGTATATGCCAGTATTTAACCTCCATAAATGTCCTTTACCTCCTGATTCTTTTCTCTATTTCCATTTACTTTCATCTTGTCTTGTTTGGGCTTCATTTGGGTTTAGTAATTCCTTGATTACGCCCTTGACTACGCCCCACTATGGATCCTACACCTTTCTCTCCATTGATTTCAGTTGACTTGTTCCATTGTCCCTGGGCTGATCCCCCACCCCACCACCCCCCTCCTTTCTACACCTCCTCTTCTTTTATCACCCACCCCAGAACCATTGTTGCCATTCTTTTCATCTCTGAATTATTTATCCTCCAACTTATCTAGCTAGACATGCATACACAATAGTAACCACAAAAACCAGGCAAAGTCAAATAAAACAATAAAGAAAGTCAAAACCAACAAAACAATAAAATAAGAGCAAATAAAGGAACTGATTACAAGGATCCACATGAGACCTCCTCCCTGGGAGATGGACGGCAGAGAAGGGGGGGAAGAGAGACTCCGGATAGGGCAAGATATGACAAAATAACAATCTGTGGATTATCAAGGGCTCATGAGGGATGAGGGAGCGGGGAGGGAGGGGGAAAAAAAAGAGGACCTGATGCAGAAGGCTTAAATGGAGAGCAAATGCTTTGAGAGTGATTAGGGCAAAGAATGTATGGATGTGCTTTATACAGTTGATGTATGTATATGTGTGGATTGTGATAAGAGTTGTATGAGCCCCTAATAAAATGTAAGAAAAGAAAAAAAAGAAAATGATTATGGAAAAGAATGTACAGATATCCTTTATACAATTGATGTATATATATGCATGGATTGTGGTAAGTGTTGTATGAGCCCCTAATAAAATGTTTTTAAAAAAAACAACAAAAAGAAAGCTACTGACAAAAACGGAAAAGCCTATAAACAGTTCAAAGTCTGTTTGTTGACCTTTATCAGTGTTTTCCAGGCGAGTCTGATGGGGTGCCACACTCTGTCTCCAAAGTCTATTATTGATATTCCCTGGGGATTTCATCACTTTGCTCCCTTTCCTGCTCTATTGCATATTCTTAGTGTTTCGCCCCAGCGTGATAGGGTCAGATTGTGCACAATTCCCACACTGTGTCTCCAGTGTTGTCCCTTGAAGTACTATGATTTAGTGAGGGACTTCGTGTCTTGTGGTGGGGCCAGCCCTATGGTCCTCCCCGTGCGTTGTCTGCTTAGAGCAGGAACATCATCCTTGGGGCTTGGTGGGCCAGGATGTCTTCCTCTCCCTCTCCATCCTTTTTCATTCTCCCGTGTGCTCTAATCGGATGCACCCCTCTCCATAAACTATAGACCCAGTGTTGTCCTCTGAAGTGCATTCTTCTGAGTGGGGGTGGAGGGTGTCCAGATAATCGTGATTGGGGCTGGCCCCACAGAGCTCACTATTGGTTCCCTGGTACAGGCTAGGATGTGATATTTGTGTCTCGGTGCATTGGGTTGAAGCCTGGTCTTTTTCTCCCTTTCCTGTGGAGATATAAACAATACCATCCCCTTGGGTGAGCTAGTGCCCTGCTCCCCCAATCCATGTCTTTTTTAACTCTCTTTGTTTCCCCCTCTTATTTCGTTGGTTACCGTATATATCCCTGGATTGGGTTTGGTCCTGGACCTCACCCCAGGGATGTATGTATATAGTAGTTTTCCCCCTATGCCCTGTTTTTTTTTTAAGCTTACTTCAGTGGACTTGTCCTTTTGTGCTGGGATTACTTCACTTAGCATGATTTCCTCCAGTTCTTCCCATGCGGCGATGTGCTTCATGCGTTCATCACTGCTTTTTAGGGATGCATAGTACTCCTTTGTATGTATGTGCCACAGGTTTTTTTGATCCATTCTTCTTTTGATGGAAATTTGGGTTGTTCCAACTTCTTGCAATTGTGAACTGTGTGTGCTGCAGTGAACAGTTCAGCAGCACAGATGTCTGCCCATGGTTTGTTTCTTGCCTCTTCTGGCTATATGCCCAGTAGGGGGATATCTGGGTTGTATGGTAGCTGCTTCATCTTCTTGAGCTTCTCTTTGAAATTTCCTGTTCAGTGTCATGTTTTATGACCTTCAATTTTCCTAGATTCATACTTTTTGACCTGCTCCTTCCAATTACTAATTCAAATATTTCCAATTACTAATGGATGTTTGAAAGTTTCTTCTTATTATGAGCCGTGCCGCATCAGCAAATGAAAGTTCCCAAGCTTTTATTCCACCCACAAAATTAAGGTGAATTCTACTTTGAATAGGCAGCTCCTATCTGTCATATTGTGAGTTCTTTCCAACTGAACCTCAATGATCAGAACACACCATTAGAACAAGTGTCAACTGTAGAAAAGACAAATTTCTCATATATCTGCTCAAACTGAAGCAGAAGAAAATTACAAGCATATACGAGCCTGTGACAGACTTGAGCATATGTCATCTGAATTTATAAACCATCTAAAGTTCTTAACACACTGAGCACTAATACTGAAGACCAGACAAGCCATGGGATTACGTCAAAATCATCATACATGAGGAAAGCAAAGGGACCTTAAAAGAAAGAAAGAAAACCCTGAATGAATGTCAGAAGAAGCTATGAAATTTGCTCTTGAAAGAAGAGTAGTTAAAGCTAGCAGATTACATGATGAAGCAAAAGAGATGGACATAAAATCTTAAAAGATGGCCTAGGAAGACTAAATATTATACTGAAATGAACAAATATTTAGAATTAGAACACGCTTGAAATTTCTGAAATTTTTATTTTCAATCCTAATATTGACGTAAACTACGGGCAAAATATTGAAGGACACAGGGAGTTTTGAAAGAAATGGAAGGACTACCCAGCTATTTATCAAAAAGTATTGGCCAATGTTCAATAAATTTAGGAGGCTCATGATCAAGAACTGATGGGATCAAACGAATAGTTTTAAACTGAGCTGATAGCATGGATTAAAACAAAGCTTTAGGAATTGTCAAAACATCAACAGATTTTTTTCAACACATGAATGCAAAACTAAAGTTACTTACTTGCTAATGGCCAAGAAATGTGGAAGATGGCGACAGGAGTGGAGTACATCTCTTCAATGGACTGGAAGAGTTCCATATGAATGTTCGTTGCAAAGAAAGGTGATCCAACAGAATGTGCAAACTGAAGAGAATTAAAAACTGGTTGCAGCATTACATTCACATGGGACTTCCAAGTACTGAAGTTGGATTTGAAGAGGATTAGAATGAGGAATGTCATTGTCATAGTTGGCAGATCCAAAAATGTTTTCCTATGTTTTATTAACTACTTACGGATGTTTGAATATGTGGATCTAGACAAATTATGGATAATAGTGTAAATAACAATAATTTCAGAAAACTTAATTATGCTCATGGGGAACCTAAACATACAGTGAGAGGTACTATTTTTTTAATCAAGACAAGAGAATGCTGTTTAGATTAATATCTGTAAAAGTGTTTGTATTGGATAATGTACTGTTGTAATTCATGAGGATTTCATTGGTTAATGTTTAGAAGTGGATCACCAAGCATTTCTTAGTCTTTGTTGGTCTAACGTGGCACAGAAATCTCCAGCTCATAGGTGAGCCGAAATCTAGTGGCATAACTTCTAGTAACACATAAAATCTACAATACGGCAAACTGAAAGATAAACGGTGATTTATCTTCTATACGGTAAATTAATTAAAAATATGATCATTAGTCTGTTTAAATTTTAGGTACCATTTTACGTTAGATTTTCTATTGCTTATTTTTCTAATGATATTTTTTAAATCTCTTTTATGAATTTTATCTATTTCCTTCAAATGACTTGCAAATTTTACATCTAATATTAGTCAAAAGATTAAGTAATTGAAGATTAATATTAGTCATCCGTATGTATATGTCACTTTATCACCCTGTGGCAGCTTGAAAATCACTCTGATTCCAACATTGTCGCCAATATCTCAAGTTTCAGTGGAGCTTCCAGACAAGGATAGAGTATGAAAAAGACTGGTGACCTTTAAAAAATTAGCCAATGAAATACGTGGACATCCACTGCACAGTGTCTCAGATGCCACCGGAACAGGAGCCTCCCGGGTTGGAAAAGCAATCAATGTTCAAGCAAGTTGTGGTTTGCGGCAATCACTTCAGCTCCCATTCACAGAGGCCATCGAGCAACAGGACGCAGCAGCGCACAGTCCTGGACCAAACGTTTGTTGCACGCAATCCCATCACCTTTGTCAGTCCATCACCTCGAGACTTCCTCTCTGAGACAGTAGAAACCGACTCCTCGCAGTGCCATTTTTGCTCTTTCACCCTTCAAAGAGGCCTGTGCCACGGATTTACCACATGAAAAACCTTGTTTCATTTCTTAACTACTGCTTCTCTGAGCATGAATTGTGAATACAAATGAAATAAAATAAAATCCTTGGTAACTTCCAGATTGTCTCCATTCATCGGGAGGTTTACTGTCTATAATGAGCCCTAGTGGGCTAATGAGTTACAGAATCGGCTGGTAACCACAAGGTCAGCAATGATAAACCACCAGCTGCTTTGCGGAAGAAAGATGAAGCTTTCTACTCCCTTAAATATTTACAGTCTTATAAACCCACAGGGGGCATGCAGCTCTGTCATACAGGGTCACAGCGGGTCAGAACTGACTTGATGGCACAGAAAGTTTGTTGTCTATTGGTCCAGTTGGAAAGATTTTATTTTCTCTACACTGAATTTGTAATCTATTCTGAAGGTTATGATCTTTGATGTTAACTCCTACATGCTTCCAGTCTTGTTGGATTTCAGAGAGTAAGGTTGTATCATCTTCATATTACAAGTCAGGAACCACAAGCTGCTCTGCAGGAGGAAAAATTACCGTATATACTTGTGTACAGATTCCAAAAGCTAAAAAAAGCTCGTCGTGGTGTAACGTCTTTTTATGGGGCTCTAGAGAGTGAATTGCATAAATGGGTTGTGGAGTGTGGTCAAAACGGTTACTGTGTAACACGCATGGGAATCCACATACGTGCTCTACAAATGGCTAAGGATGACAAATATAAAGCACCAGGCATTGAAAAATTTTCTGCATCAGCAGGATGGTGTACCGCTTCATGAATAGATTTGGTCTACTATGTCTGAGACAAAGAACAAATTATGTCATTCCAGGCATTTATTATAAAACAAAGAAGGATTTATAATTATGACTTGGCAGATATTGGGAATATGGATGAAACTGTCATGACTTTTTATCTTCCAAGCAACAGAACTGTGGCAAGTTTAGTAGAAAAAAAAAACACATTTTTCTCAAAACCACAGGAAATGAAAAAAAAAACACTTTACAGTTGTTCTATCATGTTTGGCTAATGGAACTAAGCTGTGTCCTGTCATTATTTTTAAAAGAAAGACCTTGCCTAAAAAGATCAATTTCCCACCAAGAATTACTGTGTGTGCACATGTTAAAGGCTGGGTGGATAAAGATGGAACAAAAAAATGGCTGGAAGAAATTTGGAACCAATGACCAGGAGCAGCCTTAAAGAAAAAGCCGTCGTTACTTGTTTGGGATATGTTCAGAGCCCACCTATCAGATGACATAAAAATATTGGCAAAATCTAAGAAAGCTACTTTAGCCGTTATTCCGGGTGGACTTACATCTGTACTGTAACCTCTGGATGTATCTTTGAATAGCCTTTTAAAGATCATGTGTGAAGGATGCAGCATGAATGGATGTCATCTGGGCAAGCCTGACTAACAAAAGGAGGAAATCTCATGAAGCCTGACATAGATTTAATAGCAAAGTGGCTTCGAGATGCCTGGGAAGACATTCCAGAAGACATGGTGCGATGTGCCTGCCAGAAATGTAGTATTAGTAATGCTATGGATGGCAGTGAAGACTGCGCTTTGTATGAAAATGACAGCAGTGATGGTGATGACGGCGATCTCAGTGAGGACAGGGTCTATGATGACCTCCCACCAGCTGAAGCTCTGCACTGGGATCCAGATGATGATGAGGAATCCAGTTTTGAAGGGTTTTAACTCTTTACATTTTAGCTTGGTTGCTGATTGAGCTCAGGGAATAATACTCTTAAGGTATCATTGTTGATACCTTATTGTTTTTGTTGAACCTATTTTCCACTTACTGTGCTGGTTTACTAATGTTAAATGATTTGTTGTCCTTTTATTTATGTTCTTTATTTAAAATAAATATTTAAATACATTGCCTCAGTGATGTCTCAATTTTTAGTAATTTTATTTTCATTTGTTTTGATTATTGAAACTCACCAATAGCTTCTGCACTTTCCACAGTACGCTTATACTCGAGTCAGTTTTTCTGGTTTCCCAGGTAATAATTAGGTACTTAGGCTTACTTGGGTCATCTTATATTCGAGTATATACTGTAGGTCCCGTACTCACATAAAGCATTAGTCTTGGAAACCGATAGTTGGAGGATTACTCTGTCCAATAGGGTTACTAATAGTTGAAATCAATTTTCTGACTTTGAGGTTGGACTTTTGTTTGAGTTTTGAGTATCACCTTTTTGTATTTGGTCCATTATTTCTTGGTCTATATATAGATTCTGCATAAGCACAATTATGTGTTCTGAAATTCCAATTCTTTCCAAATTTTCCAAAAACTGATTACAATATGCACAGCCAAATGGCTTTGTAGAGTCAATAAAACACAGGCAACCATCTTTCTGGTATTTTCTGCTTTTAATCAAGATCCATCTTATGTCAACAGTGGCACAATACCGTACTCTCTTCTTCATTGGGCTTGGATTTCTGGCAGCTCCCTGTTGGTGTACTGCTGCAAACAATTTTCAACTAACTTCAGGAAAATGTTATGTCCATGTGATAATCTGACATTTTTGGATAAATTCTGTGCTCTATTGGATCCCTTTTCTTTGAAATGTGTATCAATATGGATCTCTTCCAGGTGTCTGGCCAAGGAGCAGTCTTCTAAAGTTCTTTTCTTTTTCAGTTGTCCTTTGGAAATTTCTGTTCAGGTCTTTTATTTTCTAATTCCCTCCATTTGTTTTAGCTAATCTGTGTTCAAGAGCAATCTTGAGTCTTGTCTGACATCCACTTTGATCTTTAGCTTGTTCTTTCATGGTATTCTTGACGTAGTTTCATATCTCCTTTGGTCTTTAGCTCATCAAATATTTTCTTAGATGGTTTTTAAACTCATGATCTTATTCTGGATTTTGCGAACTTGTTTTCATTTCGTCTTCAGCTTCTTAATGTGCTTGAATATAAGCAATCTGTCTGCACCACACTTGTCCTTAGTCCTGCTTTGACTAACGATCCTGAGCTTCTCATCATGCCTTTCAACAGATAGTATTGATTTGTTTCATTTGAATTTTAGTAGATTATTATAATCATTCATTGCATTTTGGAGCTTCTGCTTTACAATTTATCCGCTCAGAATTACATTTAATTTGAATTTGCAGTCTCAATAATTATTTAGAATTCAGTGACATTTTTGTTGTTGTTTTTCTTTTCATTAGTGAGTCTTGAGTCTAAAGTTTTTATTCTGTGTTTTGTAGATATATTGTTCTGATAATATATTAAGTCAACTCTATAGCTTCCATCATGGCTCAAACATGAATATAGAAATACAACTTTTCTTAGTTAATTTCATAACTAAAAAGCACACATGGTCTTTTAATGTCAGTTTAAAATTGTTTGACCTTTCCACGGGCATATGCTTACCTAGGTCTGTGTTGTCCGGTATGGCCATCAAAATCTGTTACTTAGACTTCAATTTATATGAATTAAAATAAAATAAATTTAACACAAAGATGTTGCACTTGTCACATGGCATGTACTCACTCAATCATCACTTGATGATACTGGCTCTTGTGAATAACACCATCAAAAAAAGATGTCTACGTTGTGATAGCCAGGAACTAATAGCAAAAACGATTTTGTGGATATGATTATGGCTAAGGATGTTGAGAAAAAGAGATTTTCTTAATTATATAGATGTGCCTAATATATTCTCAAGGGTCTTTAAAAATATAAAAAGGAGACCAGAAGAAAAGACCAAGGAAACCAATAATGATCAAGTTTCCACAGGCCGTACTGGTTTTCAAGTCGAAGAATGAGGGCTATGAGTCCTAACATGTAGGCAGCTCCTAGGAGAAACAGGTTTCCCATACAGTCTCGAGAAAGGAAATAACCCACAGACACTTTGATATTAGCCCAGTGAGAATATGGTGGACTTAGGGATAATATGTTGTAAGATAATATATTTGCATCATTTAGCCTTCATGCATTAGGCAATTTGTTTCAGCAGCAAGAAAAAAGATAGCCACCATATCAAGTAGTACAGACAGAGAATGCTTCCATCATTTCAGGTAATAATATGGTAAATTGAATCATCAGTCACTCTTGGTTGCTTAATATCCTTTTACATGCATAATTGTATCGTGATCCCATCTGTTCACAGCGCTTTGAATAAACAGTGATAATCTATTGACTTTCACATTTATATCTTTAACTGAATATCTCATTTGAATTTCAGATGTAGGTACAAGTAATATGTCTTTTATTGTCCAGGATTCATTCTGTGAAATAAGGTGTTATGTGATGTAGACATTGTATGCGTACCATATTAAAATCATATGGAAGCCCACTTCCAGGTGTCCTCATTAAGCTTCTGCGCTCTTTAGCTGCTGAAGCTGCTGGTGAAGGACAAAGGGGTAGGTGGGGCAATCATGGTGGCTACGAGGGTGGGGGGAGGAAGAGAGTGAGAGAAAGTGAGTAAGGTGTGCTCATTCCTCCAGACCGGTCCGCCTACCAGAGCACTGGGAGCAGCTTGGACCCTTTGGCCCCCACCCGCTCCGCCGAGACATCCTGAGAGTTGGTATCCGGAGCCCTGCCATCTACCTCACTGCCTACAACCCACGCTTTTTCCAGTGCTGTGGGAGTTTAGGTTTAGGATCTTTAAAACCATTAAGGGGAAAATAATAAACTAGCGGAGATTTGCTTTGCTTTAGAAATAGAGCGAGTGGAGTAGAGGATGAGTGGGTTGGAAAGGGAGAACCGATTACAAGGATCCACATGTGACCTCCTCCCTGGGGGACGGATAACAGAGAAGGGGGTGAAGGGAGACGCCAGATAGGGCAAGCTATGACAAAATAATAATCTATAAATTATCAAGGGCTCATGAGGGAGGGGGAGTGGGGAGGGAGGGGGAAAAAGAGGACCTGATGCCAAGGGCTTAAGTGTCCAATAACCTAAAAGCAAGCAGAAGAATTAAAATAATTCTACAGGCAGCTCATGTCCTCAGAGGTGGTCTTACTGGGACTCACAATGCAAGGGTCCCAAGCAGAAGTTATCTTCCCAGCAGGCACTCCGTATGCAACATGCTTCTCCCTTTAATTTCATGACCACAATTCTCATTAAACCAGAGGAAACGCTTGCTGCAGTCAGATATCTGTGACATAGCTGTGCTCAGAGGAAGTGCAGGAAATGAATCTGGGTGAAAACAACACACTTGCTGTTTCTCTCACAGCACCATTATAACCGACCCTCGCGCACAAGCCCCCCTCCCATGCCACCCAGCAGCACTCACAGTTTATTCACAGCAGACAAATTGATAATTTTATAACTAAAGACAAATAGATTTACTCTTATCAGAATCTTCTAATGTTTGTCTATCTCTCAGAACAAATGTCAAACTCATTACAGTGGCCTACAAGGTTCATCTGCTCATCAATCTCTATGCCCCACTGATCTAATCTTCTCTCTTCTCTTTCACTCATCTGCTCCATTGCCTTGATTAGCTTGAAGCTCCTACAAGATCTCCGGAACCTGTCTCACTTCTTTTTGCAACTTCTGGAATGAATTCTCATCCTCTGATGACTGCATGGGCTTCCTTATTCGCCTGCTTCATGCTGCGGACAGATGTCACATGTTCAGTTCAAATAATGAACACACAGACGTCTGCCAAATGAGAACAGTTAACAAATAATAACATAATTTGCATTTAGAAGGAATAAAATTGTAAGATCTATTGAGTGCTCACAGCTTTTATTGATAGTATTGATTCCATTACTGTATTAAATCACGCTCACTTAACCTACCTCCATTGTCTACTTTTTTGATATTATATCTCCATGATAACTGTAAAAGAATTGAAAACCCAAACATGAAATGTAGATGCCTCGGAACATTTTTGTTATTGATGTTTTTCAATATGATTCATTTCATGGTTCAATTCTGTACAGTGATTTTCTTGAACAGAATCATAATAGAGGGAGAAGCAGTAGACTAAAGGAATAATTTTTTATTAAACCCAAAAGAAATGCGCTTTGAATGAGTCATAAACTTGACATACCTTTGACAAGAAGAAGTCAATCTCGAAGAACTGTCTTGAATAACTGTATCACTCTATGGTTGATTTCTTGTTTCAAGGAAGTTTTCCTTAAATGTTGACTGAAGCATAAAGCTGAGTGGTACTGAAGACTAGAACATTGCCTTCCCTCCGTAATGTGGTAATGCCTAAAGAGGATGTGATTAACAGTGACATCTGCTGACCCCTCCACACAAAAAATCTGGATTGTGTAGTTGAACTAACTGGGTAATCTCTCAGGCAATATTAATTCCACGGTGCAAAAATAACCAGAAGTAATACCATTAATTACTTAAGTCTGTCAGGCATGTTTGTACATTTATTCAGCTACCACTTACTTTACCTTAGCATGAGTTTATAGAAAAGTGTTATTTGAATTAAAATATGGAGTCCCACTACAATATACCCTAATCATGTTAAGTAAATTTTAATTTACTCTTAAAGTTTATCTCTTAAAATTTACTCTGGAAATTTATCTCTTAAAGTTCCCACAACTAACTCAGAGTGCCTATGAGGATAAAAGAGAATGTATTAGTATAACTCCACACCCCAAAACAAAAACAGAAACCTTGTTGCTATAGAGACAATGCCAATGGAATGACCCTATCTATAGGACAGGGTAAAACTGACTGGGCTTCTGAGACTCCATTTAATGAAGTAGAAAACTTCACATTTCTTTCTCAGAGTAGCTGGTGCTTTTGATTCCTTACTTTGTGAATTGCAAACCAATGCATAACCACTACATCACTAGGGTTTCTTAATGTATTATCATACTAGTTGGTGCGTTGCATTAGATAAACCTGATGCACAAGACCTCTTTAATGTATTGAAAAGCAAGGATGTTATTTTGAGGATTAAGGTGCACCTGGACAAAGCTATGATATTTTTAAATTAATAAATAATTTTATTGGGGCTCATATAACTCTTATCACAATCTATACATACATCAATTGCGCAAAGCACCCTTATACATTCATTGCCCTCGTCATTCTCAAAATTCACCTTCCACTTGGGTTCCTGGAATCAGCTCAGTTTCCTTTTTCTCCCCTCCTTCTCCCTCCCCGCTCCCCCTTTCCCCCTGCTCCCTTAATAGTTTATAAATAATTATTTTATCTTATCTTACACTGCCCGGCATCTCTCCTCACCCACCTTCCAATCGCCCATCTCCCAGAGAGGAGGTTACACATAGATCTCCAAGATCTGTTCTCCCTTTCTACACCCCCTTCCTTCCTGGTGTCGCCACTCCCACAGCTGGTGTTGAGGGGTTCATCCGTCCTAGATTACCTGTGTTTCCAGATCCCTACTGCACTGCTGTACATCCTCTGGTCTAACCAGGTCCGCAAGGCAGAATTGGGGTCATGATAATTGGGAGAGGAGGAAGCGTTCAAGAACTAGAGGAAGGTTTTGAGTTTCATTGTTGCTACACTGAACCCTGAGTGACTCATCTCCACCCCACCTCCCCTCTGCAAGGGATGTCCAGCTGTCTACAGATGGGCATTGGCTCCCCATCACTCACTCCCCCTCATTCACGGTGATGTGATCCCCCCACCCCCCTGCCTTTTTTGTTTGAGACCTGGTCTCCTCTGCCCTTCACGATCACCCATGTTGGTGTGCTACTTCCGTGTGGGCTTTGTTGCTTCTGGCCCACTAGATGGCCACTTGTGCTTGTTTGCTTTCAAGCCTTTAAGTCCCCAGACGCTATATCTCTCAATAGCCGGGCACCATCAGCCTTCTTCACCACACTTGCTTATGCACACCTTCGTCTTCAGCATTTATATGAGGAAGGTGATCACACAATGATTGTTTTTGTTCCTTTGTGTCTGCTACCTGGTCCATTCAACACCTTGTATTGGCTTAGGCTGTGTGCTTCTCTGCGGGCTCTGTTGCTTCTGAACAAGATGGCCGCTTGTTTGCCTTCAAGCCTTTAAGACCCCAGACACTATATCTTTTTGATAGCCGGACACCATCAGCTTTCTTCACCACGTTTGCTTACACACACATCTGTCTTTAGTGATCTTGTCGGGAAGGTAGGTATCATGCAATGACCGTTTAGCAGGGCGAGGTGCTATTGTATTGGGGGAGTGTGTGTGAGGAGGCCAAATGTCCATCTGCTACCCTACTACTGAACCTATAAATATATGCACATAAGTCTATTTCCCCATAATCATAAATATATGTACATATGTACATGTCTGTATTTAGGAATCTATGTATGCACTTTGCCTCCTACTCCTTTCCTCTATTTCCTTATGCTTTCCTCCCATCTCACTACCATGTTCAGCCTTCATTCTGGTTTCAGTAATTCCTCTCAGTTACCTTGCCCTTGGTCACTCCCTACCAGTCCTCCCCTCCTCTGGTTTTGAACCACTCACTGTTCCCTTGTCCCTGTGTTGGCCAACACCTCCTCCCGTCCCCTACCTCCCAAGTTCTCATGTCCCTCCAGGACCATTGCTCCCGTTATTTTCTTCTCTCGTTGTTTGTCCAGACTATCTTGTCTAGGTGGACCTGCTGATATAGTAATATGTGCATACACATGCAGATGACTTTGACAGCGCCCAAGTGGCACATAATAACATGGATTTGACAGCAGCAACACCGACACGCTGATAAGCAGAAAAACCACTAACATACAAAATGTACAAGGTAAAAAAGGAAAAAAGACAAAACAAAAGGATAGCAAAGAAAGAAAAGTTGCTAGTAGTTCATGGTCTGTTTGTTGGCCTTTAGGAGTGTTTTCCAGATAAAACTTGTGAGGTGCCACGTCCTTTATACTCCCTCGGGATCTCTTTGCTCTGCTTCCCCCGCTGCTCCATTGCACGCCCCAGTGTTTGCCTCAGTGTGGTGGGTCAGCTCAGTCACACATCCCCCATTGTGTCTCAAGTGCTCTCCGGTGTAGGGCCTTGGGTTGGTGCAGGATGTCGCATCTCGCAGTGTGGCCAGTTGTATGGTCCTCTCAGTACGATGGGTCCTTTGAGCTGGGGTATCGTTCTGTGGGCTTGGTGGGCCCAGGTGTACTCCACTACGTCCTTTCTCCTTTCTTTGTTTCAGCTTCCTTCTGGATGTGGTGTGGTGGGTCAGTTCCTTTCCCACACCAGCCGATCTATTTTCATTTTCTGTGGTATTTCCTTCGAATGTGGGGTTCCGGCTAATTCTGGATTTGGCCAACATATGGTCCAGCCTCTTTGTGTAGTCCTCCGTACTTTACATTGCCCTCCTTGTTTGGTGTATCACGGTGGGGTCCGTATGCATGTTCCAGTTCTGTGGGGACACAACCGATACTCTCCCCCGGGTGGGTTAGTACCCTGTTCCCCCCCATACCATCCACTCGGATTCTCCCCATCCCGGTTCTCCCTCTCCCTACCCCACTTCTTCTTTATGCTGGGCTCTTATGTACCTCCCTAAGTGTGGCCTGCCCTCCCTCCAACTATCTATGCTTCCCCCTGTTTATTCTGAGATAGATGTTTATTCTTCTATTTCTGTCATGCTGATTGTACTTACTTCAGGGGACTCATGTTGTACCTGTCCCTTTGAGTCTGGCTTACCTCGCTTAACATAATTCCTTCCAGCTCTTCCCATGAAATAACGTGTTTCATGTGCTCATCCATGCTTTTCAGTGCTGCACAGTACTCCATTGTGTGTATGTGCCAAAGTTTTCTAATCCACTTGTCTATTGATGGAAACAGGCTGTTTCCAAGTCTTTGCGATTGTGAATTGTGCTGCAATAAACATTGGAGCGCATATGACTGGTCGTGTTTTATTTGCTGCTTCCACCGGGTATATGCATAGTAGAGGGATGGCAGGGTCATAAGGTAGATCAATATCCATTTTCTTTAAATATTTACAGATTGCTTTCCACAGTGGCTGTACAAATCCACACAACCACCAGCAGTGGAGGAGGGTTCCTATTTCACCACAGCCTCTCCAACACTTGTTGCTCTCTGATTTGCTGATCTGGGCTAGCCTCAGGGGTGTTAGGTGGTATCTCATGGCTGTTTTGATTTGCATTTCTCTTATGGCTAGGGACTTTGAGCACATTCTCATATGCTTATTGGCTATATGGGTCTCCTCTCTAGTTAAAGTTCTTTTGCCCACTTCCTTAGGGGGTTAACTGTTTTCCTCTTTTTGCAGGTCACGATGGTGTTGTAGATTTTAGTAATGAACCCTTTGTCCGATGTGTCATTACTAAAAATCTTCTCCCAGTCTGTGGATTGTCTTATCACCCTCTTGGTGATAAGTCTTTCGAGGTGCACTGGTGCTTTGTTCTTATTAGATCCCATTTGTCAATTTCCAGTTCACCTCTGTGTGTACCCTTCCCTGTTGCAATGAGCCTATGTGCTCCCTGGGCCAGTACTCTGATATTAGTACCGATTCCCTCCTTAATGGTCCTGATGGCTTGGGGTTTAACTTCTAGGTCTGTGATCCACCTTGAGTGTATTCTTGTGCATGGGGTGAGGTAAACGTCTTGTTTCATTTTTCTACATGTGGATATCCATTGTTTCCAGCACCACTTATTAAAGAGGGCATCTGCTTCCCACTTGATGGTTTTGGGACCCTTGTCGAAGATCAGTTGTCTATATGCTGGTGATTTTACTCCTGGGCTTTCTATTCTTTTCCACTGGTCTGAGTGTCTATCATTGTGCCAGTACCACGCTGTTTTGACCACTGTAGCTGTGTAATAGGCATTAAAATCAGGTAGGGCAAGTTCTCCAATTGTGTCCTTCTTCTTGAGGAGTTATCTGCTTATTCTGGGTTTTTTCCCCTCTCCATATGAAGTTGGTGGTCAGTTTTTCCAATTCTTTGAAGAAGGTTGATGGTATTTGAATTGGTATAGCATTGAACTTGCAGAGTGCTTTAGGTAGGACTGTCATCTTTACTATGTTCAGCCTACCTATCCATGAGCAGGGAGGCTCATCCATTTGTGGAGGTCGCAAAGCTATGGTATTTTCAATGGCCTCACAGGCATGTGAAAGCTGGACATGCAATAAAGAAAAGTGCAGAAGAATTGATGCATTTGAATTTTGGTGCTGGAGAATATTGAAATACCATGGGCTGCTGAAAGGACAAACCAATCTGTCTCGAAGCAAGTAAGGTCAGGGTGCTCCTTAGCGGCAAGGGTGCGTGACTTCATCTTACAAACTCTGGGCATGTTGTCAGGACAAAGAGACTAGTCCCTGTAGAAGGACCTTGTGTGTGATAAAGTGGAGGGGTGGCAAATAAGAGGAAGGCTTTTGATAAGACGATTGACACTGTGACCACAAAAATGGACTCACACAGAAGAACAATGGTGAAGATGGTGCAGGACTGGGCAGTGGTTCATTTGTTGTGCGAAGGGTCACTGTGTTTCTAAATAGATTCGATGGACAACTAAGAATAACACAACCAAAAGCAAGTTTCAGAGCCCCATCTCAAGACTGGTCTTTTCTTTCTTTCTTGTCTTTGCTTTATTTATATATGATGTCATAAGTAGTTGGAAGATATGGCCCTTGTAATAGAAATGATTCTGAAGATCAAATCAGATAATTTTGCAACTCACAGCTTATTCTTTGAAATATTTTCCCCTCTTGATATGATAATACTTTGGGACCTTCCCCCAGATATGATGTCTAAAATACTTGAGATGACATCTCCCCATCCTTACATCAAAGGAATAATCTAGTTGTATATCTTCCAAGACCCATTTGCTTGTTCTTCTGGTAGGCTATGGCATAATAAACATTCTTCACCAACACCATCTTATAGAATGCAGAGGTTCCAGAGTAAGGCAAATTGGGAAGAAATGCCTATAGATTTACTTTTGAAAATTGGCCAATAAAATTGTTATGGATCACAATGCTCTAATCTCCAACTCATTATGAAGATGGTACAGACTTGAGCAGTATTATGTTCTGGGTTATTATGAGTCAGGATGCAGGTTTGACAGTAGCTAACAACAATATCTAGTTAATATAGGAGTGCTTGGTCAAGATCAGCAGTTTAAAATAGTCTTTCTCCATAGGAGAAAGATGGAGCATTTTAGATCCATAAAGAGTCTTGGAAACTCACAGGGGAAGTTCTGCTCTGTCATATTGGGTTGCTATGATGACATTGAGTTTGGATTTTCAGTATGGGCAGGGAGAACCGTTAACACACTTAGACACTAACGGAAAGATTTGAGATTTCAATCCACTAGGCACCTTGGAAGAAAGATCTGCGGGTCTACTTCCAGGAACAACAGAGCAACCTTTGAAAACCATATGGAGTGAAGTTGTACTCTCACACATGGGGACACCATGAGTTGCCATCTGCCTGACAGTGTTTGGTCTGTACGTGTATGAGTGTTGTTTGACATGAACTCAGCTCAGTCTCACTGTGCTCCCAGATACAGTAGAACAAAAGACGGTCAGGTCCTCCACCATCCTATTGCTATCTTTGAACACGTTGTTACAACTGGTTACTCAATCCATTGAGGGCTTTCATATTTTTGGGGGCTTTCATATTTTTAATAACACTGTACTTTACTATTAATACTTCTCTTCCCCAGGGAAGTCTCAGAAACTTTACTTTTTTTCAGATTATTTTATTGGGGGCTTTTACAACTCTTGTTACAATCCATACATCAATTGTATATGACATATTAGTACACATATTCCATCATTCTTTTCTAGATATATAATTTACATTGAGTCCTTTGGATCAGCTCCTCTTTTTTCCCTCCCTCCTCCCCCACCCCTCACCCCCCACCCCAACCCTTGTGGCCCCTTGATAGATTATAGATTGTTAATTATTTTCAAATCTCACACCGACCTCTGTCTCCCTTCCCCTCTGGTTTCTGTTGTTCTTCTCCCTGGATGGGGTGTATGATTATGTGCCATTCATTACGATCAGTAGCCCCCTCCCTCCCTATCCCTCCCCCACTTCCCTCTACCCTTTTGTTATCTCTGTTCCCATTCCTGTTCCTGGGTTCCATGTGTTGCGAGTTTCATCTCTTGCCTATACCTATGTACATGCTCCTGTCTAGTCCAGAGTGGAAAGCAGGCACTGAGGTCATGATAGTGGGGGTTGAGGAGGCCTCAAGAGATCAGAGGTATATTGCGTGACCCGTCAGTGCTTTACTGCACCCTGATTGGCTCATCCCCTCCCTGTGACCCTTCTGTGGGGGGATGTTTCATTGTCCACAGATAGGCTTTGGGTCTCCGCTCCAACTCCCCTCCATTCTCACCAATGTATTTTTGTTTCTTTGTTTACTGTTTTTTGTGAATCTTCTGATGACAGTTGCCCAGTCTCAATGACACCTCAGATAGCACCAGCTGGTGTACTTTTTCCATGTGGGCTTTTGCTATGGTTGGATGGCTGCCTGTTTAACTTCAAGCCATTAAGACCCCAGAAATTTTATCTTTTAATAGCCGGGCCCCATCCTCTGTCATCACCACATTTGTTTATGTACCCATTTTGTCTTCAGCAATCATGTGGGGTCGGGAGAGTGAGGATCACAGAATGCCAATTTGTAAGACCAAAGTGTTCTTGCGTTGAGGGAAATTATGAACCAGGCCCATGGCCTGTCTGCAGTCGCAGTGTATTGCCTTATAAATATATGTACATAGGCCAATACCACTATTGTTATAGATTAATGTATTTACATAAGTGCACACCTCAGTTAATCTCCCACTCTATGTCTTTGCTTCCGAGAGCTTGCCTCTGTTTCCTTTTGCTTCCACCTGCCCTGCCATCACCTTCCCCCTTCTTCCACCTCTTAGTGCTTCCTCTCCACTAGCTTGGTGTTGCTCTGATACTCACAGCATCTCCTAGATGCTGGTTCTGCTTCCCTAGTTGTTCCCCTGTCCATGATGCCATCCACTCACCACACACTTCCTTCCCCCTCTACCTTCTAGGCCCATTGGCCCCATTGCTTTCTCACCAAGCTTCCCTCCCACGTTCAATTCATATAATTAGGCAAATCAGCAATGTCTTAGTCTGAACAGTAAGAAAAGAAAGAAAAGGAAAAGAGAAAATGAGAGAGAGAGAGAGAAAGAGAGAGAGAGAGAGAGAGAGAGAGAGAGAGAGAGAGAGAGAGAGAAAAGGAGAAAACCCTACATAGGTCATGTCAGTTTGCTGGCCCCATGAGTTCTTGCCCCCTTGTCCTGAGGGAGATCAGGAGCTGCCCCTCTTCACCCAAAGTCCATTCTTGGGGCTCTTTACTCCAATTGGGAATCTGCTATACTCCATTCCCACACTATCTCCCCGCTTTGTGACCCCATTATTGTCCTGTCTACATATGCTCCAGTTAGGGGGCAATATGTCTTGAGTTGTTGGTAGTTCCACAGTTTCTCTGTGCCCAGCAGCTCCATGTAGGGGCCTCATCCTCTGGGCATGGTGTGCCCATATGGAGTCTAGGCCCACTGCCCCTTTCTCTTTTTCCTTTTTGGTTTGCTTCCGTATGGGCATGATAGGTTGGTTTCTTTCCCCTACCTGAAGGTCTAGGGTTATTCTCTGCAGCACACACTTCCAGGGTGGCGGTCAGGCTGGTTCTGGTTGGGGAAGGCCCTGTGATCCAGTCTTTTCATGCATTCCTCCACATGTTACGTTACCCTCCTGGATAAGCCTCACTTTTAATGAACATTCTAAGTGTACTTCTTCAAAGATAAATCTGTTTGTTCTTCTGGCAGTCCATTGAACTTTCAACATTCTTTGCAAACACTTTTGTTCTTTTCCAGTTTTCCTTATTTATTTTCCATATTTCACATTGTGTTAAACTGGGTACTTTAGAGAAACAAATCCACAGAAACTCGTGTTTAAGAGAGGTTTGTGTAAATGTTAAGTGCACATCAAGGAAACATCCCAACCCAGTGCTGCCCAAGCTCACAAGTCCAACATTAACCCATTAACCCATATATCCAACACCAATCCATAAAGTTCTCTTCCATCTCACAAAACAGAGGCAATGATGCTGACTGCAGGAGGAAAGCCGAGTCAGTGACTTTATAAGCATCTCAGCACTGGCAGGGGTCTCCACATGGCTGCTTCAGCACCCAGGGCTGCATCGGGATAGTTCCATGTGGCTTCTCCTTGGGGATGTCTTGCAGAAAGTCAGCCTTGCAAGCTGAAGCTGGAACTGCTAAGGCAGCTGCACCCTGGTGCAACCATCACAAAGCAAGAGACCTGAGAAATAGAAAAGTGAGGCTCACTGAGCCATTTATCCTTCTGCCCTTCAATTAACTCCACATGTGTTTATCGGCCAGGTTGGCACAACAAACTAACTCAATCCACCCCTTGTCAACCTGGCACCTGTACATCATTCTTTAGCCTCACAATTGCAAGTAAGTAATGCCTACACCTTAACCCTATAATCCTGTGAAAATTTCCCCCCACCTATCAAAGTTTGTAAGCCAACCACTCTATTCCTTTATCTTCCCCAATTTTGCATATCCAATTTATATACTGTCCACTTACATCAACCCAGTTCTCTGAGAAGACAATCATATTTTTCGACATGAAGAATCTTCATTCCAGTTGGAACCTTGTGAAGTCTGCATCCATAAGCAAAGTCATATCCGGACAGGCCATCCATAAAGTCAGCAACAATATGCACCAGTTCACAGGCTCAAAAATCTCCATCTGGTCGGGTTCTAGTCAACTCAATGTGGGCTGTTTCACTCAGCCTCCAGAGAGTGCCCATTGGTCGCCTTGCCTTTAGACCATGGGCTCTCACAAGTGCTCAACAGACCTAGCCCCCTCATGCTAGGTCATGAACTTTAGACCAGTCAACCAGCTCTCGTCTTCTTTTTTTTTCCTGTAAACAAGTCCACAGGTGTTAGTGGCCAAACTCAACCCGTCTCATTATTGCTGCATTTCTCCCACTTCCACTCAACAAGTAGATCCAGGTGGTCACCTAGCAAGCATTTCAGCCTGCTCACGGGCTCCCTTTAACATTCAGTCCCAGAGAGGAGTTTTCTTCCTGGTTCCAGATTTTTTTCCAGCTTCTGACAAAGACCACTGGTTCCTGAGTACTCCAAAGCACAGAGTGGGGCATATCTTTTCAAAGCTTTTTAACAGGCCTGGCCTAACCCATCTAAAGATCAAATTTTAATGGCTGAAGCAAGTGGGCTTACAAACTTTCTATTTCAATACTTCCCATACTTTCCCCAGAAAACAACCAAGTAAACAGGGTCACTTTATCTGACCTCTGACTAGACAAAAAAGAAAAACTACCATGAGGGAGAGATCAAACAAATATCTACTGTCTCTCTATTTTATTATTTGTTTCTCTAGTAACCCGCTCCCCAGGCACCAAAATGTGTAAGCATCTCAGCGCTGGCAGGGGTCTCCCCATGAGTGCTCCAGCACCCGGGGCTGCATTGGGGTAGGTCCACGTGGCTTCTCCTTGGGGATGTCTTGCTTTGCAGGAAGTGAGCCTTGCAAGCTGAAGCTGGAACTGCTATGGCAGCTGCACCCTGGTGCGACCATCACAAAGCAAGAGACCTGAAAACTGAAAAAGAGAGGCTCACCGAGCCATTTATCTCTCCGCCCTTCAATGAAACCCACATGTGTTTATCTGCCAGGTTGGCACAATAAACTAACTCACACATAAATATTAAAACATCAAAAACTCACTCCCACTACATCAATTCCAATTCATAGCAACTTTTAAGACAGGGTAGAATTCGTGAAATACAATGTAGTATTTGAAAGGCTAAAGTCTACATTTATACTAGTAAATCCACACTGTACAACTCTCCTTCAAATTTATGTACAAACTAATAAAACTAATAAAACATTGAAGAATTTACCAATGTCTTCAGCTGGAAATTTGTCAAACATGCAAATAGAATGCATAGAAAATTATGAGAAATTGGAATGTAAATGTTTGAAACAAAGAGGAAAAATCAGTCGTTGGAAAATGTGGCCTAGGTGATAGAAACAAACTGGAAATTTCATGATAGAATTTTGCAAGAGCAAATGACTGCTTCCTTTCAAATGCCTTTTATCAGTATCACAAATGGCAACTATACACGCAGATTTCTCCAGATGGAATACATAGAAATATAACTGGCTGCATCTCTGGGAAGAGACAGTGTAGAAGATACTTATCAGCAGTCAAAAGGAGGCCGGGGGTCACTGTGGAGCAGACCATCAATTGCTCATATGAAAACCCAGGTTGATGCTAAAGAAAATTAAAACAGGTCTATGAGAGCCTAATATGATTTTAATTGTATCCCCTCTGAATTTAGAGACCATCTCAAGAATAGATTTAATACATCAACTATTATAACCCCCCAAAAAACTGAAGGAACTGTGGGATAACATCACGAACATCATCTATGAAGAAAACAAGTCATTAACAAGTAAAAACAAACAAACAAAAGTGCTCATGAGGAACCTGTGCATGGTGCAAAGAGAACAAGGGAATACTGTCAGGTGTAAAATCACCAGAGTTGTGAATTAGGGTTGTATCCTATGCCATACTTATTCAATCTGAATGCAGAGCAAATCATCAGAGAAGCTGGACTATATGGAGAAGAATGTGGCATCAGGATAGGAAGAAGGCTTATTAACCACCTGCAATATGCAGATGACACAACCTTGCTTGCTCACGTGAAGTGGACGTGAAGCACTTGCTGATGAAGACCAAAATTCCAGCTCAATCTAAAGAAACAAATTCTCATAAATGGACCAATAGGAACATCATGATAAATGGAGAAAAGATTCCAGTTCTACAGGAATTAAGTGATCATACTAAAGGCTTTCGTCTTGCTCGGTGCCACAATCAATGCTTATGGGAGAAACACTCAGGAGATCAAAGAACACATCGCATTGACTAATTATGCTGCACCAGACCTTTTGCAAGTGTTGAAAATCAAGGGTGTTACCTTGAGGACTAATGTGCCCCTGACACACAATGGTACTTCCTATCCTCTCATATGCATGTGAAAGTTGGGCATCGCATAAGGAAGACCAAAGAAGAATCGCTGCATTTAAATGATGGTGCTGGTAAAGAAGATTGAAAGTAACATGGACTGCCCAAAGAACAAGCAAATATGAATCATTTCATTGGCATGAACCAAAACAACAACAAAAGAAATAATGCACAACTGGAAAAGTTATCTTAAAGCAATTCATTTGATACAAAGAAAAGTACATTTTTAGCATGAACACTTAATTTCTGTAGAACTACAACTTTAATGCAGAAGAATATTTGCAAAATTGTGAGGAGAAATAGAAAATATTTGAAGATTATCTTCTTTAACTGTGATTAACTTTACCTCTGTTGGGATATAGGGCTTCCAATATAGGGTCACTATGAATCAAAATGACTCATTGGCATTATATAGATATAATGCCAATATAATTATATATATAATTTTTACATATCTTTAAAATATATATATAATGGAGCCCTGCTGATATATGGGCTATGTGTTTGGCTGCTAACTGCAAAGCCAGCACTTCAAACCATTAGCTGCTCCATGGAAGAAAAATGAGCCTGCGTGCTCAGGGAAAGATTTACAGTCTTGGAAATTCAAAGGGGAAAATCTACTCTTTCCTATAGGATCACTATGAGTTAAAATCACCTCAGTGGTATTGACATTTTTAATCCAATTAATATAAATAAATAGTTTTTAGTTTTTAAAAAGGTTCATTTCTTATAATTTTGATGTATGTGTATTGGATAATAAATAGACATATAGGATTAAGATATGAGTATTATATTCATAACTGAACATTTAGTCTAGTTTCTGTGAAGTCCTTGATAACCCAGACAGTGTGCGATGAACCAGGAACTCAGATTCTATCTTTTTGAGGAGCACACTATCCTTCATAGGTCACACCAGAAGGACCTGATTTGCAAACACCACTGAGAACTGGATTATCTTAAACTTACCAGTAGCAGGTGTAAGGAATTGATATGCTCCCTTGGACCTGAAAGAGCCCAGTGTGAAAAGAAGCAGATGACCACTATCCCAGGATGATGGATTTGGTAGACGGTGCAGTTTGGTTCCACTCTCTTGCTTTGAATGGTTGCCTGAAACTACCTTATATTCACCACTTTTGTCCTCATTGCTTCTTTGTGGTATGTGTTAGACTGGCAGGCATAGCTCTGCCTTTGTGAATGAATGTTATTGAAAGTTTGGCCCTATCCCAACCCCTATTGTTACTTTCAATAGTGTCTAGTCACTTAAACGTTTAATCTGTACAAGTTAACAATTGATGTATTGTAAAATGGGAAGCCTGCCTATGCATGCATAATTTCTTTTATCACGAGCCTGGCATGTCTTAGTGGTTATAGGTTGGGCTACTTATTACAAGGTAAGCAGTTTGAAACCAATGGCCACTCTTGGGAAGAAAGATGAATCTTTCTATTTCCACAAAGAGTTACAGCCTTAGAAACCCATGGAGGCAGTTCTACCCTGTCCTACAGGCTCTCTCTGAGTTGAAATCCGCTTGATGACAGTGAGTGAGTGAGTGAGTGAGTGAGTGAGTGAGTGAGTGAGTCAGTGAGTCAGTGAGTCAGTGAGTCAGTGAGTCAGTGAGTCAGTGAGTAATGAGTGAGACATACAATTACCTTTTGCCCCATGGAGATAATTTCTAGTGCTCTCATTAAAGTGAACTATGGACATATATAAAGCATAGGTATATGAATGATTGTGGGCTTCCACTAATCATAGCTGCAATCTAAGAACAATTATTTCTTATGGAATGTCCCTGCTTGACACTCCCCTTCATGAAAAAGTCACTGAAGAAATGAGTGCTATATCAAAGTGTGGTGAAGAAATCAGGTGGTGCCAGGGTACCCAAAAGAATAGTGTCTCAGGTCTTAAAGGCTTATCTTAAAACAAGCAGCCATTTAAGCGAGGCATCAACTAATCTACCTGGAAGTAGCACACCAGCCTGTTTAATCCAAGAATTATAAATAATAAAATCCAAGTCTGGAGAAGGGAATTGTATCAAAGCTTCAATTCTGAACATCTCATTTTCAGAAGGCTGTGCATGAGAGTAGAAGTCCAGTCTTTTGCAGAGTCCTTGCACAGACTGGGCCTCCAGGTAGTGCGCTCTGAACATAGTCCAGGGATGTCAGTTAGGGCAGATGTAGTTGGTGAAGATGTAACATTATCATTTGAGCTCCCTTTTGACCCAGTGCAATATTGCTTCGGTTTATGTTTTCTGGTTTATTTCAATTGAAATTTTCCACTGTTTTCCTTTGTCACTGTTGTGTGTTTTGCTGTAGTTCTGTATAATGTTTTGTTTATGAATTCCAGGATAAGTAAATACACAGAGCCGGCAACTGGATTGAGAATTACCTAGCAGTATGGCAGATGCTACTGTGGGGAGTAGGGAGCTACCAAGTACAAGAAAAAAGAACATACTCTGACCTCAACCGTGGCCATGCCACACTGCTCTTCCAGTGTGACTGAGCTATTGGATTGTCGTGGCAGCATAATGTGTCCTTTGAGCTCTCTTTTGACTCATTTTAAAGTTGTTTCAGTTTCAATATTTCCTGATTTCTTTTCTTTCTTTTTAAATCATTTTAATGGGGGCTCGTTCAACTCTTATTACAATCCATACCTCCATCCATTGTGTCAAGCACATTTGTTGCCATCATCATTGTCAAAACATTTGCTTTCTGCTTGAGCCCTTGGAATCAGCTCCTAATTTTTTTTCTGCTTTCTTTTAAGTTGAAGTTTTTTTGTTATTTTTATTACTGTTTTATTTTGTTATTTTTGTTGGGTTTCTCTTGTTTCCTGTTTTTATATGATTTTCTGTATATGAAATCCAGGATAGATAACCATACTGAGACTATAACTGGATTAATAATTTCCTAGGGGCCTGACACAAAGTTTGAGGGAAATTATAAACTAACAATGAGAATGAGAAAGAAGAGAATGTTCTAAAATGGTTTGTGGTGATGATGACACAACTCTTCTTAATATGACCAACCTATTGAATTGTATGATGTGTGGATCATACACCAATAGAACTCTTAAAAACATACAATGTGACAAGGGAGGTAGTGACTTAATTCATTGTGTTGTTGTTAACGGGTTTCCAATACCTGGAGATCATGGAACTAAATCTCACCAATTACATCTTACAGGTTAAATTGTGTTATGCATTATAGGTTGCTGTATGACACAGTAAAAGGGTCTATTTTGGAATTGATGGAGGTTGTTTTGTACTGATGAAGTATTTGGAATTTTAGGAACAGTTGACCTGCTGAATTAGGCTTGGAAATCATAGTGCAGAGGATTTGACTGCTCTTAAAGATTCAGCATCCCATCAACATTTTTTTAAGGTTCTAAATACAAGCTACCTTCAGTTCACTGTGTGTGTTTCTTATTTTTAAATGCTAGTTCCTAGGCACCCATTACCCCTAGAAGCCATTAGCTGGATGCGTTAGAAAAAAAATAGGGGACGACACATTAAAAAAAACAAAAACAGAGAAAATAATTTTGGAAAAGAATGATTCATTAAAAATGTGTGTCATTAATTATTTCTGTGGAGGGGAATGCAACAAGCTGTACAGCGGTTCTCGAACTTCCTCATGCCGCGACCCTTTCATAGGGTCCCTCATGTTGTGGTGACCCCCCCCACAACCGTAACATTATTTCTTTGCTACTTCTTAACTGTGAGAGGGTTGTAATTTTGGACGACCCCTGTGAAAGGGTTGTTTAACCCCTAAAGGGGTCACGACCCACAGATTGAGAACCACTGATCTGGTAGACCCACATTTAAAAAAATAATACTTCCCCTACATAAATAACGCCCACACACCTATCAGGAGGAAATGACAACATTATGTAAAAAGCCTGACAGCATGCCCATGCTTACATTGTGTGTAATCTTGCGATTTCCCAGAGTGAATTTTGTCCACAGTCAGTAGTCTAAAATATTAAGTGTGACCTCATTTCTATAATAGAAGGATAAGCCATGATCAAGAAGTCATGGGTCAAGGTTGATAGTACTGGGACAATAGGAAAACGATCTATTGAAATGGCATTTGTGGGATGGTGGGAAGACAGGCGAGAAGCACTGCGTCCTGGTAGCAGGCAGGGCTGCGTGAGGGGCTGCCACCGCGTGAACGAGGGAGGTACCGTGGCAATGGGGAGTGGGTGTCCAGCAGCTCCAGACCCTAGGCTGTCAAGCCCACATCAAGCGCCATGCTGGGAGGTCAGTCAGCCTTATCTCACCTATCGCGAATGGAATGCTGCCCAGACTTGTGCCACCCTCACCATCGTCGCTGTGTTTGCAGTCATGGATGCTGCCACTGTGCCGGGCCACCTCCCTGAGGGCCGCTCTCTTTTCCACCTGCCCTCTGCTTTACCTGCACGATGTCCTTCTCCGGGAAATGGGCCCTACCCATACCATGCACTCTCACCAGCCCCAGTTCGAAGGGGTATTCTGGCTGTACTTATTCCAAAAGAGATCAGTTCTCCCAGAAGTCGATGAAATATTGAGTGTTGTAAGTTCTTGGGACCCTGTTTTTTTCTAGGATGTAAGTCTGTTTGGCTCTTGTTTTACTACTTTTGTTTGAAACTCGGTCAGTCGGAAGGCAGTAGGGGTTCACAGGCGGAGGTCCTGCTCCTTGTGCTGGAGCTGCACATTTGATTGCCATGGTGCAAACTGAATTTCTAAAAATCCTCACTTATAGAAAATAAAGGTGGTGTGGCATAACATTTCATTTAAGAATAATCCCTTATTATCTTTAGTGTACTTCTATTTCAATGTATATATATTCTAGACTAGCGAGGGGCCTCAATGTAGACCCTTTGTGATAAGGCTTGCTCATCTTTTTTAGTTAAACGATTAGTTTTTGATTTTTCAAATGCTACATGCAGTCTAATCAGATATTGTAGTTCATACAACACACAGAAGCCACAAGTTAAATTCTTCCAATATTGTCCTTAAGGCAAATTTAATGCTGAAGAAAGGTATTCCACTTGCACATTTCCAGGATAATTTTATCCATGGATATCACAATGTGCTCCAATAATAGAATGTACCATTAGTAGATATCAGTTGAAACAAATGGCAAATGAACGTGGAACCAATTTTTTTAATTTTAAGTTTCCACCTATTTTCTGACATTGATTTTTCACGACAAAAGCTGGCTGTAGACTTACTTGTATGTATTCAGTTTAGCACTAAAAATGAACTGCCAAGGTTAGAGCTCATGTTTTACTAAAACCTGGATAAAGTTACTCATCATTTTAAATATTATTATTCTCTTATTAAAAAGAAGGCTCTAACATTTAAACTCTGACTGACTTTCTCAGTTTCTTTATTATATTTTCTCACGTGGTGGAAAATATTGGTTAGCAGGCCTATATTGACTGCAAGCTATCTTGCCTGTGTTCTCAAGAGTCTGGGCAAGGTAGTGCAGTGGTTATGGGTTGGGCTGATAACCACAGAGGCGGCAGGTGGAAACCACCAGCCTCTCCAGGGGAGAAAGATGAGGCGTTGTACTTTCCTGAAAGTTACAGCTCAGGGAGGAGCAGTTCCACCCTGTCCTGTAGTGTTGCTGGGCATCAGGATCAAATCAGTGACAGGGAGATTGGTTTGGTTTTCTACCTGGTGTCAGTCACAAGCCCATAGGTAATTTTGAGCTTCTTTGAGGAGTCGGGCTGGTGTCGTGGTTATGGGCCAGGCTGTGAATCATGAGGTCAAAGTTTGAAACCATCAGGAGTCCCCAGGGAGAAAGGCGAGGCTTTCTAATCGCACCAAGAATTTGTCTTGGAATTCCACCGAGGCAGCTCTCCCCTTTCTGATGGCATCCCCATCCGTTGGAACTGAGTCCATGGAAATACATTTGTAGCCACCATCTGAAGCCATCCTATCCAGGGTCTTGCTCTTTTTCAGTGCCCCTCTATGTGACCAAGAATGATGTCTTTCTCCATGGACTGGTCTTCCTTGACAACCTGGCCAATGAGCATGCAACAAAGTCCTGCTATCTATGTCTCTAAGGAACATTCTGCTGTACTTGTACCAGGACAGATGTGTTTGTTCCTCTGGATCAGCTCTATTAGTGGCCTGCAAAGTTTGTTTTCCTTCCAGAAAGCATTATCTTTCTTCTTTTCCTTTGCATCTTAAATCCATTATTGATGTGTTGGGGGAGGAAGACTGCCTCAAAATGTGCACTGAAATTTTACCTCAGCTTAAGAAATAAGGGAATGAAATTTTAAGTTATAATTATATAACTACAGAATTATGACAGAATTATGTTATATATATGTAGAAATATATGTACACACAGAAGCTGTATATTTTCAAGGTTGCTATCTTATTGTTCTTGGGTGCTATTGAATCGTTGTCTCACAGTAACAGATTGAAAACTGCCTGCTTTTGCACTGTTCTCAGAGTTAAGTTTAAACCCATTGTTGCTGCTATTCAATTGTGTGACTCAATGTTAATAAGGGTTTCTTCTTTCTCACTGCTGATAAAGTTCTCCAATTAATCTTTTTAAGCTTTGTTTCATGTGGTCAGATATTTATTCGGGAGGCTTATATTGACTAGGCATTTCAGTTTATCCTGTCTCTCCGTAATTCATAGTTAGAAAAACACATGTAAAACTCTAGAGCCAAGTGTGTTTGTTTATCTTTTAGTGAAGATGCATTATTTTCTGTCTCGTTGGTAGGATGGAAAGAATACTGATGGAGCGGGGTAAAGCACCTGACTGCTAGCTACCAGGTCAGTGCATCACACCCACCAGCTTCTCTGGGGGAGAAACACGGTCATCTGCCCAGTAACGATGATTGCTTTGGGATTTCTGCTCTGGCCCATTGCTGTCCGGTGGCAGCCAGTGGGCAGTGTACAGATGACGCAAGCTTGCTTGCTGAACATGACGAGTGGGGACAGCAACGACTGATGAAGATCAAGGATTGCAGGCTTCAGTGTGGTTTACAACTCCATGTAAAGAAGACCCAAATCCTCACCCCTGCGCCAATAGGCGGCATCATAATAAATATAGAGAGAAAAAAGTTGAAATTGTTAAGAATTTCATCTTCCTTAAATCCACAACCAATACTCATGGAAGCAACAGCCAGGAGCTCAAAAGGAATCTCTTTATAGAGTATTGAAGAGCAAGGATATTTCCTGGAGGACTAAGGTGTGCCTGACCCAAGTCATGATCCTCTGTCCTACATCGTCACTTCAATCCAGAATGGACTTCTAGCATAGGTCTGGGTTTTTGGGTTTTTTTTTCCCTTTTTTTTAGTATTGAGCAGAAATTGAGTATAAATTAGTTGTTAATTGAGAGATATACACAATAAAATGTGAGTATCCCACTCAATTTTAGAGGTGGCAAATGGATTATTTTAGGAATCAAATGTGTACTGATCTCACTGGAATAAAGTGTGCCACCTGCTGGTTGAAATTTTGCCCTGAATAAACAAAGAGTAAAATCGAAGTTAATGAGAAATCACATGTCACTTAATTAAATTCCTCATTTTTCACCAGCATGCTCAGTGACAAGCTAGAATTATATTCCTGGATCCCAAACAGAGCACTTTCAATTCTCTTGTCTTTATTTACAAGGATTCGAGGATTTGGTGGTAGCCACCTGTGAGTAGAAGCCAAGAATTTCTTCATTTCACCTTAGGCTAAAGCCACAGCCTCAAGTCGACTCTGACTCAAATCTACCCTATGCCCTTGCTCATCAGCTCACAGTGGCATTTCCATTTTCACACCAAGCATTTGCTTCCAGACAAAAATTATATATTGATATGCAATTAATTGTATGGTTGAGCAGTTTCTAGTATTGCTGGGACAAACAAGGAAAAAATACTGACTTTTAAGCTAACAAAAGAACAAACTAAGCCCACTGCCATTGGATCATTATGTCTCACAGGCGTTCTAAAGGACCTAACAGAAGAGTTCACAGGCTTTTGGAGGCCTTAACCTTTACAGAAACTTACCGCCTCCTTTTTCTCTGCGGAACAGCTAATGGGGCCTGAACTGCCAACCTTGCCGTTAGCAGCTCAACTTTTCGCCCACTGTGGTACTGGCCTCCAAAGCAGAGCCAGACAGGAACTGATCTGTGGGCTTAGCTCAGGATGAATGACTTGCTCCTTCTGTGAGAAGGGTGAGACTGGAGACTATAATCGTAGTTTTCTTATGGAAATTATGTTAGTTAATAGTTATAAGTTAGATTTTTTATGTCTATTTTGGAGTTTCTATCTGTCAGGAAACTCAAATCCTTCCTCGGGGTATGGGTGCACTAAGAATGCTTCCATTGTTCAATGAACCCTATGATTTTAGACAATTTTATACTTCAGTTAATCAATTCTTATTGGCAATATGGCCTTCAAAAATGTCATGGAAAATGGAATTAAAAGATAAGGATACATTTCGAATAGCTGTTTAACTCACTCAAAATGAAACTTGATGCCACTTTGTCTATGCCTACTCAAATCGACCTCATGGGACAGGGGCAAAACTGCCCTGTAGAAGGAGCCGTCTTTTTTCCGAGGAGCTGCTGGTGGTTTTAAAACACTCACCTTGTGGATCGCAGCCTAAAGTTCATGGAAAATTGGAACTAAACAACATAAGGAAATTCCCTATTAATTTTAAAGCCCCATAATATACCTCACTAAAATCTACAAATATTACAAGTTACCATTATCTAGAATAGTAACTCTCTAGCATTTCTAGCAATTAGTGATTTAAGTCTCTATTTAGAGATTGATAGACCTAAAGGATCATTTTAAAGTAATTGTTTCAAATCTCAGATGTCTAATACAGTAAATTCTAATTTTGTTCTTAGAATTACTTAAGGTGGTTCAGTAATATATTGATTTTCAAATAAAAAATTGAAACAATTTCCTTGTGAAATGATCATCAGGATTGAGACATACATTTTCTCTTTTTTTCAACTCTGCTTTATTTTATTTTACATTTTTCTTTTGTGAAGTTATCCCCAAATTTTATCATCTCCTGAAACAGTGTCAAGTATAAGATGATGTTCTGTTGGCCTAATCTTGATGTGTTAGTCTTTTCTTCTGCTGCTATTTCATCAATAAAGATAACAAGTAACTTGTGAATTTTCAAAAGGAAAATGTAGGGAATACAGAATGCATGTCTATAATATTATTAATTAATTCTGACAAATCAGAAGCAAAATAATAAACACGAGAGTGTTGATTCTCAGTACTTTTAAATACAGAAAACAAGGTATTAACAGTATATGTGTACATTATATTTATGTTTATACAATACACATACACACACATGTGAGACATACATATTCATGAGAGATAAAATATTAAAAACATGAATACTCGAGAAGTTCAGTCACAACAGTGCTAATTAAAAACAGATTCACATTTTAAGAAAAAATAATTTCATAATTTTGTATTTATCAAGTATTGAAGTCCATTTTGTTATATTGTTAAAACATTTGAATTCTTTCACAATTTAAATTATTTTACTATTTTTATTTTCCTAGTAGTAAAATTTGACTATTTTTCTCCTTCTGTACCAGGGCTTGTTATCACACGGGCACTGTCTAGTTCTTCTTGTCTCCAGATAGAGAAGGCTGTGGTTCACGGAGACGGTTGCTTCTGCAGCCCAGTTCCTTCCTTGGTCTCTGGTCTGTTGCGGGTGAATAGAGACCACACAGTGTCCTACAGACAGATGCATCTTCTGTTTCTTTGCCAGCAGCTCTCTTCTTTTCCTCCACGGGGCTTTCTGATGTCCCTGGTTTTGCCTTTTTTTTTTTTTAATGTGACTATTTGAAAAATCACAACAAAGCCACGGCACATTAAAAAAATTACTTCTTGGGAGACGGGTGTAGTTTACAAAAATGTAGGAGACCCATATTATTTGGGTAAAAATGTAGTAGTTGTATTTTAGATTACTGCTCAGAAGATTTTAATACCCCAGACACTATTTACCACACTAGAAGGACATGAACCTTTAATATATCATTACGCTCATTGGCTGAATTGCCCTAGGAGAACTAATCTCTTTAAATGATTGGTTATGTAAAATTAATGTTAGCATTTGTAGCCCCCAGTGGTTGTTATTGTTGCAAAGTTATATTTACAAAGTAGTCTTTATCCTTTTCCCTGTGTAGCTTATTAAAAGCACACCTGCCGTGCTGAGCAAGGTTCACCCGTATGCAATGTCATCTTCCCCTTACTATAAACCAAAAGGAACTACAGCGTAGGGAGAACTCCCCATCTCTATTCATGGCATTTCATACAGTGATACTATATAGCAGTCAGCATTTGCGATTGACTTATTATATTCAATATAATGTTCTCCATGTTTATCCATGTTGTAAGATGCTTTGGCGACTCGTTTTTCTTCTCCATTGCATGTTTTTATTCTCATTGTGCCAGAGCTTCGGGTCATCCTGAGTGGGCCAGGGTCCCCAGTGGTTTGGTAGGACCTGACCTAGCACAATATAATGAAAGTCAATCAATTGAAACCTCCATACCAGGATAAGATGGTGATGGGATGCACACCCTAACTCAGGTCCCACTCTGGTACAATTTAAAGGAAGTTTCCTAGGAGGCACAGCTTCCTTCCAGTATAAGAGAGCCATGGAAAAGTTTGTTTTGCCTTTTGCTGGGTCTGGATACTGCATTGAGATCATGGACTTCTAGTTCTTTGGACCTGAGTCAACAATTTTCCATATTTCCTGCCATTCCCATGAGTCCTCAGACATCTGTCATCTGACCCGAAGACCTTGGATTCATCTGCCGTCACAGACCAGACTTCGGATGCATCTGCTTCGTTAGCCACTCCTCTGTGGTTATCCTGCCAACCTTAGATCATTCCTCACCCTCCACAGCTGTCCGTCTCAAGAGAAGCCTTCAATGTAACATCCCACCCACAGACTGCTAACCTGGGACTAGCCCATTTCTACGAGTGTGTGAGCCACTTTCTGGATATACATCTCTCTATATATATATCCTACATGTTTGGGACAGGTCAGGAGAGACTAATCTCTGAAGCAGCACATATTGCTTGGTCAAGGAAAAGGGCCGTCAAAAAGAAGAAGGCTATCCAGGAGCTGGACTGACACAGCAGCAGCCACAATGCGTCGGGCACAGGAACAACTGTGGGGATGGGGCAGGACTGGGCAGTGTCCCCTTCTGTTGTGCACTGGGACAGCATGGATAAGGACTGACTTCATGGCACCTAACAGTCACAAGAACACAACCATTCTGGTTTTGCTTTGGTAGCGAATCCAATCTAAGGCACCCGTAAAATGATCTGTGACTCAAAATTAAAAGCATTTGGGTTATTCTTCTCATCTGTTTAATTATAAATAGTTCTACAATTAGCACAGGCGTTCCTATGACTTCCTGTGTCACTTCTATTAGCTCTCCCGAGTATACACCCTGAAGAGGGAATTTCTGGGTTCATATGAAATTACATCTCTAATTGGGGTTTTTTTAATGAACTTCTAGACTCTTTTTCACAATGGCTATTATTTTGCATTCCTACAAGCAAAGAGTGAGGACTCTATTATCCCCACATCCCATCAATACTTATTTTCTCTGTTTTAATCATCCTAGTGGAGGTGAAAGTAGCTCATTTGGGATTGTCTTGCATTACTCTGATGGCTACTTATATTGAACACCTTGTTATGTGTTGGTTGGTCATTGGAGCATCTTCTTTGATGAAATTCTGGTATGTTACTTGTATTTTTTGTTGTTAAATTTTAGAAATTTTCTGTATATTTTAGATGTTAGACCCTTAATGATTTTTTCATTCCTGGAGATTTTTTTCCTCAAACTGTAGGTTGTCTCTTTACTCTCTCTTTCAATTGTCTTGTTATGAACACAAACATTTAGCATTTATGAGGTCCCAGTCATCTGTTTTATTTTCTAGTGTTTCTTCATTTAGTATTATCTTTGATACCCAATCACCGAACAAAGAATTAGATCCCAAAGCATTGTGCCTATATTTTAAAACACAATTATTTGGTGGCATATCATCTTAGAAAGGGTAACTAAAGGTTACAAGTGGAGCTGCTAACTGCCAGGTCAGCAGCTTGAACCCCCAGGGCCTCCCAGGGGAAAGGTAGCTTCTCGATTCCCATAAGGACTGAGACCTTCAAAAACAAACAGGGCAATTTTACTCTGTCCTATGGAGTCACTATGAGTCTGAATCCACCCGATAGCCATACATTATTTAATGTTATTTTATCTGTAAATTTTAATGTTATTTTATCTGTAAATAAATATCTTGTAGCACAACTGCCATTTTAAGAAACATGGTATTTATTGCATGTTTTTCAAATATATAACTGTCAAAAATAATCAAGAATACATTGTTTTATCTAATATTCTTTTTTCCCCTCTTCATTAGTCAAATTTTTAAAAATGGATTTGATATTTTCTAAAAATGGAACTAGATATTTTTCTAAATATATCACTATAGAGAGTATAAAATAGGAAAGCAACAATCCTATTGCCAAAAAAATGTATATGGTATATCAATAAACTAAAATTATCACAAAGGCAAAAGGAAATTTTAACTAGTGCTTCTATTCTAAAAATACTCAGGTCAAGATTCATAATAAGGTGAAAGAAAGTAGTTTTATAATAGTTAGATTGATATTGTCTGTTTGGCTTTCTTATAGAGAAATGTATATGTGTTTATTAAATATAACTTTAAAGTAGCTAAAATATTTAGATACATGTATTAAATTAATTGTTATATATTTAAAGCTAGAGACAACACCTGGAATTATATAAATTTGGGGGCAGAAGAGGAAGTAGGGTGGCTAGCTTGACAATAGAGTCTAATGATGAAGTGTTTGTTATATGACAAATAATTATATTCTGGATATTACTCTATGCAATCACCTTTAAAAATTTCTCCCCCATTGTCTATTTATTTATTCCTTTTTTTAACCTAAATAATTTATGATTGTGTGGGAGAAAGTATGGTTTTTAATGGCACTGGTTGCATCTTTTACCAGCAAGCTAATTAAAAATTTAGTAAATCATTGTACTTCATTACAGACCATAAGCATTACATTGTACTTCATTACAGATCTTTCAAAAGAAGAAGAAAGTTCCGTGGGAATGGAATAAAATTCTAGACTTATCTAAATTACTAAAACCAAATTATAAACTCTGACTAGGTAGACACTTTGCCTATTTAGTATAATCTTAGAAAATTTATTCACCTATTTAATATAATCTCAGGAATTTATTCTGTGTTTGTAGAAAGAAACAGAAAGAAAGAAAGAGAGAGAGAGAGAGAGAGAGAGAGAGAGAGAGAGAGAGAGAGAAAGAAAGAAAGAAAGAAAGAAAGAAAGAAAGAAAGAAAGAAAGAAAGAAAGAAAGAAAGAAAGAAAAAATTTTAAAACCTCACCGCACTGGAGTTGATTTCTACTCATAGCAAATCAGAACAAGCTAGAACCACCCCCAAGACAGAACATAAAGTATATGCTCCTCTTGAGTCAGTTTCAACTCCTAACAACCTCTGGGGCTGCTAAGTGGAAGAGTAGATCGGCCACATTGGTTTTTCTCAGATAGAATATATCCAGGAGTTGATTTCCCGTTCTTTTACCCCTGACCTTTAGGTCCATTCTCAGTAGCAAGATATCTGCAGCATTCGGGTACCTTTAAAAACCACCATCAGCTTAAATGAGGCGGATCACACTCCATCTTAAATCTAAATAATTCAGAAGACAAAATAACAGACCTAAATGCACGATCCACATATAATCAAATGTGTCCAAAGCAAGGTACGCCAGAATTGTGCCTTATAATGGCAGTAGCGGTAGTAGGTGGTAGGTGTAGTAGTGGTAGGTGATATTGGGATGTGTGGGGGGGGGGGGTTGTTCCTATTGGTTCTGTATTAAGAATTTAAAAATTAACCAATAGCTTCCAAATGATAAGGATGGTTATACTCTTTATAATATTTTTTGATCACACTAATCCAAAAAGATGGGGCTTTCTGCTCCTGTGAAGATGTGCAGCCTCTGAGACCCACAGGGGTGGTTCTATTCTGTCTATAGAATTTCCACCAAAGGATGTTTTCATGTCTTTTATTGACTGTGAAAAGACATTCAACTGTGTGGACCATTACAAAAAAAAATCTATGGGTAGCTTTGAGAAGAATAGGAATTCTGCATCACTGTGTTCATGAGGAATGTACACAGATCAAGAGGCAGCCATGGATACAGAAGAAAGGGATATGGCATGGTGGCATGTTTGACATGAGAAAAGATGTGCATCAGGGTCATATCCTCCCCGCAAATGCATTGAATCTGTACACTGAGCAAATAATCAATGTAGGTGGACTCTATGAAGAAGAATGTAGCATCGGGATTGGAGGAGACTGATTAACAACCTTCAATGTTTAGATAATACAACCTTGCTTCCTGAAAGCAAGGAGGACGTGAGGCACTTGCTGATGAAGGTCAAAGATTGCAGCCTACATTGCGGATTACAACTCAATGGAAGGAAGACAGAAACTTTCACAATTAGACTAATTGATAACATCATGATCATCAGAAAAAAAATTGAAGTCATCAAGGATTTTGTCTTGCTTGAATCCACAATCAATGTTCCTGGAAGCAGCAGTCCAGAGATCAGAAGGTGTATTGTGTTGGGCACATCTGTTGCACAAACCTCTTTTGAGTCCTGAAAAAGAAGAACGCTTCTTTGAGCACTAAGGTACACCTGACCTCAGCTATGGCATTTTAAATTGCCTCCTATGCATGTGAATATTGGGCATTGAATAAGGAAGCATGAACAGGAATCAATGCATTTGAATTATGGTGCTGGTGAAGAATATTAAAAGTATTGTGGATACCAAAAAAAATGAACAAATTTTTCTTGGAAGAAGTTCTGCCAGAATGCGCCTTAAAATGCTCTTTTGAACATGTCAACAAGATACATTTCAGTGTGCCCAAACACCTTTAATACAATAGTTTTACTTCCTTTTGTTAGAACTAATCTCTCTCTTTTTGAATATTTATAAATTTGTCAAGGCTTTCATCCAGACTCTCAACTAAACACACAGGAAGAGCACTGGGGTCTTGTAGAAGGCGCACCCCTGGGACACAAACACTCAGGGCTGAACACGCTGCTAGGTAAGGGGATCCTGGGACAGCGATTCCTGAAAGAAAAGGGGAATGGACCGCCCACTAATTAACACAGGGATGTTTAGCTACTCTAGGCCAGGACAGCAGTTGGACTTGGGACTATTTGTATGATCTCTCTTTCTCCTTTTCCATTTAGTGTCTGTCTATGTAAGATAGGCAGGATAAGCAATCCCAAGAGAGCGCAACTGACCAATGGTTCCACAGAGGCGAGGAGGCAGGGGGAGGGGAGGGGAGCAGTGAGCCAATAAGGACAGGGACAGGGAAGAGCAAGAGATCTGAAAGGGAGGAGGAGGAGGGGTAGCATTGCTGCTCATATTTGATCAATTGAAATGTATCTAAGAGGAGTTCCTGACAGGTGAGTGACACGATGGGTAAACATGATAGTGGGGCAGGAGGAAAGAAAAATGAAAAAGAGGAAAGAACAGGAAAGTAAAAGTTGTATTTATATGTATAGTATAAATATGTACAAATTGACATATAGAAATATATAGCGGTATGTGTATTTATCTGTGTTTGTGTACATATTTACATACAGCAAGGAAGCAGATTGACTTTGGGCCTCTACTTAAATCTTACCTCAGTACAAGAATGGTTTGTTCTAATAATTTGGCAATATGTGATACTCACCTTCCCGACACTGACATGATTGTTGCAGACAAAGTGAGTGCATAAGCAAATGTGATGAAGAAATCTGATGGAGCACAGCTACTAAAAGATGTAGCACCTGGGGTCTTAAAGACTTGAAGTTAAACTTGAAGCAGCCATATAGCAGGGAGTGAACAGATATATTGGATGGTATAAGATAAGGAGAAATAATAATTATAAAATAACAAGTTTCTGGGGGTAGAATGAGGAAGGGAGGGGACATAGGAGAGTTGGTATCTACATTGCTATCAGAATTCAAGAAGAAATAATGAAAATGTTTGAAAATGATGGTGGCAGCAATTGTAAAATTATTCTTGATCTAATTTAACCATGGATTGTTATCACATCTGTAAGAGCTCCCAATAAATGTTAAATAAATAAATAAGAACAAATTCACTGACATCAAATCAATTACGACTCACAGTTAAGTACAAAGTGGAACTGCCCTTGTGGGTCCTCAGACTATAAATCTGTATGGGAATAAAAAGCCTTGTCTTTTTACTGAGGAGCAGCTGGTGGTTTTGAACTTCTGACTTGGCAGTTCACAAACCAATGTTAACTTACTGGTATACCAGTGCTCTAGATAATGTATGCTTTTATGTGCCGTTGTGTGCTTCTGGGTTAGATATGCATTTATAAAGGCCACCTTTGTATTTTTAAGAGTTGTAAAAGTGTCTGAAATGCAGGTAAATCACATAACCTTTCCAGTAAAAGAACCCTGTGTTCTTACGAATCATCCCATTAATTTGTATAGCTAGCTCTAATTTGTAGAAAGCATTATTATATTGAGCTGATTTCTCTCTCCCATAAGTACTGCTGATTCCTTGTTTTCTTGAAATAATACAGAAAAACCAATCCATATGTTATATGGATTTATTTCATTTGCAATTATTGAACAGACTACTACTATCTCCTAGCTGAGGCCTCAGATAAAGGAGCCTGGTTGGTGTGGTTTGTGCTAATAACTGTAGTCTCGCAGTTCAAGCCCACAGGAGAGAGACTGAGCTGTAAGAGCTTATGAAGATTTATAGTCTAACATGCCCTAGGGTCCCGGTTGCTGTTGTTGGTAGTGACCTAATGCACAACAGAATGAAACACTGCCCAGTCCTGTGTCATCCTCACAATGATTCTTATGCTTGAGCCCATAGCAGCTACCGTATCAATCCACCTTCTTGAGAACATTCCTCTTTTTCACTGCCCCCCTACTTTACCAAACATGATGCCTTTCTTCAGGAACTGGTCTCTCCTGACAACATGTCCAAAGTATGTAAGACACAGGCTAGCCCTCCTTGACTCTCAGGAGCTCTCTGACCCTACCTCTTCTTCTTCTTTTTTTTAAAACATTTTATTAGGGGCTCATACAACTCTTATCACAATCCATACATATACATACATCAATTGTATAAAGCACATCTGTACATTCCCTGCCCTAATCATTTTCAAAGTATTTGCTCTCCACTTAAGCCCTTTGCATCAGGTCCTCTTTTTTGCCCTCCCTCCTCACTCCCCCCTCCTTCATGAGCCCTTGATAATTTATAAATTATTATTCTGTCATATCTTGCCCTATCCGGTTTCTCCCTTCACCCCCTTTTCTGTTGTCCATCCCCCAGGGAGGAGGTCACATGTAGATCCTTGTAATCAGTTACGCCTTTCCAACCCACTCACCCTCTACTCTCCCAGTATCACCCCTCACACACCTGGTCCTGAAGGTATCATCCACCCTGAATTCCCTGTGCCTTCAGCTCCTATCTGCACCAGTGTACAACTTCTGCTCTATCCAGACTTGCAAGGTAGAATTCGGATCATGGTAGTGGCGGGGGAGAGGGGGGAGGAAGCATTTAGGAAATGGAGGAAAGCTGTATTCTTCATCAGTGCTACGTTGCACCCTGACTGACTCATTTCAGACCCTACTTCTTACAAGACAGATCAGTTTGTCCTCTTAGCATGAGGTCACTGTTGATGTTAATTTGACGCCATCGTTGTGAATGTTTGTGTCTGCATTTGTGTCAGCCCCTGCAAAAGGAAGCCTGATGGGAAAGGCGCTATGAGTCGGGGCTCTCAACAGCACCTCACAGCGAAAACGTGATGAATGGACACGGTGGGCGCAAGCACGGTCCAAACCTAACACGGTTGAGGATCGCCCAAGACCAGGCTTTGTGTTGTTCTCGTGGACAGACGTTCTGTACAAGCCACAGCCTCCTTGAAGGCACCTGGCACACGTTTCCAAAGGGAAGCATAGGATGGCTGTGAGTTGGAACCGATTCAATGGTACCTAATACCAATAACAACGAGCTTCCCGGGATCAGGATGCCAGCTCCTTTTCTCGGAGCAGTTGAAACGCTTGGACTCTGTTCGCAGTGGCGTTGTCGCCATGATGCCACCACCTCTCCGTGTAGGGAGTTTTCTGTTGCTCAGTTAGTGATGTCATAGTTGTCTGTGAGGAATCGTCCTATTTTCTACTGGAGATATAAATGTATACATTTGGAACATTTGTAGAACATACGTATGCCTCCATATGGCACCTATTTGTAGCTTTTGCTGACTATCGAGCTGCATAGCTAAGCTGCGTGGCTCAGCTGATTCGGAAGTTCTTGAAAATGCAGATGGTTCAACCTCTTTAAATAAAACCAACTACACAAGAAAAGGTGGGAAACAGATTTATTTATAAACCTTCCTACATAGACACAAGGTGCACTTTTTGTTTTGGTGACACACCAGCAACTCTTCAAATATTTATTGTCAACCTGGGGAACTCCTGTGTAGATGGCAGACCTTTCATACGCCCTCTCAGCAGGGTCTGCTGAAAGCTGTCCATCTGGAAGAGGAGTCTGTAGAGCCATTTTGAAAACATTTTTTCCAAGGGTAGATAAAACGGTTTCTGCTTGATTTGTACCAGGACAGATGAATGCAACACTGAGGCTTATTGCATTTGGAAGCTAACATTTAAAGCAAAATGATAATTTATTTACAATACACCTGACATAAATTCATCCACTGCCAAAGCCTAATTCAAATGAAGTTTTCTAAGCCCAGCCTGAGATCAGTGTATGAATCGTTCAGAGCATTTCCCTCCTTTTATGGCACCTAAAGCCAGTAAAAAACGCAGTTACAATTTTGTACTCATTTCTTTCCTCCAAATTTAATGGCTAAATATAATATGTTAAGTCTCTGACAACTGAATAAAAATTCTATCAACTACATTTCTAAAAGTAATGAGGCAATGTTATGCTTCTCTGTACATTATTGATTTGCTGATTTATAAAATGTCTAAAGAAATTGAAGCTTGAGTCATAGAATCTTAAATTCCATAGGATTCATCAGAAACCGTTAGTTACTATTTTCTAAACAATTCTCCTGTGATTTGAAGCGTCGACAATCCTTCCTCCCTCCTACCCAGGGTCCCTCCTTCCCTCCATTTTCCTTCCTTCTTGTGTTTCTTCCTTCCTTTTTCCTTCTTTCTTTTACTTCCTGGATTATCATGCATTAATAAAAATTGCTATTCAAACATAAACAATGTCCTTCCCTTTCCTAGTTTGAAATATTTTCTTCAGAAGCTATATAGAAATTTCCAAGTCTCCAAAAACACTGTATAGTACTTAGTACATGATATAAGATAAATATATCATGGGCATAAGAGAGAAATATAGAGAGATAGATGATAGATACAAAGAAAATGAGAGAGAATACGAGAGAATGTAGAGATATTTCCCTACCACAAAATTTCATATGGCAAACTCCCAATTACACCCCAGAGCAATAATCAAAATAGTTACTCTCTTAATAGCTGGTGAGGAAAATAGTAATGAGAAAAACAATCCCAATAAAATTACTTTCTATAAACTCACCTGTGAAACCTGACTATACTTGTCCTCAAATTATTTTTTTAAGAACTACATGTGACAAAACTTTTTTCACCTCTCTGTCTTTTGATTTGCCCTTTCTTGAAATTGATGCTGGAATCTAGAAGCCAATATATTCTAATAAAATTCAGAGCAAGGATGTCCTCTGGAGTATTATGTCTTTGGGGATGAGGTCCAATGTTGATGGACGGATTTTCCTGTGTGTGGTGTGCCTGGTTGCAGAGGTACAAAACTGCCCTATTTACTTGACAGTTTCATCTCTAAAACTGAGTACATGCGTCTCTATTCACCTCTTGGCTATGACTTCATGTCGTTTGGTAATGGTGTCTATCATTAACAGAAGAACCCTTGATGTTCCTGTTTGTGCTTGAGAATATGTACTTGCACTTGGAGTTCCATGCAACTGGGTAATGATTATGCTTATTGGAGAGTAATTTGGAGAGGTTACTTCCAAAGAGCTAGAGAGATGAAAGTACGATGTTTTTCCAGTGTATAACAAGTCCTCGCCCTATCATTGTTCTCTCTCTCTGTATGTACGCATGTATGTGCATATGTATGCATACACGTGTATGTCGCTGTTGTTAAATATTATCTAGATAGCTTTCTTTTGTCATTATTACAATACTGCAGAAACGAGCATCTCCCATGTTTCAAGTTTGAGCTGACAATTTTTTTTCCTTTAACAGTTTTATTGGCATATAATTTGTATGGCACGCAATTCAATAGTTCAATCACATCAAGGAAAGTTGTACAATCGTTCCCACAATCAGCTGTGGAACATTTTCTTCCTTCTTGATCATTGGTTTTCACTCCCCCAACCCCCTCAACCTTGCCCCCAAGAAACCATTAATGCACCTACTTAAGTGTTTTCCATTCGACGTAGAATATAGCGTGAACAGCTTCAAGCCCACTGGAGACGTTCTTTGAAGGGAACACAAGGCGCATGCCCTTCATTTCTCTAACTGGAAATCCCAGGATGGATGCCCATTTTCCTGGCTCCAGGGCAGAACTGTGTTCTATTTGCTGCTTTTAGCTTCACTTTGGATGCCCTGGACCGCTCAGGAGGCTGTTGCAGATGGCACCAGCTCTTACTCTCCATGGACGCCGTCAGCCCAGCGCCCTCTCCGCTGCCATAGGAATCGAGGGGACCCCCTCCTCCTCGTGACCTTGGGTGTGCTGGGTGTGAGAGGGGTGACTGGTGCTCATGGCTGTGCTGCTGTGAGTGGTCCTGGAGGTGGTTGCCACCGGAGGGTGTGAGGCACTGAAGGCCCAGCTCTTCTGGGATGCATTGAGCTGACAGTTATAAACTTTGTAGATTAGCTCTGCTTGAACCAGGTTCTAATCCAGTGTTTGGCTAACTTCATTCACTTGCTATAAGACTGTGCTTTCATACGTCGGCATCTCCCTAGGAAGATCAAAATTTCACCAGTGAGGAATAAACCTCTATAACATTAAAGCTTCTTGTCTGTTGGGTGTTTGCTTGCTGCCAATTCCATGATTGCCAGGAAAACAAAAGATGCATTTTCTGCCCTCCTGGGAAGCGTTAACCTTTAAATCTTAAACTAGGCTTTAGACAGATGTGACCTGCGTTAGTGGAAAGAAGGTTGTTACAGCTGAGAGGACTAGATGCTCAAGGGCTATTTGGGGTAGAATATAAGCAACATGCTTAAATGTACTGCCAGGACATCAGATGCAAGTCATTGAAACTTACTAAAGCTGCATTCTAAAAAGGAGATCCCTGGAGATTTTACCTTCTCTCTCTTCTTCATCATGCTACTGTGCTTCCGGAGTCTGCCTGCCGCGAACACACTCCTTTACTCTCAGGCTTCTGCTCCGGCTCAGCCCACGGAACTCAGCAGCAGGACATTAAAAAGAAAAGAGCAAGTGAGGTCAAGATCTTGGTTCCCTCAGCTTTCCCTAAGCGTCCTGCAGGACTGGCTGGATTTACCTGTCAATGTTCACAACTCCTGTTGGAGGGCCCTCTCTCTTGAGTCCAGTGACTGCTCGGTCCCTTTGACCCTTCAGACGTGGAGGTGGGAGGAGCCTCCGACCTTTACTAGCCCAGAGGAGTTGCACTGTCCCAGTCAGTCCCTGGCATCTTGCTGATCACTTTGTAAGTAGTCCTTTTATTAAGCACACCTCAAATAAACCCAATTTGTGTAGACATTTTGTTTCCTGCTGGGATGCTGACCATTATGAGGTTCCAGTTGCTTTATATTGCTCAATTAAAGCACTTGCTAAAAATAATTGGAGCATGCTACCCAGTAAAATTCACACAATCTTCCTAGGCATTTAACCTAACAATCATAATAGAGCCATTAAAAAATGACTTTGAGATCAAATACCTGGGGAGAATTTGTGATTATAGCATTTTTTAATTACTGAAAGCACGCTCTGAACTGGGCTTTGAGGTCCTTTTTCCCGAGGAATCATGAGAACGCACACTCTCAGCGCCGCCCTCTCTAGTGGATGGCCAGTTGGCCAGATGAAGCTGTCAGGACGGAATGCCACTTGATCAATGTTGAAATGTTAGACTCGCTCTTAATGCAATTACTATTTGTTGCAAGAGCAAATCTTAGCCAAATGAGGTCCCCAAAGACTTCACTATTCTCCGTTACCCTTTTCCAACCCAGCTTCTGTGCACCTTGCTGTCTAAATAGTCTACTATGAACCTTTGAAATGCCTTTCTCCTTGTCTCTCAAAACTTTAGCAATAATTTTGCTTTAAACTCTTTAACATCCTCCATGAAATCGCTGCCCTGTCCTTTAGGGTCGCTATGAGCCAGAATGGCCTGGAGCACAGTGCTGAAGTCAACAGAGGACACCATGGACAGGCAGAGGCTACAAGGGGCTCAGACATAAGAACATGTGGGAACGGTGCAGAACCAGTGGCGTGTCTTCTGGGGTACACACAGTCGCTATATTTGTGGGCACCTAACGACAACAAAACCACACAGACTTTGAATCAATGCAGACTTACTAGATAGTGAGAATCCCCTGCAACCCAGAAGAGATGAGGAAGTTTATTAACTTCGCTTGTTCTGCATGCTGTAGTTTCACTTTTAAGATCTGTAATCCTTGAAACAACCTGACATTTTCTTTTCTTTGCCATTTGGTATTAGTTTTATTTCTCCAAACCTCATACTTTAGTGAAGTCTTGTGATTTTGTTTTGTATTTTCCTGATTAATTTTTTAAATCGATGCTTCAGGCTGATATTTTCCATTTTGCTGTTCTTATTTTGTTAGGTGATGCTCATGGTCTCAATCGAGCACAGCGTAAAACTCTGGTCTACGGGCAAAACAAAGAAGTATTAACTAAAAATGATTGCACGTCTTCTTAAGACCTAAGAAAAGATATACTTTTAGAGGGCTCCAACGCTCTTCTCAAGTCAACCCTGACCTGAATCAGGCCACATGACAGTCCCTGGTCAATTATTTTCGATAAGCATTGGAAATACCATGGTTGGCTTAATCAAGCCATAGTTTGTCAGTTACTCAACTGAGTTCATCAAGATTTCTGCCCCAAAACTGGGCACTCACTTTCTTGAAACCACCGGACATGAAGAAATACTGTTCTTAGTCTATTCAACTCGTGGCAATTCTGTATCAAATAAAATAAAACCAGGCAACCTCCTGTACTGTCTCCATGCTCTGTTGCGGATCTGCGCATCACGATCCACATGGCTTTCATTGACTGGCTTTTAGTAGTAAGTCTTCCGACTTTTGCCCCTGCTTCAGCATACTTACGGTTGAGTTATCCTGTTCAGCAGCCACGCCTCATGCAAGTCTCCCCTGATCAATGGTGATGCGTGCATGTGAGGCACATCAGCTGCCCATCTCACCCAGGGAAGTCTTTCCCCATGGCAAGTGAGAGGTGGAGCACTGAACCAACCCTCCCTACTTGGGAAGGAAGACAGACAGTTAAAAAGCAAAGCAACAAAGAATTTCCATTCATAAGAAGAAAAGGGAAATAACTGTTGAGTAGACAACCATCAGTGTTTGTGGGAGTAACTGTGAAGTCTAATTAAGAGCATGCAAATGTAGGAGTCCATAACTGAGGGAAGAAAACAACAGCAATAGTAGCAGCTTTTCAAGTAATACTTGGTCAGCAAAGAAAAAAATCTGTATTTTTTGAAGGACACCTTTTATTTCCTAGAAGTTAAAATTCAAATAGTCTTTTTCTTTCTTTCTTTCTTTCTTTCTTTCTTTCTTTCTTTCTTTCTTTCTTTTTGGTAAAAGACAAAAGGAAGATGGTGGCTAACTATTATGCCCTGCATCCAGGAAGAAGTATATTCATTACATTTGTTTTTATTTGATTTCTTGTCCAGAAAGCTATTCTGCAGCTCATCTGATCATGGGTCACAGTGTAATCCAATTTTCCTCCAGAGCTGACTGACAAATTCTTATCTTAACAACATTAAGACTTTAAAGCCAGAACTCCTCCGATGCTTCAAAAGGCAATTGCTTTTTACTGATTTTCTTGAACATTTGATCATTGCTTGTCTTGTTAAATTGTCATTTGTTCTTTAAAAAATCTTTATCATCCTGATATTCTCAGTCTTTTGCCTTTTCAGAGGCAATGATGCTTTTCATTTGACCTTTAGCAGACTGAAGGGCAGATTGATTTACTTTGGGGCTATGTGAAAAATGGTATCCTTAAATATCTCTAATATATCATACATTTTTAAAGAAATGTGTCATACAGGGCTGATCCAAAACAACATAAGCAGATCCACAACCTGAATTAATGAGCCAAGTTATAAGTACTAAATACTGTACACATGTATGAACATGTATGTCATCCAAAAGGAAGCAAATATTTTGGAAAAGGTGCCTTCCTGCATTTATCCTTCAGTGAATGGCTTGTGAGAAGGTCAGCCTTCTTGAAGGCTTTCCCAAAAGCATGTTTGGTCTGTGTAGCAGCCACTTTATAGATTCCGTTTCCAAATAAGAAGCTGAGTCCTCTGGAGAGCTGGCCCAGTTCTGAAAGGAAGGCGTAAAGCAGCCTGCCGACTCATATGCAGAGGTTATCTAATATTAGCTTCTGTGTGAAGAGAAACAAATCTCTGTAGCCATTAATCAAAACGCAGTACAGTATGGCCTCATGATGCAGAGAGGCCATACTTTTCTTTACAGTGAAAATAGACAGCTGTGCTTCAGCCAAGTGAAACAGAATTTTCATTTTGACCCATTCTTTTCAGTTCTTTGGTAAAAGCCTACTTTGTAATTTCTGATCTTATAATTTCTGAGAAACTCAATTAGTGCTGTCATTGCATTATTTTATCATCAGTAATTAAAAATAAACTCATTGTCATCGAGTCCATTCCAACTCATAACGACCCTAAAGGGTAGAACTGCTCCTTTGGGTTTTTGAGATGGTAACTCTTTCCAGAAATAGAAAGCCTCATCTTTCTCCAGAGGTTTGGCTGGTGGTTTTTAACTATTGACCTTGTGGTTAGTAGCCCAATGAGTAACAACTAGGCGATATATACACACACACACATATTCTCTGTTACTAACCTGCAACAATGCATCAAAGGGATAAAGAATGGTGAAAAACCCAGTGCAAGGCTTGAAAGGGTGTGTTGGTCAGCTGTCTAGAACAGCAAAGTGGCCTGCGCACAGACTCTGGTCTAAATGTGTCGATGGCAGTCAGGTTGCTTGTGTCAAAAACACAGCCCCTTGATTTATTTATAGGCTGTGGATTTTGAAAGGACTCTGTGCTTCATGCTCTTGTCTGTAAAATAGCAACAGTCACAATGACACAATGGAGTTGTTGTGACCAGTAAACAAGAGAGCAGAACAGTGTGGATTATTAATATACTCCTTCCTCCTGCAAGTCTGAGAACTTCATTCCAACCGAGCTTTTATAATCCTAATACCATTATAGACATATTCTAATCCAGAACGTGCTACTTTTTCATTGTTTTGCAGGAGAGAGCAAGCAAAGGAGTAGAACAATTCCATTGATCAATTTTACAGGGCAGTCTGCACTAGGAATTGAGCAGAAATGAGGAGGACACACACACACACACAAACAAACATGCATGCTTCAGGCAGAGTTTACATAGATGTTTGGGCAATATAATCAGCTCCCCTTCTAATAATATCCAATAATTATATTTATGCAATGCATATCACTATTATTGTCCATTCCTCATAATAAAACATGATCTCTTGGAGTCCCCCTCCCTCTGAGATTGTTGTCGTCTTTATTAGGTGCCATTAAGTCAGTTCTGACCCACGGCCACCTGATGCAAAACAGAATGCCACACAGCACGGCTCTGTGCCGTCCGCACAACGATTCCTAGGCTTAAGCTGCAGCCACGGTCTCAATCCATCCCATGCAGGGCCTCCCCTCTTTTCACTGCCCCTCCCCAGTACTCTGCACACTGTCCATCTCCAGGGACTGGTCTCTCCTAACAACATGGCTTCCCTCTAAGAAGACATTCTTCCCTCTAAGCATCCCCCTGACCGGACATCTTTAAAGACTGAGTTGGCTCATTAGCAGTCCCTGGTACTTTCAGTATTCTTTTCCAGCACACAATTCAAATGTTGATCATTCTTTGGTCTTCTTTATTCAATATCCAACTTTCACAGGAAGCTTGGGTCAAGCGCACCTGGGTCTCAAAGTACCATCTTTGTTTTTCGATACTCGGAAAGGTACAGCAGATTTATCTAATGTAACATATCTTTGGAGCTCTTCATTTTTCCTCCCATAAGCATTCATTGTGGATCTAAGAAAGCAAAATCCTTCACAACTTCAACTTTTTCTCCATTAATCATGTTACCAATTGGGCCAATTGTGAGGATGTGGGTCTTCCTTATACCGAACACTGAAGGCTGCAACCCTACATCTTCATCAGCAAGTGCTTCAAGTCCTCCTCACTTTCAGCGAGCAGTGTGTGCCATCTACATATCTCAGGTTGTTAGGAAGTCTTCCTCTGATCCTAATGCCACATCATTCTTCATATAATACAGCTTTTCTGATGATTTTCTCAGCATACATATTAATCAGTATGAATAGAGCATACAACCCAGATGCACAGCTTTCTTGGTTTTAAACCATGAAGTTTTCATTTGTTCTGTTCACACAACTGCCTCTTGATCCATGTATAAGTGCCACATGAGCATAAAGAAGTGTCTGGAATTCCCACCCTTCTCAAGGTCATTCAGAGTTTGTTATGGTCCATGCAGTCGAATGTCTTTGCACAGTTAACAAAACACAAGTAAACATATTTCTGGTATTCTCCGCTTTGAGTTAAGATCCATCTGACATCAGCAACGATAGCCCTTCTTCCATGTTCTCTTCTGAATCCAACCGGAACCTCTGGCCAGTCCCTATCAATACACTGCTACAAATATTTGTTGGATTATCTTCAGCAATATTTAACTCTCATGGGATATTAATGATATTGTTCTGTAGTTCAAGTATTCTGTTGGGTCACCTTTCTTTGGAATTGGCACAAATATGGATCTCTTCCGAACATTTGGCTAAGTAGCTTTCTTCTAAATTTGCTGGCGTGGAAGAGTGATTTCTTCAAGTGTTTCGGTAGCTTGTTGAAACATTTCACCGAGTATTCTCTCAACTCCTGGAGCTTTGGGGGCTGTTTCCAATGCAGCTGGAACTTCCTTCTTTAGCACCATTGTTCTTGCTCATGTCTTACTTTCTGAAATGGTGGAGTTCTGACTGATTGTTTTTGGTACAGTGATTGTATATTCTTTTTACCGTCTTTTTATGTCTCTTGCATCACATTCAGCACTTTGTCCAGAGAATCGTTCTGGGTTGCAAATGGAAGCTTGACACTTCCTTGAGTTCCTCCAGTTTAAGATAAGCTGATCATGCTGGGCCCTTTTGGTTTCCTCATTCTAGGTCTCTGCACAATTCATTAAACTATTTGTCTGCTCAAGCTGCCCTTTGAAAGTTTCTATTCAGCTCTCTGACTTCATCGTTGTGAGCATTCTCTGCACAGTAAGACTTGTTCGCACACTAGCAGCACTTCCAGCTCCTTGACATTGTGGACGAGGAATTTGCGGATGCTATTGGGCACCAGTTGTTCGTTTTGTTTATTTATTTGTATGTTTGTTCGTTTTGCTCCCACGACCAATGTTGGGTGTCAAGATCTAGCCCTTGGGTCTTCTCCACATCCTGTTTTCAGTGTGTCTGGGTTTGCACCATTTCCAATTAATTTTGATATAAGTTTTGATTGGTGCTGGATGAACTACTTGATTCTCTTTTTGACAATTTTGGGCTTTCTCAAGGGTCTGAGGGCAGTCCTGACATCAATGGGAGATGGCTGTCTCTCCCATAGGGAGTGCTGAAGAAGAGACTTGCTTTCCTCATGTATGATGTTCTTGATGTCTTCCCACAGCTCATGAGGCCTTTTGTCATTAGTATTCAATGTGTCAATCTGTTCTGAGATGTTCTCAAACTTCAGGTTGGACATATTCAAGATTGTGTTTCACTCTCATGCACGTGTTTTAATTTTTTTCAACTTTGACCTGTAATTTACATATTAGTAATTGAAGGTCTTTCCACAGTTGGCCCTGGCCTGGTTTGAGCTGCTGATATAGAGCGTCTTCATCCTGTCTTCCCACAGATGTAGTCAATTTCATTTCTGTGCAGTCCATCAGGAGATGTTCATGTGTATAGTCACCTTTTCTGATGTGAATAAAAGTATTTTCTATGTATAAGTTTTGCAAAATTCTGTCGTGCAATCTCCAGCTTCATGTCTATCAACAAGTTCATATTTTCCAACCTCTGTTCCTACCTTTTTGTTTCTAACTTTTGCATTCCAGTGAATAATAATTATCTATGCCTCTTGATTGCATATTTGATCAATTTCTGACCGAAATCATTGATATAATTCAATTTCTTCACCAAAAGTTTTTGTGGTTCATGTATACATTTGAATAATAAAAGTTTCTATTTGTTAACATTTTTTAAAACATTTTATTAGAGGCTCATACAACTCTTATCATAATCGATACATATATATACATCAATTGTATAAAGCACATCTGTACATTCTTGCTCTAATCATTTTCTCTTTTTTTCTTCTTTTCTTTTTTTACATTTTATTAGGGGCTCATACAACTCTTATCACAATCCATACATATACATACATCAATTGTATAAAGCATATCCGCACATTCCCTGCCCCTATTATTCTCAACGCATTTGCTCTCCACTTAAGCCCTTTGCATCAGGTCCTCTTTTTTTTTCCCCTCCCTCCAAGCTCCCCCCTCCCTTATGTGCCCTTGATAATTTATACATCGTTATTTTGTCATACCTTGCCCTATCCGGAGTCTCCCTTCCTCCCTTCTCTGCTGTCCCTCTCCCAGGAAAGAGGTCACATGTGGATCCTTGTAATCAGTTCCCCCTTTCTAACCCACTCACCCTCCACTCTCCCAGCATCGTCCCTCACGCCCTTGGTCCTGAAGGTATCATCTACCCTGGATTCCCTGTGCCTCCAACCCCCATATGCACCAGTGTACAACTTCTGCCCTATCCAGCCCTGCAAGGTAGAATTCGGATCATGGTAGTTGGGGGGAGGAAGCATCCAGGATCTGGCGGAAAGCTGCGTTCTTCATTGGTACTACATCGCACCCTGACTGACCCATCTCCTCTCCTAAACCCCTCTATGAGGGGATCTCCAGTGGCCGACACTTGGGCCTTGGGTCTCCACTCTGCACTTCCCCTTCCTTCAATATGATATATATATTTGCATGATGCCTTATACCTCGTCCCCTTGGCACCTCGTGATCGCACTGGCTGGTGTGCTTCTTCCATGTGGGCTTTTTTGCTTCTGAGCTAGATGGCCGCTTGTTCACCTTTAAGCCTGTAAGACCCCAGACACTATATCTTTTGATAGCCGGGCACCATCAGCTTTCTTCGCCACGTTTGCTTATGCACCTATTTGTCTTCAGTGATCCTATCATGGAGGTGTGCAGCCAATGATATGATTTTTTGTTCTTTGATGCCTGATAACTGATCCCTTCGGGACCACGCGATCACACAGGCTGAGCTAGATGGCTGCTTGTTTATCTTCAAGCCTTTAAGACTCAAGTCACTATCTCTTTTGATAGCTGGGCACCATCAGCTTTCTTCACCACATTTATTTGTTCACCCACTTTGGCTTCAGCAGTTGTGTCGGGAGAGTGAGCATCATAGAGTTCCAATTTAATAAAAGAAAGTATTCATGCATTGAGGGAGTGTTTGAGTAGAGGCCCAAGGTCCTTCCGCCACCTTAATACTTAACCTATAAATATAGACACATAGATATATTTCCCCATCCTCATATATATTTGCATGTGCATGTCTTTGTCTAGACCTCCATAAATGCCCTTTGACTCCTAGCTCTTTCCTCCATCTCCCTTGACTTTCCTCCTGCCCTACTACCATGCTCTGTCACCACCTGGGCTACAGCTTTACCACTTCTAACATTTTTTAGATGAATTTGTTTGTAAATAAAGACTCCAAGTCCTTTTCAATTTTAGTTTTTAAAATAGTGTTTTAGTCACTCAGACTGCTATTTTGGATTAAGAGATCAGGAATTTGGAGGGATTTTCCCCCAAAGATACATGCTGCATATATTTACACAGCTGATCTCAAGAAATGAGATGAACTATTTTATTGACATATAATTTAAAAACTATAAAATTCAAAGATTAAAGAATATTGAAAAGAGTTATGCATGGAGTTAAGAGATAAACCATATACTTCTCAGAGTATGACATTTCAACCTTAAGTATAAAGAAGTATCTCAATCCCCATTGTTCGTGTAAGCAGTGTCCAATCACTTAAGCATGGAATTACACAAGTCAATAATTCATGTCTTGCATTCTGGAAAGCAATCTTATACGTGTGCAATTTGCTTTCTCAACAGTGTTTTAAAATCTATACCACTGGCTGAATTAATGACACTATCAATAGGATTACTTTATGCCACAGGGGGAGATTTTGTAATATTTCTACCTGTGGTAGTTACATAATTTGTTGTCAATTTGGGACTTCACTTAAGAATGAATGGGTGGAGTCTAGTCTGTCAATCAGGTCATAGCCAAAGAGGCCTCTGTGGGGGCATGGCCTTCCCCTGAGAATTCTGGGAACTCCTGTATTTTCCTCTTTAGAGGTGGGAGACACTTTCTCTTTCAGCTCACTCCCTGAGAGACTCCCTACTGACAAGGCACTTGGAACTATGCTAGTGCCCTGAACTGGAACAGCCACGTGGAGACCCCAGACAGCACTGAGATGCTTATGCCACCACTGGATCTACAAAACGTCCCCCACACTGGCCTATGATCTTCCTGCATTCAGCGTGATTGTATGTGTTTCATGAATCTAAAGAGAACTTTATAGATTGGTATCAGACATCTGGGCTAATATCGAACTTATGGACTTGGTCTGGGCTGGGCTGGGATATTTTCTCAATATATTTTCTCAATATATAACAACTACTCTTGTATATAAAGCACTTTCTTATACACATGTGGGTGTCTATGAATGTGTTTCTCTAGTCAACACAGACGAACACACTATCATAAAACGATAATGATGTCTCCAAAGTGCGCCAGAGGCCTATATATAGACCATAGATGTATGAGGGTGTATTTGGGTCCCAATTCTAACAGCAGTTGGTCTTCATGGCATGGCCCCACTTGATACTCTCCCTCAAGGACAGAGCACGGAGGATATGCGTTCTCCAGCAACGTGTACTGAATAAACCAGATCGTGCCGACTATCAGAAAGAACAGTGTTTGGGGTCATAAAGGCTTGTCTTCAAACAAGTGTCCATCTAAGGGAAGCATCACCTCAATCCACATGTAACAAAAACATCGGCCTGTATGATCCTAGGACTATAAATAGCAAAATTCAAACGAGGAAAGGGTTCAGAGCTTAAATTCTGAACACCCAGTTTGCAAACATCTGTGGATGAAAGAAGAAGCCCCAAATCTATTTGCAGAGTCTCCACATGGATTCAAGCTCCGTTGAGTCCCTCTGACCTTAGACCCGGGATGTGAAGAGTTTGCTATCAGACAGAGAGCACTGTAAAGTCAGGTTGGCGGATGTACTTTGTTTAAAATGTATCACCTTATCATTGGGTCTCCCTTTTGATCCATTGTAAAGGTGTTTCAGTTTTTAATATTTTAAGCTCTTCTATAGAGTTTTTCTCTGTTGTGTTTTGTCAATGTTTTTTCCTCCTGTTTATGTTTTCTATTATTTCAGTATATGAAATGCAAGGTAGGTAAAGCAATAGACACAATAACTGGACTCATGATTATCTAGGGGCATGGAAGGCGAGGTTGGTGAGAAATGGAGAGTTAGCAATAATTAATTTGAGAAGAAAATGTCCTGAAATGGATAGTGGTGATGGTTGCACTATTCTTAACATGGTGGAACGATTACATTGCATGATAAGTGAATCATATCCCAATCACACTATCTTTTTTAAAGAGTTGCACAAACATCACCATCATTGTAGAGCACTTTTGTGCACTCATTGCTATTAGTGTTTCATTCCCCATTAACTTCCCTGGCACAACCCTAAGAAATATCGATCCAGTTATGATCTCTATAAATTTACCCAACCTCGATGTCATACAAGGAGAAACATACAAGAAAAACCAAGCCAGCAGCAATAACAAAATAAAACACAGGAAAACCTCAATCAGAAGAAAGGAGAAAATATTAAATACTAGAACTAATTACAATGGGTAAAAAGGGAAAAGAAGGGATGTTTAAATGGTGTTGAATGTTAATCTAGAAGCCCTTTAATAGAAACTACGAACTCTTGAGGACAGAGATCTAGATATAAATCTGAGCACCCCATAAGTAGTGAGTGTTTGCAAATAGTCAGGGGATGTTTGTCAAACACAGATGACAAGGAAACTGGACCCAAGAGGGCAATACTGGATCTCTAGGTCTCCACACATAGACTGTAGACTCAAGCCTCAGCTTCTCTATCTGTAAAATGAACATTTCAATCGATCCCAAGGGATTTAAAAACATGCATGCATCAAAAGAAATCAAATGAATGAAAAACATGCTAGTAGAAGTGTCACTGAGGAAGAAGGCGTCTATTCATACTTTCCCCTATCCCAGAAACATCAGAGGCACGTAATGCAGTAAGCCGAAAGTTTAAAGAACCAGTGTGTCAAAACCAAAATGTCTTCTCTCCGAGGTTTCTTTCCGCCGTAAAAGGAAAGGTATGGACGAGATCTTGAAGGATAAGCAAGAGTAATTTGGGCTACCCATACCCAGAGGCAATTCAGAACAAACACCTCGCAAATTGTTTCCAAAAGCCACAGCCTAAAATCTCCATGGAAATACAGTCTCCTCAAATCAATATGGAGTCACAACACTTTTTATCTCTCTCTCATCTTAACTTTTAATGGTTTGTTTTTAACATGGAGGTCCTTGGAGGGATTAATGGCAAGAGAAATGAAGACATCAATGTGGGTGTCAATATGACATGTTTGTGGTCCTTGATAAGAATGGCCACACAATATTGGTCATACAGGGCAATGTTGACTAAGAGATGTGTGACTGCCTCTGTAGAATGTCTATAGAAAACATAATCTCCTGATACATTGGCTTTGCTGTATTTATCACTATTAAAGAAGGCTGGTTCTCTGTAAATGGATAGAATTTACAGAAGGATGCTGGGAAGATTTCTTTCATTCCCTCCAATAAATTAATTCATAATTATTTGTTCCTGGTAGCCAATATTTCAAAATTAGATTCATTCCTTTAGATTGAAGTTTTGTTCACCATTACAATATAATGGCTTTCACATTATTCAACTCATTTAATTTTAATTAACAAGGAGACTCAATCTAATGGCAGCTGGGTCTGTTTTCTATTTCTGATTAGATTTTCAGCAAGATATCATTTCATACATGTCCCAAAATAAACTGAGAAGCTAACAGTGACTTCAGGCACCACAGAAAAGCTGAATTTTTCTTTTCATAATAAAATATTAGCTGCTTATTCTGATAGCATGTAAAGCTAACTAATATATATTCAACCATAGTAAATCAGATGATTGATAAATTTGCAATGTTCTCTATCTCAATTTGTTAGATGTATGACAGAAAATGAAAAAAATTAATGGCCCTAATGCACAACATAAACACACTATCAACCATCTAGTAAAACACACATACAGCAGAAGACAAACTAAATGTCTGGGACCCCTCAAAATAAGGCACTGTGTACATCAAAAGTATCATTAAATGAGTAAAAAGACAATCCATCATCTGGAATCAACACGCAGTGGCAGTGAGCTATTGGACAAGGAACTGATCCATAAAATCTAGAGAAGACTGCAACCCTCAAGGAGAAAAATTAGCAGAGACCGTGGACAAACAGTTCACAACAAACAACATACAGGCAGCAAGAAAACATGAAAAAATCCTCATGATCACTAGCCACCCAAGAGATACAAATCAAAACAATGAGATACCATCTCATAGTAGACCTTATCATTGGAAGTGGTGGCACCAGGATAAGACCCACATAAGCACATTTCAATCACACTTGTAATTACTTCTCTTTCTGATGGAATTCGGGATATACTGCAATTGAACATTTTATGTGACATGTTTCTTTAAAGTACATATACCAGACCTACACACACACACAAACACACACACACACACACACACACACACACACTTTCGCACAATGCCCACATTAGAATTTAAACAGGTGGCTATGGTTTTTAAAAAGAACGGATTATATTTTATTATTTGAGAACAATTTCTAGTGAAATATTCTAGAACAGTATCAGCTTTACTCCTCGACCCATTTTCTGAATTTTATTTCTCTTCTTTAAATAACCATGTACAAAGTACTCTCCTCTGCGCAATTTTTGTTCTATTTTCAGAGTGTGAGAAAGAACCTGCATTAGTAGTATCTCAGATTTGTAATCTAGCTTCATCTTCCTATCACTGAGATGGTTTGAGTTTAAGTGGAAAAGGGTCATTGTGAAATGCACAAAGAACAGAAATTTCAGAACCTGCCGTAAGCACCGAGCCTCTTTCTCTTGGTGATGTGCAACAGTGGGTAAGCTCTTCAGTGCGTGGAACTCTTTAATCAATTCATTGGGCCCTCTTGCAGATATCAAAACACTCCATAGTTCAATCACATCAAGAAGTGTAGTACAATCCACACATTCATACATCAATTGTATAGAGTTGTATGAGCCCCTAATAAAATGTAAAAAAAAGAAAGTGATTAGGGAAAAGAATGTACAGATGTGCTTTATACAATTGATGTATGTATATGTATGGATTGTGATAAGAGTTGTATGAGCCCCTAATAAAATGTTTTTTAAAAAAAGAAGTGTAGTACAATTGCTACCACAATCAGTTTCAAAACATTTTCTTTCTTCTTGTACTCCTTGATATCTGCTCCCCTTTATCCCCTCCCTCCCCGACCCGCCCCCCACCAGGAACCCTCATTCCTTTATTTTTCTGTAATAGTTGTTTTTGGACCATATCTTGTACAATCCAATATATTCATTCACATAAAATTCTGTTTTCTGATCCAATCAAGTGGGGTTATACAGTCATCAATGCTGTCAACTCCCCATCCTCCCTCCCTTCCCATCCCCTCAGGGAAACCATTGCTCCTGTTACTATTTCTGATGGGTAATCTCTCTTGATTTAATGGACTGAACAATCTTAAATATACAAATGAGCAGACACAAACCTAACATGATTAAAGAGGTAAAACAAATAAAATCCCTTAATAGTAAGGGGAGGAAATATTATTAAAGAACTAGAGGATAGTTAGGGTTCATCAGTGCCATACTGCACCCTGGATCTATCATCCCTTCCAGGTGGCCCTTCTGAGAGGAACTGTCCACCTATCTTACGGGGGGGGGGGGGGGTGTTGGGATCTCCACTGCACCCATTTTGTCTTCAGTGATCTTGTCAGGAAGGTGAGTACCAGACACCACATTATTAGCACAAACCATTCTTGTACAGAAGTAAGATTTAAGTAGAGATGTGAAGTCCATCTGCTTCCTTGTTGAGTACATAAATATATATATTCAAGATATACACACACATACCATATATACTCAAGCATAAGCCGAGTTTTTTAGCACATTTTTATTGTAATTTTGTGGTATGATTAAGTACCTCAGCTGATGTTTGGGTTGGTTTATACTTGAGTATTTATGGTATATATATATTTTTTTCTTCTTTCCTCTTATTTTCCCCCATCACACTATTATGTTTACCAATTGTTCGATTCTCAATAATTCCTCTAAGATATGCTTCAATTGATCAAACACAACCAGAAATGATACACCCTCCTCGCCATCAATTTTAGAACACTTACTGTACTAAACAGATAGTCACAAGTCTCACAGAGCAGATGACCAGCTCTCTGTTAAACAGAGAGAAGGACATGTTATAAACCACTAGTCCAGTCCCCATTTCTTTTTTTTCCAATCTAAGACATTATTCTAGCTTCTTTTAAATTAATAAATACTTTTATTGGGGCTTCTTACAGCCTTTATCACAATCCATACATTCATCCATTATGTTAAGCATACTTTCACATATGTTGCCATCATCATTTTCAAAACAGTCTCCTACTAGAGCCCTTGATATCAGCTTCTCATTATTTTCCCTCTCCTATCCCCTCCCTGCCTCATGACCTCCTGATAAATTATAAGTTATTATTTTCATAACTTACATCATCTGCTCTCTCCTCTCACCCACTTTTCTGTTATTCGTTCCCCTGGGAGGGTGTTATATGTCAATCCTTGTGATTGATTTCCCCTTTCTTATCCCTCCTTCCCCTTCCCCTCCTGGTTTCTCTATTCACATTATTGGTCCTGAGAGATTTTTCTGTCTTGGATTCCCTGTGTTTGTGGGCTCTTGTCTGGAGCAGTGTACATGCTCTTATCTAGTCAGATTTGTATGGTAGAATTGAGGTCATGATAGTGGGAGGCGGGAGGCATGAATGAACTAGAGGAAAGTTGTCTGTTTCAGCGGTGCTATACTGCACTCTGACTGGTTCATCTATTCCTGTGACCCTTCTGTGAGGGGATGTCCAATTGTTTAAAGATGTGCTTTGGGTTTCCACTCTGTTCACCCCCATTCATATTGGTATGATTTTGTTCTGGGTCTTAGATACCTGATACCTGATCCCATGGACACCTCATAATCAACAGGCTGGTGTGCTTCTTCCATGTGGGCTTTGTTGCTTCTCACCTGTATGACCACTTGTTTATCTTCAAGCCTTTAAGAACCCAGACACTATATCTTTTGTTAGCCAGGCACCATCAACTTTCTTCACCACATTTGCTTATGCACTCATTTTGAATTCAATAATCCTGTAGGGAAGGTGAGCATCACAGAATTCCAGATTATTCAAGCAAAGTGTCCTTGAGGTGAGGGAGTACTGAGTCAAGGCCCAATATCTATTTGTTACCTGATACTTAACATCTAGATATAAGTACATATACCTATTTCCTTATCGTTATATATAAATATATTTCATATGTGCATGCCTATATTTATTTGTCTCCTCATTCTTTCCTCTCTCTCCTTTCACTTTCCTCTTGTCCGACTATCATGTTCGGCCTTCCTTTGTGTTCCAGTAATTCCTGCTGTTACATTGACCTTGATTAAGCTCCACAAAGCATAGTATGTCATTCTGTCCATCGATTTTAATTCACATGTTCCCTTGGCCCTGGGTTGGTTGACCCCTGCCGCCCCCCACACACACTCCTTTCTCCCACCTCCCTTTCCCCATGTCCCCCTAGAACCGCCGGTCCCACTGTTTTCTTCTCTAAATTGTTTATCCCACCTATCTTATCTAGATAGACATGCAGAGACATTAATAAGTGCAAAAACAAGGCAAAGCCAAGCAAACAACAAAGGAAGACAAAACCACAAAAACAAAAAATAACAACAGAAGGAAAACCAATGACAAAAAGGGAAGTTTATAAATAGTTCCAGGTCTCTCTCTTTTTTGTTTTTTTTTACCTTTAGGAGTGTTTTCCAGTTGAATCCGCCACACTCTGTCCCCAAAGTCTATTTTTGGTGTTCCCCATGGACATCATTGCTTTGCTCTCCTTGCTGCTCTGCTCTATTCCATGCCCTTAGTGTTTTGCCCCAGTGTGGTAGGGAAATCGGGCACAATTCCTGCACTGTCATCCCCCCTAACACTATGGTTCAGTGAGGGACATCATGTTTCATGGTGGGGTATACACTATGGTCCTCTCTGTGCATTGTCTGCTCTGAGCAGGAATATTATCCTCTGGGCTTGGTGGTCCAGGATGCATTCCATTCACTCTCCTTTCCCTATTAATTTCTCCTGTGTATTCTGATCAGATGTGCCCCACTCCCCAAGCTGTAGCTTCAGTGCTGTCCTCTGAAGTGCATTTTTCGGGGGGGGGGGGTGTCCACATAGTTGGGATTGGGGCCGGCCACACAGACTTCTCTATTGGTTCCCTGCTACATGCCAATATGTTGTATTCACATCTTGGTGCACCAGGTTAAAGTTTGGTCCCTCTCTCCCTCTCCTGTGGAGATATAAACAATACCCTCCCCTTGGGTGGGTTAGTGCCCTGTTCCCCACTATCCATGTCTCTTTATTTCTCTTTCTTTTCCCCCTCCTATTTATTTTGCTGCCTTATGTATCCCTGGATTGGGTTTGGCCCCTGCCACAGTACCTAGACCTCACTACAGGAATGTATGTGTATAATAGCTTTGCCCCTAGACCCCATTTTTAAAGCTTACCTCAGTGGACTCATGTTAAACTTCTCCTTTTGTGCTTGGTTTACTTTGCCCCCAGTTCTTCCCATGTGGAGAAGTACTTCATGCATTCACCACTGCTTTTTAGTATGTATGCACCACAGATTTTCAATCCATTCATCCATTTATGGAAATTTGGGTTGTTTCCAACTCCTTGCAATTGTGAACAGTACAGCAATGAACATTCGGGCACAGATGTCTGGCCATGATTTTTTCTTGCCTATTCTGGGTATATGCCCAGCAGGGGGATTGCTGGATCGTATGGTAACTTGATTTCCATCTGTTTTAGGTATCGCCAAATCTATTTCCATAGTGGCTGTACATATGTACAGGTCCACCAGCAGTGGATGAAAGTTCCTGTCTCCCCACAAGCCCCTCCAACACTTGTTACTTTCTGATTTTTTTGAATTAGGCTGTCTTTGAGGGTATAAGGCGGTATCTCACAGTTGTTTAAATTTGCATTTCTCTTGTGGCTAATGATCAGGAAAATTTTTCATATGTTTATTAGCCATTCAGATTTCTGCCCTTCTGTTCAGGTCCTTTGACCACCTCCTTAATGGGCAATTAGTTTTTTTTTTCTTATTCTAAGCTAGAATTTAGTAAATAAGGCCTTTGTCTGATGTGTCATTGCTAAAGATGTTTTCCCAGTCTGTGGGCTCTCTTATCACTGTCTTGGTGAATTATTTCCATGTACACAGGTGTTTTATCATCAGTACATCCCATTTGTCAATTTGTGCCTCCTCTGTTTGTGTCCTTCCCTATTTCTGCTAGCCTGTGTATTACCTGCACCAAGGTTCTCAGGTTTGTCACAATTCCCTCATTGATGGCCCTAATAGTTTGGTGTTTTACCTCAAGGTCTGTGATCCACCTTGAGTTTATTCTTGTGTGTGGAGTGAGGTAAGGGTTTTGCTGCATTTTTTTACAGGCAGATATCCATTTTTCCCAGCATCACTTATTGAAGAGGGCATCTACTTTCCATTTGATATTTTGGGCCCTTATCAATAATCAGTTTTCTCTAGGCTGATGTTTTTATTTCTGGGTTTTCAGCTCTTTTCCATTGGTCTGAATATCGGTCGTTATACCAGTATCACACTGTTTTGACCACAGTGGCTGTACAATAGGTGCTAAAGTCAGGTAAAGCAAGCCCTCCCACTTCGTCCTTCTTTTTGAGGAGTTCTCTGCTAATTCTGCCCTTCTTCCCTCTCCATACGAAATTGGTAGTCAGTTTTTGCAATTCTTTGAAGAAGTAATATGGCATTTGTATCAGGATAGCATTAAACTTACATAGTGCCTTGGGTAGCACTGACATCTTTACTGCATTCAGTCTTCCAATCCACGAGCCTGGGATGTTCTTCCACTTGTTGAGGTCACTCTTGGTTTCTTCTAATAGTGTTCTGTAGTTTTCCTCAGATAAATCTTTTGTTCTTTTAGTCAGGTATATCTCTAGATATTTCAAGTTGTGCTTGGCTATTGTAAAGTGTACTATCTTTTTAATTGCCTCTTCTGTGATCTTGTCTGATGTGTATAGCACTCCAAAAGACTTCTGTTTGTTGATTTCATATCTTGCCACTCTGCCATATTCCTGTATCACTTCCAACAATCCACTTGTGGTGTTTGGGGGCTTTTCAATACATAAAATCATGTCATCTGAGAATAACAGTAGTTTTGCCTCTTTCTTCCCCAGATGAATATTTTTCATGCTTTCGTCTTTTTTCCCTTTTTTGTCTTATGTTGTTATCTGGGACCTCCAGTATGATGTTAAACAGGAGGGGCGTCAGGGGAAATCCTTGTCTGGTCCCTTTTATCAGTGGGATTGCTTTCATCTTTTCTCCATTGACTACCATGTTCAGTCTCCATTTCTTTCACTTTTTTGCTCCTCTGTAAAACATGAACAATAAACACTAACCTCCCAGGACATGATGATAATTCAGTGATACAAGAAACATTTGACATACATTATTATCATTTTTGGAAAGCAAATAGAAAAATTGGCACTGTGATCAGTTTGCTGCTTATTTGTGTTATAAAACTTAATTGCAATATACAGCAGTATTTAGCAGTATATAGCACAGAAGAGTTCTAAGCACCATTTTATCACATATATGTTCAGTAAGTATTTATTTTAATAAGTGCAATTTAGTACTCCAGAAACACCCTCCTTTTAGAAGACATTAAGCCAGTGAGTCACATCAGAGTGTGAGTATCCAGAGCCAGAATGAGTCAGTCTTGCATTCAACACTTGTCCACAGATAAAACAAAAGTGGATGGGTGAAGTCAGTAAAATTGCTTCCATTGGCATAATGTGAAAGTGTCTTTGCCCATTTCTGTAAGTGGGGCAGTGGGGGTGGGGGAATCTACTAGAAATCTTGCTCTACAGAGAATTCAATTTAACACCGTTTAATATCCTATGGCGTGAATGGGAAGCTTATTGCATCTACCACCTTATCTCAGAACGGGAATGCTTTTTCTTTAAGAACTCTCAGAAGGGAGTGATTCTTTGATAATTGAACTCCCTGTGGTTTGGTCAAGTGCAAACAGTGTGCTGAGGCTTGAAAGAAATGAAAGCGTTGAACACTGAACAGAGGCTTCCTGGCAGTGGTGAGAAGAGGCATCTCTTTGCCCTTTGAGTAATGAAAGCCAATCATTTAGAGACACCGAAGACAGAAGTCCCTGAAGAGAGCTGAGGACAGCAGGAGGGAGACGAGTATGGCGTGGAGAGAATTTTCTCTAAAACTGAAGGGCCCTTGTGATTTGACCTCTAGCCTGATCCGCATGATACTTTTGTTCATGAGAAATATTATGTTAATCCAAAGCAGGAAGAAAATGGGGTAAACCATATAAAAACCTTGTCTAGTCTGAAAGAACGGCCTCACTTCAGGAATAATGAGAGACACATTCTGAAGAAGACATGAATAACTAAGTTGTACAAGGTAAGCTGAAGAAGTTTTAATACTCAAACTAAAGCAAATGAATTTGCAAAGATATTTCCATTGAGTATTCAGTTGTATTGTCAGTGACTCTTGCTTTTTCCCATCAAGATTAACCTGCACAGTTCTTCAAACTAAAATCCAGTGCTGGAAGAAACTGGAGTCACATAGAAGAATTATAAGTTTTTCTTCTGGTGAATAAACATGGAAAATGTGATATAAATGGCAATGGCTTTTTACCTACCAGATGCTAGAACACATTCCATCTAGTTGACCCAGTTAATTTTTTACCCAAAGATTAGACCACTTAACCTTAGTGGCAAAACATCAATCTAGTGTGTGTTTCATTATATTTAGGTGCATTCTGAATATTATGGGAAATATTTTTTTCATATATGCACATGTTTTTCCCCACAAACAGAGCGATGCAATGTTTAAAGAACAATGGAGCTAAGTGTAAGCTGTGGTGTCCATGAGCCCCATGGCCAGAATCTTCAAGGTGCAACCAAGCCTGAGCATTGAAGAGGCATACAAGTCATCGTGATAGATATTTTCCAAGAATTTTCTTAAAGAAAGGCGATGGGAAACCACTAGGACCACAATGACAACTGCAAGTGGAATAAAAAATATTCCTCTAAGTGGGCTAGTGGAAGAGCATTCACGGTTTTTTTTTTGGGGGGGGGTGTTTTTAATCATTTTATTGGGGGCTGGTACAACCCTTATCACAATACATATATTTATCCATTGTGTCAAGCACATTTGCCCATTTGTTGCCATCATCATTCTCAAAACATTTGCTTTCTACATGAGCCCTTGGTTTTAGATCCTCATTTTTTTCCCTCCCTCCCCACTCCTCTCTCCCTCATGAACCCTTGATACTTGATAAATTACTATTATTTTGTCATATCTTGCACTGTCCGATGTCTCCCTTCATCCACATTTCTGTTGTGCATGCCCCCCAGGGTGGAGGTTATATGTATATCCTTGTAATAAGTTCCCCCTTTTCACCCCACCCTCCCTCCACCCTCCTAGTATTGCCACTCTCACCACTGGTTCTGAAGGGATCATCTGTCCTGGATTCCCTGTTTCCAGTTCCTCTCTGTACCCATATACATCCTCTGGTCTAGCCAGATTTGTAAGGTAGAACTGGGATCAGGATAGTGGTGGGATCCCCATTTAGGAGCTAGAATCATTTAGGAACTAGAGGAAAGTTGTATTTTTCATCATTGCTACACTGCACCTTGCCTGGCTGTCCCCTACCCATGACCCTTCTGTAAGGGGATGTCCAGTTGCTTACAGATGGTTCTTGGGTCCCCAATCTGCACTCCCCCTCATTCACAATGATTTGATTTTTATTGTTCTTTGATGCCTGATACCTGATCACATAGGCTGGTCAGTTTCTTCCATGTGGGTTTTGTTGCTTCTGAGCTAGATGGCCGCTTGTTTACCTTCAAGCCTTTAAGGCCCCAGATGCTATATCTTTGATAGCTGAGCACCATCAGCTCTCTTCACCACATCTGCTTATACAACCGTTTTGTCTTCAGCGAATGTGTCAGGAAGATGAGCATCAAGGAATGCCAGTTTAATAGAACAAAGTGTTCTTGCATTGAAGGAGTACTTGAGTGAACACCCAATGTCCATCTGCTACCTTAATACTAAACCTATCAATATATTCACATAGATATATTTCCCCATCCTTATATATAAATATATTTACATATGCACATGCCTTTATTTAGACTTCTATATTCCCTTTGCCTCCTAGCTCTTTCCTTTATTTCTGTTTACTTTCCTCTTGTTCCACTATCATGCTCAGCTTTCATTTGGCTGAGGAATTCAGTAATTCCTCTTGATTACATTGTCCTTAATCAAGTCATACCAGGCCTCCTACACCCTCCTCGCCACCGATTTGGGTCACTTGTTGTTCCCTTGTCCCTGGGTTTGTTAGCCATTTCCTTCCCTCCCCCACCTCCCATGTCCCCCAGAACTGTGGGTCCCATTGTTTTCTCCTCCAGATTTTTTATCCAGCCTATCTTATTTAAACATTCCTGCAGAGATAATAAAATGCACAAAAACAAGACAGAGTAAAACAAAGCAAAAAAACAAAAAATAACAACATCAACAACAACAAAAAGCCAATCACAAAACAACAACAATAAAAAAGAAATGCCTGTAGTTAGTTCAAGGACTGTTTGTTGGCCGTTAGGAGTGTTTTCTGGTCAAATATGATGAGGTGACAAGCCCTGGTACTGAAGTCTATTTTTGGTATTCCCTGGGGACTTCATTGCTCTGTTCCCCTTGCTGTTCTGTTACATGACCTTAGTGTTGTGCCTCATTGTGGCGGGATCAGATCACACACAGTTCTCACAGTTTGTCTCCACTATTGTCTCATGTAGGGCTGTGGGTCAATGAGGGGTGTCATGTCTCATAGTGGGGCTTTCCCTATGGTCCTCTCTGTGCATTGGATGCTCTTAGCAGGAATATCATCCTCAAAGTTTGGTGGGCCATGATGTGCTTCACTCTCTCTTCCTCCCCATTCATTTGCTCCTGGGTGTTCTGATTAGGCATGTCCCTCTTCCTGAGCTGCAGCTTCAGTACTGTCCTCTGATGTAGTTGGAATCAGGACCGACCCCTCAGACTTCTCCCCTGGTTCCCTAATCCATACTGTCATGTTGCATTCACATCTTGGAGCACCAGGTTGAAATCTGGTGCCACTTTCCCTGTGGAGATATAAACAATACATTCCCCTTGGGTGGGTTAGTCCCCTGTTCCCCCACTACCCACCTCTTTCTTTCTTTTTTTCCCCCCTTTCACCCCCTCCTTTTTAGTTGCTACCATATGTACCTCTGGATGGTCTGGCCCCTGCCATACTACCTGGTCCTCACCCAAGGAATGTTTGTATACAGTAGTTTTTTTTTTCTCTAGGCCCCATTTGCATGTTTTTTTAAGCTTATCTCAGAGGGCTTATGTTGTACTTGTCCTTTGTGTTTGGCTTTCTTCACATAGCATGATTTCTTCCAGTTCTTCTCATGCAGCGATGTGCTTCATACGTTCATCACTGATTTTTAACAATGTGTAGTACTCCATTGTATGTATGTACCAAAGTTTTTTAATCCATTCATCAGTAGGAGGATTGCTGGGTCCTATAGTAAATCAATTTTCATGTTTTAGATATTGCCAGATAGATTTCCATACTGGTTGTATATACCTACAGGTCCACCAACAGTGGATGAAAGTTCCTGTCTCCCCACAGCTCTTCCAACACTTGTTGCTTTCTGATTTTTTGAATTGGACTATCTTTGAGGGTGTTAGGTGGTATCTCATTATTTTAATTTGCATTTTTCTTATGGATTAAGATCGGAAACATTTTCTCATATGTTTATTGGTCATTCGGATTTCTGGCATTGAGAAATTTCTGTTCAGTTCCTTTGCCCAACTACTCAGTGGGCAGTTAGTTTTTTGTTTGTTTGTTTGTTTGTTTGTTTTTTTCCTATTTGGAAGCTAGCAGGATATTGTAGATTTTAGTAATAAAGCCTTTCTCTGACTTGTCATTGCTTACGATGTTTTCCCAGTCCATGGACTCTCTTATTACTTGCTTGATGAATTCTTTGGATGAACACAGGTGTTTTATCTTCAGCATATACCACTTGTCAATTTGTGCCTCCTCTGTGTTGGTGTTCTTCCCTATTTCTCATAGACTATGTATTCCCTGTGCCAAAGAACTCGGGTTGGTCCCAATTCCCTCACAGATGACCCTAATAGTTGGGAGTTTTACTTCGAGGTCTGGGATCCAACTTGTGTTTTTTCTTGTGCATGGAGGGAGGTAAGGGTCTTACTTCATTGTTCTACAGGTAGATATTCATGTTTTCTAACACCACTTGACAAAGAGGCATCTGCTTCCCATTGGATATTTTTGAACTCTTATCAAAGATCAGTTGTCTGTCTCTTGATGATTTTATCTCTGGGTTTTCAGTTCTTTTCCATTGATCTGAGTATCTGTCATTGTACCAATACTATGCAGTTTTGACAACTGTGGCTGTATAGTATGTGCTAAAGTCAGGTAAAGCAAGCCCTCCCACTGTGTCCTTCTTCTTGAGGAGTTCTCTGCTAATTCTGGGCTTCTTCCCTCTCCATATGAGGTTGGTAATCAGTTTTTCCATTTATTTGAAGAAAGATGAGGGTAATTGTATCAGGTTTGCATTAAACTTATATCGTGCCTTGGGCAAAACTGATATCTTTATTCAGTCTTCCAATCCATGAGCATGGGATATTCTTCCATTTGTTGAGTTCACTCTTGGTTTCTTGTAATAAGGTTCTGTAGTTTTGCTCATGTAGATCTTTTGTTTTTTTATTCAGGTATATCCCTAGATATTTCTATTTGTGTTTGGCTATTGTGAAGGGTACCACCTGTTTGATCTCTTCTTCTGTGGTCTTATCCGATGTGTATAGCAGTCCAACAGACTTCTGTTTGTGGATCTTGTATCCTGTATCTTGTATCCTGTATCCTGTGGATCTTGTATCCTGCCACTCTGCAAAACTCCTCTATGGAGTACTCCCCTTGTGGAACTTTTGGGATTTTCCATATATAATATCATATCATCTGCAAATAACGATAGGTTCACCTCTTTGTTCCCCAGGCGAATATCTTGGATGTCTTTTCTTTGCCTGATGCTGTTAGCTAAAACCTCCAGTACAATGGTAAATAAGAGTGGGGACAAGGGGCATCCTTGTCTGACCCGCTTTTTCAGTGGGATTATGTTAATCTTTTCTCCATTGGCTAACACGTCAACTGTTAGATTTTCATATATAGCTTGTATTGTCTTGAGGAATTTTACTTCCATTCCTATCACCTTCAGTGTCTTAAATAGGAATTGATGTTCGATGGTGTCAAATGCTTTTTTTGCATCTATTGATATTTTCATGTGGTTCTTATAGATTTTCATGGGAATGTGGCGAATGATGCTAATGGTCTATCATATGTTCAACCATCCCTGCATCCCTGGTATGAATCCCACTTGGTCATGGTGAATTATTTGTTTTATATAATTTTGTATTCTATTGGCAAGTATTTTGTTAAGGATTTTTGCATTGATGTTCATTAGGGATATTGGTCGGGAGTTCTTGATTCTTGTGGGATCCTTGTCCAGTTTTGGTATCAGAGTTATACTAGCTTCATAGAAGGAGTCCCAGAGTTTGTCATCTTTTTCTATGTCTGGAAGAGTTTGCGTAGGATTTGTGTTAATTCTTCCCTGAATGCTTGGTAGAATTCTCCTGTGAAGCCATGTGGTCCAGGGGATTTTTTGTTGGTAATCCCTTGATAACCTTGTCTATTTCTTCTGTTGATATGGGTCTGTTTAGATTCTTGAACAGATGCTATATCTTTTGATAGCTGGGCACCATCAGCTCTCTTCACCACATCTGCTTTGTCTTCAGCAAACATGTCAGGAAGGTGAGCATCATGGAATGCCAGTTTAATAGAACAAAGTGTTCTTGCATTGAGGGAGTACTTGAATGGAGGCCCAATGTCCATCTGCTACTTTCTTACTAAACCTATAAATATATGTACATAGGTCTATTTCCCTATCATCATATATAAATATATTTACATATGCCTTTATTTGGACCTCTATAAATTCCCTTTGCCTCTTAGTTCTTTCCTCTATTTCCTTTTACTTTCCTCTTGTCCCATTATCATGCTCAGCCTTCATTTGAGTTTCTGTCTAAATAAGATAGGCTGGATGAATAATCTGGAGGAGAAATCATTGGGACTGACAGTTCTGGGGGGAAATGGGAGATGGGGAGGTGGGAGGTAAGGGAAGGGGTTTTGACAAACCCAGAGTCAAGGGAATAACAAGGAATTCAAAATCAGTGGTGAGGAGGGTGTAGGGGGCTTGATAGGGCTTGATCAAGGGTAATATAACTGAGAGGAATTACTGAAACTTAAATGAAGGTTGAGCATGATTATTGGGAATATTTTATCAGAAAAATATCACTTTACTTTTATGAAAGTACTTAAGTTTTTCTATTTTACATTCATCTTCTTTAAAGAGGAAATAAGAGATGTGGCTCTACTATTTCATATAGCTATATATCATATCATAAAATCCCTTTCAACTGTTGGTATCTCAATAGCAACATATTCACACCCCAAAGGCATGATAAGAGCCTGTGTTACTTAGAGAGATGTGAACAGTGATTTAGTCCAATTATATAAAGGTAAATGAAATATTTAGCTACTGAGGATATGAGGAAAGCCTCTGCTTGTAATAACTATCTCCACAGAGAGAGCGATACCATTCTCAGGGCTCTATGGCTAAGGAATTTCATCAGCTACTCATCAATCAATCTGAAAATAGCTATTGAATGGTAAGGCTTCATCATAAACCAGCAGATTTTAGTTTACTTGGCTTACAAGGAACACACACGAGGGCTACAAAATGGCTCAAGAAACAAATAGCAACCTGTAAATTACTATTTTCTACTCATTTTCATGAAAACGTGTCTGCCAACAAGGCATGCATAATTAATGTTTAGTCTATGTTCTGATACACCTATAAGCTGATTTTCTGGGTGTTATCATTGCTGTCATGTGCATTAGGCCCTTTATACGACAGAATCAAACATTTTCCAGGCCTTAGCCATCCTCACAATTGTTGTTATGCTTGAGCCCATTGTTTGAACAACTCTGTGAGTCCATCTCGTTGAGTACTTTCTTGTTCTCAGCCCCTCTATGAATTATATCAAGTATGATGTCTTTCTCCAGGGTCTGGTCTCCCCTGACAACATGTCCAAAGTATGTAAGACCAGCCTCACCACCCTTGCCTATAAAGTGCACTCAGATTTCTTTGTCTGATTGGCAGTCCGTGGCTTTTTCAATATGCTTCTCCAGCACCACCACCCAAATCCATTGGTTCTTCTTCTATCTTTCTTATTCAATGTGCAACTTTCACATGCATATGAGGCAATTGAAAACACTGGTTTGGGTCAGATAACACCCTGGCTTTTCAATACTCTACGGGGCCTAGTGCAGTACATCTACCCAATACAACGCATCTTTTGATCTTTAGACTGCTGCTTCTCTGACAATGTCTGCTTCCATTCATTAGGCCTTCAGTATCTTACAATGTTTCTATGATCTGTATAAGCTTTTCTGTGGCTACTTCCTGCAAAATGGGCAGCCAATTCCTTATCCATAATCTGTTCTTAGTGCAGAAGCTCTGCTGAAACCTGCTCACTTTGGGTGACCCTGCTGGCATTTGAAATGCCAGTGACAGAACTTCCAGCATGACAGTATCACACAAGCCACCACAGTGAGGCAAACTGACAGACAGGTAGCTAGCATCACATGGACAAGCCAGTTACTGCTGAGTCCATTCCAAGTCAGGTTAATCTCCTGTGTGCCAGAGGGTGTGTGTTCTACAGGGTTTCAATGGTTGATTTTTTTTTTCAGAAATAGATGGTCATGCCTTTATTCTATAAACCTAGATTATTCAAATAGAAACATTTTCAGGTAGTAGCCAGCCATATTAATTGTTCTCAAAATAAATAAAAAAATCACTGCCACCCAATCTCATTGTGACCATATTGCACTCAGTGTAATATATTGTTCACGTGAGTCAAAAAAATCTCTTTGTGTATTTCCAAAAATATAAACTTTATGAAGGGAAACAAGTATTAAATTATGACTAGCTACTAAAATAGTTCCTAGTACTTGCATTTACTCTAGGAGATGGAACCTCCCCCCACAAAAAGGAAAAATGCCCCTGTGGGCAGAGCTTTCTGGTACTCATTGAGAACCCTCTCTGACTTAGTGCACCCAGTGGCTCCACCTGGGAAGGTTCTCTCTTGTGGCAGTAAATGTTTTCATAAAAGCAATTTCGCTTGAACCTCATTTTTTGTTCTGGCAATTTATGAGAAGAGAGTAGGGCTGTGAAATTTTGTTTCTTGCTCAGGAAAATTTCTGCGCAAAGTGTTGTGATGTTGAACACACCTTACAAGTCGAGAAAGTTCAAGCGTATGAGTGGTTTTCTCATTTCAAAAGAGGTGAAATGTCAATTAATAACAAACCTCGTTCTGGATGTTCATCAGCTTCCCAAATGGATGAAAATGTCAACGAATTCGTGCACTTGTGCTTGCAGACTGGCAGCAGACTTCAATGGGGGAAGTTATCTGAAATATCTTGGAGCTCAGTTCAGTGAATTTTAATGGAAGATTTTGGAAGAGAAGGGTTTCTGTGAGGTGGGTGCCTTGGGTTCTGACTGACCCGGAGAAACTGCCTTGAGGGGAAACATGCCATGCTTTAAAAGAACAGCTCAAAGCAACCCAGCCTTTTTTTCAAAGGTCATTACTAGTGAAGAGACATGGTGCTATTCTTACAACACTGAAAGCAAACACCAGTCAAGCCAGTTGAAGACGCCATTGTCACCTCACCCAAAAAAAGCTCAACGAGTAATATCACAGATCAAGATGAAGCTCATTTGCATTTGGAGTTTGTTCCACCGGGTCAGACTGTTAATCAAGCTTTCTACTTAGAGGTTCTGAAAATATTGCATAACATTGTGCTACAAAAAAGGCCTGATTTGTGGCAGATGGAGGACTGGTTTTGGCACCATGACAATGCTCCTGCTCTTGCAGCCATCTCAGTGTGCCAGGTTTTAGCAAAAAACAGCATTCCTCTCTTTCCTCACACACCTTACTCACCTGACCTTGCTCTGCGTGAATTTTTTTGTTTGTTTCTGTCATTGAAGAGGCACATGGAAGGACAGATATTTGAAGTAAAATAAGTGAAGGAAAAAAAAAGGGAGGTGCTGTCAGCCATCCAAACAGATGAGCTTGAAAATGTTTCCAAGAATAGAATTGCAGATTTGACAAGTGTATTAAGTGTAATGCAGAGTACTTTGAAGGTAAAAGGTTGGTTTGTGAAAAGTTTAAATAGATAGCTTTGGAAATTTTTCTGGATTGAAGGGGGGTGGATTCCCTCATGTTTCTATTACCACTGCACATTTACTTCCTAAAAATTAAACCTAGTGGTCTAGTGGGTTAGCCATGGAAATGCTACCACAATGTCAACAGTTTGAAACCACCAACTGTACCAGGGGAGAAAGATTTAACTTTCTACTCCCATAAACAGGTACAGTCTCTGAAATTCATGGAGGCCTTTCTACACTGTCCTTTGGGATCGTTATGAGTCTGCATCAACTTGATGGTGATGTTGATGTGTTTTGTTGGTTTACATTAACATAAATTTGAGTTTAGCCAAGTAAAGATCTGAAAAATTGTATAGGGCTAGGAACAGATATTTAACCACACATTTAATATATGCGGGGTGAATGAGAGGCAAGGTGAACAGATGTACTATGCTTTATAATGCAAAACACAATATGAAAGCTAATTTTTGCCTTTCATCATGAAGAAAGCAGTATTATTTCCTTCATGTTCTAAAGCATTCTCCAAGCACACACATCAGCAGTTGTTCCCATTATAATATGCAGATAATTGCACCATATTGTGCATTATATTATGCATCGGGATTAGCAGTCACTAATTAAAAAACAAAAAGGCCTGCAGCTCGTATCATGGATCTGAGACTACACGACATGCTAGATTTTGAGTCTCCAATCTGGTAATTACTTAACCTTTGCTAGTTAAACTAGGTTAACAAATACATCTTGAATTTTAAAAATAAGAATGAGCATTGTTTTATTCATTCATATTTCCAAGTGCTTCTAAATGATACATAAATAATAATAGCAACTAACACTCAGTGGGAAACCAGGAAAATCACTTTACATACAATAGTGTGTTTAATCCTTGTGAGGTAGGTAACTTTATTAAGTATAACAAGCTTAACTAAATTTCACAAGGCCCGTGTAGTTAAAGTGATAGAGTTGTGAACTTAGAAAGTGACCCATCTTTTAAATCTACTTTTTCTGTTACATAAAGATATTCAGATGAATTGGAAAACAAGCACGTTCCAATTCAGTTTTCATGAAAATTGATTAAAATTATATCCAAAAATTTTGCTGCATTACCTGAACCTTCTAATATTTAGATCAGCCCAATATTTCCAAAGAATATGCTCTTCTTAAAATTCAATCATGGTGCTCTAAATGGATAAATATTGTAACCCATGCATGCCATAAGCATAGGTTATGAAAATGAGGCCGATACTTTAAGTGGAAGGAGGATAGGCAGAAAGGCTCACTAGTGTCAGCTCCTGAACAAAGACACACAGAAGAGGCTAGCTCTAGTTAAAGGCCACAGGGAGAAAGAGAAGTGTGAGGTCACTGGGCTTCAAGCAAAAGTCTGGGGTAAGAATAGAGGAGATGAAAAAATGAAAAAAGAAAGCACAAGGTATATCATAAGATGAAAATAAATAGGAACAAATTTTATTTTCCTTTGATTCTTCATGTATCAGTAAAAGGCATAGCCTAGCCATTTAGTATCCTATTCTTGGACAAGCCAACACTGATTCTGGTTGAGGATTGCTATCCCTTATTCTATAATAAGCTGTCCACGCTTGTAATAACCTCCAAGCTGGCACACCAAAATCCATTCAAGATACAAAGCAGGATATATTATGGCAGATACTTACTCCACGTGGCTGTTGAATCAATTCAGGCTCATAATGACCTCATTTGCTCTACAAGTACACCTGTGCGCCTTATGATTTTCAATGCCTGATTTTTCCAAAGGTAGATCTCCAAGCCCATCTTCAGGAGCATCTTCTAGGTATACCTGAATCTTAATCTTTAGATGTCCAGCAAAGTGATTTAATCATTTGTACTGGGGATTCAAAATACTTCAACAATTGGAACAATTCAAACTTATTTGCATATTATTCCAACATAAATTAAAAGTACTATATTAAATGTAATCATGAAATCATATATAAAAAAATCAAATGAAAGCAATTTTTCCATCCTTTGCAGGTGAAGCCAGTGCCCACTTCTCACATGGCAGCAAGGTTTATGGTCATTTTCTTAAATGATATGTATTTATTAACTTCCAGTTCATTAGTACTGTGTGATAGGTAGATTTATTGTGCCAACGTGGCCAATGAACACATGTGGGATTAATTGAAGGGTGGAGAGAGAAATGGCTTAGCGAGCCTCCCCTTTCTTGTCTCTTGCTCTTTGATGATAAGACCAATGTGTGACTGCCTTAGCTAGTTCTCTGCCTCAATTTGCAAGTTACACTACCTGTGGGACACCTAACCCATGGACTGTGTCACTGTAGTTTGAGGTTTCTTCAAGACCTGCTTTACCATGCTACTGGAGTATACATCGCTTGAGCTAGGGACTGTTGGACCCTGTCAGCTGACTGTTTGTGACCTGCCTTGCTGTTTGCTGCCTGTGCCTGGATAGCCTGAATTGCTCTACAGAGGACTACCTGGCGGCCCTCAAGACTTGAAGGACTGCCATTGTCTCACAACTGTCTCACTGGAGTGAGTTGCACTGAGCCATTTGTACTGCTTTATAGATTAATCAACTGTTTATTTTTTATGTTTTATATCATACATATATAATCATTACTGTCCTGGTTTTGAATCTCTAGAGAATCCTGATTAACATATACTGCTTTACAAATTGGTTTGCTAACCCAGTCAACTTTTTTACCCAGATGTTGTACAAAATGTCAAACTATAATGCAGAATGACACAAACTTGGTCTTATCTCATTTGCAGTATTAACAGAGTTCTCTTCTGACATTTATTTTCATAAAATAGCTTTAAAAGTGGTTTATACTGCAGCATATTGCTAATCAATTTTGTCTGATTTAATTTTTAAGATCAGTAACATATGAGTTTTTCATAATACCATTGCCCTGTTTTGAGCCAAAGATTATACATGATGAGACAACATAAATGAACAAGAAATGTTTTGCATCCTGGACAAAGAAAAATACGAACTCACATTATATCTATCATTGAAAAAGCTATAACTTCATTTCTGGAAAAAATGTAAAACACTAGCATAATGGAAAGAACATGGATTTTGTTGTTATTCAAACCTAGATTCAAAATATTCCTCTTTTAGAGAACATGGAGTACTGAAGGAATTAGCAATCACAAAGCACTATCCTCTCACTATCACGACTATATTGTTTTATGGCTAATTCATTCTCTGCCATTCCAATTCTTAATCTTAATTTTATACAGTGGACAAAAGTCATACTTATTTTGAAATGTGTTCATTGCAATCTATTTAAAAGTAAATCATTGCGAACCTGCGTAAAATGTAAAAATAGAGTACTCAATATTAAACATGAACTAATTGTTTCAAGATATTTAGTGTTATAATAAAAATACTAAACATGTATTCTATGTAAGCAGCTCTCATGGAATGGATCCTAACCCATCGAAATCCCACATGTGTCAAAGGAGAATCTGTGTGCTGACTCATAGCAACCATATAGGACGAAGTGGTATTGTCCCTTTGTAAATTTCTGAGACTTTGAGTCTTCATGGGTGTAGACAGCTTCCTCTTCCTCCCATGGAAGCAGCTGGTGGCTCTGAACCATTGGCATTGTGGTTGGCAGTTGCGTGTGTAGATTACCACGCTTTTCTTCTAAGGCATCTCTAGGTGGACGCAAACCTTTGTTAGCAGCTGGGAATGTCACCTCTTTGTACCACACAGAGATTTCTTATTTTGTTTAGAATTCTCTATTCCCTAAACTTTTAGATTCCTTCAAGCTTAGAAGTTGACAGTGGGAGAATGGTGTCTGGTTCCAGAGATAGGGACTTTTGTCTTTATTCTGCCATTGCTAACCCTCCTTATGAATGAGCTGTCAGAACTCCTCATTCCTCTTTATTTTTCCAGAAGAAAAAGCACATGCAAAAGTCTGTCTCCCAGGTTGGTAGAGTTGTCTTCCAGCATTAGGAAGCTCCTCCTGACATCTCCTCTGGCCCCTACCTTTGCTGGGTTAGGTTACCGCTCCAGGTGCCCTTTCTAAGAAGGGTCTTTCTAACTTTATTTTTAAAAATACGTCCCACTGCCATCGAGTTATCAAGAGTCCTGGTGGCATTGTGGCCTACACTCTGAACTGATAACCACAGGTCATCAGTTCAAATTCACCAGCTATTGCTCAGGAAAGATGTGAGGCTGTCTGCTCCCCTGAAGATCCGAAGGCTTAGAAACACAAAGGTGCAATTCTACCCTGTCACTCTGAGAGTGTGGTTTGTTTTGCCTTCAAGTTGATTTCTACTCTTTGAGATACAATACACAGAAATGATACATTTTTGGGGGGGTTTGAAGATGCAAATCTTTACAGAAGCAAGCAGGCTAGCTCTTCATACCCCTGTGGGGTAACTGGTGGATCAAAACGCCAATTTTTCAGAGAGCCCCAGTCTTCACTCCCAGTACCTATGGCACCACCAATAACATCCTGAGCAGCATGAATTAACACAGCGACTTAACCAGTATATCGACTGTCTTCCCTGCTCACAAATGTGTGTGTATGTATCATACAGAGTCAAACCAAAATCAAATCAATTGCCATTAAATTAATTCCAAATCAAAATGACCTTGTAGGACCAAGTCAAACTGGTCCTTAGAGTTTCTGAGACTGTAACTCTCGACAGGAGCTTTGCCTTTCCCATGAAAAATAGATGATGGTTATGGACCACTGACTTCACGGTCAAGAGCCCAATGCTTTACCCATTACAGCTTCTGGGCTCCCAGTTGGGTTTTATTTTTTATATTCCAAGCTGTAGAAAATGTACAAATAGAACACTCAAAGATCCTAATATTTTTCCAATGTAATCTTTTCTTTATTTTCATGCCAAACTATGTGCATTTAAAATTAGTTTATTTCAAATTAAGCAAACAAAACAGGTGCATAACAGTTCCCCACAGGAGTATGAAAGCAATGTAATGTGAATATGAGTATACTCTGATATTCTCTGAAATTGAGAACTTTTTCATCCAAAGGGATGAAATAGAAATGCAAAATGCTATGTTGTGCTTAGCCTATATACCACTCCTACTGGGGAAATTCTTATTTCCCTAACTTTGCAGGATTAGCATGAGGGAACCAGGGCCACTTCATGGGGCCCAGAAAAAAGTCCCATTAAATTATAAGCACCATTTACTACCTGGACATTTTGCACTCCTTATGTCCAGAGATGAGAAATACAATATAGTTCTTATTAAAACATGGTTTTAACCCAGATTTGAGGCCCTGTATGGAGGTTGGGAGATGGCTTTTCTTGAGCAGCTGATTAAGTCCACACTCTGACCACTTCCCTATGAAGCTTGCATTCACAGGGCCAGACACCAAACGCCTGCCAAACCAATGTGTCTGTGCTTTTGGTGGTCCAGGATACTGTCAGTAATCTTTAACAGAAGCATAATTCACATACATCAGTTCTTCACTCTTCTTTATTCATTGTCCAGCTTTCACATGTATATGAGATGGTTAAAAATACCATGCCTTGAGTCAGGTGGCCCCTAGTTCTCAAAGGGACAACCTTGTCCTTCAACACTAGAAAGAGGCCGTATGTAGCAGATTTAACTAATGTAGCACATTGTGTGATTTCTTGACTGGTGCTCCCTGGACAGTGCCCAGAGATCCAAACAAGATAAAATCCTTGACAATTTCAATCTTTTCTCCTTTTATCATGATGTTGTGTATCGATAGAGTTGTGAGAGCGTGGGTTTCTTTACCTGACTTCTAATCCATATGGAAGAATACAGTCCTGTGTTCATTAGCACATGCCTTAAATCCTCTTTGCTTTCAACCACTGAGGTCTTGTCATCAGCATATTACATAGTTCTCAATAAAGCCTCTTCTGAGGTCTCCTTCTTCCTCATATTGTCCAGCTGTTTGGATTATTTGCTCAGAATGCAGATTGATAGGGTTAGGGTTGGAGTTTAAAAACATATTAGAAAAAAAGAATGCAGATTGAATAAATATTGTGAAAACACACAACCTGGACACACACTTGTTGATGTAATACTCCAACCCATTTTTGAATTATTTACAGAAAAATTGTTGTTATATTATCATAGTAATTTTATTAATAAACCTTTACAACAAATACTAGGTTCCTTGCCTTATCAAAACCAAATTCTCACAATTTAGCCTCTGATATTAGTCCCTCCTTCGAATTCAGAGTATATGGATTCCAATTCTTTGGTGACTAATTTTGGTGTGCTACTCTTCCATGTGAACTTAGTTGACATCTCACTTAATTGGCTTCCTGTTTGAAGATATCACTTTAAGACCAGAGATGCAATTTTATTTGATAGCCATATAATTTCTTCACCACATTTTGCTAAAGTACCCATATTTTCTGTGTTTCCTTACGGAGGGCAAGTGTTGAGGAAGGCTGTGATGTACAAATTATTCTTAAGTTGGAGCTAGGATTTATTATGAGCCCAAGTGCATTCCTAGATCTATGTTTTATTGGCTTTTATTTATTATTAATTGGGAGTTAGTACACATATATCATATCATTCCATAGTTCAATCGTGTCAAGCAGAATCATAAATTGGATCCACAACTAGTTCCAAAGATACGTTTTATTTCTGGACTCCCTGAAATCATCTCCCTTTTACCCCACCACCACCCCTGTACTCCACTCCTCCCCCCCAAAACAGAAACCTTTGCAGAAGTATATGGATGACATGGGAGCCCAAGATTCATTTGTGGGAACTCCATAGGAAATAACCTCCAGTGAACTCCCTCTATCCAGAATTGAGGACTAGGAGAAAAGTGGTTACTAAACTGAATGCGTTGGAGAGATGAGTATAGAAGATCGAAGGGATAAACCTGACTTGAACAGTTAAAACTTTGTCAGTTGATTGCCCCCTTCCCCTTGATGCATGCTAGCCCTGATTTGGTTCTTAATATTTTCTGTATTTTTGTTTTGTTTGTTTTATTTTTGTTTGTTCACATTAGGGTGTATCTTAGAGGTGCTATATCATTGGAAGTCATCCTCATGAGATTGTGTTATATGTTTCTGTGTGTTTTGATGAGTGAAACCCAAGATTGATAAACCTATAGGGACAGCAAGTAGAATAAAGGTCTTGACTGGGTGAGGATGGGGTACAGTGGTGGTGGTGTGGGGGTAAAGAGGACACAATGTCAAGGAGTCCAGGAAAAAAACCAATTTTTGGAAACTGTGGTAGCAATTGTACAATTCTGTTTGATATGATTGAACTATGGAATGTTATAATATGTGTATTAACTCCCAGTTAATAATAAATTTTTATTAAATAATTGAAGGCCAAAAAGAATACTTTTTGAAAAGCAATATCTGTGTGTGTATATGTGTGTCTATGTAAATGTAAGGCATCTTGATTTTCCAGATAGGTAGAGTTGAGATGACTACTTGAAGATAGGACCATTTTCTTTGAGAAGAATTTCCTTCTGCCAATGTCCTATTGATTAATGAAATCCAAGCCTTCTCCCTTAACAAAAAATGTTTAGAATCCCAGCTTTTCAGAGATATCCAGATTAAACTCGCATCTAAATAAAAATGGTCATCTAAGTCTATTAAGGATGAGCTTGCCACTTTAAACACACCATCGGGAATGGGAATGGTGGACAGGAGCTATGGAGATGTCTGTTGTGGAATCCAAGAAGTTAGAAGTAAGTTTTACAAAATATACTGAAAACTATAATATTGAAATTCACTATAATCTGAAAGGATGCCCTACAAATTGTTTTTAACTCATTCTTTCTTTTGCTCTGTCTTGATTTTTATCTCTTAGAATCCTGCCATCCTAAGTACAAATCAATACTTTCAGACATAGTTAAATATTTGAAATCCACACAAGCCTCTATGTTCTCATAAAGGGCGTGAAAGGCCTTTTATCACTGTTGTGAAAACCAGTTAGCCAAAATGACTGAAATTTTTAACTTTGGATTGACTCAAAATACACAAATAGATTAATCTATAAGCATTTAAAGTGGGGTGTATGGACTGATAAAGAATTCAGAATAAAGAGTAATTCAGACTAATATGAATCCTTTAGTTAATTTGTAGATGGTCATTTATAAGGCAACAGACTCAACTACTGACGTTGGAACTGAGAAGTAGAATGTGCATCAAATATTTCACATTGTTAAATACAGCACATTGTTTAAAAATTAAATAAAAAGAACAACCCTGAGTAGTGTTGGCTTAAAAAGTACAGTTAGAGAGAACGAGGGCAAGAATCTTACACCTTGAAGCTGATCTTCTAGCACAGATATCCACTTTTTACAACAGAATGGTTGTGTTTCTGCCTTAACTTCTGTGCTATAGGTTTTCATGCCAATCATATCTTTGGAATGCTCAATGCATCTCCACTTTGTTCTTTTTCTCACAGGATTTGGGCCTTTTAGGGTGGTTTCTGTATCCACCATTCACATAATTGTTTCCTTCTCTTTTTTAGCTCTGCGACACACTTATCATCTTTAAAAAGTTTTGTATTCCATAAGAGGCACTTATCTGAGCTTCAGCTATCTGGTGAGAGAATTCTGTTTAGAGTGTCCATTTGTGCTCCTGGAACTTTGATGGATTGCCTTTATACAGCCCCCTAATAGTCTCAGGATTAAATGATACCATAGAGGCTTATGGAATACTTGGTATTACAAAGTTTTACATATAAGGTCTCAGTGACTAATTATATAAATTACATATATGTTCATATAGCTCATTTAACATTTTTCACTTATTATATATATTCCTGATGATGCAAAAATCTATTGACTAAATTTTATTTAATTCCTAATAATCAGGCTCGTAATAAAAATTGACCAAAGCTAAAAACAGATCGTTTTTAGTCAGTGAGAAAATGTAGTTCAAAGTAATAGTTATCACAGCTCACTGTGCAGACTGCTGGAAATGAAGCAATAATAGCACTTTTTGCTGGCAGGGACATAGGTTAAAAAAAGTGGAAGTGTGAATTATTGTAACTTCTTTGGAAAGCCATCTGGAAATGTCTATTAAAGGGATAAAATAGACATGGTTTTAATCCAAGTTGTGCCAGTCCTGGGAAATTATCCCATTGAAGTGAAAGCACCATGGATTTGGGGTTTATATAGAAGTTTTTAGGCCACAGTTTACTCTGACAAAAGGTAGAAACAAAAAAATATATGGAATTTGGTAGGAGAGTGATTCATATTATTTCTATGGGGTATCATACAACCATAAAAAAGCATATACTAGACATATATCAATTGAAGGGGAGCAATTTCAACAACAATAACAAGCTTCACAAACATGCACACATTCTATTTCTGTAAATAATGACTAAATATAATACATAACCATGTAATTCATCTTTCATACGAATGGATGAAAGTACACAATAGGTTTGGAACATGGATCCCCTAAAACTGGGCAAAGGAAACTAAAAGAAAATAAGGAAAAGTGTAATATTAAAAGAAAAATTAATATAATCTTTGCATTAAAAAGTATATTTTATATGATCCAAATTTTTAATCTTATGTGTGTGCACTCACACATAAGAATGTATGGAAAGGTATGCTAAATGAAATTAGCACTACATCTAAAATACGGTTTTCTCAGGCTGAGGTGATAATATTTCATTTTTATTAGCTTTACATAATTTTTGTATTGGTTGAATATTTTATAGAGTGTGTGTAATTAAATTAATACCATTTTTAAGAAAAAGGAAAGTTAATTAATATTATGAGAAAATTGTCCATTTACATTCTATAAATATTTTATGTTTTCACACTATTTTAATGAATTGACAAATCTAAACCTATTTACTGAGAGTGTATACATCACTTCCTAAAATATCTGTGCGCCATATCCTGAGTCCACTATTTGTCTGTCAGTTTGTTGTACTGTGATGGCTTGTGTGTGGCTGTGCTGCTAGGAGGTATATCACCCAAAGCTGGGTCACCCAAAGTGAGCAGGTGTTAGTACAGCTAGCAGGCTAAGAACAGATCATGAAGAAGGACTCCTTGGTTTCCCACTTAAGAGGAAAGAGACACTGAAAACCTTATTCATAGTTTCAAAACATTGTCAGATTTGTGAAAGTCTAACGACTGGAAGCAGAACAGAGTTGAACACAGCCAGGGATGAGACCTTCAGGTGTGAGGGCACCTGACATTGGAGCAGCTATTTTCTCTGAGTGGAGGTGACCGTGATGATGTGAATGGAGTCAAGCCTGTGAGATTGGAGCCTTTGGGATCTTCTTTGCTGATTGGGCATGATTCAAGGTAAGAAGAAACAGTTGTGAGAAATCTGCTGATGATCTGAACTACAAATTTGCAAAGTATGAATCTAGGAAACTTGAAAGTAGTCAATAATTAAATACAATGCATAAAGACTGATCTGCTGTGTATTAGTGTACTGGTACTTCTCATTTTGGATGAGAAAATCATACGGTTTACTAGACCAGAAATGACACAACCAAAAGGACTGGCATTACTTTCATTGTGAAAAAGGACATTTCAAAATAAAACTTGAAGGACAATACTGTCTGTTTAAGGATGAATCAGCACAACTGTCATTCAAATTTAGCACCAACCACAAAATCTAGTGATGACGAAATTGTATAACTCTATCAGCATCTTCAGTCAGAAATTGATTAAGCACTCAATATTGATAATTATTGGCAAGTGGAATGCAGAAGTGGGAAACAAAGAGAAAGGAACAATGGTTGGTAAAAATGGACTTGGTTAAAAACCATGGAACAAAGGTGGAGATCCCATGATAGAATATGCAAGATCAATGCAAAAGGGAAAAACACGCTCAGCATATCTTAAACAGGAAAAACTTAGGTACAAATTCAAGTTTCCAGTTGAAGTTTTGAAAGATTGTGATAGGTAGGTTTATTGTGCCAACCTGGTCAATAGGAACATGAGAGATTAGTAAGGTCGCATTTGATTGGAGGGCAAAGAGATAAATGGCTTGGCAAATCCTGTCCCCTTTGCTCTTGCTCTCTGGTGATCAGACCAGCATGCAGCTGCTTTAACTAGTTCTCTGCCTCAACTTGTGAGCTACACTACCTGTGGGGCAGCGAATCCATGGATCGAGTCACTAAAGCCTAAGGTTCCTTTGAGACCCACTTCGCCACATTGCTGGTACATACATCGCTTGAGCTTGAGGCTGTCAGATCCTGTCAGCTTAAATTACTTAAATTTGATATCCCATCCTGACCTGCTTCCCTAAGCTCTTAAGCTGCTGACTCTTGATAACCCTCCCTGCTGTTTGCTGCCAGTGACTGGACTGTCTGCATTGTCCTAGTGAAAACTAGGCTGTCTGCTTCCTTGACCTTGGACTCAGGAGCCATCTTGGGTTGAAGGACTTCCAGTATATTAACTGCTCTGTGAAACTGAGTCCTCTGTACTGCTGGGTGTATTAATTATCTGTTATATTCCATCATGCTATATTCCATTAGCTGTTATATTCCATCATGGGCTAATTAGATGTTATATTCCATCGTGTGTGTGTGTGTGTGTGTGTGTGTGTGTGTGTGTGTGTGTCCTGGCTTTATTTCTCTAGAGAATCCTGTCTAACACAAAGATTTTCTGGGTAAAATGTTAAATAAGCAAGCACCGAAAAAGATGGAAAGAATACACAGAGTCACGTACCAAAAGAACTTGTAGACATTCCCCCATTTCAGGAGGTAGCATATGAGTAAAAACCAACAGTTCTGAATTAAGAAATTCAAGTCGTGCTCAAAGCATTAGCCAAAAACAAGGCTTCAGGAATTGATGGCAAACCAATTAAAACGTTTCAGCAAGTTGATGAAGCAGTGGAAGCACTTGTCTATGCCAGAAAATTTGGAAGACAGCTACTTGGTCAATTGAATGGAAGAGATCATTATTTGTATTCACTGCAAAGAAAAGTGACACAATAGAGTACTCAGATTATAGAACAATATCAATGATATCACATGAAAGTGAAATTTAGCTGAAGATCATTTAACAACAGTTGAAGCAGCACATTGACAAAGAGCTTCCACAGGTTCAGACTGGATTTAGAAGATAACGTGGAGCAAGGGTTTTAATTGCTGATGTCAGAGGGATCTTGGCTTCAAGCTGAGCATAACAGAAAGATGTTTACTTGTGTTTTGTTGACTATGCAAAGGCATTTGACAGTGTGGACCGTAAAACAGCAACAGCAACCTCAACTAAACCTGTGGATAACACTGAGAAGAATAGGAATTCCAGAACACTTGATTGTGTTTGTGTGGTTAAAAAGGTAGTTGTATAAACAAAACAAATGATTCCTGCATGTTTAAAATCAGGAAAGGTGTGTATCAGGGTTGTATGCTGTCACCCCACTTATTGTTATGTATATAGAGCAAATACACTGAGAAATCAAATTGTACAAAGAATACTGTAGCATCAGGATGAGAGGAAGCCAAGAACAGAACGACTTCATCTTATGTACTTTGAACATATAGTCAAACACATAATACAGACTCATCCCTGGAGAAGGACATCATGATTATTAAAGTAGAGGGGCAGGGAAAATAAGGAAGGCCCTCAACAAAATGGATTGACCCAGTGGCGGCAACAATGGGATCAAACATAAGAGCTACGGTGAGGAGGACCCAGGATTAGACAGTTTTTTATTCTGTTGTGAAAAGATCGCTATGGGTTGGAATCTTCTTGGTGACAACGTACCCTGGCTGCCTGAATAACAGTACTTGTTCCTTTCTCTACTTATCTGTAGATTATTAATCTCTTTTTGAGAGCTACATAGCTGACATATTGTATATCCTGCACTTTACTTCTAGCTTTATTATCTGTTTTTAAATTTTAAAATTCTAATTTCTGTTTAGACTCCTTGTGCTCATATTCTAGACTTTTTCTTGAAATGATCTTCAGTGTGGGGATAAAGCTCTTTTTTTCTATGTCTGGCCACATTGACATTCATATTTGTTTCCTTGGTCTTTTACATGCTTTCTCCCACAAATATACATTTGGTGGCTTGATTATAGTGATAAGCTTAATACTCACTCTGCATGTTGAGTATAATTTTGCACATATTTATATTTACAAAAAAATGAACAAATCTGCTTTGTAAGGAGTATAGCCGGGACTTCCAGGAGGATGGCGGCAGAGTCACACATACCAGAGGGACCCAACAGAATTCAGGCCAAGAGAGTTGCTTAGAGAGAAATTCAACATAGCTGGAACACAGGAGGAGCATCATAAAGATAAGTAGGCATAGACCTATGGGGTTTTGAGGGACTGGGAGGCTTCTGGTTTACCTCAGTGAAAGTCGGCTGGGGCTTGACCTTGGCCCCACCACTGTCTCTGCCAGAGCCAGGACCATTTGGAGCTGGTAGTGGGGTTTGGTATCAACACAGCCTCATTTTCTCCCGCCTGCCTCAGGGCAGGGATTGGACCCTTGCAGTTCCATGGGCAGGGGTCCGGGTTCAGTTGCATGCTCTTGTTTCCATCTCTCCTCTCTGTCCCCCCCACAGTCTTGGTGGGATGAACAGGGATTTTTTCTTGGCTCAGCTGTGGCTTTCCACTGCCGCATTGGGGCAGAGAGTAAACCCCTGAAGCTCCATAGATGGGCAACTGGACTAACCTACACTGTGGCTTTTGTTTCCCTCTCTTCTCTATACACACACACACACACACACACACACACACATACACCGTCTAAGCGGTCTTACTTTTTTTTTTCCTTCTTGGTCTCTTTCCTGTTCTCTAACACTCCACTGCTGACCTCCAGACCATCCCCTTTATCCTAGGGCATTTATGCCTGCACCACACCCAGCTGGTGAACTCCACCTTGTGTAGCTAGCTCGAGGATTGGAAAAGCTCTGCTTTCCTCCCAGGGCATACTCTGCCCAACTTCTCACCGAGATATCCTGCCTGTGTATTTGGGGGCATAAGGCAGCTCAACCAAAACTCACCAACATCCCAAGCTGTTGCAAGAACCTCTGCCCAAACTCCGCAACACCAAAGCAGGCAACCCACCAGCCTTCTGGGATACTCCCCTGAGAGGGAAGCCACAGGAGGATAAAATGGTAGGTTAATTCAATACTGAAATTAGCTGTAGACAGTTCAAGGAAACATTCCTACAAGTCTCCAAGAGAGACCCAGTGCTCTTTGACTCCCTGGAAAATGGCACCTGGCTCCTCTAAAACATGCAATGCAAACAGCCATCAGCCCCAATGACCTCAACGAAAAAACAGGAGAAACAAAAGGCAACGATAGAAAATGTCCCGAATGTAACAACAAGCATAGAAGAAGTAGATATTGAGCTGCCACAGAAATAAATTTTCAGAAAGCTGCTTGGAATCATACAGGATATGAGGGAAACAATACAGAAAAAGGATGAAACGATAGAGGAGATAAAGGCCATACACCAAAGGGAAATACAGGAGCTCAGGAAGGAGATAACAAAAACCAGTAGTAGAAACACAGGCCTTGAGAAGCGACTGGAGGAATCAGAGAACCACATCAGTGACTTGGAGGACAGCCAAGCAGACTTTAACAAACGTGAACAAAAATCTAATAAGGTCATCAGAGAAGCTTAAGAAAACCTAAGAGCTATGTTTGACTCAATGAAGCGGAACAACATTAGAATTGTTGGATTGATGGAGGAAGACACAGCAAAGAAGTCATCTGCAGCAATAGTGAGAGAATTCTTGGAGCAACACTTTCCCTGCTTAATGAATTAAAACCAGGCAACCATTCAGGAGGCTGAAAGAACACCAGCTAGACTAAATCCCAAGAAGTCACCAAGGCACATAATAGTTGAACTATACAACTTTGAGGAAAAGGAGAAAATCATAAGAGCAGCTACGGTGAAACAAGAAATCACAAATAAAGTTTCCCAAATAAGAATATGCTTAGACCTATCAGCAGAAACTATGAAAAAGAGGAGAGAGTGGAGTAACATATTCTAAAAATTGAGGGAAACAATGCAAACCCAAAAATATTCTACCCAGCCAAATTATCAATAAAGATGGATGGAGAAGTAAGAATCTTCCCAGACAAGGAAAAACTCAAAGAATATGTTAGAAGAAACCTATCCCTACAAAAGCTCCTTGATGACCCAGTATGGGCAGAAGAACAACACTCACCAAGCATAAGTAAGAGACCGCCACATAGAACAGCCTCACCCAGAGGGAAATAAAGAGAAAAAAGACCCAATATAGCATTGGATTAAGAATGGAAAGAAATCAAGAATGATACACACACACATGCACAACAGGCTAATGAGAAAGGAAAGTAGGGAAAAACCCAACAGAAAAGGTATAAGATGACATCACAGAGTCCACAGATGGAGATAATAACCCTGACTATCAATGGCCTGAACTCAGACATTAAATGACTGAGACTAGCAGACTGGATGAGAAAACACAACCCATCAATCTGCTGCCTACCGGAGACACATCTCAAGGCTACAGACAAAAATAGGTTGAGAATCAAAAGCTGGTGAAAGGAATACGAAGCAAACAGCAATTCATAAAAAGCAGGGGGTTGCAATCCTAATCTCGGATAAAGTTAACCTCAAAGTGTAACCATAGAAAGAGATAAGGAGGGACCCTATAGGAAAACCGGGCAAGGATCCCACAAGAATTGAGAATTGCAGACCAATATCCCGAATGAACATTGATGCAAAAATACTTAACAAAACACTAGCTAACAGAATACAAAAGTATATAAAACAAATAATTCACCATGACCAAGTGGGATTCATACCAGTAATGCAGGGATGGTTCAACATATGAAAGACCATTAGTATTATCCACCACATTGACATGAAAAGCTATAAGATCCACCTGATATATGCAGAAAATGCATCCAACAACATCCAACACCAATTCCTGCTTAAGGCATTCGAGGTGATAGGAATGGAAGAAAAATTCCCCAAGACAATACAAGCTATATATGAAAAATCAAGAGCCAACGTGGTAATCAATGGAGAAAAGACTAACACAATCCCACTAAAAAAGAGGACCAGAGAAGGATGCCCCTTGTCCCTACTCTTTTTTAATATCGTGCTGGAGGTTTTAGTTAACAGTATAAGGCAATGAAGAGACATCAAAGGTATTCATCTGGGGAAGGAAGAGGTGAAACTATGGTTATTTACAGATGATATGATTTTACATATGAAAAATTCCAGAAGTTCCTCAAGGGAAGTACTGGAAGCAATAGAGGAGTTTGATAGAGTGGCAGGATACAAGATCAACAAACAAAAGTCTATCGCACTGTATACGCATCAAATAAGACCACAGAAGAGGAGATCAAAAAGGTGGTACCCTTCACAATAGCCAAATACAAATTGAAATATCTAGGAATATACCTGGCTAAAAGATCAAAAGATCTATATAGGGAAAACTACAGAACACTATTACAAGAAACCAAGAGTGACCTCAACAAATGGAAGACTATTCCATGCTCATGGATTGGAATAAGTTTAATGCAATCCTGATACAAGTACCCTTATCTTTCTTCAAAAAAAGTGGAAAAACTATTTACCAACTTCATATGTAGAGGGAAGAAGCCCAGAATTAGCAGAGAACTCCTCAAGAAGAAGGACACAGTGGGAGGGCTTGCTTTACCTGACTTTAGCACATACTATACAGCCACAGTTGTCAAAACCACATGGTATTGGTACAATGACAAATACTCAGATCAATAGAAAAGAATTGAAACCCCAGAAATAAAATCATCAGCATACAGACAACTGATCTTTGATAAGAGCCCCTAAAATATCAAATGGGAAGCAGATTCACTCTTTAACAAGTGGTGCTAGAAAAAAATGGAAATTTACCTGCAGAAAAATGAAGCAGGACCCTTGTCTCACTCCATGCACAAGAATAAACTCAAGCTGGATCACAGACCTTGAAGTTAAACCCCAAACTATTAAGGCCATTAATGAGGGAATTGGGACCAACTTGAGAACTTTGGCACATGGAATACATAAGCTATCAGAAATAGAGAAGGACACAAACACAGAGGAGGCACAAATTGACAGATGAGATATTGAAGATATCCTGTGTACATCCTGTTTACCTGTGTACATTGAAAGAATCCACCAAGAGAATAATAAGAGAGTCCACAGACGGGGAAAACATTTTTAACAATGACACTTCAGACAAAGGCCTTATTACTAAAATCCACAATACTCTGCTAGCTTTCAAAAAGAAAAAAAACTAATTGCCCACCTGAGAGGTGGGCAAAGGACTTGAACAGAAGTTTCACAGGGGCAGAAATCTGAATGACCAACAAACATATGAGAAAATGTTCCCAAACTTTAGCCATAAGAGAAATGCAAATTAAAACAACAATTAGGTACCACCTAACACCCTCAAAGGTAGTCCAATTCAAATCATCAGAAAGCCACAAGTGTTGGAGGGGAGACAGGAACTCTCATCCACTGCTGTTGGACTTCTAAGTATGTACAACCACTATGGAAATCGATCTGGCAATATCTAAAACAGATGGAAGTTGAGTTACCATATGACCCAGCAATCCACCTACTGGGCATATACCCAGAAAAGGCAAGAAACAAACTTGGGCCAGACATCTGTGCTCTAATGTTCATTGTGGCAGAGTTCACAATTGCAAGGAGCTGGAAGCAACCCAAATGTCTGTCAAATGATGATTGGATTAAAAAACTGTGGTATATACATACAATGGAGCACTGTGCATCGCCAAAAAGCAGTGATGAACATATGAAGCACATCACTGCATGGGAAGAACTGGAGGAAATCATGGTAAGTGAACTAAGTCATGCACAAGAGGGCAAGTACAATATGAGTCCGCTGAGGTAAGCTTTTAAAAAATAAAATGCAAAAGGGGCACAGGGAAAAGCTACTCTATACAAACATTTTTGGGGTGAGGACCATGTAGTATGGCAGGGACCATATCAAAAGCAGGCATGCACATGGTAGACAACTGGGGAGGAGGTGGGGAAAGGAAAATAATTGATGAAAATAAGGAAGAAATGGGTAGTGGGCCCATGGGGCACTAGCCCACTCAAGGGAAGGGTATTGTTTATATCTCCACAGGGAAAGAAGGACCAGACTTCAACCCAGTGCTCCAGCGTGTGAGTGCAACATGCCAGTGTGAAGTAGGGAACCAGTGGACAGGTTTGTGGGGCTGGCCCCAGACCCAAATACTAAGTGGATACCAGCCCCTCCCCCAGAAGAATTTATATCAAAGGATGGCATTGAATCTGAAGCTCCAGGAGAGGGACATATCTGATTGGCGCACACAGGAGCAGATGAAGCAGGAGGAGGAGAGAGTGGAGCACATCTTCGCCCACCAGGCCTTGAGAACAATGATCCCAATTAGAGCAGCCAGTCCACAAAGAGGACCACATGGCCAGCCCCACTATGAGACATGACACTCCTCACTGACCCTTCGCCCTGTGGGGGACAGCACCAGAGACACAGTGTGAGAATTGTGCCTGATCTGATCCTGACACACCGAGGCAAAGCACTGGGGGAGTGTAGCCAAACAGCAAAGGAATGGAGCAGTGAGGTGCCCAGGGAATGCTGAAGGTGGACTTTGGGGCCAAGGTGTAGAGGCCCAACAGACTGGACTGGAAAACACTCATATAGGCCAACAAATGGTCCTTGAACTACCTACAAGCTTTTCTTTCTTGTGTTTGGTCATTGGTTTGTTGTATATTGTTGCTTGATTTTTCTCTGTCTTGTTTTTGTGCATGTTGTTATCTCCACAGGTCTGACTAAATAAGGCAGGCTGGATGAACAATATTGAGGAGAAAACAATGGACCGACAGTCCCAGGGGGACATGGGAGAGGCTGGGTGGGGGAAGGAAGTGGTATTAGCAAACCCAGGGACAAGGGAACAACAAGTGATCCAAATTAGTGGTGAGGTGGCTTTGGGAGGCATGATAGGGCATGATCAAGGGTAATGTAACCAAAAGGAATTGCTGAAACCCTGGTGGGGACTGAGCATGATAGTGGGACAGGAGGAAAGTCAAAGGAAATAGATGAAAGAGCTGGGAGGCAAAAGGACATTTATAGAGGTCTACATAAAGACATGTATGTATGCAAATACATTTATATATGAGGATGGGGGAATAGATCTATATGCATATATTTATAGGTTTAGTATTAAGTAGCAGAAGGACATTTGGCCTCCACTCAAGTACTCCCTCAATGCAAGAATATTTTCTTCTCTTAAATTGGCATTCTATGATGCTCACCTTCCCGACACAATCGTTGAAGACAAAGTGGGTGAATAAGTAAATGTGGTGAAAAAGTTGATTGTGCCCAGCTATCAAAAGATATAGCATCTGGGGTCTTAAAAGGCTTGAAGGTAAACAAGTGGCCATCTAGCTCCGAAGCAACAAAGCCCACGTGGGAGAATCACACCAGCCTATGTGATCACGAGGTGCCAAAGGGATGAGTTATCAGGCATCACAGAACAAAAATTCATATCATTGCGTGCTCACCTCCATGATATGATCTTGGAAGGCAAATGGGTGCATAAGCAAATGTGGCGAAGAAAGCTGATGGTGCCTGGCTATCAAAAGATATAGCGTCTGGGGTCTTAAAAAGACTTGTAGGTAAACAAGTGGTCATCTTGCTCAGAAGCAAAAAGCCCACATGAAAGAAGCACACAAGCCTGTGCAATCACAAGGTGTCAAAGAGATCAGGCATTATCAGAACAAAAAAATCTTACCATAGTGAATGAGGGTGGGGAAGTGCAGAGTGGAAACCCAAAGCCCATTTGTAGGCCACTGGAGATCCCCTTGCAAAGGGTTCTTGGGGAAGACATGCGCCAGTCATGTTGCGATGTAGCAACGCTGAAAAATACAACTTTTCTCTAGTTCCTAAATGCTTCTACCTCCAACCTCACCCCCACTTATCAAGATCTGAATTCTAACTTGCAAGACCGGCTAGACGAGAGGATGTACACTGGTACAGATAGGAACTGGAACACAGGGAATCCAGGGCAGATGATCCCTTCAGGAACAGTGGTGTGAGTGGCAATACTAGGTGCATAGAGGGAGAGTGGGTTGGAAAGGAGGAATTGATGATAAGGATCTACATGTGACCTCCTCCCTGGGGGACAAACAACAGAAAAGTGTGTGAAGGGAGGCGTCCCAAAGGGCAAGATATGACAAAATAATAATTTATAAATTATCAAGGGTTCATGAGGGATGGGGGAATGGGGAGGAAGGGGAAAAAATGAGGACCTGATGCCAGGGGCTTAAATGGAGAGTTAATGTTTTGAGAATAATGAGGGCAATGAATCTACAAATGTGCTTTACACATTGATGCATGTATGGATTGTGATAAGAGTTGTATGAGCCTCTAATAAAATGATTTAAAAAAGAAGAAAACCAATAAAAAAGAAGTATAGCCAAAATATGGCTTAGAAGCAAAACTGGGGAGACTTCATCATGCATACTGTGAATATGTTATCAGGAGAAACCTGTCCCCTGAGAGAGAGATACCTTGCTTGGTCAAGTAGGGGTTGTGGTGAAAAATAGGGGACCCTCAATTATATCGATTAACATAGTTGCTGCATTAATGGACTCCAGAAAAGAAACTCTTGTGAGGATAGGCACCTAACAACACCACCAACAACACAAGCCCCACATTTACTTTAAAAGTAAATTTATGTAGAGTGATAATAATGGGTGAAACTGATTTTATGCATCCCACACACATGCCTTAGAAACACCAATGTGCACAGCACACATATCACTCACTTAATCTTTATTGAGGTTAAATTGACATTTTTTATGTAATTTGGCAAACACTACCATCAAGATGTAACTGTGAGTCATAAAAAGAAGGCAAAAAGCCTCAATAGAGGGATTTAATTGAAGGTATTTCCAAGCAGAAGACAAGAAAACTAAAGTGCAAGGTCCTAAGGCCCACAAATGTTTATACTTTATTCATTTATTTTGATTACTGTCTCTCTCCTCTGCTAAGAGTTTTGCCTCCAGGAGCGTGGCAGGTTTTAGGTTTGTCCAGTATTTTGTACTGAGTACTGAGAAGAGTAGGTCTTCTGGGGCTGGGTCCCACTCAGCATGTACGATAAAAATTCTTCAATGCATGCATGCATGAATGTGTGAAGGAGAAGATGAACAAGGAGATAAAATCAATTCTATCAGGTATCAAATAGTCATGAGGGCTTATGCAAGGGAAACAGGCAAGTTATGACAGAACATGAGACCAAAGAGAATGTTTAGGAACAGTTTAGGAACACTCTCCAATACTTGTCTGTCAGTGTGTCTTATGGTGATGGCTGGTGTGTTGCTGTGACGCTGTCATCTATGTCATTAGTATTTCAAATACCAGCAGGGTCACCCAAAGGGAACAGGTTTTAGCAGAGCTTTCAGATATGCATAACTCATGAACAGAAGCAGAATATTATCTGAGCTAACACCAGAAGATGAGCCCCTCAGGGTGGAAAATACTCAAAATAAGACTAAGAAAGTGCTCCTTTCTCAATGTGGAGCCACCCATGACATCGATGGAGGAATGCCTTTGGGAGGAAAGGCTTCAGGACCTTCATTTGCTGATGGGGTACAACTCACAAATGAGAAGAAATAGCTACAGACATCAATTTAATGTCAGAACTTGCCATGTAAAAAGTATGAATCTAAGAAAATTGGAAGTTGTCAAGAACAGATTGACACATTTCCAGAATTTCATCAGACCTTTCTGACTAGTCACTGTTTATAATTAGCCTTTACCCACTAACTACATGATAGCAGTCATATGTGACTAGTTATTTATATATGTGAAATACACTGATGGCCCATTCTAGACATCTTTAATTCAAACTCTTTAATCCTATAGTTTTTATACATTTTATTCTCTGAACACTATATAATCCACACTTAGAAATAGCCCATAAACCTCATCCTATTTAAGCGTAGTGGCAGATACAATCAAATCATTTATATTTCCTTACAAACTGCTTTTAATTTGATGGGATTCAATTTAAGTATTAGAAGCAAGACACAGACACTACTTAGAACATCATATGCCGAGATGTATTATGTAAAACAATATTTAAAAATTGAGGAAATCATGGATTTACTTAATACAGAAATTCTTATTAGAACTTAGGACTGATATCTGAATGAAAGAGAAGTTATAATATAGTTTTGGCGGACACAGGCATGGTTGTAAAGTTATGGAATCTATGTCTAAGTGAGACTCTTACAGGAAAAGGGGGCAAGAACTCCCACCTTAAATCCATAAACTAAAACAGCCTTCAGTCCAACGTGTACAACTTTGAGGCACTGTCTGAGCTCTATTTGACAATGATCAGCCAGCCCTTACGACAGTTATCATCTGAAATACAAAGATGCGCTTTTATTGGAACTTGGAGCAGTAGCCAATTATTTCTATTTCTGGAGAAGCACACAGCATAAAAGACAATTTCAAAGCCAAGAACATGAAAGAGATACACTGCCATTTAAATAGAGAGGGGCGTTTTTCCCCATCTCTAGATCAAGAAAAACATAGATATAAGGAGGAATAAGACAGGATATCACGAATAAAGAGCAAATCAAGGATGTATTATTTTGGAATACTGTGCCATTAAAATTGTTTTAATATTTCCTAAAGCTGTCTTTCAGAGTTTAAACCTCTCTCAAGCCCTTCATAAGCTTTTCCAGAAAACTCAGTCTATTTTAAAAACGTCCAACGATGTCTTCATTGGATTTTTCTAAGAATTATTATCAGCAATGATTTAAAAGTTTCTGCTTTGGAAGACTTGAAGAAATAAATTTATCTGTTAAAATAAATCTTTTGACTGCTCTCCAGCGATTGAAAACTAAGCGAAACTTCAAAGGAATAGAATACTTAATGGACAGAGGACACCTAGCGGCAGTCAAAAGAAGTACACATTTTCTGTAGCACACGACTTGTCTCGCACATGCAAGTGCAATTAGTAAGGACACGTAAGTAAAATTATGCTAAAAATAATCTTAAGACCGTTGTAGCATCAAAACTAGAAAAACTTCCAAAAGTTCAAATCACATTCAGGAAAGGATACAGAAAAAAGAACCCCTTTGGGGAAGTTCGATTCCGGCTTATATAATCACCATGAGTCAGAATCGCCATGATGATAATGGGTTTGGTTGACATACGACTGTCTACTTGACATTTTCACAAGAATTTCTCAAGATTATTTGAAGCTTAACATGTCTAATACTGACATCTGACATCCTAACAGTTTTATCCCCACCGAACATGGTCTATGCATAATTTTTGAATCTCAATCAATAGCAACTCATCCATACAGTGGCACACAGCACACCCCGCCCTCCATCCTCCCCTCTGCCCTGCCCTCACCCCACATGCCCACGACACTCAAAGGAAAATAAAAAGAACAAAAACTACCTGGACTCATTCATGTAATTTCCTTTCCTTCACATATTTAAAGATGTCTTTGGTTTCAATATTAAAAATATGCCCAGAATCTGACCATTCTAACCACCTTCACAGGTAGTACCTTATCCTGAATGGTCATCTATTATCTCTGTGGTAGTTAAATAACCTGTTGTCAATTTGAATATTAAGAGTGACGGGGTGGAGGTTAGCCTGTCAATCAGTTCAGAGCTTGATGACCTCATGTGGAGGCACTAAGGAAAGCAATAGCTTGCTGGGTGTGACACACGCTCACTCCCTACAAGGCATGTAGGTTGACAAGAAGCATGGAGCTACACAGGAGCCCTGGAACTGAAGGAATCATGTGGAGACTCCTACCAGCATTGAGATGCTTCCACTTCCACTGGATCCACAAGACTTTCCACCCACTGGCCTGTGATCTTCCTGCATTCAGCATCATTGCATGGCTGTGTGAATCTAAAAAGGAATTTATAGACTAGAATTTGACATATGGGGTAACATTGGACTTATGGACTTGATCTGGACTGGGCTGGGATGTTTTCTCAATATTCAATTGCTCTTGTATATAAAGTTCTTTCTTATACACATATGACTCTCCCTGAACTTGTTTCACGAGTCTACCTGGACTAACACGCTCTCTTAGCTGAACCAGTACAGTGTAATATTACCCAGTGTCCCTACTACATCCTTGCCCTTCTATAGTGCATCTTCAACATATCACAAAAGACATCCTTTTTTAAAACAGCATAAATGTATGTCAATCGTGTGCTTAAATCTGTGCTAACACTTTCTAAGTAAACCAGCAACCTTTATAAAACCTATAAAGACCCACAGAATCTTGTTCTTGGTTAAGCCCATGACTTCTTTCCCTGTAACACCCCACACTCTTTCCCATTTTGTTTTGTTCAGTCACACTAATCTTTAAGACGGTCCGAAAAGATACAAATACACTGCTGGGTGAGGACTTGTGCAATGGGCTATTGCTTCTGACAGACCATTGATCTGCCAGTTTGTTTGACTGTGGTGGCATGTGCATTGATATGAGGCTGGAAGCTTTGCCTCGGGCGTTTGAAATACCAGCAGGTGAATAAGTGCCAGCAAAGCTTCCAGCTGGAGAAGCTAGACCAGAAAGAAGGCACATGTTGGGCACTCCTGTGACATGACCCTCTGAAAATCTAATGACCAGCACTGGAATGTTGTCTCATGCAGTGTACAGTTGGAAGGCATTCAGAATATAATTCGAGAAGAGCTGCCTCTTTTAAGTACAGTTGACATGATAGTTAATGAAGCAAATCTCTCCAGACTTTTATTTGCTGGTGGAGCATGACTACTAATGAGAAGAGAGAGCTGTACACATCCAATAATATTGGGGATGCAGAATATGTGGAAACACGAATTTGACAATGAACAGGAACATCATTCCTCTTGAGTGTGCCATTCCAGGCATAGCAAATCCAATGATTTTCTTCGAATCCTAAGTGGCCAATGCCAGTCCATTTCAGCTTACTTATGTCTAACATACTGATCTTTATACGTTCCATTTCATTTTTGACCACTTTCAATTTTTTGAGATCCATACTTAGATGTTCCAATTTCTGACCATTAGTTTCACAGCTGTTTCTCCTTAACTTGAGTCATCCCCACCAGTAAATGAAGATCCCCCACAGACTTTACCCAACTCACGTCCCCACAGTCAACTCCATGCTGACACAGCAGCTCACCTGGTTACATTCTGAGTGCCTCTCACCCAAGGGGCCTGCTCCGGCACTGTTTTGCATATGGATGGTGTGTATATTTTTTTCAGTAAATGGGCATATTATAAAACACGTAAGTGTAATCTGAATTTTAGAAGATGGCTACCACATGGAATGGCATTTGAATTCATGATGTCAGGAAGATTTGGAAAATGAACAAGGACATTCAATCTTGGAACTTAAAGTTGAAAATGAAAATGGAGCTAATGTCAGTGAGAAAACTTAGCACGGCCAAGACCGGACTTCTACTCCAACAGAGAGCAAGAATCTGGTTCCTGTTAGCATCTAGTGAGTGACCTCATGCTGAAGCATATTCAGCAACAGGTGTAGCAATAGCAGAAAATATAAATGAAGCTCAAGACCAAAAAAGGAAAGAGCTGCATAGAATAAGAGCTGGATTTGAATCAAGGGTCCTGATTGTGGTAGAGGAAAATAATGTATACTTATAAATGGAACATTAAAAAATCATAATAACTAATACTCAGCTCTTTCCAATATACACTGTCTAATCACAGAGCAAAATGCAGTAGCATTGTAGAGAAATAGAAACATCTAAACATCAGGTAAGAGATTCTGAACACTCCTAGGAGCTATTTGATTAAGAGGATAAAAACAGAGATGCTGTATCAGTCAAGCTAAGCTAGATCTTATATCCATAACAAATTACTTTTTAAATTATTTAAACTCATAGAGATGTGTTTCTCGTTCCCGTATATAACTGGTTTGTATTCAGTTCTACTCAGTGTGATCACCAGTCACAAGGGCTGATGGAGCAGCCCCTCTCAAATGCTTCTAAGCCTTCATCCTCAAAGAGCGAACATTCATTCTGAAAGATGCCATGGCAGCAATTAAATGTCCCAGCTATATAGTGACACATGTGACCTTCAAATAGAACACTTAAAAAACACAGTTGCCATCAAGCCGGATTCAGCGTATGGTAACCCTGTGTGTATCACAGTGGCTCGGTGCCCCTTAGAATTCTCTATGGCCCCTTTTTTCAGCATTAGGTTACGAGGCCTTTCTTCTGATATACTCACGAGTGAACAAAAACCTCCAAATTTTGGGTAGCGGCCAAACACATCCACTTTTTGCACCCATGGTGCGAAATCACTCACAAGTGATTGACCAGAGCTGCTCATTAATCATTTCTTTTGAAAGAATTAGTACCAAACTAGTCCACAGAGTCGGAGATTAATGATATCCCAAATGTCCAACTCGTCTAAGATACTACTCTGCTCCCTGCCCACCCCAGCCCCACTCCTGCCTGATGGACATCCCCTTGTGGCGGTGAGTTCGCAGAGATGCTGCAGCATTCCCCAGAAACTCATGAAACTCAGGAAATGTCTCACGTGGAGTGGGTGCCACTCAGTGCCAGATTAGAAGGTCAGGCAGAGGCGAGCCAAATGAAGGGTCTAGAGCCCGAAGACAAAAAAAGACCCCAAGTCGCAGCAGGTCTCCTTGCTTCTACCGATATTCAGTCAGGACTTTGGGGTATAGCTTTCCAGGTCAACTGATGTGTGCTCCGACCAGTATCACTCATCGCCACGGGGTTGATTCCAACTGATAGTGACTCCATGGGACGGCATAGAATTGCCCAGTGGTTTTCAGAGACGGCAGCTCTGTATGGGAGCAGAGAGTCCAGTGTTTCTCTGTCAGAATGGGTGATGATTTCAAACTGTGCCTAGCCGCTCAGTGCATAACCACTGACTATCGGGACCCCGTAGAATCAGTATACGGTCTCCACAAGGGACAGTGTTCTGAGTCATCTCCTCTATGAAGGTAAAGTCAACATGGCCTCCAAGGAAACAAAGGGTGTGGCTTGATTCACACCTTCCAGGAAGGTCCAGTCTTATTTCCACCCTCTTCCTGTAGACAAATACAGTAGAGAATGTCCTCCAAAATGGGACGATAGCCACAGGCATATGAAGTCCAGAAGTATATCATTTAAGGAATCATGACTAGAAGTTCCATATTAGTTGATGATAACTCAACTGCAAAGCTAATAACCTCACCCAATTGCAAAGGGAACAGAAAGTGTAATTCTGTCATGTGTTTGAAAGAGAACTGAATATTTGGTTGCCAACATCATTAAGATAAGTAGGACCAAAGATAGATGCAGGCATGCATCTCTGAAAACAATGCATGCCATACATATGGGAGACATTGTTCTATATAACTTATAGAGATGAATTGCTCCATAAGATTTCCAGGGCTATAAATCTTTATGGGAGTAGATGATCTCGTTGTATTTCTGCAGAGTGGCTGGTGGGTTTGAACCTACCTCCTTGTGGTTAGCTGCTCAAGGTTAACCACTGCATCCTCAGTGCTTTCTCAGGCAGGGCAAAGGTATAGAAAATGAAGGTTAAAAATCCTATCTTTATGTTCAGTCAGCACTCTCTAGTCTCTGTCCTCACAGGTGGGGCTTTGAAGCTCCTTTATGCAAGAACACTGCACCCAGGGATTGAACCAGGGTCTCCTGGCTGGAAGGCCAGAATCCTGACAACGAACCACCAAGGCCCTCTTGGATGCGTTGGTGTTGGTGCTAGGTGTCATCGAGCCAGCTCTGACTCCCAGGGAGCCTGGGTGCAAGAAGAAGAAAGACCGCCAGCCCAGGGCCATCCTCACTACTGCAATGCTATTTAAACCCCTTGTTGCAGGTGCTCGTTAAATAACGCTTGCAGTTAACAAGAGAAGGGAGAATTTAAAAGCAAGGGTTCCTTTATTTTTTTCTACTGCGTGAAGCGAAAGATGAGCATTCCCTCTCTATCTGTTTTATTCAAAACACCAAGCATGAAAATGTCTCTATTTGTCTATTTTAATAAGTAGTCAGATGGTGTCTGAAAAATCACGTTTAATGCAATTGAAATGAGTGTACGAGTCACCTCTTGAAACCTATGGAGCTTTAAAATCAATCATCTGGATTATGAAGATCCTAGTGTGACTATTGAAGTCTATGTCTTTTAAATGATCAAATCACCAAAGCGCCTTGAGTTTTGTTGGTAATGGCAAATACAACTTTTAACAGGAGATATTAAGTATTCATACTAAACCCTAATAAATATTCATGCTGAACCATAAGCCACCTGATATTTCAAATGATCATTTATATTGTCACTTATGTACTACTGTCAGATCTGATTGGATAATGCTTATAATTTATTGAGCAATATGTCACAGTAAATGTTGAATTCCACATGATTTCCATATTAGTAGCATTGAATGTTGCCAGAGCACGGTGAAATAGAAATTATTTCTCATTTTGAATATGATGGTATTGCAATAAAATGTCCCGTGGCCGAGAAATTCATTAGTAGGCATAAAACAGTCTTGTCACTCATGAAATACACCACACACACCCACCCACACACACACACACACACGTGCGCGCGCAGTCACACAATTCAAATACTTGGGATTATGGACAAAAAGGAAACGTCGACATGGGTAAGCATTCGAGCAGACAGCTTTCTGAATTGTAGCAAGTGCACCAGGAATGAGGAGGGGGGTCTCAGAATGAGACGGATAGGAAGGGTAAGCGTTACAAAGCAAGCTCAATACTCTTCCTTTATCTTCAGGGAAGCACAGCTCAAAGCCAGGTCAGCTAGGAGCACTTGGCCACTCAAGGGAATTAGAAAAAAGAAATCTTTTGCAAAAATTCCTGTTTCCAACAGATGACTATAGGACTAATAAAAATGCAAAGCCTCATTAATTTTATTTAACTCTTAATCACCAGATGTTTCGAGCCATATGGAATGAAATTTAATTTAATGCTCTCTCTGCTCTGAACATGTGTGCAAATACGTGTGTGTGGTGCATACTTGTTTTCAAACCAGATATAAATACATATTTAGATACTTGGAACTTGTATTGCTGGGAATTAGCTTTTAACCAAGGCTTTTATTCCAACAACAGTGAAGCACTAATATTTGTGATACGATCATCTTAGGGTTGTATAATAGCTTTTAGCTAACAACAAATATTCATGGGCATATTTTATCTACCTTAAAAATAATATTATCACTATTTTGCTATAGAAAAAATTTGAGGGCCAGAGAAAATATTTGATGTGGGTAGGATCAGACAACTAAGTGGCAAAATCAGTGCTTGAACCTAGGAGAGCAGCATGCCTTCAATCAAGTCGCTCATAAAAAATGAGGAAAGGCACATAATTATAATGGTCTCCATAGGGCTTTACCGAAATATATTAGGTTACTATTCACCACCAATATTGAAAGTACTACTCCCTTTGCCAATGTGCTGTTTCCATAGTCTTTCCCCCCTTTTAAATGTATTATAAATTGGGAGTGAATATATATCTATGTATCTATCACTCCATAATTTAATCACGTCAAGCAGGATTATACTATCGCTACCACATCAGTTTCCAAGCCTTCTTTTTCTTCCTGGACTCCTTGGCATTGTCTCCCTTTTACCTCCCCACCCCCACTGTACCCCCCTCCCCCAAACCCCTCATTCTACTTGCTGTCCCTATAAGTTCATCAATGCTGAGTTTCACATACTGAAAAATGGAAAACGGTAAAGCACAGCTTCAAGAGGGTGCCTTTCAATGACATAACACCTTTGAGATACATCCTCATATGAACAAACAAAAACAAAACAAAGTGAAAATACATGCAATCAACTGACAAAGCTTTAACTATGCCAGTCAGATTTATGCCTTTGATCTGCTCTACTTATTTCTCCAATGCAGTCTTTTTAGTCACCACTTTCCTCTCATTTCTCAGTTGTAGATAGAGGGAGTTTGCTGGAGGCTTAGAAGTGTAGTTCCTACAAATGAATCGTGGGCTCCCCCTGTCATACATAGGCTTCCGCAAAATGGTTCTCACCATTGAGGTTTAGATACTAATCCCTCCTCCAACTTCGGGTTATATGCTTCAGAGTCCTTCCATGACTGATGTTGGTGTGTTCTTCCATGTGGACTTATTCGGCATCTCACTTAGATGGCTGCTCATTTGGAGATATGCCTTTATGATCCCAGACACTATTTTATCTAATAGCTGAGCCCCATTTAATTTCTTCTCCCCATTGTGCTAGAGCACCCATATCTTCTGTATTGCCTTCCTGAGGGCAAGTAGCTAGCAGAGCTGTGATGTGAGAGCTGATTGTTCTTAAGTTGGAGCTAGAATTTAATGTGAGCCCCAAACTCTTTGGAGATTGGAAATGTGGCTTACCCATTCATTCAACAAATACTTTAATTCCAACAGCAGTGCCCTGGTGGCAGAGAGGTGATGTATTGAGCTGCTAACCAAAAGGTCAGCAGTTTGAAACCACCAGCCACTCTGAAGGAGGAAGACAAAGTTATTTACTTCTGTGAAACTTTAGCCTCAGAAAACCCGTAAGTGTAGTCTACCTTGTCCTAGAGGTCATTAGGAGTCAGAATCAGCTGAGTGGCAGTGAGTTTGGTTTGGTTTTGATGTACCTAAAAACGTGTTGTTGTTGTTGTTGTTGTTGTTAGGTGCCATGAAGTCAGTTCTGACTGATCGTGATTCTATGCACAACAGAAGGGAATACCACTTGCCCTGCGCCATCCTAAAAATTGCTGCTATGTTTGAACCCATTGTTGAAGACACTGGGTCAAGCTATCTCCCTGAGGGAAAAATAAATATGTAGTAAATACAGCACCGAAGAAAGCACCACAATCGGACGACTGGTTGCATTTCTTATCATCTGAAAAATACCATTTTATGACATTTACAAACTTCAAAGAGAACTCAAAATTCCTCCACTAATATTTTTGAAAGCTAGAGCAGGCACTAAGGCAAATATACTGTATATACTTGAGTAGAATCCAATCAGAAATTTTCAAACTAAAATTTTCAAAATTTTATTTAGCTAATTTTAGTTTGAAAATTTCAGGTCAACTTATCCTCAAGTACACACAGTATTACGCAGGCTTGGTGTTCCAATCTGTGATCCTATGATGAGCAGGTTTCAAACTCAAAATTTACATATGCAGACTCTTATTCAGAACTTCTCACATTCTCAGTCTTGTTCCGTCCACTTTAATTGTTTTCATCTTCTGACCACACTAAGCCTATGTACCAGGACCTGTGGACTAAGGGCTCAGTTTCCCTCAGAGAATGCGACTTTGTCTTTTAAAAACATTAGTCATGAGACTAATTAGTCGATCAAGCTGCAAAGGATTTTGACAATGAGTCTTTAACAAAACAAACAAACAAACAAGTGTTGAGTGTCTTAATGTTTAAGATTATTTCCTGAGTTTGCCTCTAGATAGCTTAGAAATAGTAACCAGAGGCCAGCAGACATGTGATAAAATTTCATACCAAGTGTGAAATCATAGGGTACATACATAACTCTCAGTTTATCCTTTCAGTTAAGAAAATAGGAAACTGTTCTTTATTTCAACATAGTATACGGAATATTCTCGTGTTAGCAAATCAACTTAATTTGAAATTTGAGTCTTCACCTGGCTAGCAAGGTTTAGACTGTAACCTCAGTGATTTCAATGACCCTCATGTGTAATGCCCCTCCCTGGTGTTTTCTATGATTAGGGAATTTAAGATGATGGTGACAATGATGGCTACTACTATGACCTACTCACACATCAATTCTGACTCACAGTCACCCTACAGAACAGCAAAGAACTACCCCTTTGGATTTCTGAAGTTGTAAATCTTTATAGGAGAAGAAAGCCTCGTATTTCTCTCAGGGAGTATCTGGTGGGTTCAAACAGCTGACCTTGTGGTGTGCAACTTAACACATAACCCACACCACTAGGGCTCCTTAAAGAACTTCAGAGGGTTCTTCCATTGGCCAGGCATCAATCAGTCAGGCATCACAATTCTCACTGTTCTAACATAGCTCTTGCATTGTGCTGCTATATTCCTGCTTAGGGCAAATGAGTCTTTGTGGAGACAGTAAAACCACGCGGCCATTCCTCTTAAAGAACAACGACACACTTGAGGTACTAAAGATGAGCAAGAAGGGTGCTACTCAAGGGGACTAGAGTTCACATGCTTCCCCAGTCTTTCTCCTAGGTCTTCAAAAGGCCTGTTACAACCCCTCTTAGGGCAGAGGCTCCAAAAATAAAGACCTAGAAGTAAAATCGACATGGAAAAATACATCCTGTCCAGTAAAGTCGAAGGAAAATTGAAAAGAGAAAGACCACTGACAAGACGGTGGACACGAGCTGCCACCATGGGGTAATCGCAACGACAGCTGTGGGGCGGCCACAGGAGCACGTGGTGCTCGGCTCTGCTGTACATGGTGTCACTATGAGAACCAGCTCGGATCAACCTGACATCAGAAATGATATGCCTTTTATGGTTAAAAATAAATAAAATAAATCCACAAGATTTAGTGGTGTCACTACTAAAATAGGAGTCCTGGTGATGTACATTACGCTCTAGTCTACAATCCATAAAAAGAAAAAATAAACAAAAAAGCTTCAGTCCTTTCAGCTTAAGTGATTTCCTAATTCCGGGTTTTTTCAAAGTGCATTTAATACTTATTTTGTCCTAGTCAGTCACCATTTGAAATACTTTGTTTAACCATTTTTTATCTTTTATTCATTTTTCTTGAGCTATTTTATATTCAAAAACAAGTTTCTGAGTCTCATCTGACATGCATCTGACATTTGTAGAAAACTACAGATCAATACCCATTATAAATTTAACAAACATAGCAACATAGAGAAATTTATATGACATTATATATCATTACCACTAGGGATTTATCCCAGGAATTAAAACTTGGTTGTGGCAATCAAAAAATCAATTAATATTAGATCAAATGAAGAGTGGTCACTTGTCAGAAACGTATTCTCCTCAGCATTCTTGAAGGGAGAAGGCATGGTAATGATTTGGAGACACTGGTGGCCATTTCTATCACAAGGAGCCAACTTTCAAAGGATAAATTTTATGACTTACTCTGATACAATCATGTCAACTGAAAACATCTTCAAGGACCCTATTTCAAAACAAAATCACAGCACAGGTACAGTGGTTAGGATTTCAACATATCTTTGGGGGGATACAATTCAATCTGTCATGCTAATGAAAGGCATGGGGCTAACTAATGTGCTGTGGAGGCTGTTAGGTGCTGTAAGGGTCGTAGGGTACCCAGGGAAGGACTCATTGAAATTGCTGTCAAGCGAAACCTCACAGAGTAAGAAAGCTAGGGATGTTGATTATATGGAGGGAGAGTGTTCAAACGGATGGAAAAGGAGAGCAAGGGTCCTAGTGCCTACGTAAATTGAGAGCATTTGAGGAAAAGCAAGGAAATCAATGTGCCAGGGAGGGAAAAAGCAGGAGGAGAAGGAGATAGGAGGAGGTGGAATAAGGAGTAGCATACTGGAATAAAAGAAAATGAAGATATCTCGGGGTGGAATTTTAGAGACCTTTAGGGGAGTGAAAACAGTTTGCTCCCAGCTAATGACCTAAAAGTTGATTGTTTGAACTCCTCCAGAATATGGCATGGCCATCTGCTTTTGTCCTCCTTGCAGCCAAGAACGTACAGCCCCTTCTCCCTCTGTCATGCATGGAGTAGCCCTGCTGGCAGTCAAGTTGACAGCAAAGGGTTTGACCTGATTCATTTAATAAAGATTCTATATGTTCTCAATGCTCTGTAGTATTTATGGATATCATCACCACCACAACAACAACAAAAACCCCACCAAACTCACTGGCTCATAGTCACCCCCTGTGGGTTTCCAAGATTGTAACTGTTTCCGGGAGTAGAAAGCCTAGTCTTTCTCCCACTGAGCACTTGGTGGTTTCGAATTGCGACCATGAGGATCAGACCCCAATTCATAACCACTATACGACCAGGGTTCCTATGGATATCATAGGTTGTGTGAAGTGTATTTTAGCAAAATTATCACCCATTATTATTACTTATTACCATTATGATGTACCATTATTATAAAGTGATTAATGGTAACTGATTCATCCTATCAGAAGAGACGAGTCCTTCAGAAAGGACATCAGGCCTGCTGAAGCGTGGAGTAGCTTAAAAGGAGGAAGACTCTCAAGGAGATGGATTGACACAGTGGCTACAACGATGGGCATGCTTGTGAGGACGGCACAGGACTGAGCAGGGCTTCCTTTAGTTGTGCACAGGGCCATTACGAGCAGGCCCCAACTCGATGACGCCTAACAACAACAACAAAAACAACAATTCATAAAAATGGCAGTTTCCCCCAAAGCACTTAAGAGATACTGTTACTGCTTGATAAGCTGCTTTGGTTATGGATATTAAATTATTCTATTATTACTGAGTTCACGGTGATTTGGGGACATGCCACGGGCAGGAGTGACACTTCATGAATAGAAAAAGTACTCTTGAAACAATCTCAAATCATTTGAAGAACAATTATGACAAAAAGTAGAAGAGAATGTCCCTTTTCATAAATTGTGCAATATTTACAAACAAAAGTTGAAAATGTGGGAAACAAAGATAATTCTCTTTTCCATAAAGAAATCATAAGTTCTTAGGTATGAATTACCTTCGGGGAGATGGGAATGGGAAGAGAAGACTTCTGTGTTATCCTTCAGCACTTTTTGAAATGTATGTTTCAATAGTTTTAGTTTGGGGAACACCAGAAAAGTTTCTCTGAAGGGAAAAGTGTGGTATATTTAACATTTATTTTATTCTTTATAATCACTATATGATAAGAAATGTTATACTATATAATAAAATCATAACTAGTTACAATAGGAGTATTGGTGAGCAATAACTAAAAAAAATCAAATTTTCAGAATACTTCAAATAAAGGCTTATGTGTTCAAACAAGGAATGTTAAAATTGACCAAGTAAATATGGATGACCCTGAAATTGAAGAATGCTAAATAGTGAGTGCCTAGTCTAAAATAAGCCTCTCATCCCAACAAAGGACTAGAAGAAAGCACTTGTGCTTTAACAAGGTGTGTTAGGCTGGGTTCTCTAGAAAAGCAAAACCAGTTATACCTGTAGGGATATAGAAAGGTATTTATATCAAGAAATAGTTTATACCACTGCAGATGAGGGTAAGTCCAGTCTGGGTCAATTATGGGTCAGATAGAAGCTGAAGACTTCTCCTGACTCCTATAAGGGGAGGGGCTAACTAACGGGAAGCAGGAAGACCACGGGCTGATGGATAACAAGCTAAACAAAACCTGGATCGGCTGAGTGAATCCAAGCCTGGCAATGGCTGATGGCTCTTGGGATCGGCAGCCAATATGACAGGAGTTATATTTGGATCCAGATGCCAAATTCAAATCCAGGAGTAGTTGTGAACCAGCTTCCACACACTGTCCATTAATATTAAAAGTGGGCAACACCCCAAATGAAACCCCTTCAATCATATCAAGGCTGTGGCCAAATTAAAGAAATCTATTCTCCCCACAACTGCACAGCTACTTCATATAAATTTCCATTATGGACATGACCACCCTGTATTAGATCATATAATGGGAGAATCCTGGCCCACCCAAATGACATAAAACCTAACTATCACACAAGGTAACAGTTCTTAAGTTCCATTGCACTTCATGTTTTTCCACGTCTTTTCTTACGTGTGGAGAGAGAAAGATGAGACTTGCTACTCTCATTGAGAGCTGCTTTGGCAGGGATCTCACACATGCTCTCTGCTTGGCTCTTCTTCCTTGATGGTCCAGGGAGTCTGTCTTCCTGCCTCTGAGCGGCCGGGCTCGTATTCCCACTTTCCCTCTAGCAGTGTTTCATATACCCTGTTTGTATGGTTCCATCCAATCATTTGGTGGGAGTTACAAAGATGGATACAAAAACCATTCCAAGAAATTTCACATCAAAACACCAGGCTCATATCTTGTGATATAGTTACACTTTTGGAAGTGAATACTGGCCCCCTTTATTCTCATTACATAGTCTGCAAAGTTACCTTTGGTCTAGTTGTATAATAAAACTATACACCATGGTAAAGAAGTTATGGATCAGATCGAATGTGAGATTTCATGGGGCAGGGAATTATTCAGGCAGGCTCTTCTAGACAAAGTCTCTCCCACCAAAAGACCGTCACTGAATGGGCCTGGTAAGAAGGCAAGGGAAAATACTGGTGGGATTCACCTATGAGTAATTTTGAATAAGATTCCCATGCGTGGCATCTTCATTTATATACAATGAACCCTCTGAGGAGCAGGAGTGGAGATTCCATTACCAGCCAGAGCTAGGAGATCTCTGTGCAGTGAATCGCCTACATCCAGATGAGAGCTATAGGTATCAGAGGAGCAGCAACAGAATTAGGAGCCAGAGCATGGAACAGAGTGATGTTCTTCTCAATCCAAGGAGCAAGTAAAGATGCGTGCTTTGATGTAGGAGCCTGGCTTGCAGAGCGGATGCCCCTGGGTACTTAATTCATGGAGCTGGACCCCAGAGCTTGAGTGAATTCCTTTTGGTTGAGGCCTATAGCAGAGTGGTATGCCCTTTGGAGCAGTTATTAGCAGTCCTGAAATGTTCTACCAATTCCTGGTCGACAACTCCCCTGAGTATTTCTCACTGGCTTGATGATTTGTTAACTTCCTTTAATAAACCCTTTCAACATGCATTCCGTGTGTGAATTTCTATGTAACCATTTGCAGTGGATATTAGGCGATAAAATGGTGGGTGCTAATTAAGATGTTGGTGTTGCATGAAGCAGGTTCTGACCCAAAGCTACCCTGTGCACCACAGGACGAAGCACTGCCCAGTTCTGCCTCATCCTCACATCGGTCCAACGCCTGAACCCATTGTTGCAACCATGGTGAACCTGCAGATAGCACCCTGATAATTAAAAATAATAATAATAGCAATTCCAACTGTACTTTTGCGCTGGGGCAATTCCCGACAGGCCTGAGAATGAAGGGTGCCCAGGTCTGTAGCACCACAGATGGAGAAAGGTCTGGGGGAGTTGGCATGCGGGGTCCCTCAGGGCCAGTCCTCTGTGAAGCTGGATGGCAGGGTGATAGGAGTGAGAACATGCCCTGCTCAGCCCCTCAGGGACCTCTAAGACAGACAGTGGGAGCCATCTGGTCTGAACAAGGGACGTGCAACTCCTCCGTGGCCCTGGCTCTCAGTACCGCTCTGTGGACTCCATAAAGGGGGTGGGGATCCTGATGACCCCAGTTCAGCAGAGGGCTGGAATGCTCTGGCCGCTGCACACTGGCCTCACCTGCCTGCCTGGCCTCCTCAGCCCAGACACTGCTGAGCTGGAGTTGGCTCCCTGGGCAAAGGCTGTTTCCAGGATGTAAAAATGATTTACTTCTGAATTGAAGAAAGTGGTTTCCAGAACCAAAAAGGAATTGTGCCAGTAGAGGGCCCGCCTAGTAGAGGCTTGAGTGTAGTCTGGGAGGGTCTGCTGCCAGGGAAAATATTTCTGCATCAGCAGGCACCCAGATGAAGCTCTAACATTAAATCTGTTGTGCAGAAAAAAATAATTGAAATCAGCAACATATTAAAAAATCAGGATAGCATGCTTTTGAAAGTAATCTGCAGGGGGCTGTGTGATATATAAAAAGAGATAGCACCTGCATCATCTTTCTATCATGCCCAGAGTAAGCATTCAGACCAGTGGTTCTCAACCTCCCTAATGCCACGACCCTCTAAGGGACTTCTCTGCAGTGTAATCCCGAGTGTGTCTCAGGGTTACTGCTTCTGACAGTTAACATTGACCCCGAGCCACACTCAGGATTACCGCGAGGGAGGTTAATTCAGTTCATGTTGTGGCGATCCCCCAATCATAAAATTATTTTCCTTTCTACTTCATTACTGTAATTTTGCTACTGTTATGAATCAGGAAACCCCTGTGAAACAGTCATTCGGCCCCAAAGGGGTCATGAACCACAGGTTGAGAACCGCTGATTTGGACAGTGTCTGATGGAGCTCTACCAGCTTCTACCAGTTTGTACTAGTTTGTCTGAGCCAATTATGCACAAATCATTCCTATTCTGTATTTGGTAGCATTTTATTGGTAACTTGAAATTAACCTTGAACCACAGAAATTGACAAATGCCACAAATCAAGAATTTTAATTATCGAGGAGCCAGTTATTAAATATGCACCAGCACTCCACTGGTGTAGGGTCGCAGGTCTAGACTAGAGGCAGAGGGAGTATCTATTGTTAGGGTTAATATAATGAATGTGGAGCAGCCATCATCCCTTTGATGGACCACCGAAAATGTCACATTAATGTCATTTCCAATGTGTACTTCATTACCTGGGGCAACTTCCAAACTAGGTGGGTCTCACTCCATTTGCTACCACGATGCAGCATAGCACCAACAAAACATGCAACATTCCTCTAGTTCTTTAATGCTTCCTCCCTCCACCCCCCAACTATCTGGGCCCCAGTTCTACCTTACGAATCTGGCTAGACCTGGGTATGTACACTGGTACAAATAAGAGCTTTTGGAATCCAGGACAGATAAACTCCCCAAGAACAGAAAACTGCGGGGGACGAACAACAGAAATGTAGGTGAAGGAGGACAGTGGTGTAAGATATGAAAATAATAATAATTTATCATGTTTTATCAATTGTTCGTGAGGGTGATAGGGTGGGGGAGGAAGAGGGAAAAGGGAGCTGATACCAAGGGCTCAAGTAGAAAAAATGTTTTGAAATGATGATGGCAACATATGCACAAAATGTGGTTGTTATAAAAGCTGTGAGAGACACCAATAAAACAATTTATAAAACAAAACTGGCACTTCCAGCTTGAAAATAAAAAAGAGTTTCTGTACACAGGTGGAGAAGTTGGGCCATATTATAGCAAGACTGGAACGTTTTAATTTTAATTAAAAGTATATCTTATAGTATTTGTTTTCTGAACATTGCTTTTTTCTATATTTCTTGAATGCAGAATAAAAGGCTTAGTTAGAATCCTGTCTCCTCCCCACGACCCTTCAATAAGGGGGTGTCCAGTTGTCTACAGATGGGATTTAAGTCTCCACTCTGTACTCCCCCTCAGTCGCAATGATATGATTTTTTGTTTTTTGATGCCTGCTACCTGATCCATTTGATACCTCGTGGTCATGCAGGCTGGTGTGCTTCTTACATGTGGGCTTTGTTGATTCCAAGCTAGATGGCCTTTTGTTTATCTTCAAGCCTTTAAGACTCCAGATGCTATATCCTTTGATAGCCGGGCACCATCACCTTTCTTCACCACATTTGCTTATGCATACATTTGTCTTCAGTGGTCATATTGATATGACATTTTTGTTCTTTGATGTCTGATAAAACATATTACTTTATTCTAGTTCTTCAATGTTTCCTCCACCCACGATCATGATCCCAATTCTACCTTACAAATCTGGCTAGAACAGAGGTTGTACATTGATACAGATAGGAACTGGAAACACAGGGAATCCAGGACAGATGACTCCTTCAGGACCAGTGGTGAGAGTGGTGATACCTGGAGGGTGGAGGTAAGGTGGGGTAGAAAGGGGGAATCTATTACAAGGATCTACTTATAACCTCTTCCCTAGGGGATGGACAACAGAAAAGTGGGTGAAGGGAGACTTCGGACAGTGTAAGAGATGACAAAATAATAGTAATTTATGAATTATCAAGGGTTCATGAGGGAGGGGGAAGCAGGAAAGAAGGGGAAAATAAGCTGATATTAAGGGCTCAAGTAGAAAGAAAATCAAGTAGAATGATGATGGCAACAAACGTACAAATGTGCTTGAGACAATGGATGCATGTATGGATTGTGATAACAGTTGTATAAGCCCGCAATAAAATTATTTTTTAAAGGCTTAGAATTGGAGCATTGGTCCCCCCACCCAGTCTCTTTCATGTGGGCAGTTCAGTGGTGATTTCCCCCTAAAGCAGAATCAATCGCTCCGGTCTCTAGCCTTTTGCTGAAACTGTCACTGCTGCACGGATCACCTTGAACTACTGTCGCGACTCTATCTGTCTCTAGTCTTGAACCCTCCAAGGCAGCGATCAGATCTCTAAAATGCCACCTGGCACACAGGTCATTCCAAATAAATGGACTTGAACTGGATGCATCTAATTTCAATTTTATAACTATCCCTCAATTAGTAAAAGGCCTGCCTTTTAGAAAACTAACTATAAAATATTTTTCCAAGCCGTGACAACTGTTTAAACTGCCTCTTCTATTGTGAAATCCAAATCATATCATGACTGCAGTGGGGAGGTCACAGACTGGGAGGTAGAGGCAATGCATCCCCAGCTGTTAGTTGCCAGGAGCTTTGTGTCACCGTGAAAGTGCCTGAGGGTGTAGTGTGTATTCATTCAGTGATGTCACTTTAAGGTTGCATCTGACCCAGCTCTTCTCAACCCCATTAAACTCCATTGTTAAGATCGTTAACTGTCCTCAATTTGGCTCTGGACTCAGGCAACCGCAGACACAACTGAACAACATACTGTCCAGTCCTGCACCAGGCCAGGATCAGGGCCATTTGGACTGCTCTGGCCCACAGGGTTTTCCCTGGCTGGGTTGGGACGTAACCTGCCAGGTTCCTTTTCCTAGTCTGCCATCGGGAAGCTTTTGGAAGCCATGCAGCTCACACGTCTTTACTGATGGACGGTGGCTGTGTGTGAGGGCGCTTGCAGCTCCGATTGAAAACATTTTTTATAAGGTTTCCTCTTATGATCATGGAATTAAATTCTTAAACAGTTTTAACCTACTTTAGGTATCATTTCAAAAGTTTGAGGCAATACTTGTAGCCTATAAAAATCAAAAGAAGTAAAAAACTAGTTAATTGATAATAAAATATTTTTCTTTAAATATGAAAACTAGAAAATGAATGATGAGGTGCTTACCGCTACAAACCACAGATGTGTATGTTTTTGTTTGTTTTAAATCATTTTATTGGAGGCTCGTACAACTCTTATCACAATCCATACATGCATCCATTGTGTCAAGCACATTTGTACATTTGTTGTCATCATCATTCTCAAAACATTTCTTTCTACTTGAGCTCTTCATTTTTTGCCCCTCCCTCCCCCGCCCTCCCTCTCTCACAAACCCTTGATACTTTATAAATTATTATTATTTTTTTCATGTCATACACTGACCGATGTCTCCCTTCACCCACTTTTCTGTTGTCCGACCCCCAGGGATGGACATTGTGATCATTGTGACCTGTTCTCCCTTTCTCCCCACCTTCCCCTTCCCCTCCTGGTATCACTACTCTCATTATTGGTCCTGAGGGGTTTCTCTGTCCCAGATTCCCTGTGATTCCAGTTCTTATCCTTATCAGTGTACATGTTCTGGTCTAGCCAGATTTTGAAGGTAGAATTGGGGTCATGATAGTTGCGAGGAGGAAGCATTAAAGAACTAGAGGAAATTTGTATGTTTCCTTGGTGCTATACTCCTAGTGATCCACTTGCAGCAGTTTTGCTTCCTGTACCAGTAACCCTGTGTTCCTCAGGCCTGGAGGTCCTGGTCCTGAAGGAAGGGACTCTCCCATCTGGAAAAACAGCATGGATTCCACTGAACTGGCAGCTGAGAATGCCCCTTGGCCACTTTGGGCTTTTCATGCCTTTGGATCAACAGGTCAAGAAGAGTGTCACTGTATTAAGTGGTGTGATTGATCTTGACTACCAAGGAGAAATTGCACTGGTACTACATAATGGAGGTAAAGAAGAATATGTCTGGAATCCAGGAGATCCCATAGGCCGACTCTTGGTGTTACCATGCCCTGTGATTAAAGTAAATGGTAAGTTACAGCAACCCAATCCTAACAGGACTTATAATGACCCAGACCCCTCAGGAATGAAGGTCTGGGTCACTGCACCAGGCAAAAAACACAGCCAGCTGAGGTGCTTGCTGAGGACAAAGGTAATACAGAATGGGTAATAGCAGAAGGTAGTTCTACCTATCAATTATGAGCACGTGATCAATTGCAAAACCGAGGTTTGTAATTGTCAGTGTATTTTCATTTTATGTGCTTATTGCATATCTTTCCTTTGTTCAGGTATGATATATCAGATACAATTGGACTCAGTGTGTTTTCGTTTCTATGTATGATAGATAATTGATGATAAGTATAAGTGTGATTTCATCAATGTCTAGAAATTATATAAGTATATATGGCTAAAGAATTTTGTACAGGTGCCAGGTTGGCAAAGGGTGGATTGAGATAGTTAGTTTATTATGCCAGCCTGGCTGATAAACACAGTGGGATTAATTGAAGGACTGAGAAAGAAATGCCTTGGCGAGCCTTGCCTTTCTTGTCTCTTGCTCTTTGATCATTAGACCAGTGTGCAGCTGCCTTGCTTGTTCTGTGCCTCAACTTACAGGCTACACTACCTGTGGGATGCCTAGCCTGTGGACTGTGTCACTGTAAGTTGAGGTTCCTTTAAGACCACACGATTGAAACTTACATCTCTTGAGCTGGGGACTGACAGTTGGTGACCTGCCTTGCTGTTTTGCTGCCTGCCCTAGTAGAACCTAGCTCTCTCTACAGAGACTTGAAAGACTGCCAGTGTCTCAGAACTCACTCATGGGACTGAGTTGCACTGAGCCATTTGTACTGCTTTATAATTTAACTGTTCATTTCTTGTGTTATATATCTATCTTTTTAAATATATATGTAAAATTATCAGCAATCTGTTTTTATATCTCTAGAAAATCCTGTCTAACACACTGACTGGACATGTATGTCTTATTCATGCTACGCACTGATATGAATGGCTTGCATTTGGTGACACATATGCCTGGTGTTGCATTTGGTGGCGTGAGTTCCAAATGATGAGCCGATCTTAGGAAAGTTCAGAGAAGGACAAAGTGCCACTCACCATAGACTTACATGACAGTTATGTTTCTGGAAAGGCCAAAATGCAGTAAAGCTATGTTTCTTAGCAACGTGGAGTTTGGCTCTGTAAGTGGATAATTCTAAAATGCTGATAAACGTTATGACTGTTGGGAATACTATTGAAAATTGTGCAGGATGTAAGTCAATTCTTCACGATGCTAAGGAATTTTCATCACATTTCCACATAATGCAGGATGACCTTCTTCCTGACCCACTGACTCAATGGTGGAATCCACTTTGCTCTGCTCCATCACCATGACAATCAAGTCATCACTATTTCTCAAAGAGTCCCACTGTTTTATAGCCACTGGCATAAGCTTTTAGAACCTTTGTGATTTCTCAGTAAAATATGGATAATGATGTTAACCTTAAGAAAATCCCTACACTGATGTGGGAAATAATCATTTCCCAAGTCTATTCTAAAGGGTTGGCACGTCAAACAAATATGAAAGGATCATCTTGTCTTCAGAGACTTATGTTCCATGAAGTTGAAACAGCAGTATTTCCCTTACTCTGATACCTTTATCATTGCTGCACCATGACCCCTCCGTCTCTGCATCCTAGATATGTGCTTTCCAAGAGTCACCATTGAATGGACTTATGTTTTCTCCCTTCATTTTAACTCCTATTAAAAATGAAAGCAAACAAACAAACAAAAGGACATTCAGAACTATCAGCCCTAAAAAAGACATGATTCCACCATCTAGTAACTTACAACCACCAATCAGATAACTCCATAGCATTTACTTATCCAGCTATTTAAGCAAATCGAGAGTACAAATATCTAATTTTCTGAAAGTAAATTTTAGTTTCCATTTGCATGAAGCTATTTGGTGGTGAAGCTGCCATTGAAATTTCTTGTAAAAATAGACTTCCCTCAACACAGAAAAAAAAAATCAGGGGAAGGGAGAGCAACAAAGCATAAAGCCTGGCTTATGGTTCAGGTATTACATTTTGTTCTTCATCTCAACAAAGTCACGTCTCTCTCTTGTATGCTTTTGGCACTCTGATGCACGTTGTGGAAGTGTGTATTGCATTGACAGTAAATTTGGAATCAATTCCCGCAACACTGCTGGAATGAGAGCAATGGAAGTGTAATATTGGCTGTGAGTACATCATCTCTTTCCCCAGAACCTCACATAACCTCCTCTTGTACAAGTACATATTGAGAAATGTTTTGTGACTGAAAAATAAGTTGATGTCCTAAATTTGCTTTTAATATAGTTTCTGTACACATCTATAACTATTTTAAACCACATACAAGAAATTGATCTGTAACACATCCCCCTTTCTTACTAGAGAACTCATAAATCTCCCCTAAACCAATCTAAACATAGGGTCACTGATAGTGGGAACAGACTTCATGACACCTCACAGCACATCGAGTGATCCCTCTGTTGTGCAGTGTTGTCACTACTGAACCATTCAGTAAAAAAATGATACTTTTGACTCTCCTTTCTAATGATAATTATTTATTTCCATGTTCTATATCATTACAGTATACCATAATTAAAATACAACATACAAATGTTCAATAACATTGGTGGGACAGGGATCGGGCCCTTGGTCTTCAAAGGTAATTTAGAGTAAAGCTCTACCTGTCTATTTTCAAACACCCGTTGTCAGAGCTCTGTGAGTAGTAACCTCTTAAGTGTCCTAAGATATTTCTAAAATCAAAACGAAGGGAAAAGAAGTAATAGAGAAAAAGCACAATTCTTTTTTTGAGTAAGCTGCTTTTTCACATTTGGAAGTTAAATATTGAATCATAATGCCGCATGAGCATCATTTGAATGCTGACAGTTGAAAAGGAAGCGATGATCACATAGTCTTCGAAAGTAATCATTTGCAGGGAAGCCCATAGATTCAATATTTTAAGCAGTCTTTTCGTATTTGATCAATGTACTCTCCTTGCTCGTCTTAGTGGTGATGTTGACATTAAGCTGTCCAAATGCTTTGATTCACTGCTAATTATCTGCTTCCAAGTCCTGGTCTGTAGATGCCCATGTTTCCATTCAGAGATGTAATTATGGGACCCGCTTCTTTATCAGCCAAGGCCTTACACTTAGAACAGACCTAAAAGGAAAGCTGCAGGAAGTCACTTGTCCCAGGAATTTAGTGCTAGCTTTATTTTTACAATTAAAAAAACAACCCATCCTACATTGTAACGCTAACCGCATTGTTTTTATAGAATCAATCTTTTTTTCCTTTTCCACATCGTATCCTCTTTGCCTTTCTCCAAATGCTCTACAAAAGAGGACAATTTTGTCTCAGAACTCCCCCACAGTCCCTCAGTGCTCCCAGGATCCTAAAGACACAGATTCCTACAGAGCCCAAACTACCCTAGTGCTTTCTTTCTCAGTGGGCGCAGCACATCCGTGGACCAGGGACAGAGCCCACATTGGCAACAACGAAGGTCAACATTTAGTGTATGAAGGGGAAACATTTCCACAGACTGATACAGATCGCTGAGAGAGGAATCTTTTCCATCAGCGAAGGAAGAGCCATTTTCTTTCTTAAAATGGGTATGTACTTGATATGTAAATTTGTTTTCCTTTCTCATGATGCCATTGGTGGAGGCCCTTTTTCATCACGATGGTAGAATGTACAATAACCTTTCTGACCAAGGAAATCTTCTTTAGTGATAGAACCACAGCAATGGGATCTTCACCATGGGATTCTATGACTGCCCAGGCCAACACCCACATGCAGATGTCCTGAACATAGGACGGGCTCAGGCACGGGGTCAGCTGTTACATAACATTCTGCAAGTTCAGGGGGCTGTCCTCCAAGAGGAGGCCGATACATGGTGCCATCCCTTCCATATCCAGAAGCTCTCGGTATGGTAGTCACTGAGCGAAATGGGGAATACAGTCTTACCCATATGTGTATGACTCCATTTGCATTCGATTTTATTATTGTCTTCAAATTTTTGAGCTCATTTTATTTGAGAAACTGCAATTTCCCAGGGAAATTAAGAGAGGCACGTTTTCACCAAGAAACACATTACCTTGGGAGACTAATCCAGGTTTTGTTGTTAGGGACCTCGAGTCAGTTCTGACTCATAACAACCCTACCCATGTCAGAACAAAACGCTGGCCAGCCCTGGGCCTTCCTCACAGTTGGTTCTTCTGTTTTATCCCATCGTTGGAGCCACTGTGTCAGTCTATCTGGTCGAAGGCTTTCCTCTTTCTCACTGCCTCTCTTCTTTACCAAGCGTGATGTCCTTCTCCAGGGACTGATCTGACGACATGACCAAAGTCCATGAGACTTGCCATCCTCACTTCTAAGCATGTACTTCTTCGAAGACAGTTTTGTTTGCTCTTTTGGCAGTTCATGGAATTTTCAGTATTCTTCACCAGCATCATTTCCCCCTTGCCTTCCTTATTCACTGTTCAACTTCCACATGCGATGAGAAGCCCCAGGAATGGACTTTGTGCTAGGTGGGGCACCCCCCTGACCTCCCCCAGGACCGGGGAGCAGGGGGGGCCTCTTGGGTGTCAGCAAACAGACCTGGGCCTATGAAGGGTTTTCTTTCTTTCTCTTTTTCCCCTCGTCTTTTCTCTCTCCTTTTCTTTTTTTCAACCATATGTTTTCATATTATTTGGATTAGGACATTGCTGGTTTGCCTTAATTATATGGGTTGGACATGGAGGGAGGCTCTGGGAGAAGACAATTGGACCAATGGCCACGGAAGGTATAGGGGGGAAAGAAGGAGGTGGGGAGAAATGTATGGCGTCATGGAGAGGGGAACAACTAGGGAATCAAAACTAACATCTAGAAGAGGGTAGAGATCCTGTGAGTACTAGAACAACACCAAGGAAGTACTAAGTGGAGAGGAAGTACTAAGAGGTGGAAGAAAGGGGGAAATGATAGAGGGGCAGGAGGAGGCAAAAGAAAACAGAGGCAAGTTCTAGTAAGCAAAGACATGGATAGGGAGATTAAGAGGTGTGCATTTATGTAAATACATTAATCCATAACAATAGAGGTACTGGCCTATGTACATATATTTATAAGCCAATACACTGAGACTGCAGACAGGTCGTGGGCCTGGTTTCATACCTTCCCTCAATGTAAGAACACTTTGTTCTAACAAATTGGTATTGTGTGATGCTCACCTTCTCTCCCCCTCCATGATTGCTGAAGACAAGGTGGGTGCATAAGCAGATGTGGTGAATGAAGACAGAGAATGGTGCCCATCTATTAAAGATACAGTGTCTAGGGTCTTAAAGGCTAGAAGTTAAACAAGCGGTCATCTAACATTGAAGCCACAAGTCCACATAGAAGAAGCACACCAACCAGGGTGATCATGAGGTGTCATTGAGACTGGGCAATGGGCATCAGAAGACTCACAACATAATGCTTAGAGACGATTAGTAAGCCTACTCATTAAGGAGAGGCAAGAACATAATACAGAGGGTTCTCAGGGAAGGAGATGAGTCAAGTAGGGTGCAGTAGAGCATTAATGAGTCATACAATATACTTCTGATCCCGTGAGGCCTCCTCACCCCCCATTATCATGACCCCAGTTCCACTTCCCACTCTGGACTAGACGGGAGTATGAAGAGAGGTATAGGCAAGAGATAAAACTCACAACACATGGAACCCAGGAACAGGAATGGCAATAGTGATACCAAAAGGGTAGGAGGAAGTGGGGGAGAGATGGGGAGGGAAAGGTACCAATCACAATGAATGGCACATAACCACACACCCCATCCAGGGAGAAGAACAACAGAAATCAGAGGGAAAGGGAGACATCGGTCAGTGTGAGATTGGGAAATAATTAATGGTCTATGATCTATCAGGGAGTCATGAGGGATGGGGGGGTGGGCGGGGTAAGGAAGAGGGTGGGGAAAAAAAGGAGCTGATCCCAAGTGCTCAATGTAAATTAAATGTCTAGAAAAGAATGATGGAATATATGGACAAATATGTCAGATACAATCAATGTATAGATTGTAACAGGAGTTATAAGAAGCCCCAATAAAATTATCTAAAAACTTAAAAAGTACCATTGATTAGGACAGGCACACATTAGTCATCAAAGTGACATCCCTACTTTTCAACATTTTAGAGAGGACAAAGGAATGCATCATTTATTTCTTGACTGTTGCTTCTCTGAGCACTGATTGTAGACACAGGAAGATGACATCGTTAACAATCTCAACCTATGCTCCATGTATTAGAATGCAATCTATTGGTCAGTTGTAAGAAGTCTGGTTTTCTTTAATAGCACATAGGGTTCTGAAAATAGAATACACAGAAAGCACTTTGACTACATCTGTGGGAAGAGATGGTGAAGAAACTCAATATCGGTAGTTAAAATCATACCAAGCCCTGACAGTAGAACAGCCCACCAACCGCTCACATGCAAGCTCAGTTTAAAGATGAATAAAATTAAGACAAGTCTACAAGAGCCAAAATATGACCTAGGATGTCTCCCGCCTGAATTTCGAGAACATGTCAAGAACACATGTAACAGTGCTAATGACAGAAGACCTGCTGAGCCGTGGGAGGACATGCAGAGAAGCGTTCACAAAGAAAGCAAAGGGTCATTCAAAGACAGGAAAGGAAGAAAAGATCATAGGGGGTGTTAGAAGAGACTTCAGAATTTTCTATTAACCGTAGAGCAGCTAAAACAAAGAAAGAAGCAGTTTTGAAAACAACACGAGGGGATCCTGCGTGGTTTAAATTAAGCGTTGTGTGCTTAACTTCTCTTCCCGCCCGATTTATTCAATCTGCTCACTGAGCAAATAATCAGAGAAGCTGAGCTATATGAATAAAGCGTGGTATCAAGTTTGAAGGGAGGCTGATTAAAAACTTGAAATATGCACATGACACACCTTGTTCGCTGAAACGTGAGGGAGACCTCAAGCACTTGCTCATGAAGACGCCTTGAACTGATTGCAGCCCGAAACGGCAATGAGAGCAGATCAATTTGCATCGTCACAAAGTGGAAACTGAGAAAAATAATAACAAATGTGCCACCTGGATGAGTGTGTCAGCGACACAGGAAAATGATGGAACAATGCGAGCAGAAAAATAATTTCCATGAATACGTAGTATTAGAAATAAATGATCAAACGAGAAGGATAAACAAATTACATACATAGAAGAATTCCAATGCATTTATCACCTCCTTCCTCCTAATATTTCATCCTGAAGAAGATGGAGCGAAATCATCTACTCCTTAAGGTTGTGCTGTGTATAGTTACTCCCATCCAACAACTATGTAAAGGGGAAATGGAGAATAACTTTACATTAGAGAAACCTGATAAACACTGCATCAGTCAAGTGAGCAACATTAGCAAAAGTCATGTGACTATTAACGACACATGATATAGCAAAACTGGCACTTTGTCTCTTCAGTCTCTTTCAAAATCCTTTAAAGCAGTGTAATAATCCGAACAATGCATCGATTATAACTGAAAAACACGTTATGAAACACTTGGCTGGTATTCCTGACAATCGTCATGATCTTGAAAGCAAGGATTATCCAAGGAATTACCACAGGCAAAGAACTCTGAAAACACGCAACGAAATGCATTGTGGTTTCCCAGATGGGATTCTGGAACAGCAAAAAGGGTATCAGGATAAAAAAAAATCAAGTAGAATTCAGATTTTAATTAATAAACATAGATCAATATTGAGGCTAAAAATAGGAAAACTAAGGTAGGAAATGTTTGGGAAGTCTTTGTACTATCTTTTCAAGTATTTGGAAAATCCAAAGCAGTTCAAAAAGAGTAAATTTATTATTTTATAAACAATTATTTAGATCCCTCTGTCAAAGTGGAAAGGTGTCTACCCCAAACTTTTGGGTTGAACAGGTGGATTTTAAAAGGCTTTATAGTAAAAAATAATGAGAACAATGATCATTTTAATCAAATTATTTAGGAATGTTTACAAATGGTTAGAACTTTCTAGAAATACACTTTTGCCAAAGTGTTCAATTGTGCTGCAGCCTTGCCACTGTGACTCAAATCACTGGGTAACATTCTACTTTATATTAACATACTGAGTTCATGAATTAACATATGCATCAATTTTAGGGATGTTTGAATATTTCATAAACTACAGCAACTAATGTTATTTAGGATGTTTTTAAGATTTATTATTTCAGATCATACATAACACTGTTGTGTAATTAACCTATTATTGTTATAAATGATGAAAAAGGATCCTATGTGGCTCAAGTTGGTACCCATCCTTCTTTGTAACATTAATATGTTTGTCTTATAGACACACATCTACAGAAACATCTGTGCACTGCTCATAGACTAGTTTGAGTCTTAACACTTAAAATGTTCTACCTACTGATCCTATTAGGCCAAAAGTCAACTACTATTTCTAAGGCCTCTATTTTTTTGCTAGATGAAATTAAACCTCCTAACAAAACATAAATTACCATATCAGTTATAAAATTGGGTGGTGACAGGGTTTGGAATAAATTAAGATATTGAATCCTCAATATCTAAGCACTGTATCAATTTGAATATTTATGCAATTTGTTTCCCTAGACTTTTCACCTTAGAACTCTTAATGTCTTAGAAAATGTGTTTTGATGAAAAAAATCGATTACTTACTTATGTCCATGTAATATTTAATTTAATTTTATAAAATAACAGAAAACAATGAACAGAGTATAAAATGACAGGAAAGGTTAATTTCAGTTTTATGGTATACAAGAAGCTAAGCAAAAACTATGCAGAACAAAGATACTTAACTTTAATGCATGCATGTGGTATATCAAATAGAATGAGACTTAAGTTGAAGTAATAAATTAGAAATTATATAAAGATAAATGTGAAATTATTGATTTCATATGCATAGATGGCAATTTATAAAATTGAGCTTAGTTCTGTCTGAGGTGCTTTTCCCATAATGCTTAGATACGATTAATAAGCCTACTCATTAAGGACAGACAAGAACATAAATCTTAAGTGCACTAATCTTTCCTCCACAAAGCCAAAGATCAAACTTATACACAAAGCAGGTCTCTATCATGGGGGGACGCTAGCACGACTCTCCCAGGTTTTGTCAATACAGACCTTTGTATTTATTAGATCCTTTCTCGGTCCAAATAAACAGCTTATCTTGCACTCCAAGATTTAAAAAAATCTGACACTTATTATTTCTGTGTATATGAATTTAAATTGTATTTAGCTTTGGGAAAATTGAAAATTTTAATTGTTTCATATTATGTCACATTAAAACGAAACAGTTTTTATATTGTTAACCCTTACCTTTCGTAAAACGTTCTCCCCCGTGTACTGTGTTTCCCCGAAAATCAGACACTGTCTTCTATTTATTTTTCCGCAAGAAGACACACTACAGCTTATTTTCAGGGATGTCTTATTTTTCTTAAGTATGGTACAACCATCTACACTGATTCAGATAGTGAAGTCATCTTCTTCTGGAACATGGACCCGTAGTGCTGAGCTGAGTCAGACGGCAGCCACAGCTTTCCATTTGCCCCCGAGGACACACGACACCTAAAGCAGGGCCTCCTGCTCCTCACTTCACTGGGGAGACTGACTTTCACTGTCTCTGTATCCCTCTCTGCCTCAGCTTGCAGCACGCACAGAAGGACCGACAGGGGAGCAGACCTTGTGGATGGGCTGCCCGCACCTCTCCGGTCACCTCTGAGACAGCAGCTGTCACCATGGGGCGGAGGAGAAGGGCTGCCCGGCTTCGTGACGGCTCCGCACCCATGCACAGCAGAGCCACGCCTATCACTCTTAATTTCAGGGGATGGCTTGTATTGTTCAAATACTTAGAAATCCTGCTAAGGCTTATTTTATGGGTATTTTCGAGGAAACATGGTACTTCAAATCTGTTCCTCAGCCATGTCTATCTCAGAATATTTTGTTCCACCAGGTGGTTAATTTTTGCTGTTTCTTACTCAATTTGAAGTACCCTGGGTCCTTTATTAGGTGAGTCTCATTTTCAGTAAAACTTGGTTTTTGTGTTAAACACACTACGTTCTCTTCATTTACCCACGACTCCTTTTGTTGTGGCTTTCTGTCCTGCACTCCAGTCTCCAAATCTGGAACTTGAGTGCTACTTCTACAATATGAGTCCATTAGAAGGACTCATTCTTCACTTCAGAGACCTTCCCTCAATTTGTAAAACACCTGTCCAAACTTGGTGGTGTGCTAGGCGACAAGTCCTGAAGCAGGAAGCTCTGCATTTCCCTACAAGAGTAGGCTGCAACCCAAGTTTTGAATGACAGGAAAGGTCAAGTTTGGAAAGTATCCTCAAGTAGAGGAAGCAAAAGAGTAAGGGATAAGCGTGATTTGAATTCAAAGACCAGATAAAAGCAAAAGAATCTAGGTTGTTTTGAGTCATGAAGTTGTAGCTGTGTGCAGTCCATCTCTGGAGGAAAACCTTAGTGGACATAAGGAGTGTCATAAGGCTACTTCGCACTGCCTTTGGACGCAGACAATTATTCTTTCATTTCAATACTATTCTGAGCTCAGTGCACATGGTTCATGGCTTTGGAAGTGTAATCATTATTTGGCATAAGCATTTAATCCCCCAAAGTAATGATTCTTACTGGATACTTCATAAATTCTACCTAAATCCATATGAAGTATGTGATAGAGGCACCTTAGCATGTACCAAAAATGTGTCTTCTCTTTTCCACAGTGTAATGTAGGTACTCAAACATTGAGTACAATCTCCAGTCACTCTTATATTCAGATGTGTCTGTGTGAAGAATTCTTAACCATGATCCCTTTATCTTATGCACAAGCTCTTCCTTACACTTCACAGTATGTATGCCTGCGAGAACTAGCCTGGAGTCAAGAACCAAACACTAGATACCAACCAGTCAATCTCAACTCATGTGAGACCTGTGTGTGTCAGTGTACAACTGTGCGTCACAGGGTTTTCAGTGAATGTGATACTTCAGATGAGTTTGTCCTGGTAAAGAATGACATTCTCAGAATCCATAAGGAACACTTCTGTTCTGCTCAATTCTCTGTGAGTCAGAATCGACAATGACAGTGAGTGGATAACCTTTCTGAAGGTGATTACCAGGCTTCTGGGCACACTAAAATCATCAATTTTTGTTTAGTAGCTGAGTGCTTATCTTTGTGGCATCTGTAGTCTCCCACAATAGAACGGCAGAGAGTTTTTAACTGAGCTCTTACTAATAGACTATGCCCCAGTTTAGTCTAATAACATTAAGCTACACATTTTAAAAATCTTTTATGGTTATCATGCAAGACAGCCTCCAACATTTGATTCTCAACTCCATACTTCAAACCATTTCCTATAACATTGAGTTTTGGGATTCATATCCATCCTAAATATCAACTTCTGGTCATTACAAATTCAGTTATCCTCTGGCTTCTTTTCCTCTCTTCCTTGGTCTCCCTGGATGGTGGGATTCGCTTTGGGATTGCTTGTGATAATTTCCTGTTTTGAACTTCTTGCTCAGAAATATCAAATCAATTTCAATATAATTTTTTTTCTAAAAACAAATTAACATGGACCTGAAAGATTGACAATTCAAAAGTATTGGTACAAGAAAATGAAAGTCCAGAATATACTGGTATGTCTTTCTGAGAATAAAAGATCAGGATAATTTTGACGTGATAACAACTGGAATCCAGACTTTTGAGTAATTTAGGATGAACCAGAGTTTCAAAGGAAGGTCGATGTAATCCTAGTGTTTTAAGAGGGACGTAGATTTGAGATACTTTTCAGTGTTTCAGACATCGTACAGGACATTTAAAAAGAAGTTCAGGAGATTTTCTAGGTATTATACGTGTCTTCAGTGAAAAATGATTTAAGTTATCATATGAAATAGAGTATTTGGACAAGATGAAACATACTGCGCACTTGGATTCAAAACCTTGGGCTCCAGAGACGCCCAAGAGGAGCTAGGGGAGGACGGTGGCTCGCGAGCCCCCTGGGTTCCAGAAAGCTGGCCCACAACAGCTGCAGCAGCGGCAGGCAAAGGGTCTGGTGCATTTCTGATATGCGCCTCAGCTGAGTCAGGGGAAAGCTAGGCAGCCCAGGGGGCTGGAGAGGGGTGGGCTGCGGGAGGATGGGCATTCTCTTCACCAGGATATGGAGGCTGTCCAATCACCAGGAGCACCAAAATACCATGGTTGGGCTGGATAATGCAGGGAAAGCTACTATTCTTTACCAATTTTCTTAATTTTTTTAAAATTAGGATTTAATACCATAAACATCTCATTCCTTATTTCAATCAAGTCAAATAGAATTGTGCAATTGCTACCACATCAGTTTCTAAACATTCTTTTTCTTCCTGAACTCCTTGACATCGTCTCCCTTGTACCCACCTTCCTCCCTCCGCCACTGTACGCCCCTTCCCGGAACTCCTGATTCCACTTGCTGTCCCTTTACGCTAACCAATCCTGGATTTCATGTGCCAAAAAAATGGAAGCGCATATAACCCAGCTTCAAGAGGGTAACCTCTACCAATTTTTATGTAGGGTACATACAACTCTCACAACAGGAAGTAATGGAGAAGGGATAGTGAGTGGTTATTCATACATGTTTCCTAATTGGTAGCCAAGAATCTCTTCATTCTGCCTTAACACGAGCCATACTAACACCAAGTTTTTAATAGTTGTGAACAGCACAGACAGAGCAAGGATTTCTGTAACTACAAAAGAACTCTATCAAATGTTAGTGATATGATCGCTGAAGACAAACGGGTACATAAGCAAATGTGGCAAAGAAAGTTCATGGTGCCCGGCTATCAAAAGAGATAGTGTCTGGGGTCTTAAAGGCTTGAAGGTGAACAAGCGGCCATCTAGCTCAGAAGCAACAAAGCCCACATGGAAGAAGCACACCAGCCTGTGTGGTCACGAGGTGCTAAAGGGACCAGGTATAAGGCATCATGCAAAAAAATATATATACATATATATGTATATGTGTATATATATATATACATATATATATCATAGTGTAAGAAAGGGGAAGTGCAGAGTGGAGAACCAAAGCCCATTTGTTGGCCACTGGAGATCCCCTAACAGAGGGGTTTAGGAGAGGAGATGGGTCAATTAGGGTGCGAGGTAGTACCGATGAAGACCATAGCTTTCCCCAGATCCTGGATGCTTCCTTCCCCCAACTACTATGATCTGAATTCTACCTTGCAGGACTGGATAGGGCAGAGGTTGTACACTGGTGCATATGGGAGCTGGAGGCACAGGGAATCCAGGGTGGATGATACCTTTAAGACCAGGGGTATGAGCGGCGATACTGGGAAAGTAGAGGGTGAGTGGGTTGGAAAGGGGGAACCGATTACAAGGATCCACATGTAACCTCCTCCCTGGGAGACAGATGGCAGAGAAGGGGGCGGCGGGAGACTCCAGATAGGACAAGAGATGACAAAATAACAATCTATAAATTATCAAGGGCTCATGAGGGAAGGGGAAGCGGGGAGGGAGGGGGAAAAAAAGAGGACCTGATGCAAAGGGCTTAAGTGGAGAGCAAATGCTTTGAAAATGATTAGGGCAAAGAAAGTACAGATGTGCTTTATACAATTGATGTATGTATATGTATGGATTGTGATAAGAGTTGTATGAGCCCCTAATAAAATGTAAAAAACAATGTTAGTACATGAGGACCTGGATTGCTGATTTCTGCTAATAAAGAAGATGCTGCATGAGGGCAGCAGCAATCTCACAAGTTTGAGGTTCACTTCTACTAAAGAGCACCGGCGGTGCATTCACATATGCTGTGCTCTTGCTGGCCAGGGGTCGTGCCCGGGACTTGAATGGATGACATCACAATTTAAGACCGTAGGTTTTCTACTGACATTTTCTGATAGACTTTCTATAAACAACGTGCTGGACTTTACCTGAAAGCTGAAATAATAAATGGATTAGGCATAATTATAATAAAGAGGTTCACACTTTTTTTCTAAGAAGAGAAACTAAGGCCACTTATTTGGGGGTAGGGGATGGATGTCTCACCTTTCAATTTTGCTTCTTCATTAGTTCTTGCAAAGTGAGGTTCTAAAGCTGTGATTGCCTGTTTTTCCCATAACAAATCCTCTCAGCACCCCTATAGCCTGGGCAAGTACAAAGGGAGAGGAAGGCCTCCTTAACTTGAGGAACTGGATTAGCAGCTTCACCCTCCCTGGGTGGATGCTGTGCTCTTTGTTCCATTAAGTGGAAGTATAAATCAGCAGATAGTTTCCAATATTTCAAAATGTAATGTTTCTATTGAAAGCTAGTTTACATGTGTTCGTGCATGTTTGCATACACCTTAAGTTCAAGTTAGTAGCTTTGACTTATGCTTTAAGAAATTTTGTGAGTAACACAAAAAATAGTATCTTTAATTATAACCATAATAAAATGAGTGTGAAGTGACTTTTCTCCTTATGTTCACTGTATCATACTAACCAACCTCTTCTGAAAGAATATGGAAAAAGTAGAGGACAACAGCTTGAAATTTTATACATGATATCTTGTTGATCAAATAATGAATGAAAACATGCCATGCAGCTGAGTCGATATAATGTATTCAATCCTAATGGGCAAAATTGCAACAATCAAATTATTGCATTTATTGGTTCATTGACATTTATGTTACTGAATAAACTTAACCCATTAATCAGTCAATCCTCCAAAAATTATAAAAACATATATAATTATATAATTAGAATTATATAGAGATAGATAGACATAAGTATATATAGTTATAATTAAATATATAATTATAAATATACATACATATACACACATATATATAGGTAAAATAAATGTTAGTGTGTATCCCATGCTATTGATCTTCAAAGGCCAGAAGAGCCACTGCATCCAAGTATATTGGAACCAACCATTTTGATTCCAGGATCTCGGATCTTAAACATGGTGCCACAAAATAACTGGCTAACATCTGCTACTCTGAGCTACCAAGTAGAACATAGTACAGTTTTAGGACAGAGAATTTTGACAGGTAAGCAAATTGGTAGTGATGACTTGTACTTATTTATTATAGCTGCCAACACATTTATTTCCTAGCCTGATCATGAAGATAGTCACAGTATACTTTTATGGTTTCTGGAATGAATGGACCTCAAAAGTCAATACTTTCTTATTCAGATGTTGAATATACTACTTATCAGATCTGAAATATTTTAGATATGTTTAAAAATAAATTTTTGAATAAAAATTCACATATATTTTATTAACCAGGCACTAATGATTATAGCATTTCCCATCAAAATGTAATATCACAAAACCATGGAAAAGCAGATTTGAAGACTTAGCCTTATTTGCTATGTAATCATTATCATCATTTTAGCTAATAGTCCAAAGGTTTTAATAATAACCCCTGACTATCTTAAAGTTGTGAACATTTTAGAAACAGCAGTATATATCTCTGCATGACTTAACCTTAATTTTTTCACTTTTCTTGTCAGTATTTTCTCTCTTCAAAAAGTCTTATGCTTCATGTTGGATCATTAGATACTAAGATCTTTCAGTGTTTCAAAAATACTATGTGTCATCATGACATTTTGTAAATGGTAAATTTTCTCTAGTGACTGTACTTAGCAAAAATACCTCTCAGTATAGTTTATGAGGTTCTCACTAATGTAAACTGTCAAACTGTCAAAAGGGATGCTGTCACCAAAAGGTATTCTTTACATTTCAAGAAGGCAAGATTAAGTCAAATGAAGGAGACTAATTTCCTGACACTTCACACAAAAGAGATTGTCCTAGGAGATGGATGGCTGAGACCAGTAAATGTTTGCTATAATTAAAATCATAACCACAGGTCCATGATTTTTTATAGACATCAAAAGCTACATTAATTGACCAGGTGGAATTTCAAATTAGCAAAATACTACAATTGAAATGAGGAAGGTTATGATTAAATATGCACACTACTGAAGGTCATCAAGTGAGACAAAGTGAGATGGATTCTGTCTGTGTCTAAGCTTAAAATGACTAAAAACAAAATTGTAAGGTAGCAGCTTAAACTCAAGTATTGCCTCTAGTGATCTACTACTCCAGAATGCTTAAAGCAGAAACTTTTTTTATACCACTTCTTAGAAGGGAAGGGTATCAAATAATTTTATTATATACCCTAAATTCCTATGCATATTCCACTGGGAACCTAAAGGGATGGAAAAGATGAGGGGCGGTCATGAGGAAGGATACCTTCTTTCATCATTATGTTTGATTTTTGTTTTCCCATCAGTAAGAGAAGATTATACTAGAGGAACAAAAAAAGACTCATGATTCGCACTGCCAAGTAATTTTAGCGCGATGTCCAATGCATCTTTTCACGAACTTGTACTCGACTCATTCTAGAAAGTTTGCTCTTTCCTTGGCCACGTCTACATATTCCTCAGTCCCTATACCGGGCTCTTTCTGATGTGATTTCACATTCAAAGACAAAACTCAGGCGAAGATGTTAAAAGCTCTGCGGTTGCATTTGGCCGACAGAAGGCAGAACTGCATTAATAAATGTTTCTGTTTACCCATGAAGCACACTATGGAAAACAAAGAGCTGTAGTTTCCTTAGAATGTCCTGGAAGGTCTAACCATCAGTTGTTGTCAATGGGGCCCTCCTCAACAACGCATTCTTGTTTTATTTCACTCATCTCTGATTTCTGCTCTACAGACTCACTTCCCAACAAATCGATGAGGATATACTTGCATCTCACAGTTAGCTTTCAATTTATTCAACTAGGAAAGAGTTCAAGATGCACTCTATGCATTTATTTATTTAATAAACAAGAGGGCATTGTCTATTCTCCAACACCAGTCTATCTTCCTTCATCATCACATTTTCTCTGCCAAAATTTTAAATGTAGGTATTCTTCAGATGCCTAATGTTAACTCGATGTTTTTCTTTATCCCCCTCCAAAAAATTCTCTTTGAAATTGCCATATGTTGAAAACTGTAACTATTCTCCATTCTTACTTTTATCTCTTACCCAATGTTCTTTCCAAATCGCCAGAGTTATACATATGCCAATGTGCATAGAAACTCATAGTAAAAACTAAAATACATAATTCCTGCATGTTTTACTACTTAAATTTCCCATACCAACTGAAGCTCAGTAATCTATAGAGTAAATGCTTATCTTTTTCCTGAAATCGAAGTCCTTTCTGCAGATCCTGTATGAAAGGATTAGGTTGTTGTTGATAGATGCCTTTGAGAAAACTTCAATTCACATAAATAAGCCTATCTGAACTATAACAAACATTGATGGTCCTGCTGTGCCATCTTCACTCTCATGTAATATTTTTTAGTCCATTGTTGCAGGCACTACATCAGTCCATCCTGTGGAGCATTTTCTCTTTTTCACAGACCCTCTACTTCCTCAAGCGTGATACTTTCCCCAGTGATTCGTCTTTCCTGATAAGATGTCTAAAGTGCATCAGATGCAGCCTTGCTAACCTCACTTCTAAGGAGAATTCTGGTTGAGCTTCGTCAGAGACAGAATTGTTTGTTCTTCTGACAGGTACTTTCAGTACACTTCTTCAGCCTCATAAGTCAAATGCACTAATTCTTGTACTGTCTTCTTCATTCATTGTCCAGAATTCATATGCATAGAATACAATTGAAAATACTATAGTTTTAAGTCTGGTGCAACTTAGTCTCCAAAGAGGGATTCTTATTCTTCAACATTTGAAAGACATCTTGTGCAGTAGATTTCCCCAATGCAAAAGATTTTGTCCTTCATCAATAAATGCTTCAAGTCCTCTTCCCTTTCAGCAAGCAAGCAAGGTGGCAAGCCAGGGTGCAGAATGATCCTTCCTTCAACCTGATGCCATATTCTTCTTCACACAGTCCAGTTTCCCAGAGTATTTTCTAACCATACACATTGAATAAGTATGGTGAATGGATATAACTCTGAAGCATACAGTTCCTGATTTAAAACTAAGCAATACCCCTTGTTTTATTCAAATGACTGCCTCCTGAACAATAGCCATACTCTGCATGATGATAAATAAGTGGAATTCTCATGGTCTGTAAAGTTATCATAGTTTGCTTTGATCCCCCAGTCAAATGCCTTAGCACACTCCATAAAACACAAGTAAGCATTGTTACAGTATTCTCTCTTTTCCAGCCAAGGTCCCTATAACATCAACAATACTACCTCTTTTTCCACATCCTCTTCTGAATCTGACCTGAATTTAGACTTGATTTTTCATGTTTGACTCGGTGTATTGTTGTTCTTTGGATGCTTTCTGCTTCGATCAGTAATTTCCTGTAGAATCAACATTGCAAGTCAAGGTTTACCTTTGTTCTCCCCGGTTCTTTCAGTTTAAGATCTGATGAGCTGTTCCTCCCTTTTGCCTTTCTAACTCTAGGTCTTTGCCCATTTCATCATACTTTACTCTGTCAAGCTGCCCTTTGACATTTTTAGTTCAGTTCCTTCCCTTCATCTTTTATTTCCCATTTGCCTCTGCGACTCTAAGATCAAAGCACATTTCAGCGTCTCTTCTGTCATCTACTTTGATCTTTTCTTTCCTTCCTGTCTGTTTAATGACCTTTTGCTTTATTCGGGTATGATGCTCTTTGAGTCATCCTATCAGGTCTTCTGTTATTAGTGTTAAATGCTTAGAATCTGTTCTTGAGCAGTTCTTGAAATGAAGAAGGGATATCCAATGTCATATTTTGACTCTCATAGACCTGTTTTAATTTTCTTCAGTTTCAACCTGAACTTGAGTATGAGCAATTGATGGTTTGCTCCACAGTTATCCCTGATCTGGTTTCAAGTGCTCCTGTATCTCCATTGCAGTTAATTTGACTTCTGTGGATCCCATCTGGAAAATTCTATGTATATTGTCTTCTTTTCTATTTTTGTAAAAAGATATTTGTGATGAAGAGGTCATTTGGTCTTGAAATTTTCTGTCATGTGATCCCTAGCTTCGTTTCTATCATCAAGACCATGTTTTTAAACTACTGGTCCTTCCTTGTTGTTTCCAAATTTTGCATTTCAAATACCAATGATTATCAGTAGTTATCAATCCTTCTTGATTGCATGCTTGATCAATTTCAAACTAAAGATAGTATTTGAATTATTTAATTTCTTCATCACTAGCTTTAGTATTTGATGCATAAATTAGAATAATAGTTGTATTGATTGAATTTCTGTGTATGTGGATAGATATTATCCTATTAACAGACAGCATTGTGTTTCAAGATAAAACTTGAAATATAGTTTTGATGATGAGTACAATCAATTTATCTTGAATCTTTCATCCCTGGCATATTAAACCATATGCTTTTCTGATTCAAAATGGCCAATACCAGTTCATTTCAGCTCATTCACATCTAGAATACTGAGCCTTTACTGATACTTATTTGTTTCATTTCATTTGGAAACTACCATTTTTCCTAGATTTATATTTCATGCATTTCAAGTTCCAATTATTACTAGATGTGTTCAGCTGTTTCTTCTCATTTTTAGTCATGTCCCATGAGCCATCAAGGTCCTAAAAGCTTACTCCTATACGCTCTTTTCCATCCACATCATTGTTGCTGTGTCTACTTTGAAAATGCGATTCTTTCTCAGGCATATTTTGACTACCTTCTGACTTGAGGGATCCATCTCTGCTGCTAAATCTGAAAATGATAAGCTTCTGTTCATGAGGTTTTCAGTATCTGACATTGGTTCATTGCTATCCACCAGGCTTTCAGTGACTCACTCCTCAGAAGTGCATAGCCTATTTTTTTTTGTAGTTCTAATCTGGAAGCTATACTGGACCACGGTCACTTTGGGTGACCTTGCTGGTACTTGACATACCAGTGACATCGCTTCCAGAGTCACAGCGACACACAGCATCATGGTGCGCATGCGCTGCCATAATCAGAAGTGGCGTCCTCACAACTGGTTTAGTTTTTGTTGTTATTTAGAGAAGGAATGGGTGCCTATGAAAAGCAAGTCAGCACTTTAGCTAATGACATTAATGTATTTTATTATGAATGAAAGGTTAGAAATAGAATTGTTTTTTATACATTAACGTGTCATACATGTATTTGGTGAATGACATTCCAAAGTGCCTGCTCACTTCCAGCCACATTAATGACAGCGTTCCTGGACCTACAAGGCTGAGGACCAGAACCCCAACAGTAGAGTTCTAGGCAAAAGAGCCCCTCCACCAACAATATCTTCTCTGGAACCACTATTTTGTCTTTGAACTACATCTTGACCTGTCACTGTTTCAAGTTGAACTCTTTATTTTATTGGTTCTCTGCCTAATTCATTTCGATTCACATGGATGCAGTTTTTTAACAACAACAACAAAATCAATGTTGGACAGCTTTAGGTGATCAAGTATGGTACTTCTCACTTTTAAAATATAAGTGAATCAAGTGCAAGAGATGACAAACATAAGCCAATAAGCCTGGTGTACTTCTGGTCATCAATGAATATTTTTAGTATATTATTTAAGTCACTGAGAAAGTAATAGAAAGAGTTTGTTGTGTTTTCTTTATTGAGTAAATCACTGAGATACTGTAATTGTTTAAGAAAGTTTAGGGACAAAATTAAAGAGGCCAGATTAATAAATGTCACTGAAGCATAAAAAATTCTCTATCTTCACACACAAATGGAAAACTATTCAAGTCTAAAGGGCATCTGCTATGCTAAGTTGATATGTGAGCTGAGATAAGCCTATGAGGAAAGTCAGTCCCATTAAACCGGCACTATGTCTGGGATTGCTGGTGACTTCATTGACGAGAAAAAGTCCCAGGGCATCGGAGGCGCATCTTTGACTGTGCCGCATCATTATTCGCTGCATGACTTGGTTGTGAAACTAAGCCTCTTGGAGGGTCAGATTGTTAAATCTCTAAATTGAGATAAAATGCTTACCTCTCAAGGACTTTTATGAACTAAAGGATCTCATCAATATGTCTGTGTGGTAGAGTTTACACAGCTTCATTTCCTTCTGAGAACACAGATAGGCTCTATTTCTCAGCTCCTCCTACAGTAAGGTGGGACCACAGGATTAAGTTCTGCGCTATGAGATGCTGGTAGAAATGACGTGGACCTTTTCCAATAGAGGCTCTTAAAATGCCACCTGCAATGATCCAAGACCTCTTTCTGCCCTACCTGCTAGTGAAAGGCCCACGATACCATCAGCATTTTAAAGAACGTGAAGTATTTATCTGAGGTGGCCTCTGAAGCACTAGACCCTAAAAGGACTCTCATTAATCTCGGAGATAGAGTGTAAATTTTAGTATATCTATGCTTGCACCCTTATCCACAGAATCCTGGAGGATAAGTGGTTCAGTGTTTAGCTGCTGAAACATGAGGTCAGCAGTTCAAAACCATCTGTCACCTTTCAGGTGAAAGGTAGAAAGTTGAAGCTTTCTACTCCCTCAAAGAGTCACAGTCTCAGAAACACAGAAGGGCGATTCTGCACTGCCCTATGGGGTTGCTGTGAGTCAGAATGGACTTGCTGGCATTGCGGTTTATACTTGCATGAAAGCCGACTTACATTGTCCAATACTACAGAAATGTGCTGTTGCTTTCACGCTTTCCATTATCAACTAATAGCTTCTGGGCAGTATGGGAACTTAAATGGGAAAAAACACTCTCTGGTAATTCCAGTGCTATTACCAGTTGATTCTGATGAAATGAATGTTTATTTTGTAAACAGTCATTAAAACATCTATATGTCAAGAGTGGTTTTATTCGCTGAGGATGGAGGGTAAATTCAACATAAACCTGGCCCTCAAGTAGCAAACAATATAAAGTGTAGAGACTTTAATGACATGGATGAAGTAAAGCTTTCATCGTTGGAGGCCTTTGTTTGCCGATGTGCTGTAACTCAAAATGAAGAGAAACGGCTGTGAACCTTCATAAATAACCTGAACATGAACTATGCAAAGTATGACTCTAGGAAATTTGGAAGTTGTCAAAAGTAAAATGGAAAGCATAAATGCCAATATTTTATGCACCAGGGAGCTGTAAAAAGCACGCGGAGCCTAGTTGGCATCTCGTTACGTGTGAGGTGCTAACTGCCAGTCAGCAGTTGGAAGCTACCAGTGACGTTATGAGAGAAAGACGTGGCTTTCTAGTCTCTGCAAAGTGTTACAGTCTCTGAAATACACAAGGGCAGTTCTCTTCTATCCTATAGGGCTGCCATGAATTGGCATCAACTTGATCGCAGTGAATCTGAGTGAGCTGAAACAGAATAGCACTGGTCATTTTAAATTCAATAATTTTACTGTCTTCTAAAGAGGAGTGGTGTAGTCATCATGAGAAGGAACGTTTCCAGTTCTATCTCACATTACAACACTGCCAGTGATATAATAATATCTATATACCTAAAATGAAGATCAGTTCATATGACTAGTAGTCAAATTCATGGCAAATCACTATGGGCAAAGATGCAGAAATTGGAGAGTTTGTTAACTTTATCTGTTTCAAATGGATTGAACATGCACGAGAGATAATGAGACTGGCTGGTGATTAGAAAAAATGTTGGAGCCAGAAGGAAGATTGGTAGCTGTAAAATACGGCCTTAGTGAAAGAAACTACCCCAAAGATTGCGTGATAAAACTTTATATCAACAATGTATTCACTGCAAACATCTGTTCCCCCCCAACATTAATAAATGGGCTTTGCCAGACGAAATACTCAGGAATGAAATTGACCACATGTGTGGAGAAAGGCAATGGAGAAGTTCAATACCATCACTAAGATCAAGGTCAGCTACTGAGCTCAGAACAGACTATTAATTGCTCATATACAAGTTCAAGTTGAAGTGGAAGCCATTGAAAGTAAGTTAATGAGAGGCAAAGTGTAATCTTAAGCACATCCCACCTGGGTATAGAAACCATCTCTGAGACATTGAACAAAAATGACTGACGATAAAACCATTTGTATGATGACATCAAGAACATCCTACCTGAAAAAGGAAGATTGTTAAAAAGGTGGGAAAGAACAGACCAAAATGGATGATGAAAGGGATTCTTGCATATGCTCTGGAAGGCAGAGTCAGTAAGGTGAAAGGAAGAAATGATGGAGACAAAGAACTGAACAGCTCTCCCAAACCAGCTGAAAAGCCAAGGTAAATACTGTAGGGAAATGTGGGGACACCTGGAGTTAGAACAACAAAAGGGAACACACACGCACACTCACACACACGCACACTCACGCACACACACACACACACACACACACACACAAACGGCACTTCTTCTCTAGCTGAACTGATGACAAAAGACAAGCTTTACCTTCCAATGTAAGCATGACACAGGCATGGGCTGTGTTTGGTTTTCCTATGGGAAAATATTAAATAACATCGGTAGCACCACAAGAAGATGAATGGACTGCTTGTAGTCACTTTCCCAAAATTAATTGGTATCAGTCAATTATTTAAGGAGGAAGCATATGATAAAGAATTGATGGTACTGATGGATGTTCAAGAGCTTATCGTACTAGAGGTGGACTAAGAACGGCATGCCACTGAGATTGGGAGAAGACTTATCAATGACCTGCAATATACAGATGGCACGCATTAGATTGTTGAAGGGAAGGAGAACTTAAGCATGTAATGGGGAATATCAATGACAACTGCATTGAACCTCGACATAAAGAAAACAAAAATCTTCCAAACTAGATCAATATACCACTTGAAATGTAGAAGAGACAGAAGTTGTCATGAGTCTCATTTTATTTTGATGGAAATCTTGAGGAAATAAAATAACTAATTGCATTGGGAAAGTGCTATAAAATACTCCTTTAGAGTGTGAAAAATAAAGATGACACTTAAAACAATAAGTTGCTTCTAACCCAAGTCATTCTATTTTCAGTAGCATCATACACACACAGAAGCTGGACAATGAATAAAGAAGACCGAAAAAGAACTGAGATCTTGGATTTAGGATGCTGGTAAAGAATATGTTATCCACCTTGAGCTGCCAGGAAATTGAGCAGATCCACCTTAGGAGAAGTAATCAGAATTCTCTTCAGAAGTGAGAATGACTAAACGTCTTCTTAAGGACTGTGGTTATGTAATCATCGGGGAACAGAGTTGAACACCATGCTTGGCAAAAATAGAAGGTCAACAAAAGAAGAGAGGAAGATTCTCCATCAGGTAGATTGACAATACTGGCTTCAACAAAGGGCTGAAACAAGGAACAACTGTAAGGATGGCGGTGTTTTGTTCTGCTGTAAATGAAGGTTCTATGGGCCTTACGTGACTTGATATTACCTAACAAACAGCCGTCTTAAAATAATGCTGATAACACTGAAAATTATAAAATAAACCTTTTCTAAAAGACTAAGTGAATAGCAATGTTTGATCACTATATATTGTTTCAATAAATCGTTAGGCCCTGAAAGTGGTTCGTTCTGCTGTCGAACAGACACTGGCTTCATCAAAGGGTCAGACCCAGGAACAGCTGTAAGGAAGGCACAGGAGTGGGCAGTGTTTTGTGGAAACAAACTTGATGACACTTAACAACTACAACAGCCAATACACAACTACTATCATGGGCAGATGGCGCATGCGTGTTTTGTGTTAAGAAGGGATTCTAGTAGTCAACAAAGTTAAAAATTATTATGCATATAGATGGAGCTTGCCAAAGATATATTTTTATGCTTAAGACAGGAATGACTCTATGTGGATTCACATTTCTCAGGCAAGCAAATGCAATAGCAACAGCTGCAGGCTCCACGATTGAACTTGAACTATTGCTCCCTTGTTTTGGGGGTGATCTTAAACCAAACTCGATGCTAATAATCCTTGCTCAAATATGCTTTTTATGGACCTTCAATATTCAGTTCAATTTGAGTGAGGCTATTAATTTTTTTTCCTCCATTTTATTATCCATTCCCTGTTGTTTCCTGTAACCTTCGATGTTCATTCTCATTTCGTCCATTTAACTCCTTTTCCACTCATGAATGCAAAAAAAAAAAAAAAAAAAGAACTGCTCCAAGGATGTGACTGCTCAGAAGATTATCACGTTTTCTCCCCTGACAAGTCACTGGATGGGTTTAAACTGCCAACCTTCAGGTCAGTAACCAAGCACTTAACCATCTGTGCCATGCAGGCACTCTTGCAAGAGCTAGTGGATTCTACCTTTTGAGAATTCACTTTAAGGAGCTGTACTGAATTCTTATCTTTCCCTTGTTCTTTTCTTAATTGTCCCAAATTATAGTCCTGGGAAAGCCCCTCTCATCATCCAGCTTCAGAATTAATTTATGTCTGATAGCTCTACCTTTCCTCCAGTTTCAGAATAAGAATGACTTGCACATGAAACACAACACTGTGCATGTGCACTAGTGTCGTCCAAGAGGGACTGAAGGTCTAAGGTAATTTCACCGTGCCTTGAACCTTCATTTATGGGTTCATCTTTAGTCAGCAACTCAGGACGACACTTGAATTGGCCATATCCAGCGTGTCTCTTCAGTTGTGTTTTCACGCTGTCACCAGTACAGTGATACCTCGGGTTGGAAATGTCAGTAGCACTGATAGAAAGATCCCATAGAAGGGTAAATGAGGTTAATCGTGTACTTACTTCTCAAATTTTCTTTTCAGGGCATTTATATGCAGGACATCAATGTGCTCTATTGGATTTTCTTAAAAGGCAATTCAATTTTGAGTGAGGAAAAGAGCAGGTATTCTTTCAAAATTGGCTGAGTTCTTAATTCCACCACTTCACAGTGATTTATATTATTGCCAGGGCTGTGTTGCATTTAATTTAATTCTGATGCGAGCCCCAGTAGACTGTTTCAATGAGACCTACTGTATGTTCTTCCTCTGATGCTAGCAATATAAGTGATTTCAATTTAAGACATCGTATTTGTAGAGAGTGGTAAGTCATTCTTAGCTTATACACAATACAGAAAAGTTACATCATTTTTAAGGCTCCCGATGAATGATTCTGGGCCTGGAGATTCTCCTCCCTGGCTTCTCTCATGCTATAGTTTGACTTTTATTGGAGAAGATGATAACTCAATCATGCATGGGGGGAAAAATCAGAAAATTTCAACATGGCAATGAGCAGCAGTTTCTGTAAAAGGCAATAGCAAATCTTAGTACATTTAAATAAAGATCCGTTAACTAGATTTCCTTTATTTTTCCAAGAAAATTAATTTCCTTAATTAATTTTTGATCTTTTAAAATGTTAGTACACACTGATTGCAAGAAAACTTGGCTGTGGGAATAGTATTTAGGAAATTATTATTTCAAACTGTAAATTTGAAGATTAATGACTAGCAAATCTCTTAAATGTGCAAATTAAAAATCTTTGGGAAAATCAAATTAATAAGTGTTGAAAATTGTTTCTGCATTTAATGCCACATTTTAATATTCAATTACTGAAATTTAAAAAAACGTTACAATAGAATTTTATTTAATAGTATCTTCATTTTGTTTTTTTATTTGGAATATTCCTACTATATTACTTATATCCAATTGACCAACTTGATTTTTTAAAATCATTTTTTTGCGGGCTTATACAACTCTTATCACAATCCATATATCCATCCATTATCTCCAGCACATTTATACATATGTTGCCATCATTGTTTTCAAAGCATTTTCTTTCTTCTTGAGCCCTTGCTACCAGCTCCTCATTTTCCCCTCGCACCCCCTCCCTCCCTCATGAACCTTTGATCATTTATAAATTTTTTCATGTCTTGCACTGTCCGATATCTCCCCCGACCCCCTTGTCTGTTGTCCATCCCCCTGAGAAGGGGCTATAGTTAGGTCATTGTGATCGGTTCCCCTCTTCTCCCCCACCTTCTCCTTAGCCTGGTATGGCTACTCTCAATATTGGTCCCGAAGAGTTTATCTGTTCTATACTCCCTGCGTTTCTAGCTCTTATCTGTACCCATGGACATGCTCTGGTCTAGCCAGATCAGTAAGTTAGAATTAAGGTCATGATAGTATAGGGGAGGAAGCATTAAAGAACTAGAGGAAAGCTGTTTGTTTCATTGATGTGACACTGCACCCTAACTGACCCGCTTCTCCCTATGACCCTTCTGTAAGAGGATGTCCAATTGCTTACAGATTGGCTTTAGGCCTCCACTCCACACTCCCCACCCCCCTCATTCACATTATGATTTTTTTTTGCTCTGGGTCTTTGATGCCTTGTACCTGATCCTATCGACACCTCTTGATCACACAAGGTGATGTGCTTCTTCCATGTGGGCTTCATTGTTTCTCAACTAGATGCTTGCTTGCTTGTCTTCAAGCCATTAAGACCCCAGATGTTATATCTTTTGATAGCCGGGCAGCATCAGCCTTCTACACCACATTTACTTATGTACCCATTATGTCTTCAGAGGTCATGTCGGAAAGGTGAGCATCTCAAAGTGCCAGATTATTAGAACAAAGTGTTCTTGTGTGACGGAGTGCTTGAGTAGAGGCCCAATGTCCATCTGCTTCCTTAATGCTAAACCTATAAATATAAGCACATAGATCTACTTCCCCATCATCATATAAAAATATAGTTACATATGCACATGCCTGTATTTAGATCTTTATAAAAACCCCTTTCCTCCTAGTGCTTTCCTCTATTTCCCTTTACCTTCCTCTTGTTCTACTCTCATGCTCAGCCTTCATTTGGGTTTCCGTAATTCCTCTTGGTTACATTGCCTTTGACCAAACCCTACCAAACCTTCTACACCCTCCTCATCAACGATTTTCGGTCACTTGTTCGCTTGTCCCTGTGTTTGTTGGCCAACTTGATTTTAACACCTCATCATTCAGTTAAAAATTTTAGTCAGTACATCTCCAGTGTATATTATGAAGACTATTTCCATTTGTTAATATGACAAATTATTTCTAAATTAAAATAATACATATTTTAAATATAAAAGCCATATAATGTGCTTGGAGAAACCTTTATAATTCAGAACCTCAAAAATCATTCTTAAGATTCATTCTTACATTATCCATTTTGGAATTAGTATAAGCTAACATAAATATGAAGATATAAATATAAGATAAATTGGAGTGGTTTTGAGGATGCCACAAGGTTGCTATGGGGTTGAAACAGACTTCATGGCAGCTAACAGCAAAAATAACCTAAATGTTAGTGTAAGCTACCCTAAACAAATCTGTCTGGAAAGAAGTACAGCTAGAAAGTTTCTTAAGGGCAAGGATGGTGAGACTTCATCTCATATTCTTGGACATGTTATCAGGAAACACCAGTCCCTGGGAAAGGAAATCGTGCTTGGTAAAATGGAAGGGCAGCAAAGCAGAGGAAGGCCCTCTGCAAGCTGTTGTGACACAGTGCCTGAATCGTTAGGCTCACAGATAAGGAAAATCATGACAATGGTGCAGGACAGGAGAGGTCTTCCCTCTATTGTCCAGAGGGTTGCTACCTGTCAGGAGTGACTCAATCTCCCCTAATGGCAACAACATAACTATAAAGGAAGAAATCATATATGGATTTTTAAAATAATTAAACTATTTAAACTGATTTCAGAATATCTATGGGGGTAACACTTGCATTTGTAATTTTTAAAAAGTAATAGTCTTATAACTGGTAGGCTTCACAATTTGTAAACAGATTTATTCTTAAATTCTGTTAATGTAGAATATAAATTAAAAATGCGATTGTGTATGTGTAGCTTTACTTAAATATCCAGCCCCTGTGCGTGTTACTTTGTCATCCTGCGGTGGCTCTTGCCATGCTATTATGATGGAAACTATGCTTTGGGTACATTCAATCCAATCAGATCACGCACCGTGGACAGGTATTAGCAGAACTTCCACGCTAAGGCTGACTAGGAAAAAAAGCCGTGCAATGATTATCAAATATTAGCCAATGAGAATCTTATGACTCAAAAGGAAATGTCTGATATGGTGCTACCTAAGTTGGAATGGAAGTTGAATGGAAGACATTCCACTTCCACAGTAGTCATACACACACAAAAACAATGTACTTTGATGCACCAGTGATCATGAATATGGTGGAACTTTTCATTCTTTTTAATGTGGTGTCTCTCTGAGTGAGAGCTGCCCTGACAGCTACTCACAACACAAGCTACAACCGAAACCTGCCAAGGATGGTCTAAGGAGCAAGAATGAGCCAGTGAGTGCTGGGGGAGTAATAGGAGGCTTGGGCAGTGTGGACGGTGCTGCTGGCAGGAGTCTGGGCACGATAAATTTTGGCTCACTTCCTTGGGAAGAGTAGGCACGCCTTTGTACAGGACATAGGTATGTTAAAAGGCAGTTGTTACCAACAGTTGGACAAATATTTTATGACCATCAGGAAAGAAATTGGAAGCTCGTGACAGATGAACATAAATGCTACAGAGCCATGGGTAGAAAGTAGAGCATGGACATAAGAAGATTTGCCAGTTTAAACAGGACATAGAAATAGAAAGGAAGGACAGAGCTTCCTGATGTGAAACAAGACATGAAATTCCAAACTGAAATTCATATTCTAAGAAAAATGTGATTAGTAGACAAAAAAAACCTGACCAGTTGCCAATCAATTAATTCAAACTGTTGTTAACCAGTGTGTGTCCAAAAGAAGAGGTCTCTCTCTAAAGTTTTCAAAGACCAGTTGTGCTTTGACTAGATCACCGGACCTCCCAAGCTGCCTCTCAGTGAACTAGAAATTCCACCCTTTCAGTTAGCAGCCAGAGGTGTAATCATTTTGTCATCCTGTAAATCTCTGGCCAGATTACCTTAAATGCAACAGTTCTGTGGGCGCAGTGGGAGATCATAAATCCTAATCTTATTTGACAGGTAATTTTCAAAAGAGCTCCTCATATTGAATGCTGTAAAATGTCAGGAAAAAATGTTTAAGTAGAAGATGGAAGTGCCGGTAAAGAATGGAAGCACATTGCTAGAGCTCCAGTGGTTGGCCTGGGCAATGATAATGGGATTCATATTTGTCAGAGAATTCAGAAGCATCATTTGGGCATCGTTATCCCTCTGCAAAATAGATATTATTCGTTTGAGCATGCAGATAAGGGAAGATTCCCAAAGAAATGATACCAGTCATCTACTAGGGCCCTGGCTCTGATTTGGAGATGAGGGAGCTTCAGATCTGTGATGCAAACGTGATACTCACCATCATACCTGCGAAGGAGATGCGTAGTCCTGACAGGGATCATACTAGGGAAGAGAAGTGGTAGCAAGAAAATAGAGAGAACAGAGAAGTGTCAAGATGCTAGAGGAAGCATTTTCTCACATTGCAATTATGGTTAGACCTGAACAGAAGCATTCCACTGTTGGTCCATTTACCTGCTAATCAAAAAGTTGAAGGTTTGAGTCAAACCAGAGGCAACATAAAAAAAAAAAAGTCCAGAAGATCTACTTCCAAAAAAGCCAGCCACCGAAAACCCCAGGAAACACAGTTCTACAGCTCTGCTCTGACTTAAATGGAACCTCGGTGAGTTGAATTCTACTAGAATACCACTGGTTACCTGTGCTTTTCATGGGAAATTGGAGCAAATGGAAAGCAGCTCCCTTCTTCAACAATCAGTGGTGGGAAAAAATGGATGGTTTTTGCAGAAAAATTAAGCAAGAACCTTACCTCACTCCATGCACAAGAAAAATTTCAAGGTGGATCACAGACCTTGAGGTAAAACCCCAAACTATTAGGGTCATTAATAAGGGAATTGGGACCAACCTAGAACTTTGGCACAGGGACTACATAGGCTATTGGAGATAGAGAAGGACACAAATACAGAGGAGGCACAAATTGACAAGTGGGATATACTAAAGATAAAACACCTGTGTACACCGAAAGAATTCACCGAGAGAGTAATAAGAGAGCCCACGGACTGGGAAAACTTCTTTAGCAATGACGCATCAGGCAAATACTTTATCACTAAATCTACAGTACTCAGCAAGGCTTACAAAAAAAAACAAAATCAAAAACTAATAGCCCACTGAGGAACTAGGCAAAGTATCTAACAGAAGTTTCACAAGGGCAGAAATACAAATGGCCAATAAGCCTATGAGAAAATGTTCCCACTCGTTAGCCATAAGAGAGATGCAAATTAAAACAACAGAAGAGGCAAGAAACAAACCACGGCCAGATATCTGTGCTCCAATGTTCATCACAGCACAGTTCACAATAGCAAGAAGTTGGATACAACACAAATTCCCATCAATGGATGAATGGATTAAATGACTGATACATGCATACAATGGAGTACTACACATCCCTAAAAAGTAGTGATGAAGCACATCATCACATGGGAAGAACTGGAGGAAATCATGCTAAGAGAAGCAAGGCAAGCACAAAAGGACAAGGACAGCACGAGTCCGCTGAGGTAAGCTTAAAAATGAAAGAGGGACAGGGAAGAAAAGCTACTGTATACTAACATTCCTGGGGTGATGTCCAGGTACTATGGCAGGGGACCCAATCCAAGGATACATATGGCAGCCAACTAAAAAGGAGGGGGAAAGAAAGAAAACACAAAAAGACATGGGTAGCGGGGAAACAGGACACTAACTCAACAAGGTGGTGTGTGTATTTCCACAGGAGATGGGGAGAGGGGCAAGACTTCAACCCAGTGCGCCTAGATGTGAATTCAACATAAAGGCATGAAGCATGGCGCCATTAGAGAGGTCTACAGGGCTGGCCCCAAACCCAAATACATGGAACCCCCTCCAACCTACCCCCCAGAAGAATTCACTTAAGAGGACAGCACTAAAGCTACAGTCAGGGAGGGGCACGTCTGATCGGAGCACACAGTAGCAAATGAAGAGGGAAGGAGAGAGAATGGAGCACATCCTGGCTCACCAAGCCCCAAAGACGATGTTCCTGCACAGCGTAGCCATTGTACAGAGAGGACCTTTTTAGTTGGCCCCACCACAAAACATGATGTCCCTCACTGACCCATAACTCTATGGGGGACAACACTGGAGTCACAGTGCCGGAATTGTGCCTGATCTGGCCCCACCACACCAGGGTGAAATGCTAATGGCTTGCAACAGAGAGAGCAGCAAAGGGAGCAACGCAATGAAGTCTCTGGGGAATGCCAAAAATAGACTTTGGGGCCAGGGCTTAGCGCCCCATCAGACTGGACTGGAAAACACTCCTAAAGGTCAACAAACAGACCTGGAACTACTTTAAAGCTTTTCTTTTTTTTTTCTCTTTTTTTTTGTCAAAGGTTTGTTGTTGGTGGTGATGTTGTTTTGTTGTTTTGTTTTGCTCTTTCTTGTTTTTGTGCTTATTATTGTCTTTGCAGGTCTATCTAGATAAGATAGGCGGGATAATCAATGTGGAGGAGAAAACAACAGGACCAACAGCTCCAGGGGGAAACAGGAGAGGGGAGACAGAGAAAAGGAAGTAGGTGTTAGCAAACCCAGGGACAAGAGAACAACAAGTGATCTAAACTCAATTGGGAGGAGAGCCTAGGAGGCCGGGTAGGGCTTGATCAGGGCATGTAACTGAGAGGAATTACTGAAACCTGAATGAAGGCTGAACATGGTAGTGGGACAAGAGGAAAGTAAAGGGAAATAGAGGAAAAAACTAGAAAGTAAATGGGCATTTATAGAGGTCTAAATATAGGCACGTACATATCTAAATATATTTATATATAATGATAGGGAAATAGATCTATGTACATATATTTATATGCTAAGTATTAAGGCAACAGGCAGACATTGAGCCTCTACTCAAGTACTCCCTCAATGCAAGAACACTTTGTTCTAATGACCTGACATTCTGTAATGCTCATCTTCCCAACACAATCCCTGAAGACAAAATGGGTGCATAAGCAAATGTGGTGAAGAAAGCTGATGGTGCCCAGCTATTAAAAGAGATAGTGTCTGGGGTCTTAAAGGCTTGAAGATAAACAAGCAGCCATCTATCTGAGAAACAACAAAGTCCACAGGGAAGAAGCACACCAGCCTGTGTGATCATGAGATGTCGATGGGATCGGGTATCAGACATCAGGCATCAAAGACCCAGAACAAAAATCATTTCATTGTGAATTAGGGAAGTGTGGAGAGGAGACCCAAAGTCCTTCTGTAGACAATTTAACATCCCCTTATAGAAGGGTCACAAGGAAGAAATGAGCCAGTCAGCGTGCAGTATAGGACCAATGAAACATACAACTTTCCTCTAGTCCTTGAATGCTCCCACACACACGTACTATCAAGACCCCAATTCTACCTTACAAATCCAGCTAGACCAGAGCATGTAAACTGGTACAGATGAGAGCTGGGAAAACAGGGAATCCAGGACAGATAAACCCCTCAGGATCAGTAATGAGAGTAGCCATACCAGTAGGGGAAGGGGTAGGTAGGAGGAAAGAGGGGGAACTGATCACAATGATCTACATATAACCTCCTCCCAGGGGGACGGGCAACAGAAAAGTGGTTGAAGGGAGACATCAGTCAGTGTAAGCCATGAAAAAAGAATAATAATTTATAAATTGTCAAGGGTCCATGAGGTAGGGAAGAGGGGAGGGGAGGAAAAAATGAGGAGTCAATATCAAGGGTTCAAGTTGAAAGAAAATATTTTGAAAATGATGATGGCAACAAGTGTAAAAATGTGCTTGACACAATGGATGGATGGATGGATGGATGGATTGATGGATGGATGGATGGATGGATGGATGGATGGATGGATGGATGGATGGATTTTGATAAGAGCTGTATGAGCCCCCAATAAAATGATTTAAATTTTTTTCACAAATATATGATTTTAAAAAACTAATTTTATTGAGGACTCATATAACTCTTTTTAAAATCATTTTATTGGGGCTCATACAACTCTTTTCACAATCCACACATACATCAGTTGTGTCAAGCACACTTATACATTCGTTGCCCTCGTCATCCTCAAAGCCTCACATGCCCCTTGAGCTCCTGGAATCATCTCCTCATTTTCCTTCTCACCCATTCCCCCCCTCCCCCAAACCTCATGAACCCTTGATAACTTATAAATTAGTATTTTATCATATCTTACACTGCCTGGCGTCTCCCTTCTTTATATTCAATTTTAGTTTTCTCAATAGTTTCATGGCATATAATTTAGATATCATACAATTCAATCGGTCAATCATATCGAGGAGAATGATACAATCATTAGCACATCAATCAGATCACCCACCCCCTCCACAACACCAACACCACCACTATGGTTAAACTGCCTTTAAAATGAACTGTGCATTCACAATCAGTTCTAGGGCACCTTGCCCACTCGCACCTTAATTATTTACTCCTGAAATCCACTTTCCCCTCCATATCTCTCCCCCACCCTTGTATTCCCTTAGCCCGTTGTATCGGTGATTATCATTATGCATCCACTCTTCCTGCATTTCACGGCTGGGAGACCCAACCGAAACAATAAAAAACCAAACCACGCTAAGGTGGTAAGAATAAATTGTAATAGTATAAAGGACAGAAATACAAATAATGTGCAAGAAGAAAAAGACCCCATCAACATTCAAAAAGCCAGGAAGGAAATTTCTGTCACAGAGCAAGTACAGATAATTCAGCTCGCTTCTATAGGATGGCCAACTAGACAAGTACCAAGTTCAACCGAGCAAAATCAAGATTACAGTGCTCTCTGCCTGATAGTAAGGCTGTTTGAGCCTGCCGCCTGTGGCTACAGCTGATCTTTGCCCGTGCTCAGTCTGACCAGATACTTTGTGGATGTGTTTTGGGATCCCACTGACTCCCATGGCCCTCCACAAATGAGTGTTTTCCTAAAGAGTAATTAAATATAACTTACTAGGTCATCCATTACCCTACAATTAGAAGTTGACTTTCATTTGAAGCAACACAATGATTGTGTGTGTGTTTGCTGTAACTTAGGAATTGATACATGTATCATATCATTTCATAGTCAGTCCAATGCTGTCAAACAGAATTGTACAATTGCTTCCATAATTAGGCTCCAAGTATACTTTTTCTTCCAGGACTTCTGACAAAACTCCCTTTATTCTCCCCCACCTCTCTATAAGCCCCTTTCCCCAAACCTTATTATATTTTCTTTCCCTATATGTTCAACATCCCTGGGCTACATTTACCGAAAAACAAAGAACAAAGAACACTGCTTCAACATGGTAACCCCCAATGACGATGCACTCCTGAGATACAGCCCGATATAGGCAAGCATAGCAGAAGTTAAAAGAATGGCTGTCTCACGATTGCCAGAATGATACATATCCTAATATAGTATACAGGGTGTTGATGATGAAAGTAGTCAGATTCATAAACCCACTTTTGAGTGTATAGAAATGTTTATGTCTTTGAAAAACTAAAATGTGGTTTGTCAACATTTATCCCAAAAAAATCTTCCAAAAAAGTCAGGGGTTTTTTTTGTTTCAGATGAGTTGTTTATTTCTGTTTTAGACCTCTGAAAATCTTGTCATGTATAAAATGAAATTTTAATTGTCTGTAATAGAGGAAATATTAAAAACTAGAGGAGAGTTAGGAGTTTCGGCAGTGTTATACTGCACCCTGGATATATCATCCCTTCCATGTGCCACTTCTGTAAGGAACTGTCCAATTATCTTACAGGTGGTTTTTTTGGTCTCCGCTTGGCCTATGCCCCTTCACATCAATTTGGTTGCTTATTTTTGAACTTCTGATACCTATTCCTGTCAACACCTCAATGATGATTTCATAACCCCACTCGAGGGGAACGGAGAACAGCATGGCAGGTGTTTGGAGACATTGGAAGGTGTAAGATATGGGTAAAGGAATAAAAATAATCATAATGTTCAATATAATAACAAGGGTTCTCGGGGGTAGGGCGGGGGAGGTGTGGATAAAGGGGAGCTGATATTAAAAGTGCAAGGAGGAAAAATGTTTTGAAAATGATGGTGGCAACAATTGTACACTCATGCTTGATCTAATTAAACTACAGATTATTATAATAAATAACAAAAAACTTTAAAAAATTATTTAAAAATTTTTTTATTGGGAGCTCTTAGAAATATCAAAAAAAATAGCTGTAGCGCTCCCCCAAAATATGGGGAAATAAACAAATAATCAGTTCTTACATCATGGCCCTGCTCGATGCTCACGTTCATGAAATGATCCCTGACAGTAAGGGTGCCACAGCCAAGTGTGGCGAAGAAACGTGAGACACTAAGTAGTGGAGGAAGCCTAGATGTGAGACATGCAAAAATTCAAGCGAAAGTGGTGGGTTTTTGAAAATCCGATAGGGTAAGTCTGGTGGTTGCTTACTTTTTCATTAGATTATTGTTTACTTATGTTTGTGAGATATGTACAGGGAAATTAAAAAGTTCGTGCAGAAATCCCACTATCTTCTTCATTGTATTTTCCATGAACTTATGAAGTCCCCTTGCAATTGTGTGTGTGATTTTGTTTATGTCGTTCTTGTTCAAAGTATTGTCATCGTTTGGTCGTTTTCCTGGGGAGTGTTCAAATATAACTTACCAGGTCATCAATTGCCCTGCAATTAGAAGGTGACTCTCATTTGAAACAACACAACGACTGAGTGTTGCCTTGGTGTTTCAGCATGGAAATTTCAACAGAAAGCTGTTCCAATGCAGTAGTAACCAGATGGGAAACAATTCATATCTCAATTAGATATCTAGATTGGGAAAATGTGAGCGCATCCTCTCTTTCCAGAGGTCAGTCTGGCAGGGCTGGTACAGCTGTTAAAGGAAATCAGTAAGGACATATGTTTATCTTCAAGCTTCCTCTCCACTGGCCTTTGCATGTAAATGTTTCCTCGTGATTGGAAATGGCTGTTTCATCTCTAGCACAACATGTTTTCATAAAGGCAGAAGTTGAAAAGCAGCGTGAAAGGCACATTCGATAAAACATTTTAATTTAAGTAACACTCTATTTCTTAGAATATTTAAGCAGCATATTCCAGTTATGTGTCAGGAAAAATGATTGTTTGAAACTGGGTCAGAGGTGCCAAATTTTGTTGCTGCCGTTTGTAAAGGAAAAATGAATCATAGAGTTAGGAAGGTAAATAGCTATACCTGCCCAAAACAAGAATGAATAAGAGTACAAGTACCCTCATACTGATATAAAAAAAATATCTGATTTGGACTTCTGCTCTCTTTGCATTTATGAAAATCAAACTGTGATTTGTCCACTACTAAGTCTTGGATGAAACTGAAAATTGCTGTTGAGCAGATCCAACTCACATCGAAACTATAGGTCAGATTAAAACAGACACATCCTGCTCCCTAAAACCAATTACAACTTGATATAACTGTCTTTTTCTCACACAACTGTAGGTCCCTTAGTCGTCTTAGATTCATTTATTTTCTGGTGAATTGCTTATAATTCACCTTTGTATTTGGAAAGGACCACATCTGACTAAGCCGATAGGGCCAATGTTGACTTTGTTTACATGCACAGACCGAGACAGACATACACACACCAACCTACAGATGCCGGCTCCGATTTCAAAAGGAATTTGCAATCTTCTTATGAGTTAATGAAAATGAGTTAATGTTAATGAAAAAGGGGGGGGATTACTTTCTCTATCCCAGAACAGAAGATAGAATTGCAAGAGTTGGAATTTCATAATCATACCAGGATACTAAAAGATCCCCTTAAAGAGGGGGTGGATTTAAACCCAAATTCATCCCTTCTCACATTTTTTCACTTTGTGAGGGAGATAGAAATTAAATAAATAAAAATAAGCAACAATTAAACAAACAAACTCAAAATAATGTGCTTAAATCCCATTGAAAGAATACATCCATGATCTATGAGCACAAAGTGGGGATGAGAAGACTGTAGTCGGGAGAAAAATTGACAAGTTTCTCTTCCCATAATACTTAACATAATGTTTCCCAGGACAGGATTTTGTGCCACAGAAACCTTGGCTTTGATACGAGGGGTTGCCCCCCCACCACCCCAAAAAAAAAACAACAAAAAATTGGGATATAGATACTTTTTTCAAAGCTAGGTATTTATTTATTTATTTTACAAATAACCTTATTACCTTCAAAGTACTTTCCATTACACTTAATATAAACGTCAAGTCTGGGATTCCATTCTTGGAAACATTTTTCAAACGCATCTGTTTGATGGCTCACAGCACCTCTCTCCTTTTGTTCCTTTTACCTCTTCTAAACCCTCAAATCACTATCCTTTCATTGCCCCTCTGCAATCGTGGAAACAAGACGAAGTCCCACAGAGTGAGGTCAAGGGAGTAAGGTGCCTGCCGCAAGAGAGGCATGCTGTTTTCTGCCCCAAAACTGGCCCACTGAGATGGCCGCGTGAGCAGGTACTCTGGCTCGGTGGCAGAACTAGTCCCCTGTCTGCCACAAAGCTGTGTTTTTGTCACACGCTGCTATGCAATCTTTTCAGATGCACTGATGAACAGTCAGACCTGGTGGAATGAACTCTAAATGCACTATCCACCTCACATCCAAAAACAAAACAAGTGAGCATCGTCGTGATCTGTGATTTCACTTGCTGAGCTTTTGGGGGGTGAGGTGACGATTGCATCTCCCACTGGCTTGATTGATGTTTGCTTTGGGGATCATAAGAACAGCACCGGGTCTCCTCACCAGTCTGGGTGGCTTCCGAGCTGTTCTTTCAACGCACAGCATGGTTCCGGTTGACAGAACCCGAGGCACAAACTTTGCAGCAATCCTTCTTCTTCCCAAATCTCCCCTGAAAATGCACTGGCCCGAGCCACACACAGTCCAGATAACTTCCCCTTCTCCTCAATGGGCCGTCTTCGGTGTTTGAGCTCAAGTGCACACATTTTGTTAATATTTTTGTTTGTTTGGAAGTTGACGGACATCCAGAAAGCAGTTCGTCATCAACTGGCTCTTCACCTTTTTGGAAAATGAAAACAACTTGTACATTTGAGTTTTTCCCATAGATCTGTCTTTGTAAGCTGTGTTCAACGTCACAACAGTTTCTGTGGCATGTTTCCTGAGTAGGAAACAAAACTTCACAGCTCCACGCTTTTCTCTTAAGTCAGCCATCACAAACAACTAGGTTCAATTGAAACTGCCTTCATGAAAAATTCACTGTGACTACAGAGACTCTTCCGAGGCAATTCCACAGGATGCACTAATTCAGAGAGAGCTCTTTGATGATCGTCTTGCTCATTGAATACTGCAAATGCTCTGCTCAGCAGACGTTTTTCCTGTTTGGGGTGGGGAGCCCCTCTTATAAGTTTGAACGGATTGCTGACTAGAATGCCTGGAGTCACTTAGCTCATGAGCGTAAGATACTGGCTCCAAAGACAGCACCCCTACCCACTAATAGTATTCTATGAACCGAGGGAGTTCGTCCAAAATAGCGAACTGCTCTGTACATCAGCTTCTCGTTGATAAAAAGGAGGTGATGATATCTTCTTCATAATCTAAGAAACCCACTGCAATCAAGTCCATTCTGACTCCGTGTACTCCTATATAAGGTTTAGGAGAGAAGATCCTTTGTAGAAACAGATAGCCTCCGCTTTCTCCCGTGGAGAGACTGGTGAGTTTGAGAAATGTACCGTGCTTTTACTCAATTGTGCCACCAGAGTTTATTTGTAATATCGTGTAGAATTAAGTCAGCAGCAAAAAAAAAAAAAAAGAAAGCAAGATTCTCAACAAGTAGTTGCAACATTAGACTTAAGCATAGTTAAAGGTGTGAGGACAACAGTGCTTTGTTCCGCTGCATATAGGATCCCTAAGGGTCAACGCTGACTTAAGGGCCCCTAAGAACAACAATGCACATATTGTTTAACCTGTTCCATGGGACACGCGGAAACCATTGTCAGCACGCAGATGTTAAAAATGCACACTTGGAATTGTCACTTATGCCCCCTAGCTGCGTGATTGGGACCAGATGCTCTGCACTCTGAACCTCACTTTCTTCATCTGTGGAACCGAAACCAAACGCACCTTCGTGGCGTCAATTCTAACTCACAGGGACCCTAGAGGGTAGGATAGAACTACTCCTGTGGATGTCTGAGATGAGAACGCTTCCCATGATTGGAAAGCCTCATCTTTCTCCTTCGGAGCAGCTGGTAGTTTCAAACTGCTAACGTGGCGGTTAACTGCCCAGCACATGGCCACCGCACCACGGGGCTCTTCACCTGTCGAAATAAGACAATGAGAGCACCCACCATACAGTGTTGGCTAGATTAAATAACATAAAACATGTAAAATACTTAAAATAATAGCACACTCAGGGAAGAGTAGCTGTTAAATGAGTATGGAGACCTACAGGGAGAGAAATGGGGGCCTCCCGATAACAGGCACTAAGAAACCGAGCCTTTAGCTCATAACCTTGCTACCGAATATGGGAGAGCATCCTCTGGGGTAATCAAGCCTTGGTACCACCAAAACTCCAGTCAACAGTTGGCTGCAACCTCATGTGAAACCCTGATCCAGCACCGCTCAGATAGCTCCTCAGCCCACACAGAATTCTGCCCTTCAGAAAATGTGCACTTAATAAATATTTGCTATGTTGAGCTGAAAAATTTGGGACATTATTTGTTACTCAACAGTAAATACTATCTTCTATGGTATTAAAGGAAAGATGGTTTGTATATTTCCCTGGAAATTCTTGGTTATTGCCAACCGTATAGATAACCAGTATTTATCCATAAAGACTCTATTTTGAAATAATTTTTTATTAGTTTATGCTCATATCAGTGAAACGGGAATATTTTCCACCATGGATTACATCTAGGCTAATAGAAAAACCTGAAGTAAAAAGAATCAGAAAGTGAAAGGGTACCCTCAAGGAAAAGTAATTTTGTACCAATTTGGGGATTTTATGAAAAAACAGCCTATGGCTATAATTTTATTGAAAACTAGACCAAAGAAGAAAACACAAACTGAAAGCATTATTTATCTCCTGTTCTGACAGCACATCGAAGTCATTCTATATTTAGAAGGGCCTTTGGGTTCACTACTGATACACTGTACATCTGAAGAGTCTGACTGAGCATGGCATTTTATATTATACTGATATTTTGCCAAAAATCTGTCTTGAAGGCAATATTTTTTAATGTTACTCACGTCCTTGGGGAAATAATAGAAATTATTTTCCAATTTTTTTCTTTCTCTGTATCCTTGATATCTTATCAAATGGACCCCAGCTTCCTTTTAAAAATCATACAACACATAAGATGATTTGAGGCCATTCAATTTGTTGCTATTTGGTTGGCCTTTTCTAGTTCCTGTCTCTTGGGAAATAAAAAGAAAAGAACCCACAGCAATTTGAAATGACCAAATCTTTTCATTACAGCCCAATATCATTGAACATACTTCAAAAAGTACACAAAAAAGTAGAATTAAATGATATTGAATTGTTCCACTAATATTTTGAAGTCTCCACTTAAATAGATTTAACCAGAATGCCTCGAAGCAAAATCAGGACACAACATCCTCAGTAATGTCAGTAGCATCAGAGAAAATGTTAGGTGATCTATCAGAAGTTCACTTGTTGAGTCCCATAAAAAAGGGAACATGTCCTTAATTTGGTCAATTCTTTGTCTCTCCTTTTCCCCAAGTTACACTGTTGGTCTGCTTCTTATGACATTCACTTATTCTGCCTTGTATTGTTTTTTAAATGGTGGCTGATACACAAGATGGGCTGCTAGGAATTTACTAGGCACTGAAAATACAAGGATAGAGGAGTCATGATTCCTGGCAAAAGTTAAGAGAGCCCAGAGACAAAGACAAGCCAACCCAAGGACAACTAAAGCTGAGCTGCCATCTTGAATCTAGGATCCGCCCATTTTGTCACATGTATACCCCTAGTCCCTCCCCTTCCTATCACGTGTACACACCTATGTTGTCCCCCTCCCATTACTTGTATTGCCTATGGTACTATCCCTTCCTGTTACGTATGTGGTTAACTGTAATCGAGGGGGCTTGCATGGGCCCTAAGTATATCTAAGCCTCTCTCTGCATGGACCTAGCTGTTGAGTTCATAGTCATCCCAGAGGTGAGCATGCTACCATAAAATGTGTCTGAATCCTTTCTTTTACATTTTCTCCTATCTCTCCTATCTCCAATGACTTTGCTATAATCTTTATATATTTTCACCCAAAAGTTTCACCTACGAACCCTGTGACTGTTAGAGGCTGGCTTCCTCTAACACTGGGATGAAAGAAGAGTGCAGCAGAGGGAAAGGTCTTCACTAAAAGAAAAATAAATCATCAAATGAACTTAATTATGCTAATGAACATTCACTGTTCTAACAAGATTAATGAGGTTCTATCATGGTACTATCATGATAGTGAAGGGAGGGAAATATTACAGAAGTAGAGGATAGGTATGAGGTTCATCAGTGCTATACCTCATCCTAGATTTGTCATCCCTGCTGTGTGGCCCTTCTGTAAGGATTGTCCAATTGTCTTCAAGGTGGGTTTGGGGTCTCTACTTTGTCCATGTTCCTTCACATCAATTTGATAACTTGTTTTTGAACCTCTAATACCTATTCCCATTGACACTTCATGATCACACAGGCTGGTGTGCTTCTTCCATGTGGGCTTTCTTGCTTCCCTGCTAGATGGTCACTTGTTTAAATCCAAGCCTTTAAGACCCCAGATGCTACATCTATTAATAGCCGGGCATCACCAGCTTTCTTCACTACATTTGCTTAAGCACCCATTTTGTCTTCAGCGATCATGTCAAGAAGGTGAGTATCCAACTGTGCCACATTACTAGAGTGCCACATTATTAAAGCAAACCTTTCTTGTACTGAGGTAAGATAAGTAGAGGCCCAAAGTCCATCTGCTTCCTTGTTCTATTTACATATATATTCATATATAGATAAACACACCTATCTTTATATATGTACATATATATACATATCTATTTTAATACTTATATGTGTTTAATTTTTACTTTTTTCTCTCCTCTTTTTCTTTTTTCTTTCCTCCTGCTCCACTGTCATGTTTACCTATCATTCACCTCTCAGTAATTTCTTTTGGATACATTTTAATGGATCAAACATGACCAGGAATGCTGCCCCTTCCTCACTGTCAATTTTAGAATCCTTCTGAAACAGGAACCAGAACAATAATTCCCTGAGGGAATGGGAAGAGGGAGGGGGAGGGGGAGCTGATAACAAGGATGATTGTACAATCCCACTCTAGGGGAATGAATAACAGAATTGTAAGTGAAAGATACATTGGATGTTGTAAGACGTGACATAATAAAAATAATAACAATATAAGGGTCCCAGGTAGGTAGGGTGGGGGGAGGAGGCAATAAAGGGGACCTGATATCAAAGAGTTCAAGAAGAAAAAAATGTTTTGAAACTGATGGTAGCAGCAAGCATCAATAAAGCCAGTGGAAGATGCCATCCTCACCTTATCCCCCAAAGGTCGTCAAGTGAAATCAAAGATCAAGATGATGCTCATCTGTTGTTGTTGTTGTTGTTATTGTTGTTTATATAAGGGGTGTAGTGCATTCAGAGTTCACTCTACCAGGTCAGAGTGTTCATCACGCATTATATTTGGAGGTTCTGAAAAGATTGCATAACAGTGTGCAATAGGAAACAGGTTTTGCCACCATGACAATGCACTTGCTTACACAGTCATAGTGGTGCACCAGTTTGGGCAAAAAAACAGCATGCCTCTCTTGCCCCACTCACCTGACTCACCTGACCTCACTCCATGTGACTTATTTTTGTTTCCATAAATGAAGAAGGACATGAAAGTACAGCAATTTGACAACATAGGAGAGGTGACCAAAAAAATGAGGGAAATGCGGTCAGCCATCCAAACAAAAATGTCTCCGTGAGTGGAATAGGCAATTTGACAAATGCATTAAACGTGATGGAGAGCACTTTGAAGATAATAAGTTTGCTTTGTAAAAAAATAAATACATACATAGCTTTGGGAAAAAAAACTGTTGGGGGTGGGGGTACCCCTTGTAGTCTGAGTCTATGTTGTTGGGTTCTGCTTTGTACTGCCATCCCATTTGATCTTCTTCACACAGATTCTTATCTTTTACTCAAACCTTATTTTCTGTTATGGTTAGCTATCTGGATAGAAATTTGTCATTTACCTTAACCTACTACCACTTGTTTCTCAATTTGACCTGCTCTAGTGGCTTGTGTGTTGCTGTGATACTGGAACTATGTCACTGGTATTACAAAAACTAACAAAGTCATCCATGGTGAACAGCTTTCAGAAGATGTCTAGATTAAGACCAGATTGTTAGAAGGAATACACTGTCCACTTCAGAGGAATTAATCACTGAAAACTTTAATAACAACAGAACTTTGTCAGATACTGAAAACCTCATGAACATGAGAAGAACACTCAGATAGTAGAAAATGAGTCCCCATGTTGGAAGACACTGGAAATATGACTAAGAAAAAACTACCTTCTCAAAATAGAACAAATCATAAGGTCAATGGACTAAAGCTTTGAAAACCTTTGCTTGCTGATGTGGGCATGACTCAAAAATGAGAACAAATAGCTTAAAGTATCCATTGACAATCAGAACTTGGAATGTATGAAGTATGAATCTAGGAAAAAGAAAATCACCAAAAATGAAATAGTACACATCAAGATTGAAGTCCAAGGCATTAGTGAGTTGAAGCAGACAGGTATTGGTCATTTTGGATAACATGATCCCAATTCTGCCTTACAAATCTGACTAGACCAGAGGATGTACACTGGTACAGACAGGAACTGGAAACACAGGGAATCCAGGGCAAATGATCCCTTCAGGACCAGTGGTGAGAGTGGCAATACTGAGAGGGTTGGGAGAGTGGGGTATACAGGGGGAGCAGATTATAAGGATCAATATATAACCTCCTCCCTGAGGGATGGACAACAGAAAAGTGTATGAAGGGAGACATCAGACATTGTAAGATATGAAAAAATAATAATTTATAAATTATGAAGGGTTCATGAGGGAGCAGAGAGCAGGGAGTAAGAGGGAAAATGAGTAGCTGATGCCAGGGGCTTATGTGGAGAGCAAATGTTTTGAGAATGATGAGGGTAACGAATGTACAAATGTGCTTTATACAATTGATGTATGTTTGGATTGTGATAAAAGTTGTATGAGCCCCAAATAAAATGATTTTAAAAAGATCATATGATGTTCTCTACTGGAAATGACACTATCAAGAAGAATGGCATTTCATTCGTCTTCAAAAAGGACATTTCAAGATCTGTCTTGAAGTACAATGCTGTATATGATAGGATGACATCTGTCTGCCTTCAAGGAAATACAATGAATACAACTGTTATTCAAATGTATGCATCAATCTTGAAAGTTAGTGATGAAAAAAACTGAAGAATTCTATCTTCAGTTGGAAATTGATGAACATGAATCAAGATACACGGATAATTATTGCACATTGGAATGCAAAATTTGGAAGCAAAGAGGACGGAATGGTAGCTGGGAAATAAGACCTTGGTGATAGAAGTTGGAGTTCCCATGATAGAACTTTGCAAGACCGATGACTTTTTCACTGCAAATAACCCTTTACACCAACATACAGGACTAACAAAGTTTTCATGAGAGTCATTAAAAGCACTTAATTCAGTGCCTGCTATATAACATACACACTTAATTAATTATTTTATTATCATATGTCATGATAATAATGGAAATACTTTTTTATTACATTGATTATTCCATATAATTAGTGATTTATATACTTTTGGTTTAAAATATTATCCAAAGCAGAACCTCTGATGGGTCTATGATATTACTCACATATTATTCAAAAACATTAATATATATGGTATATCATTTTTAACAGACATATATATAAAACAACAAGAAATATTCATTTCTGCACTCTGGATTTGAATGAAAGAGAGAAATCTATATTTTTACTAAGACAATGATATACCATAGTAATTCTTGGTTGGAGAAAGTATATAATTATTATATTTTGAGATATGACTCTACCTCCACCATATTATCAATAACCTCCATCAAGTTATCAGCTAGAATATTTGAATTTTACTAGCTAATTTTAGCAAAGGATTATCCGACGTTTTCTCTTATTGTGAAATAGGATAGATGACCTTGGGATAAGACCTTGCCCTCCAGAATATTCAACCAAATGGATGTGGTTTGCTGAACTTGCAGGCACTTAGCTACATCAATAGAAGGGCTTTTGCTTTATCCAGTAACTGTGTCGAATGATTATTGTTGGGAGATAAAGGTTTTCGTCAACCAGGACTCAAGAGTCTCAAAATTTTCAATTCCTTTCTAAGAGTTATTTACAGCAGACTTGAGCACATAGAGATCCTTTTTCTATGAGAAATGGAGTTGACTCTGAGACTAAAGGGATTTTTTTATTACATGGATTGTGAAATAGGAATGAAAGTAGATCTCAGAGTAATAGAATTTTACCATCAGAAGCACCTTTGAATTATCTAATCAAATGTTCTCACTGCACATCTGAGCACACTGGAATGCAGCAAGGTTAAACATCTCTGCAAAAGCCATACAGCGAATTTTGCTATGAAGGATTAAATGTGGCATTTTATGGACTTTATATGTCAAATTAGCTTACATGCATGCACACAGAGTTACCCTTATGATGACTGGTTTTTCTATGCATTATATCTTAATATGCTACTATTTATAATTTCTCAAGGGGTTATGGGAAGCTGGGAGGGAAAAAAAGAGCTGATACCAAGGGCTCAATAGAAAGTATTTAGAAAACTATGACAAGATATATACAAATATGCTTGATACAATTGATGTATCGACTGGTATAAGAGCTGTAAGAGCCCCCAATAACATGATCTTTTAATAAAAAAATTATAAAATGATCATTTCAATTTTAGGTATCAATTGACCTTTAATATTCATTCCCTGCTTTAGTGTGCACACTGACTCTTAGTGACCCTCTGAAACAGGGTAGAACTGCACCTGTGGGTTTCCACGACTTCAAATCTGTACAGGAGTAGAAAGTCTCATCTTTCTCCCATGAAGTGGATGGTGGTTTTGAACTGCTGGCCTTTCCAGTTAGCAACTGATGACATAATCACATTGCCACCAGGGCTTCTTAATTGACCTTTAATCGGTCTGCTTTATTCTATGTGAATATCAATAAACGATGCTGTATTTCCTTATTTCAAATGCCCCTCAAAATAGCTACTTATTTATACAAGACACAATATAATAAAAGTTAAATTTATAAAAATAAGCATGAAAAAGTAATGACTTTAAAAATAATTATTTTGTGCATGTTATTATCTCTACAGGTCTATCTAGCTACGATAGGCAGGATGAACAATCTGAAGGAGAAAAAAACATGACCAATGGTTCTGGGGGGACATGGGAAGGAGGGGCAGGGAAAAGGAAGTGAATATTAACAAATCCAGGAAGAAGGGAAATACAAGTGATGCAAAATCGGTGGTGAAGAGGGTGTATGAGGCCTGATAGGGCATATGATCAAGGGCAATGTAATCAAGAGGAATTACTGAAACCCAAATGAAGACTGAGCATGATAATGGGACAAGAAGAAAGTTAATGGAAATAGAGGAAAGAACTAGATGGCAACAGGCATTTATAGAGGTCTAAATACAGACATGTGCATATGTAAATATATTTTTATATGATGCTGGGGAAATAGATCAATGTGCATATATTTATAAGTTTAGTATTAAGGTAGCAGATTGACATTGGGCCTCCACTCAAGTACTCCCTCAATGCAAGAACACTTTGCTCTATTAACCTGGAATTCCGTGATGCTTACCTTCCCTACACCATCTCTGAAGAAAAAGTGAGTGCATAAGCAAATGTGGTGAAGAAAACTAATGGTGCCCAGCTATCAAAAGATATAGCATCTGGGGTCTTAAAGACTTGAAGATAAACAACCAGTCATCTAGCTCAGAAGCAACACAGCCCACATGGAAGAAACATGCCAGCCTGTGTGATCACGAGGTGTTGATGGGATCAGGTATCAGGCATCAAAGAACAAAAAATCATATCATTTTTGTGAACAAGGGGCAGTGCAGAGTAGGGACCCAAGATCCATCTGTAGGCAACTGGACATTCCCTTACAGAAGGGTCACAGGAGGAGACAAGCCAGGCTGGGTACAGTGTAGCAATAATGAAGCATATAACTTTCCTCTAGTTCCTAAATGCTTCCTCCCCACTGCCTCCCCCACCCCCACTCCCAGTAACATGTGCCCAATTCTATCTAACAAATTCGGTTAGACCAGAGGATGTACAGTGGTACAGACAGGAACTGGCTGGACACACAGGTAATCCAGGACAGATGAACCCTCAGGAGCAGTGTTGAGAGTGGCGACACTGGGAGGGTGGAGGGAAGGTGGGGTAGAAAGGGGGAACTCATCACAAAGATCTCCATATAACCCACTCCCTGGGGGATGAACAACAGAAAAGTGGGTGAAGGGAGACGTCGGACAGTGTAAGCCATGACAAAATAATACTAATTTATAAATTATCAAAGTTTTGTGAGGGAGGGGGTGGGAATGGAGGGAAATAAATGCGGAGCTAATACCAAGGGCTCAAGTTGAAAGAAAATGGTTTGAGAATGCTGAGGGAAACAAATGTACAGATGTGCTTGACACAATGGATGGATAGATGGGTTGTGATAAGAGCTGTTGAGCCTCCAATAAAATGCTTTTTAAAAAGATACTATTATTATGTGCTAGTTAAAGCAATCCTCCCTAGGACATGAAAAAAGATCTGCTATTTGAAATGATTTAAGTAAAAATTTTAAGAACATTCATAAAGAATGAGATTGATTTATAACTCTTTTGAGCATAGCCAGTGCATCTTTGTTGCCTTTCGGGGTATCTGTGTGATCTAGCTTATCTGTGGCTAAGCTTTCTGATGCTTAGCCGTGACATCTTATCTAACGTGCATCGTTGTATTGTGGGGTCAGTGTCAGACATGAGTGGAGATGAAAATGGAGTGTGATTTCCCTGGTCCAGTTTTTTGAGCTCCCAGATCATTTAAAATTTGTATCTGTTGCTTTGAGTCGATAAGCTATTTGAGTGGCGCTCTCACTCTAGCATTTTATTTTCTACCTAACTACCTTTTAGTTTCTTAGGGAGGCCGTAACAAATTACCACAAATACTGTGTCTTGATATTAATTCTGGAGCCAAGAAGTAGGAAATCAAAGTTTCAGGAGTATTGATGTCTTATGGGAGGCTCATGGGGACTCTCTGTGTGATATTTTTCTCTAGCTCTGGGTGGCTTCTTGCTATCTTCAGCACTTAGGCTTCTCTCTGTGCTTGTGTTTGCTTTGTTTGGCTTCTTATGAGAACACCGGGCATTGGAGCTGGGACAATGCTAGTTCAGGGTGGCCTCGTTATAAATAATTTTGAAGCAAAGACATTATTAATAAGCATTGTCACATCCACAGGCACTGGCAGTAGGGATTTGAACATAATTTTTCAAAAACATATTGTACTCACTAGCCATTCAGTCTATTTGTCTGCTTATTTGGCTATCATGTATTATCTATCTATCTATCTACCATATTCTACTTGCTTGAATTAGTTTATTTCGGTTAAGAAGGGAGAAATCATGATATAAAACAGAATTATTATTATCAAACTGTTGTTGTTCTTCCTGCCATCAGATTTCACTTGTGTCTTCCAAACATCCTACCTCCTAGTTTCTTGATATGAAAATTCACATTACTCCTTACTTCAGGAAAAGATTATTAATATCCTCTACAACAGATATCTTGCTTATTGGATGCCCCCTTTCAGGCACAGTGTAATTCCCTGTCCTGAATCATGTGGTACATTCTTGAGAGTCCTGGGCTCTTTGTTCATCATTGGGATTCACACAGTCTCTTTTCACTAACTATGCAGGGTGATTTTACAATATTTTTATTGACATATACTTCACCTTTAATATAATTTAATCATTCACTCATATTAAGAAGAGTTGTGAAATCATCACCACAATTAATTTCAGGACATTTTCTTCTGGTGCTTACTGTTGTTAGCTCATGATTGCATCCATCCTCCCCTGCCAGGCCCTGAAGCAATTGTCAATCCATTTACTGTTTCTATTGATTGATTTATCCTGGATTTCATATACAGAAAATCATTTTGAAAATACAGGAAGCAAGCAACAAAGAAACCAGTAACAATGACTGTACAAAACAGAAAATCCTCAATCAAAAAGAAAGCAGAAAAGATGAAAAACTTGACCAACGTTAGAATGGATCGCAAGGAAGATCAAATGATAAGAAATTACATTTTAACCTAACTACAGCTTCCATTATTGACTTCACAATGCTGTCTGTCTGACATCACATCCATTCACATCCATAGCCTATCATCAGAGGGGACTTACTGGAGGTTTAAAGCCATATGGAGATCCTGAAAATGGACCTTACGATTCCACTGTCATCCATAGCCTTCTTCAAGCGGAATGTTTACAATTTAAGTTCTGATATCATTCCCTCCTACAGATTTTGATTTTATTATTTACACTTCTTGGATCACACAGACTGGGGTGCTTCATCCATGTGGACTTAGTTGATACCTCACTGAGATGGTTGCTTGCTTGCAGACAAGTCTTTATACATCAGACACTATTCTTTCGGACAGACAGACATCATCTGGTTTCTTCACCTCACTTAGTGGGGTGGAGCATCCCTTATTTCAGTAATATCAGGGTGGGCATCAAGTAGCACCATGTCATACGAGCTGTTTTCTTAGATTGGGGCTAGAATTAAGTACAACCCCAAATTCATTCATAAATCTATGGTTTATGTATGTCTCTTGTTCACTCTATAGATACCATTATCGTTTTTGTGATAGGGAACATTTTCAATCATCCCTCTGGGGCCTGAGAATAATAATAAATCATCCCTTTATGGAATGATATAGATTTCACAAAATGTTTAGAAAAATAAGTTATGTAAGTATAGGCTGACTTCAAATTGCAATACATAAATTCTTGACTTGTACATACTAAACTCTTTAAGTGACTGGACACTATTTATGCAAAATTGGGGATTGGTGATAGGGAAAAACTTTCAATAACATTCACAAGGGCATAACCATGCCTACCAGGATAGCACAAGCCATACAAAAGCAAGGATGGCTTTAACATAGTAAATATATGGTAGTTCTGGGCCATCATTCCCCTGGGCACCTTAAAAGAAAGAGATCCAAACCCAAGACTATGACTGCTAATTCCAAAACCTTGGGATAGCAGTCATCTGCTTCTTCTCACAGTGGGGTGTTTCAATGTTAAATCCAAGGGAGTATGTTGGTTCCTAATATCTTCTAGAGATGAGTTTGAGGTAAAGTTCAATTCCTTTAGTGGAAGTGGAGGTTCCACATCAGAGCCTTCTGATGTGGCCTATGTAGGATGTTGTGTGCCTTGAAAAGACAGTCTAAACCAGTGGTTCTCAACCTTCCTAATGCCGCGACCCTTTGATACAGTTTCTCATGTTGTTGTGACTCCCCCAATCATAAATTTATTTTTGTTGCTACTTCATAACTGTCATTTTGCTACTGTTATGAATCTGGTAACCCATGTGAAAGGATCGTTCGACCCCTAAAGGGGTTGTGACCCACAGATTGAGAACCACTGGCCTAAAATCTCAGTAGTCCATAGTGCATAGCCTGAGTCACCAAGGACTGGCTAGAAAGTACCATATATACTCATGTATAAACCGAGTTTTTCAGCGCAAAAAAATGTGCTGAAAAACTGGGGTTCGGCTTATACATGGGTCAGTGGCATGAATGGATGTCATCTGGTCAAGCCTGACTAACAAAAGGAGGAAATCTCATGAAGCCTGACATAGAGTTAATAACAAAGTGGGTTCAAGATGCATGGGAAGACATTCCAGAAGATATGGTGTGATGTGCCTTCCAGAAACGTAGTATTAGTAATGCTATGGATTGCAGCGAAGACTGTGTTTGTATGAAAATGACAGCAGTGATGGTGATGACGGCGATCTCAGTGAGGACAGCGTCTATGATGACCTCACACCAGCTGAAGCTCTGCATTGGGATATGGATGATGATGAGGAATCCAGTTTTGAAGGATTTTAACTCTACATTTTAGCTTGGTTGCTGATTGAGATCGGGGAATAGTACTCTTAAGGTATTATTGTTGATACCTTATTGTTTTTGTTGAACCTATTTTCCACTTACTGTGCTGGTTTACTAATGTTAAATGACTTATTGTCCTTTTCTTTATGTTTTTTATTTAAAATAAATATTTAAATACATTACCCCACTGCTGTCTCAATTTTTAGTAATTTTATTTTCATTTGATTTGATTATTGAAACTCACCAATAGCTTCTGCATTTTCCACTCTAGGCTTATACTCAAGTCAATCAGTTTTTCTGGTTTCCTAGGTAATAATTAGGTACCTCGGCTTATACTTGGGTTGGCTTATATTCGAGTATATATGGTAGGTTAAAAGTGTCCATTTAGGAACATATTACAGGGCAAAATCCCCTCTTTGGAGTCTATAAGGAGTTATCCCCCCCAAAAAATGGAATTGTTTTTCAAAGCTATGTATTTAAATATATTTACAAAACAACTTTATCATCTTCAAAGTACTCTTTATTACACTTAACACAAGACAGGCATGCTGTTTTTCCCCCAATGACTGGCACACTGAGGTGGCTGCATGTATTGTCGTGGTGACAAAACCAGTCCCCCATCTTTCATATACCAGGCCTTTTGTGTCACACACTGTTGCGCTATCTTTTCAAAACCTCTAAATAGAAAGTTTGATTAACAGTCTGAACTGGTGGAATGAACTCCAAATGCACTATGCATGGACATTTTTGTCCATTTGGGAAGTTGACAGACATCCAGGATGAGGTTTGTCATCCCGTAGACATTTCACCTCTATTGAAATGAGGAAACCCCTCATACACTTGAGTTTTTTCTATAGTGCTGTCCTTGTAAGCTATGCTCAACATCACAGCAGTTTCTACAGCAGCTTTTCCCAAGCAGGAAACAAAAGTTCACACAGCACTCTATTCTCTTAAATCAGCCATCACAAAAAAAGGAGGTTTGAGTAAAACTGCTTTTATGAAAAAAATTCACTGTAACCAGAGAGAACCTTCCCAGGTGAAACCACTGGGTGCACTAACTCAGAGCAAGTTGCTTGATACTCACCTAGCTGGAAAAATGTGTACTATGAAAATTCCACCAGCAGATAATTTTTCTGTTTTTTTAGGGTGATACTTCCTTGTATAGCATAAGGTTTCTGTCAGAGTATTGGAGAAAAAGCTAAGGAATGGAGTCCCAAATGGAAAATTAGCTTAAATTGGGCAATTTAAGGCAACCACTTGTGCACTCTGTGGTAATTACATAATCTGGTGTCAATTTGAGAGGCTTAAGAGGGAAGGGGTAGGTTAGGGTCTGGTCTGTCAGTTGGGTCATAGTCAATTAGCCCTCTGTGTGGCCATAGACTTCTCCTGATAATTCTTGAACTCTGGAATGATGCTCTACTGATAAGACACATGATCCTATGCTCTGGGAGCTGGAGAAACCACATGGACCTACTGACACTGATGTAACCAGACCTCTGGGAACTGGAGGAGCCAAGTGGAAACCCCTGACAGCGCTGAGCTGCTTACAATGCCACTGGATCCAAAGACTTTCTACCCACTGGCCAGTGATTGTCCTGCATTTGGTGTCATTGCATGTGTTTCATGAGTCTGAAGAGGACTTTATAGATTGGTATCGGACATATAGGCTCATATCAGACTTATGAGCTTGGACTGGACTGGGTTGGGGTGCTTCCTTAATGTACAGTTACCCTTTATATAAAACTCTCTTATGCACATATGAGTTTCTATGTATTTGTTTCTCTAGTTGACCTGGACTAACAGACACTCAATATAATGAGCCATGAGTAATTTTTCATTGCACGACCCAGCAGTGTGCCCCCTGTCTTTATTTGGGGATCAGATAAAACTTGGAGATACAATCTGTTTCATATTAAGGAGTTAATAGTGACTATACTTGGGTGGGTCCCTTCAGAGTGCCAATGATTCTAACAGTCAATGTCTTCCTCAAGAAAAAAGATTAAATTAAAAATGGACAGCGAGCCCCTTATGGGTATCAAGCATAATCTCATGTTGAACATTTCCTCACAAACACATGTTAACATAATGCACAACTTCCCTAACGTGATTCTCCAGGGGACCGAGGGGACAGGTCCCCCTGTGCAATTTAATCCAAGTGAATGGAACCCTGTCAAGTTTTCCTCTTTACAATCCTGAATTTGCGACACTGCAGTAGAGAACGCTGTTTTCAACTCCAATCGCTGCTATTTTTGAACTACTTGTTCAGTTTGCAAACATAACTGTCTAATGAAAGTGAATTTGTACAATAAAAATGAGTTAGATTAAATGATATGTACAACCATTTGCTAATTTGCTGTAATAAAGGCTCTTCTTATAAGAAAAATATTTTTAGTGAATAGAATCCACATTTTGTAAGACATATGAGGTCTGTTTATTGAGTAAGAACAAATGCTCATAACAATAGCCATTAGTTTTGTACACACACACGTTTGTTGCTATTAGTTGCCATCTAGTTGGTTTCAACGCATAGCAACTCTATGAACAACAGAGCGAAACGTCCCCTAACACCACTCCATCCTCACAAGTGTTGTTATGTTTGAGGCCATTGTTGCAGTCACTGTGTCATTTTATCATGTAGAAGATCTTCCTCTGTTTCACTGCCCCTCCACTTTGCCAAAAAGATTGCCGTTGACCAAGGACTGGTCTCTCCAATAACATGTTCAAAGTACGTGAGATGATGTCTCAGTATTCTTGCTTCTATGGAGCCTTTTGGTTGTACCTCTTCCAAGCCAGATGTGTGTCATTCTGGCAGTCTATGGTATCACAAAACCCTGTGCCAGTAACTTCCAATGGACGCATCCATTCTTCTTTAGCCTTCCTTTCTTAGTGGTCAGCTTTCACAAGGACATGAGGTGATCAAAAAGATCTTGGCTTGGATCAGACAAACCTTAGTCCTAAAAGTGACATCCTTGCTTTTCAACACTTTAGCAAGATCTTAAGCAACACATTTACCCAAGGTAATGCATCCTTAGATCTCATGACTGATGCTTCCATCGGTATTGGCTTTGAATCCAAGTTAGAAGAAATTATTGATAACATCAGCCTTTTCTCTGTTTATCACAAGGTTACCTGTTGGTCCAGTTGTGAGGGCTTATTTTATTTTATTACATTAAGCTGTAATCCCTATTGAAGGCTGCACTTCTTGATCTTCACCATTAAGTTTATCAAATCTTCCTCATTTTCAACTCAGCAAGGAAGTTATGTCATCTGCCTATTGAAAAATGGTAATAAACCTTCCTCTAATCATGATGCCATGTTCTTTTTCATTTAGTCCATCTTCTCTGGTTATTTTCTCAGCATGCAGTATAAATCAATATGGTAAGAGGATACAACCCTGGCCCACATCTCTCCTGATTTTAAAGCATGCAATATTGTCTTGTTCTATGACCACAACTGCAACTCAATCTACTTATTGGTTCTACATGAGCACAATTAAGTGTTCTGAAATTCATATTCTACTGAAGACTATTAATATTTGTTGTGATCTACAAATTTGAAAGTATTACATAGCAAATAAAAGACAAGTAAGCATTTTTTCTGTTATTTCCTGATTTTAGCAGGGTGTCATGTGACATTAGCTATGGTATTCCTTGTTCCATGTCTTCTTCTGAACCCGGTACTAAAAAGGGAGACTATCGGAAAATCAGTCATTGAAATAGAAATGGAGCTGAGTGAAGAGTACTTAGTTATATTTGCCAAAGTGGTCTTCTTAATTATGATGAATGCGCTACAATATGTAAACATTAGAAAGAATTTATGAAAAGAATATACAGGAACTATCTGTCCTATCTCTGTGACTTTTCGATAAGTAAAAAAATGGATTCAGAGACATGATGTTTATTTTTTAAAACTAGCTACTGCTTTAGTCCTTCCCTCATAGTGTGGATCTTTGTAGTGTTCTTAAAATTCACGCAAAGAAAAGTTCTGCATCAGCTGGGTTTTGACGTTTCAAGTTGCTCTGCTGTGGTGATGTTAGCTTGAAAATATTGCCTTCAGAGTTGAGCACCCTTGCACTTTCATTCTCTGCCACACCAGACCGTCTGTACCCCAGGTCTTGCTGACACAGACTCCTCGGCCTCAGTTATACGAGCAGGAGCCTGTTTTTTATCTATCTCCCACGTTCCTATTAAAGGCCAACACTCATAATAAAAATTAACAAATAGTAAATGAAAATCAAAGTCAACAAAATAATAGTATCATTATTAATATTTAGCTTAGCTTGGAAGAAAATGAGCCAGACACATTTTAAAAGGCTTCACCATGAGAAGCAGGGCTCTGATTGAAAGTTATTTATTAATGAAAGAATTAATTCAGTAAGAATGCATTACTTGTCCATCCTGAACTAGCTCATCCAGCCCCTGGGATCCTCCTTAAGGAAGTCACAGTCTAGGGGAGGAAAGGAGGCGGGGGTTGGGGATGGGGAGAAACAGACTGTGAGTACTTTTCCTCTAATACCGGGGTTTTGCAAACAGGCTGGACTCTGCCCCAGCACATCTTCTTTCTTGGCACTATCAGTAGCTAGCAAATCAGATATCCTACCAAATTTATGAAGAAAAATAATTTTCAAATAAAATCGACCTCAAACTTGTATACTTAAATTTAGAAAGTCATTACATAACGGTCATTTCTCTACCTGATTTAAACGATGTTCTTATGACCACCTGACTTCTGATACTAACAGTTGAAGACCACATACGAGGAAGTCTTTAAAAACCCAACTCACTGCCATCGAGACAGTTTTGTCTCCTATCAAACTTGTAGGGCAGAGTAGAACTTCCCCGTGGGTTTCCGAGACTAGCTCCAGAGGAGAATTCTTCATCTTGCCTTTGAAGCAGCTAGCGTTTCTAAATGCTGACCTTGAGATTAGCACCCCAAGATGTAACCTACTATGACATTAGGGCTCCCAAGATGGCCCAAAAGAACGCTCCAATGATGGGAATATAATATTAATATGCTGTGCAAGTAAAATTTCATAGAAGTTTTCATCCAACAACAATTGTGACAGTACATTGGCAGGAGCTGCCCGAGGTACAAGTTAGATTCAGAAGATGATGTGGAACAAGGGATGCCATTACTGATGTCAGATGGATGTTGTCTGAAAGCAGAGAACAGCAGAAAGAAGTTTACTTGTGTTTCATTGCCTATGAAAAGGCATCTGACTTTGTAGCCCTTAATAAACTCTGACTAGCCTTTATAAATTATTATTTTATTTTTCCTTACACTTCCCAGCATCTCCCCTCACCCACCTTCTTGTTGCCCATCCCCCAGAGAGGACGTTACATGTAGATCCCCAAGATCAGTTCTCCCTTTCTACAATCCCTCCCTCCCAGTGTCGTCACTCTTACCGCTGGTCCTGAGGGGTTCATCCGTCCTAGATACTCTGTGTTTTCATATCCCTACTGCACCACTGTGGGTTATGCACAATTTTATCATTTGACCTCCTGTATCATTTGTAATAAATAAGATAGGATAAAATATGATACAGTAGAATATTACATACATAATGTTACACAACATAACATACTATGTACATAACAAACTTGGACTAGTCCCCAACTTGACCATTAAACTCTGCTTATCATTTGAGATTTTTAAAATTAATTTTGTTGATGGATAAATATATATCTATTTGAAGTATTTAATTTGGTGTGTTTTCAGAAGTGAATATAACCATGTAACACAACTACAATGAAAATATAAAACATATAGATCACACCCTCAAAAGGGCCTTCATGTCTTTCTGGGTAAAGATTGTGTTAAGTTAAATTGTGCAGATTGTGGGGGGAAACATTCTTATAAAAAAGTTTTCCATAAACCCTATAGCCCCTGAGCAAGGATCACTTTCATCTTGCTCTCAAAGCCTATTCGCACTAGAGCCCTGTATTGCTTGATTAAATCTTTTGGTGACAAAACTATTTATAAACTTTTAGATGGGGAGAACAGAAGAGGAGCACATTGCATAGGAAGTCCTAAATATAAATACATTGCACATTACAAATGTCAATCCCTTTTTTGTTCTTTTGATCGCTCTAGAAGCCTTTTAAAAAGGAGGCCATGCAAGGACCATATGAAGGTGCCAAATAAGAGAGCAGTTTTGAACTGCTGGAAGGCCAGGCCTTACAAAGGTGGCCTCATCCGTTTGTATGAATTATTGGGCATTCCTAGACCATCGGCCACACTTACATTCCAAAGAAGTGACAAAATGTATTCCAAGCAGAAATATAAGTGATATTTGGATTATCTGTTTTGTTCCTCTCCAATAGCTTGGAAAATTGAGTCAACTGCATTTGAACTTCGTCTTCACAGCCAGACAGAATAAACTTTCTTCTGAATTATTCATGCTAATTGTGGGAAGAAGAAATGTCATGAATAAATTAAATTTGCAGATGAACAAAAGTATCTGTATTTCCATGGCTGATTTCATTTATCCTAGAGATAGAATGTTTCACAATATATAACAATTATTTGTAATGTTTTGTTTAGATTTTGAATTTGGGATGTACTCACTGGTAACCAATGAAGGCCATTCATGGAACTATCGAAATTAGGTAGTGACAGCTGGTCATCTAAGGGGTGTTAGTGTCTTACCAAATAATTTGTTAACAATACTCAGGTTTGCAAAACAATAAAGCAACTGCTACAGAAAATTTCCAGGGACACATTGGAAAGATGCTCAGAAAAATAAAAAGAAAATTCAAGAGTAGATCATGAGTTTAATATTAAAAGATGCATTCTCTAGACAACTGATGGTGAAGAACCTTCTAGAATGACCGGGTTAAGTAAAACAAGGAGATCCAAATGCTTACAAGGAAACTACTCACTGCCATTGAGTTAATTCTGACTCATAGTGATGCTGTAGGGGAGGGTAGAACTTTCCCTATGGGTTTCAGCGGCTTTAAGTCTTCAAGCGATTATAAAACTATATTTTATTCCAAGGAGTAGTTAGTGGTTTTGAAACAGTATGGCACCAGACTGGCTCCAAACAGTGGTAGAAATCTAGGTTTGGCTGCTGCTATAACCTTAATTTACTGTACAGCTTGATAGTCCCAAACTCAAAACCATATACATGGCCATTTAGGTGGTTCCAACTCATAGCGGCCCTATGATATTTATCTTTAAAGTATCATGCAAAGAACCCAAGTACTCAAGGGCTTATTTTTGAAATATGTATATTTCTGGATTCCCAACCTGATCAATAAATATGAATTCTGGTGACAACTAAGAGTGTGAATTCTTAACAAATAATCCATATATTTTAGATGCTCACAATAATTTGTCAATTGTTGTTCTGTAACTTTGTAAATACACTTGAAAATTTAAAAATCAGCCCACCCACCGCCACTCCACAGAAACAGTATTTTCCTGGGATTCGGGATCATTCTAATAGGCAGCCAAGTTTGAATACAACTTCTGTTAGGAAACAGTACATTTATTTTCTTTTTGCTAACTTTTAAAACCCAAGCCCAGCCCCCTGGAGCTCCCGAGGCCATTACGTCTGCAGGAGTGGAAAACCTTGTGTGTTTCTCTCAGAGCTGCTGGCGCTCTGCAACGGCCGACTTGTGGCCAGCAGACCAACACGGAGCCACTGGGCCATCAGGGCTCCTACTAATGCCCAAGTGATGGCAACCCGCTTTTTGTATTTTTGACACTAAAATTTTGGAACAGAGATTTCTGTCTATTATAACCATCTGATATGGCTTCATCCAAAAGAACTTAAGCCAAAACATGCACTTGTTGCCAGGGAGCCGATTCTGAGTTGTACCCCAGAGGACAGAGCCGAAGTGCACTTCTGGGTTTCCAGGCCTGCAACTTTCTCTGGGCGCAAATGGCTTCATCTTTCTCCCACAGAATGGTTGTGGGGTTTGAACTCGTTTTGCACTTAGCAGCCCGGTGCTTAACCTACTGTGCCACGAGGAACCTTTGGAAGTAACTTTCCAAAAACCTAACCCTACTGTCATGACGTGAATCTCAAGTCATCGCTAACCTATGAGGTGGGGTGCCCAAGGTTTCAACTCTTTAAGAGAACAGAAAGCTTCCTCTTATCCTGCTGATCAGCCGGTAGCTTCAATCTACCTACCAGCATTAGCAGCCTCACATATCATAAATTATGTCCCCAGAAATAAGAGAACACAAATCCTTTACGGAGAAAGTACCTGGTGGACCAAGTATTATGTATCGGTATTTAATATTACAACAATTCACTTTAAGTGACTTCAAAATCTATGCATGTTATATAAATGTATTTGACCATGATCTGTTGTGCTATGCCCATGACTACACTATTATACATTTTCAGTAATAGTTTGCTTCTCTTATGTGCTGGTATTTTTGGTAAGATCGTTTAGGAGAGACATTCGGATGTCTGTTTATTCTAATTGGTCGTGTGTCCACCTTTCCTAATGCCTATTTTCTACTTTGACTGCATCAGTACCTGCAACCTGCTGTTCACAGTGGTCCTTTCCTCTCACCTGTGCTGCATGGATGTTCTATGTTTGACTGTCCTCCCCACCCGATTATTGAGGAGGGTGAAGGGAGGCAAACGCAGCTGCGACAGAATTTTCCAGAAGGTAGAAATGAGCCTGTGACTGGATTTATGGATTGAATTGTCTTCCCCCCAAATGTATATACAAGTCTTAGGACTCTTCCTGCAGGTTTGATCCTACTAGGAAATATTTTTCTTTGTTTCATTAAGTAGGTTATCTCCAAATAAAGTAGACCCTAATCACTTCTGAGGCACAGTTGATAATTTGTAGGGCTACTATCCTCAAGGTCAGCAGTTGGAAACAGCCATCCTCTTCCATGGGGGGTTTTCTATTCCAAGAAAGATTTAGTTTCAGAAAGCCACAGGGGCAGTTCATAAGGTCGTTATGAATCAAAATACACTTGATAACAATAAGTTTGTTCTTTTCATCATTTCTGAGTTAGAAAAAGGGCAGGGTAGACACAGGCATGAACAGGGGAAGGCAGGCACCAAGAAATACCAGAATCTATAAACAAGGAAGGACACGACCCTAGAGTCACGCCCTGAATTTGGACTTCTAGCTTTCTAAACTGTTAGATAGTAAATTCGTATTACATAATGTCACCCACATGTAGTATTTTTTTAAATAATAACACTAAGTTACTATGAAAATTGGTCTTTGAAGGACAGCATTGAATCTGCAACTCTGGGAGAGAGTCATATCTGATCAGAGCACATGGGAACAGATGAAGGGGCAGTAGGAGAGAGTGGAGCACATCCTGGCCCACCAGGCCTTGAGGATGCTGACCCCAATTAGAGAAGCCAGTCCATAGAGAGGACCACATGGCTGGCCCCACTATGAGACATGACACCCCTCACTGACCCATGGTCCTGCCCGGGACAGCACTGGAGACACAGTGTCGGAATTGTGCCCACACCAGGCAAAGCACTGGAGGAGTGCAGTGGAACAGCAAGGGAATAGAGCATCAAGGTCCCCAGGGAATGCTGAAGGTGGATTTTGGGGCCAGGGCATGAAGGCCCAACAGACTGGACTGGAAAATACTCCTAAAGGCCAACAAGCGATCCTTGAACTAACTACAAGCTTGTCTTTCTTATTGTGCTTTTTCCCCTTTTTTCCAGTGGTTTACTGATGTTGTTTTGTTGTATATTGTTGATTGGTTTTGCTCTGTCTTCTTTTTGTGCATGTCTTCTTTTTGTGCATCTCCACAAGTTTGTCTAAATAAGATAGGCTGGATGAACAATCTGGAGGAGAAAACAATGGGACTAACAGTTCCGGGGAGAAGGGGATAGTGGGGGATAGGGGAAAGGATGTGGGGTTAACAACCCCAGGGACAAGGGAACAACAAGTGATCCAAATTGGTGGTGAGGTGGGTGTGGAAGGCCTGGTAGGGCATGATCAAGGTTAATGTAGAGAAGAGGTATTGCTAAAACCCAGGTGGGGGCTTAGCATGAGAGTGGGACAGCAGGAAGGTCAAGGGAAATAGAGGAAAGATCTGGGAGACAAATGGCATTTATAGAGGTCTAGACAAAGACATGTACATATGCAAATATTTATAGGTTTAGTATTAAGGTAGCAGAAAGACATGGGGTCTCCACTCAAGTACTCCCTCAATACAAGAATACTTTCTTCTATTAAATTGGCATTCCATGATGTTCACCCTACCAACACAACCACTGAAGGCAAAGCGGGGGGATAAGCAATGTGGTAAAGAAAGCTGATGGTGCCCAGCTATCAAAAGATATAGCATCTGGGGTCTTAAAGGCTTGAAGATAAACAAGCGGCCATCTAGCTCAGAAGCAACAAAGCCCACATGGAAGAACACACCAGCCTGTGTTATCATGAGGTGCCAAAGGGATCAGTTATCAGGCATCAAAGAACAAAAACATCATATCATTGGGTGCACACCTCCATGATAGGATCACTGAGGACAAACGGGTGCATAAGCAAATGTAGTGAAGAAAGCTGATAGTGCCCAGTTATCAACAGAGATAGTGCCAGGGGTCTTAAAGGCTTGAAGGTAAACAAGCAGCCATCTAGCTCAGAAGCAACAAAGCCCACATGGTAGAAGCACACCAGCCTGTGTGATCATAAGGTGTCGAAGGGATCAATTATCAGGTATCATCAGAACTAAAAATCTTACTATAGTGAATTGGGCGGGGGGGGTGCAGAGTGGAGACCCAAAGCCCATTTGTAGGCCATTGGACATCCCCTTACAGAAGGGTCTTTGGGAGGAGATGAGCCAGTTAGTGTGCAATGGAGCAACGATGAAAAATACAACTTTCCTCTAGTCCCTAAATGTTTCCTCGCCCTACCCACTATCATGATTCCAATTCTACCTTACAAATATGGCTAGACCAGAGGATGTTCACTGGTACTGATAGGAACTGGAAATGCAGGGAATCCAGGGTGGATGATCCCTTCAGAACCAGTGCTGTGCGTGGTGATACTGGGAGCGTAGAGGAGGGAGAGTTGGAAAGGGGGAACCGATTATAAGGATCTGCATGTGACCTCCTCCCTGGGGGACGGACAACAGAAAAGTGAGTGAAAGGAGATGTTGGACAGGGAAAGATATGACAAAATAATAATTTATAAATTATCAAGGGTTCATGAGGGAGGTGAGAGCAGGGAGGGAGGTGAAAAAAATGAGGATCTGATGCCATGGGCTTAGGTGGAGAGCAGATGTTTTGAGAATGATGAGGGCAATGAATGCACAAATGTGCTTTACACAATTGATGTATGTATGAACTGTGATAAGAGTTGTAAGAGCCCCTAATAAAACAATTAAAAGAAAGGTTACTTTCAAAAAGTTCCCTAATAATGCCTTCTGTCCAGGTCATTCACATTGGTTACATTTTGTTCTAACATAATTTTGCATAGTTGTTTATGTGCTGTTTTTCTTTTAAAAAAGAACGACTTATTATTGTGAATTAGGTGAAGCTCTGCAGAGAAGAAAGCAGAAAAGGCAAGAAGCAAGAATAACAAAGAAGAGAGAAAAGAGTTACAGAGGCTCCAAAAAGAGCTATAACACCGATCCAGGGCTGTAACACTGCAGAGAGTGACGGGCCTGAAAAGGACCCAGCAGCAGAGGCAGGGGTGATGGCAGAAACCCGCTGGTAGGAACACAGCTAAGAGAGAGCTGAGCAAAGCCGCTATGCCAACCAGGACTCAGCTGGATCAGTAAGTACAATGGAGAGGCCAAGGTACAGAGATAGAAGGCAGACAGTTCTAAGTGGCAGAGAATGGGCATGGAGGACCAGGAACAATATCCTGAGGAACTGAGAAGGGAGGTGCATGGCTAAGAGGCAGTGTGTATGGCAGAGAGCAGGTCCTGCTTGCTTCCATGCCTGAGAGTAACAGAGAGCTCTTGGGCACTGAAGAAGTAAGGATATGCTCTCTGCTTCAGGGTAACTGAGGTAGTTAGGGATTATGTCAATGAGATGCTTCTAGCTAGGGGCAGAGTAACACCTGTCAGTGAATTTTCAGCCTGATGACATCACCTTGATGTCAAAAGTCTTTTTGTATAAGAGCAAGACAGACACAATCTATCTCTGCCTCTCTGTCTTCCAGCCTGCTGGAATTCTGTCTGTCTGGAGGGGTGGCCCCAGGTAGGTCACCCAACCTTAAGAGTTGCAGGTGCCCTGCCATGTTCGCACCAACCTTGGATCTATTCAACTCTGCACCCACCAGCTTGTGATCTCCCTGCTTCCTGATTCACTTTTCTGCATCACCTGTACAATCTTAATGATAGGACTATAAGCGGACTTAGGGACTTGAGTTAGACTGGGTTTGGATGCTTCCATGATATATAATTACTTCCTGATACAAAGCTCTTTCTTATACTTAATGAGTGTTTTTCCTGTGGGCAGATAGGATTACTATGGAAAGATACATGGACTAGCAGCGGACTTAGGAACTTGAGTTGGACTGACCTTGGATGCCTTCATGATATATAATTACTTCTTGATATAAAGCTCTTTCTTACACACATATAAGTGTCATTGGATTTGTTTCTCTAGGCACTCCAGCATAACAGAGTAGTCTTCCAAACTTTACCGACGTACTTCCTCATCCTGCACCCCAGGTTTACCTGCTGCTTGTTTAATAAACCAATTAACTCTAAATATGGGCTGTGAGTTCTGTGTGGTCACAGCAATGAACGGCTGAACCAAGAAGAGAAGTAAAAAATGCCATGATCTGATGACTGGTGCCTGAAACAATAAAGAAGTGGGAGAGCTTCTTTTGAACTCCATCTCATAAAAAATTAGTTTTAGACTGATTCTGCTTCTTATTTCTAAATAATCTGAACAACTCCTGACTCTATTTACACTAGAGAGCAATTGCTTACAAAAACATTCCAAATAATTCATGCAGTTACCACCCACCTCTAGGAGGAGGAGCTTCCCATCCCCCCACCACTCTATGATGGTGGCATACTATTGGTGCCGAGCCTTCAAAGAATAAAATCATAAAGGAGAAAAATACTAACTCTACCACGACAAACTTGGCAAAGAGTATCTTGGTCAGATGATTAAGGCTAATATCATAAATGATAGGTTTATAGCACAGAACCCTAGTATGATCTGATGAGACAAACCCTTTGTGTCTATGATAACCTTCCATCAAGTTCACAGCCCTGGCCTAAACACAAGAAAAACATGAGACAAATTTAAGTTGAGGAACACGCTAGAAAATACCTAACTCACACCAAACTCCCTGCTATCGAGCCAATTCTGACTCATTATGACCTTTGAGGACAGGGTAAAACTGCCCCTTTGGGTTTCCAAGGCTGTAAATCTTCCCAAGAGCAGAAAGCCTTGTATTTCTCCCACAGAGCAGCTGGTTTGAACTGCTGACCTTGTGGTTGGTAGCCCAATGCATGCTCCACAATGGCACCCGGGCTCCTGGCCAGCACCATGACAAAGTAAAGCTGAGAAACTATCCCACACCAGAGCAGACTATGGAGGCAAACAGTGAGGAATTCCAAAGGAACAATATGTGTGCCAGTGCCCAGAGGCTTGAAAAAGCTGTATCCTTGACTCCTTATCAGGAAGCAGCTATCAACCCAAGGAGTCTCCCGATGGCGTGCGAGGGCTCCGCTACTAACCAGAAAGCGGGACCTTTGAGGTGGCTCAGAAGAAGGCCGGCTGTCCACTTCCGACAATGTCAGCCACTGACAAGCTTGTTCCTCTGGTTGGTATTGCTCCATACCTTCAGGTTGGTTCTGACTGATGGCAATCCCATGCACACCTGAACGCAATGGTGCCTGGCCTGTGTCATCCTCGCGATTGTTCCTAATTGAAAATCCTAGGGAGTAGAATTCTACTGAGACACAAATGAGATTTTCAGAAGTTGGAATTTTGTCTTCACATTTTTGTCACACATTTAAACACTATTTCCTTCCCTTTCTCCAGTGGCTTTCTGCCACCCACTCTAGTTCGATGATATTAGAGAACGCCGACATGAGTACCAGGTAGAACATTAGACTGAACTGAAATAAATAACACATCATTTTAGCTGACACCATTTGATTTCAAAATTCACCAGGAAGCTTTTTCTTTGCTCAAAGTCAGACTCAGCTGAAAAGTGCGTGTGGTTTCTACTTCCTCCTCCCCTTTGGTAGCTAAGGTTTCCATTGTCTGCTTCATAGTGAGCACTTTTTTCTCATTGTATTTAAAATGGTCGAATTGTCTTTCATGTTAATGAGCCTTACACAAGAGAAAAACATCTCTGTGCATGTAATACTCAACCTTGGATAGTAATTATTTCATTAATTTCATGCTTTGGAGACCTAATGGCTGCATTTTACCACACGGCAGAACTGCTATAAATTGAATCTAATCAGACCATCCATGGGCAGTGTAAAGTGTCCTGAGAAATCAAGGTTCCTTAGACAAATTTAAACATTTTATCCTAAAAAATTTTCAATTTAAAACACACATTCATTTTAATTACCTCATAAAACCTTTATTCTAAAATAATACTTAGGGAGAAAAGACTAATGCTCATTAATTTTTTTTAAAACCTAAAACACTAGCTTTCATACCATATGCTGAGACTTCTCCATATGTTTCTGTTTGGGACTTTACTATTTTCTAGGCAGATTATATGCAAAAAAATTATGATGGCCACTAATTGTTATATTCAATTACTTAATAGACACTAGTAAGTTTTAGAAAGTAATGTATTCCTTTAATACTTTAAAGTCTGAAACAATATGGCCCTGAGAAGGTCAGAATGATTATAAAGCCTGTTAGATCAGAAGCCTGGGCGTTCTAAAACTTTTATTTTAATAATATGGGGTTTTTCCTACTGAAAGAAACGTGGCATAGTTTTTCTTTCTATTTATTTTTATTTTAAAATCAACTTTGTATTCAAGAGTTTACACCACTCATCAAATCCCCCATTCATTTACTCTCACTTGGTCCCTGATTCCTCTTCCTCTCCTGGATTGCTATCTTCCATTCCACTGAAGAAGCTAACACCTATCAATAGTCGAGCCCATTGCTATATGCTCTTTCCCTTTTATCCCCAATTGGCCAAGTCCAAAGTCTGTTCCTTTTGGTATGCTATCTTTTATTTATTTTTTAAATCATTTTATTGGGGGATCTTACAGCTCTGATCACAATCCACATATCCATCCATTGTCTCAAGCACATTTGTACATTTGTTGCTATCATCATTTTCAAAATATTTTCTTTCTACTTGAGCCCTTGATTTCAATGCCTCATTTTCTTCCTCCCCGTTCCCTCCCTCATGAACCCTTGATAATTTATAAATTATTAATTTTTTTGTGTCTTACAGTGACCAGTCTCCCTTTCACCCACTTTTCTGTTATTTGTCCCCTGGGGGTGGTGCTGGTTATATGCCGGCCATTGTGATCAGTTCCCCTTTTCTCCCCCGAACTCCCCCCTACCCTCCGGTATCGCTACTCTCATTGTTGGCCCTGAGGGGTTTATCTGTCCTGAATTCCCTGTTTTGGGAGCTCTTATTTGTAGTTGTGTATGTTCTCTGGTCTAGCTGGATTTGTAAGGTAGAATTGGGGTCATGACAGTGAGAGGGTTGGGGTGGGGAGAAGCACTGAAGAACTAGAGGAAAGTTGTACATTTTGTAGGTGCTATACTGCACCCTGACTGGCTCAGTCTCTTTAGCTTGCTCCCCAGCCCCATAACAGAGATCTCATATGAGATTTGTCCTTTTGTGATTGGCTAATTTCACTCAGCATAATGTTCTCCAGGTCCATTCCTGCCAGGAGATGCCTTGTGGTTTCATCATTGGTTGTGAGCAATGTGCAGTATTCCGTTGTGTGCATGTATCAAAGTGTCATTAGTCTCTCTTTGCTAAAGGGGATTCGGGTTTTTTTCCCTCTTCTTTCTACCATGAACAGTGCTATGATGACGGGGGGTGTATGTGTCTGTTCTTGTGATGACTCTTACTTCTTTTTTTTTTAATCATTTTATTAGGGACTCATACAACTCCTATTACAATCCATACATACATCAATTGTGTAAAGCACAATTTGTACATTTGTTGCCCTCATCATTCTCAAAACATTTGCTCTCCACCCAAACCCCTGGCATCAGGTCCTCATTTTTACCCCGCCATCCCCACTCCCCACTCCCTCATGAACCCTTGATAATATATAACTTATTATTTTGTCATATCTTGCTCTGTTCCATGCCTCCCTTCCCCCACCTTTCAATTGTATGTCCCCCAGGGAGGAGGTCACAGGCAGATCCTTGAAATAGGCTCCCCCTTTCCACCCCACCCTCCCTATCCCGTCCCAGCATCGCCACTCACACCACTGGTCCTAAGGGGATCATCCGCCCTGGCTTCCCTGTGTTTCCAGTTCCCATCTGTACCAGTGTACATCCTCTGGTCTAGTCAGACCTGCAAGGTAGGATTCGGATCATGACAGTGGGAAGGGGTGGGGGAGAAGAAGCATTTAGAAACTAGAGGAAAGTTGTATTGTCATAGTTGCTACATCGAACCTTGACTGTCTCATTTCCTCCCCACGACCCTTCTGCAAGGCGATATCCAGTGGGCTACAAATGGGCTTTGGGTCTCCACTCTGCACTCCCCCGCTCATTCACTATGGTAAGATTTTTTTGTTCTGATGATACCTGATGCCTGATCCCTTGACACCTTGTGATCACACAGGCTGATGCGCTTCTTCCATGTGGGCTTTGTTGCTTCTGAGCTAGATAGCCACTTGTTTACCTTCAAGCCTTTAAGACCACAGACACTCTATCTTTTGATAGCTGGGCACCATCAGCTTTCTTCACCACATTTGCTTATGCACCCATTTGTCTTCAGCCATCCTATCATGGAGTGAGCACAGAATGATATGATTTTGTGTACTTTGATGCCTAGTAACTAATCCCTGTGTAGCTAGCAAGGCTTGTAAAAGCCCTGCTGATACTCTGCTCAACTTCTTACTGGGGAATTCCTGCCTGTGTGCCTGGGGGCATAAGGCAGCTCGGCCAACACTCCTCAATGCTTTGGGAGAATCCTCTGCCCAACCTCCACAACACCAAAGCAGGCAACCCTTCTGGGTCACTCCCCTGAGAGGGAAGCCACAGGACGATAAAGTAGTAGGTTAATTCCATAGTGAAATAAGCTATAGGCAGTGCGAAGAAGCATTCCTACAAGTCTCCCATAGAGAGCCAGTTCTCTTCGACTCCCTGGAAAATGGCACCTGACTCATCGAAAACAACACAACGCCAAACAGCCATCAACCCCAATGACTCTTACTTCTTAGCCTCTATACCCAGCAGATGAGTCACGGGCTTAGTGCCTATTTATTTAAGATATTAAAAATTAACACAACTTTTCATTTCTATGGCATTTAAAAATCTAGTTATGGCTTACGTGAATGAAACTGCTTCAAGTCGTTTATTTATTCAAAGATATTTGTCAGTCTTGTTTTTTTTTTTAAACATGAAACATGAGGGAAAGCCGTAGAAGAACAGATGCAAACACGGCGGGCACATGCCCCTGCTTTCTGGAACTTGAGGGCTGGTGCCGTCATTATTAAAAGTTGAATGGTTTCTTTGTGTCATTCTACACCACGTGCACTGCACACTGGCCAGTAAGGATCTCGGGCACTTCTTTGTCCCTGTTAGAAAGCATAGCAACAGGAAGTGGAGGATTTAAGTCATGAAAGAAATCTACAGCATACTTTGTGTTCCCATTCTTCACTCATGCATATGGTTCATATCCAAAGACTAGGGCACGGGGCAAAAATGAATGTTACGTGAAAATAAAGGATCACATCAAATTACAAAGTGCAAGATGACTATATAATTATATAATCACCAAATCACATGATTTTATAACTGCCAAGCCACTGAGAATCATTGGCCAGCCAAGTTGACACACAACCTTAACCGTCACAGACGGTGTGACTAGCTCACACCTCAGCATTCATGATCCCGATGAGTGTACAAAGAGTCAGATAGGACATTTTTTTAATCATTGGTGTAAACGTGAAATTTCAGATAAGTAGTCAATAAGAAAGAGTAAGCATCCATGCCTGAGTATGCTGAGTCTCAGAGAATTGGTGATTGCAGCATTAATGATATAATTCATTCAATTATGTGGTAAAGTTAGAAGAGAAGGAAGGGAGGGCCTCACAAGATGTTAACTTTGTCATATGAACCAGCAACTCATGAGCAAAACTAGTTGCTAGCAAGTTGGTTACGATGGATGATGACTCTAAGGGTGTCAGTAGAATAGTCTATAGGGCTTTGTTTGGTTTTACTTCATTTCTTTTTAAATCAATAGCTGACATTTCTGATGACGATCTCCAGGACTTTCTTCTGCCGGTCCTCTATGTGGACTCAAACTGCTAACCTTGCAGTTAGCAACTGAAACGACTAACTCTTGAACTAGACTTGGATTGTGATCCAAACCACATTTCGCTCAAAAACTAGGGGGTCCTTCTTTGGGAAAATCTTCAAAGAAGAGATAAACACTGAAACCTGAAGGTACATGATCCAGTCCTCCCTAAGGAAATAAGAATATGACAAACACACATAGAAAAGGAATGGCTATATTTTTTCATTCTTGTAAAAATGTTAATTAATTCATTTCATTTGGAATTTCCCATTTCAAAAATTATATAAACTACTTAAAAGAGCTAATTTTTAGAAGTCCCTAGAAATCCCCTAAAGAAGTTCTCCATGGAAATATTGCATACAAACTTGCCAAAATTTAAAAATTCATAAATTTCCCATGTAACAAGCATTTCAAGAATGATCTAGAAAGTGCTAGGCTTATCCTAACTTTCCTTTTAACTCGACCTGTCCGCTCGCCGTTACCGCCAGAAAAGGGGTTCAGCTGGTTGCCAAGGAAACTACAATATAGAGGGAATTGGAAAGGGTGATCATCTCATTTCCCATAAACCTGTAAACAAGAGGTAAACTGAATACAGAAAGCATAAGTGCATTCGCTGTCTCACTGGAGAAAATAGAATTTAAATTATTCTACAAAAAGGAACTTCAGAATTGGAGCATGCGGTTTGCCAGTAGGAATAAGGGAAAGGGGGATCTGAAGCATTCTCTAGTTCTTGAGATAAAGGAGGAGGATGGAATGGAACATAAAGCAGGATGGTAGAGATCCATTACATGGAAAAACGCTTCCTTTTTCCTTGTCTAATTTAAAAACTGGAGCTACAGGTTTACCATCCTTCCAATTTAATTTTGTCTTTATCATACAGCAAGAATATTTTATTTGTTAGTAAAGTAAAAACATGTGGAAAAAACAAAATTCCAAGTACCATTGTTTTACACTTTATGGAATAGTTATAGAAATATTCAAAACTACTGCCTCATTAAAATTCTAGGAATTGGGTGCATAAAAGTTTTCAGTTTCCCATCTTCCTTTTTTTAAGTTATAAGATTGAAAACTCTCTTTATCTAAAAGAGAAAAGGGAACGATGACATCAAGCAGCAAAACGCTGGTAAGCACGTGCATCATATAATTTTAGTATGGTGCGTTCTGGTTGTTAAAAGACCCAAGGAAACATTAAGAGTGGGGACTTTTTGATTTTAAGGTAAGTATAAACAATATTGATACAAGTTAAAGGCACTCAAGTGAAGTTGCGCTTATTTTCCATTATGAATAAATGAGAGTCTACGTAGTTAGCTGCAAGACTTCCCTCGCTATGACTCAATGCCGTGGGATCAATCCTGATACATAGTGACCTGAACCTGTTCTGATGCTCAGTCTTTGCAGGAGTAGACAGATGGTGATTTCACACGACTGTTAGCAGCCCAACATTGTACTCACGACACCAACCGGTACCTTGGTTACATCCAATAAAATAATTGATTACATACCATTTGTAATGATCCTCTATTTCACACTGCTAATAGCCGTCCCTCTCCAAACGCCCTATCATAGACTCATAGCAGCCCTATAGGACAGTGCAGAACTGACACCGCGGCTTCCGTGTTGGTACAAAGGTGGAAAGGCTCCTCTTTTGTCCTGGGCATGGCTGCTGGTTTCAAGCTGCGGGCATCAAGGTGAGCAGCCTAACTTGGAACTTGCTGCGCCCCCAGGCCTCCTTCAATATGCTGTCCCAGAAGTAAAGACAGCTTCCTTGAGGCCCAATGCATGTCACATATTCTTCAAACTCCATTTCTCCCTCCACTAACAGCTAGCAGAGAAATAATAAATTTTCCAGAGATATAAGCAGTTACCTAAAACAAAACCCAGAATTTTTTTCTAAAGCTATGTATTTATCATTTTTATACAAAAAAACCCCTTATCACCTTCAAAGTACTCTCCATTACACTTAATACATTTTTCAAATCTGTGATTCCATTCTTAGAAACATTTTTCAAACTCATCTGTTTGGATGGCTGACAGCATCTCCTTCATTTTTTGTTTTGTTTTGTTTTTGTTTTCACCTCTTCTACATCATGTGAGTAAGGAGAATGGAGCAAGAGAGGCATGTTGTTGTTTTTTTGCCCCAAACTGGCACACTGAGATAGCTGCATAAGCAGGTGGAGCCAAAAACAGTCCCCCGTCTACCACAAATCAGGCCTTTTTTTGTCACACACTGTTATGCCATCCTTTCAGAACCTCTAACTAGAAGCCTTGGTGAACAGTCTGACCCGGTGGAGCAAACTCCAAGTGCACTATCCCCCTCACGTCAAAAACAAAACAAACATCCTTTGAATCCTTCGTTTCACTTGACAAGCTTTTTTAGGGTGCAGTAACAATGGTGTCTTCCACTGGCTCGATTGATGTTTGCTCTTGGGGTCACAGAATAGCATCATGTTTCCTCACCAGCAATGACCTTGGAAAAAAGGTTGGGTCACTTTGGAGCTATTTCTTCAAAACACAGCCGGCATGTTTTCACTCAACCCTCTTTTTCCTGGTCAGTTAGAACTGAGACACACATTTTTCAGCGACCCTCTCATTCCCAAATGTTCCATTAAAATTTGCTGATTTGAGTTCCAAGACAGTGCAGATAGCTCCCCATCCCCTTAACAGGCCGTCGGTGGTCTTTGAGCACAAGTGCAGGAATTTTGTCAACATTTGCATCCATTTGCAAAGTTGATGGACATCCAGAATGAGGTTGGTCATCAATTGAGATTTCACCTTCTTTTAAATGAGAAAATCACTCGTGCACTTGAGGTTTTTCACCATAGCTTTGTTCTTGTCAGCTGTGTTTTTATTATCAGAACGATTTGCGCAGCTCTTTCCCTAAGCAGGAAACAAAATTTCACCACAAGTTTTAGAGAAACAAATCCACAGAAACTCATGTATAAGAGAGGGATTTATATAAAGGTTAAGTGCACATCATGAAAACATTCCAACCCAGTGCTGCCCCAGCCCACAAATCCAACATTGACCCATATGTCCGACTCCAATCCACAAAGTCCTCCTCCATCTCCCAAAACACACACAATGATGCCGACTGTAGGAAGAAAGCCAAACCAGTGAGCTTGTAAGCATCTCAGCGCTGGCAGGGGTCGCCACACGGCTGTTCCAGCACCCAGAGCTGCATCAGGGTAGGTCATGTGGCTTCTCCTCAGGAATGTCTTCCAGGAAGTGAGCCTTGCCAGTTGAAGCATGGAACTGGCTTAGGCAGCTGTAGCCTGGTCTGACCATCAGAAAGCAAGAGACCCAAGAACTAGAAAGGTGAGGCTCACTGAGCCATTGATCTCTCCGCCCTTCTTACATTGAGGGAGGGCTTGAGCAGAGGCCAGAACTTCATCTACTACCTCATTATATTGCCATAAAAATATATGTCCATAGGCCAATACCTCTATTTTTATGAATCAATATATTTGTATATGCACACACCTGTTTATATCTCCATCCATACCTTTGCTTCCTAGATCATTCCTCTGTTTCTTTATACCTTCCTCCTGTCCCACCATCACACTTGCCTTTCTTCTGCCTCTTAGTAATTCCTCTAAGCTAGATTGCTGTTGCTCCAACACCCCCAGAATCTCTACATCCTCCTACTGTTAATTTGAATTCCCTAGTTGTTCCCCTGCCTATGGCCTTGTTTGCTCACTGGTCTCTTCCCCTCTCTCCTCCCCAGTCCCTCTGGAATCATCAGCCCTGTTGTTTTTCCTTCCAGCTTGCTTCCCATGCCTATCTTATATAGGTAGGCAAACCAACAGTAACGGAAAGAAAACAAAGTTTGAATTATTAGAGGGGAAAAAGTAGCAAAAGCATGGCTAATTCCAGGTCTGTCCACTGACCTATAACCCCACTGGTCCTGGGGAGATTTAGGAACTCCTCCTCCTAGCCTAAAGCCTGTTTGTGGGGCTCCTCCAGGTCTTCGTGGTTTGGCTTTACTCTTGTTGCTGATCTGCCCCTTCTTGGTTTACCCAACGGTGGGGGGTTCAGACCGGACTCACTCCCCACTATGTGTCAATAGGATCAAGTAACAGGAATCAGGAGACTCAAAACAAAAAAACATATTGCCGAGAATGAGGGGAGTCTGTAGATATTGGACCATCCCCGCACAGAGGGTCACAAGAAGGGGTGACTCTGCCAGGGCACAGTATAGCACTGACAAAACACACAATATCCCTCTGGTTCTTGGAGGTTTCCTCACTACCACTATCATGACCCGTATCCTGCCTTTCAGTTCTGGCTAGACCAGAGCATGTACACTGGTATAGTTAAGAGCTCATGACTCTTGGAATCCAGGTCAGATAAGCCCCTCAGGAACAGAAATGGTAGTAGCAATACCAGGAGGGCAGGGGGAAGGGCTGGAGGAGGGAAGGAAGGGGGAAACAATCACAATGATTGATGCATAACCACCCCCAAGGGATGTGGGGGGTATGAACAGCAGAAACTGTGGAGGAGGGGAGACCTATAAAGATCGATGTCCAAAGCATTAGTAAGAATAAAAGGACAACTACTGGCCATTGAGAATGAGAAAAATAAATAGTTTATTATTCTGGGAATGACACAATCAAGAAAAAAGGCATTGCATTCATTGTCAAAAAGGACTTTTCAAAATATATCTTGAAGTACAATACTACCTGTGATAGGATTGTACCTGTGCCCCATCAGGGAAATCAAATCAACTCAATTACTATTTAAATTTATACACCAACCACTAAATCTAGCGTTGAAGAAATTGAAGCACTCTACCAACATTGTAGGTCAGCTATTGAGTAAATATCAAGACGCATTCATAATTATTGGCGATTGGAATGCAAATGTCCTCACCAAAGAGGATGGAGCAGCAGCTGGACATGGTCCTGCTGCCAGAAAGTGAAGCTGGAGGCTGTATGACAGAATTTTGCAAGCCCAATGGCTTCTTCATCACAAATACATGTTTTCCACAATACAAAGGCAATTGTACGCATGAGCTTCTCCAAATGGAATAACACAGAAGCCAACTTTTCTACATCTGTAGAAAGAGATCATGGAGAAACTCAAAATCTGCAGTTAAAACCAGGCCTAGGGCTGACTGTGGAAGAAACCATCAATTGCTGATATGTAAGCTCAGGTTGCAGCTCAAGAAAATGAAAGCAAGTCCATGAGACCCAAAATATGACCTTGAGTCTATCTCATGTGACTTTTGAGACAGTTAAGAATAGATTTGCTGCACGGAACACTAAAAACAGAAGCTCTGCTGAGCTGTGGGAGGGCATCGAGGACATCACTGATGAAGGCAAAAGGTGGCTTAAAGACGGGAAGAATGAAAACATCATTGGATGTGAGAAAAGATGCTGAAACTTGCCGTTAATCACAGAGTGGCTGAGGCAGATGGAAAACATGATGGAGTAAACGAGCTGGACAGAAAATTTGAAAGGGAAATTTGAAAATAAAAGTCAAATATTATAATGAAATGTGCCAAGACCAAGAGTTTGAAAACCACAAAGGAGGAGCATGGTCAGTCTGTAAAATGGAAAGAATCTGTGAGGAAAATTTCAAGCCTCAAGTTGTACTAATGAAAGATTCTATGAGAAAAATATTGAATAATGCAGGAAACATCAAAAAATATGGAAATGATACAGTCACTGTACCAAAAAAAAAAGTAGTGAACACTTTACCATTTCATGAGGTAGCATATGAATAAGAACCAACAGTGCTGAATGAAGAAGTTCATGCAACACTGAAAGCATTCGCCAAAAAAACAAGGCTCCAGGAATTAATGGAATAGCGATTGAAATGTTTCAGCCTCTTAATGAAGCACTGGAAGCACTGATGAGTCTATGCCAGGAAATGTAGACGACAGCTACTTGACCAGCTGACTGGAAGAGATCCACATCTGTGCTCATTCCAAAGAAAGGTCACCCAACAGAATGTTCAAGCTACAAAACAGTATCCTTGATGTCACATGCCAGGAAAGTTTTGCTAAAGATCATCCAACAAAGGTTGCAGCAGTGCATTGACAGGGAGTTGCCAGAGGTTCGGACCGGATTCAGAAGAACATGTGGAACCAAGGATATCATTGCTGATGTGGGGTGGTTCTTAGCTCAACACAGAGATTACTAAAAATATGTTTATTTGTGTTTTACAGACTTTGCAAAGGCATTTGACTTTGTGGGTCATAACAAACTATGGGCGGCCTGGAGAAAATGGGAATTTTGGAATATTCATTGTGCTCACGTGGAACCTGTAAATGACAGACCAAGAGGCAGTTGTGCAAATAGAACAAGGGAATGCTCCATGGTATAAAATCAGGAAAAGTGTGCCTCGGGGTTGCATCGTCTCACCATGCTTGGTCAATCTGTTTGCTGAGCCAATAGAGAAGCTGGGTCATATGTAGAAGATTGCAGCACCAGGACTTTAGGAAGGCTTATTAACAAACTGTAATATGCAGGTGACACACCTTGCTCAGAGTGAGGAGGACTTGAAGCACTTGCTGATGAAGATCAAGGATTGCAACCTTCAGTACAATTACAACTCAATGTAAAGAAAACCAACAACCTCACAACTGTAAGTTGAAAGTACCGTGGACTGCCAATTTTTGTCTGGGAAGAAGTTTGACATGTATTCTCTCTCTCTCTTTCTTATCCCCCCAAGGGTATTGTGACTTCATCTTACATACGTAGGGCATGTTGACAGGAGAGACAAGACATTGTGTTAGTTCAGGTTGACTAGAGAAACAAATCCAGAGACACTCATATATATGTGTGTAATAGAGAACTTTATATCAAAGAGTAATTGTTTCTTTTTTATTATTAAAAGATAATTTAATTGGGAGCTCTTACAACTCTTATTACAATCCATAAATCAATTGTATAAGGCATATTTGTATATATGTTGCCATCATTCTTTCTAGACATTTACTTCCTATTGAGCCCTTGGGATCAGCTCCTTTTTTTCCCCTCCCAACCCCACCCTGGTTGCTACTTGATAAGCTATAAATTATTATTATTTTTATATCTCACACTGACTGCTGTCTCCCTTCCCCAATAGTTTATGTTGTTCTTCCCCGTGTGTGTGTGTGTGTGTGTGTGTGTGTGTATGTGCCAATCATTGCCATTGGTTTCCCCTTCTGCCGCACCTCTCCCCGCCTGCTTCTTACCCTTCTGGTATCACTTTTCCCATTCCTGTCCCTGGATTACATGTGTCATGAGCTTTATGTCTTATCTATACCTGTGTAAATGCTCCAGTCCAGTCCAGAGTGACAAGCAGCACTAAGGCCATGACAGTGGGGGATGAGGAAACCTCAAGGATGCAGAAGAGTATTGTGTGATCCATTGGTGAGACAAGAAGGGGGAGACACTGAGTTGATAGCATGGGAGGAGCAGAGCACTAACCCACTCAGGGGAGAGTATTGGTTATGTCTCCACAGAATTGGGAGTGTGCGTGCGGACCCCACCAGGGCACACCATGAGGGCAGAGTAATTGTATCTTAAGAAAGCTTCCCAGCCAAATCCAGTTCAAGTCCATAAGTCTGATATTAGCCCAGATGTCTGATATCAGTCTATAAATTCTTCTTCAGACTCACGCAGCCATGCAATGATGCAGAATCCAGGAACATCACAGGCCAGCGGAAGTCTTATGGATCTAGTGGTGGCGGAAGCATTTCAGTGCTGCTGTCAGTGTCCATATGACTCCTACCCCACTCCTAGTACCATAATGTGTTAGTCCAGGAAGACTAGAGAAACAAATCCAGGGAGACTCAGGGGTGGGTAAGAGGGAGAAAGAAATAGAGGAAGCCATTGTTTAGGGGACATGAGAATTCTGTTCCAAACCAAACTTACTGCCATCGAGTCTATTCCAACTCATGGTAACCTGATAGGACAAAGTAGAACTGCCCTTGTGGGTTTCTGAGACTAAACTCTTTAAAGGAAGAGAAATTTCCATCTTTCTTCTCAGGACTGGCTGCTGGTTCAAACTGCTTAGCACCCCAACTAATAGCCAGGATGCCTCCAGGGCTCCTCTTAGGGGTGGTGAAAGTTTTGGAAATGGAGAATGACACAACAGTTAGATAACATAAAGAACACACTTAGTGTCACTGATTTATATGTTGTGTGTTTATCTATATTTAAAATGGCAAATATTTGTGAAATATATAGCTATAATTTTTTGTAAAGATACAAAAAGAAAGGAATTGGGTTAAGGTTCTTAAATTAACCACTGAATTTTAAAGTATTTTTTTTTAATTCTGAACTCATTGCTTCTATTGATAGAGAAATATGTTCATATCTTCAAAAATAAGGAACAGAGCTGGCTTTTTTAGATGTCCTTCACAATGAATAACTTTTACGCTATAAGAGTCTCAATGTCCTAAAGTTAGGTAACAGAGCTGTCAAGATGGTTTAAGAGCTTAAAGGGGACTTCAAAATCTATACATACATTTCCTTAGACTTTCTTTGACATATTTTCCCTAAAAGAAGGAAAATATAGAGAAATAAAATGAATAGAAAGTCTCTAGAACACAAATAGCTCTTCTCGCTTTCGAAAAAATAATAATAATAATAAGTCCTGTATTTTGTTAACAAGCAAGCTAAACAAAAGGTGTTTATAATGCTATTATCTACTAACAGTGGCTGAAAAGCTAGCACAAAGAAGTCGCTGGCTTCTGTTTCAATATCCCATAGAACCCTGTTCGCTCTCACTCATCTCGTTCCTGCTGCTCGGCTTTCCTGCGGGACTCAGGATGAAAGGGAGAGATGGCATTGACTTCATGATGGATTTAAGGCATGGACACTCAATCTTCAGTTCGGTGTCATTTCAATCCTTTACTTTTTTCCTACTGAAAAAAAATGAGATATCAAATAATTATAAATTTCAACAAAATCATCATTGCTACCACGAGCCTTATGCTTCAACACCCTCAAATTAATTTTATCTATAATTTCTCATCTCATTATCAGTGCAATTCCCTGCAGCCTGCCTAGCAGTTAGCACCAACTTCACTTCAAGACGAAGCAAGTACACCCTTGGAGAAAGTTTAACTTGTTCAGATATTTAGTGGCACACACATGCAGTAGCATGCAGAACAAACAACCCCTCACCTCCTGGAGATGCCATTTGTAAATTACATGGTGACCTTGGCTGGATTAAATCTTATTTTCTGTTCTGAGTTACATGATTCACTTTTGCTTCATATTGGGAAAAATAAGTCAATGACATAATTAGAATCTTAATAGCAATGTCTGTGGTAACATGGTTTTACTCAATTCAGGAGTCAATTTATCTTTTATTCAGTGTAACGCAAACAATCAAAAGAATTTGATAGGAAAATTTGATAAACATTGTATAATTATTAAATGTTCATAGAATGACATTGTCAGCACTCGTCTCAGGAATTGAGTGTTTCCTGTCTGCTTCACCCAGAACTAGTGTAACAAGTGATACATTTCCTTTTAACAAAGTAAAATAACAAATATTGTATTCCATTTCCATAACCAAATATTCTACTCTTAAAGGCCAAAGGGTGGAACACTTGTTTTGGATAGTGAGAAGCTATAAAATTATTTTCTTTTCATTTCAAACCAACAACTAGGAAAATTAAATTATCCTTTCTTTTAAAACACCCTGCAAGATGAAACTGCCAAACTATCCTGAAAACGCTGCTCCTTGACATTCTCTTTGTAAATCCCCCTTAAGCACCTCCTCCACTGACAATGTAGATAAAATAAAAACGCTCTCATCACTCTTTTCTACATCAGTCTACATGTGGACGAGCTTATGCACATCCACATTTATATTTCAGAAATGAAGGGCTACACTTTGAAAAGTTATCTCAGTGTTATTTGAACACATGTCTAAAGACCTTTTGATTTTAAGATGACTTGGAGTTGGGTGATGAAGGTCCCAATGAAAAAAATTTTCTCCCAAATGTCACAAGGGTTTTGGTCACAGAATGTTTCCCTCCTGTCCTTGTCACAACCCACCCTCGCTAGCTAGCAGGGAATGAAATCAGCAGGGCCCTTTGCAGTTAACCTTCAAAAAAAAAAATCTACCTTTTCACTAATGAGAGGAGACAGCCACAGCTTCTGATCAAACTCAGCTATGAAACTCTTGATGCTTCCCAGTACATTTTCCAATAGAATCAGACAAAGTGGAGAACTATGTACATTCAAAGAAGAATAATACAATAGAAATACCATAGCCAGGTGGAAAGCCAAATAGAGAGACCCTTTGAAATTTATTTAAGTCAATATACGGTCATTAGAACTCAAATGTAAAGAGAATGAATATTTTTAAATGTGCTAAACATAATTTAATTTTCCAAACAATTGTCTTGAAAATGAGATGAAAATCATTTTCTAACCTGGAGGTTCATAACGAATAAGATAAAAGCTTTCCCTTACTGAAATAGAAAATGGAATGATCTGAGGCCCCACCTACTGCACAGAATTACTTCTACTCTGACAAGAGCCTGGATAAGCCCCTCTGTCAATGATGATACAGCGCTGGGAGGAGGGCTCTCTGCTGTCCTGTGCTTCCAGGTGGGAAGCTACCTGTAGGAAGAACACAGATATATTTAGATGAAATGTAACAGAGTTGAGCGATAGTGAATTACTAAAGCCCCTCTAGCCATAATTCCTTAAATGATCTCTTATAATTCTGGAATACTATATGCCTGTAGCTATAGTACCATTTTAGAAGGCTTTCTCTACTCAGGAACGGGAATAGGATGGGATGAAGACTCGACCTTAGTGGATGCTGTGAATCAGGCCACATGCTCTGGTTCCTTGATGACATCCTTAAGATTCTGCCTTAGAACCAGATGTGAACCAGGCCACACTTTGGGTTTCCCTTGGGTAGAGAATGATGCCACTTTACAATTCCATGCATTCATCACTTCACCTGGAAAGCCAGGCATCTGAGTTTTTCCTGGCTGAGTTTTGGTAGAAGCAAGAAGACTCATTGTGCCTTTTGGACATTGTTGACTTCCAGCTCCTGATCCTGCATTTGACTGGCCTGTATCTCTGGATTCTGCATGGGGCTCATCTCTGCCTGACCCTGGCATTTTGGACTGCACAGCACCCGCCCCCCAGCATGTGAGACAGCTCCTCAAAGTTCTGTGAGTGTCTGTGGGACATTGCAGTGAATCGCAGGTAATATACTCAAGGGGGGGAATAGGGAGGAATGGTGCAAAGTGTCTTGGAAGAGTTGATCATTTGGAACATCCTCAGAACTCATCTGGGATTAATTCTTTAAAAAGACATCATCACCACAATAGACTCATGCACTGATGTGTCACAATTCTGGGTACGTGTGCCGTGGAGTTGTTCAGAGGGGGAAAAAGATTATAAAGAATATTCTTTTACATTCCTCTAGCCAATATAATTCCATGATGAAATTTCTATCCCATGCTTCTACTGAAATACAAGCCAGCATAAAAAGTTCTTGGGAAAATTCTATAAGCCATTTCATTTTTCTACAAATTTTTCAAGAACCCTAGTAGTCCTAAGCTCTCCTTGTTGGGGGGGGGGGGTGTACCCAAGTGAACAAAAAGCACGTGTTGAGTCCATTTTAACTCATGCATTTGCAAGTAAACCTTCAGAGGAGACCTGGTAGCATCCTGGTTATATATTGGGTTGCTAACCACAAGCTCAGCAATTTGAAACCATCTATGCAAGGAAGATGTGAGATTTCTACTCTTCCAAGTGACAGACTTGGAAATCCACAGGGGCAGGGCTGCTGTGAATTGGAATAGACTTGACGGCAGTGGTTTCTTAGATATAGGAGCCCTAGTAGGTATGAGGACTAAGTGTTGAACTACTAACTACAGGTCTCTGGTTCAAATCCATCCGCGCTGTGTAAGTAAATATGTATGACCTTAGAAACTATCTAGGGTGATTTTGATTCATAATTGACTAGATGACAGTGTGTACACCTTTAATCTTTATAGTAAATTTAAAGTTACTTAAAAAAACTCTAATCTTTTTCCTGGGGTATAATGGGTGAAAACAAACCTCCAGCCTTAATTTAGTAATCAAGTACAAACCATTAGTGCTACATAGGGACCTTACAGCTAAGCCAAATGGCTTAAACATTCCAATCCTCATGGCCAAACAGGTTAAAGTGACTTTGGCGCAGTGGCTTTGGTCACACTCGTCATACTTATTCAGTCATTCAGACTCATCTAGAGGACTAGAGGACTCGCTAGCTGCCTCATGGGACTCTGATCCTATGGGCATATGAGTGCTGTCCCTCTCAGATGAAGCAGAAACAAAAACTAAATACCGCACGGGATTTGGGGCAGGATCGTTTCACTATGATGTCGAGCTAGGTCTTTCAACACCATCAGAGATTAGTCCAAATCTGACGGCAGTTTAAATTGTATTCTGCAAACAGGAACGAATGAAAAGGTGATATAAAGTGGTTTTTGAAGGAGAATTTCAGATGGCAGTGGCTTACTCCACAGAAACTTGTTTAGAATCAAGGCAAATCATAGCAAGAAGCTGTATGGTTTGATGTGTAGGGACTGGATAATGAGCTAAATAAAGCAAGGCGAAAGGAGATTTTCATGTATAGACAATTAAGTAGGATAAGATTTTTTTCAAATATGGGAACTGGGATCATTTGATTCTTTGTACAATTATATCAAAGAACACAGACATGAGTTCCAGGCAAAGATAAGTTGCAATCCTAAATCTCAATGATGAGAGGAACAGCCAGAGAGAACTACATATCCAGTGTGTGTATTTCCTAAAATCTCTTACTGGGGAAATGATGATCCAAATTAGTCATGAGCGATCCCACATGTAACTGCTAAAGAAACAAGGTTTCCAGCTTCTTCCTGGGTTTCCTGTTCAATAAAACTGAGAAGGCAATGATGTACAATTCCTGAATATTTCGTCAAAGGACTACCAACCTTTGTACCGAAGCCACTGGCTGGTGCTTAATATGCAAGCCATCTTTGAAGATTAATTTTACATAGCTTGGAAAAAGGAAAAATATTTCAGTTTCTGGAAACACAATTGGAAAAATGCCATGTTTAAAGAATGAGTCCTTCGGCAACAGAAGCCTCACTCACAAACAAAAGGACGCAATTCCGTGATCAAGGTTGCCAGCGTGACGCGGCTGTCATTTCACCTTTAGCCCAGCATGCTCTATCTCTATGACAGTGCCGGACCTTATATTTCTATTAGGTTGTAGAGCAGCTGATCATCGGTATGTTCCTTCACTAACAATTTCCCTACAAGACTGAAGGAACTAAGCTTACAGGGCTGTTACAAAGGAAAACAGTTTTATAAAGATTTTCTGAGTAAAATATATTGAAACTGATCTCAAAATGGGTGCAACATTTCCACCTATTTTATGTTATCAGGTTTTCCTGTTTTCAGTCACACATGCACATACACACGCAAGACACTCACCCCACCCCACCCCCGCCCATGAATAGTTGTTTTTTTCTCTTGCCAGATCTCAATTCTTTCTCCACCGCACCCCTGAAGCCAGTGTGCCTGGACCAGGAGACCATCAAGGTCCCTTCTGACTGAGATTCTTTCATCCGTGGGTGTTAGTGTCCTTGATGTGATTGTTTAAAATGAACGGTCACAGCTCTCATGTTCCTCCACGGTCTCCTATTCAAAGCCCAGAATCAGAAGTCAACTCATTAGGCATAAAGAAACCATGCGGCCATTTTTTTTCCTCTTCAAATGATCATTCCCTTGGGATGTTTTTCCAGGGAGGAATTATGGTGGGGCGGGAGGAGGGGCTCATTTGCACTCTAGGAAGAAATAATAATGGTCCATAAAAGCTCTAGCCCAAGGGGTGTCGGGCTTAGAATAAATCAGTGTAGGAATGACAGTGAAATCAGGAGTGGGCCTGATAGGCAATGGGCCTAATGAGATGTGCAATGATTTCTCCCCTGCCTTTCCACTTATTTGTTGTTTACTTTTAGAGAGTATTGATTTGTATGTGAACTTTAACAAATATCACTTTAAGGGACATGCTTATGTCTTATCTCTTGATTTGTAGAGCTCACAGATGTCGTTGAAGTGTCTGACAATTTTACTCAATTACTAAGCTAAGGATTGGCAATTCTCACCTACTCAGAGACACCAAAGGAGGTGAGGCTCAGAGTAAGGTCTAAGGGAGGCCCAAAAACTTTGGGCCACCCAGGGACCTTCAGAGCCAAGAAAACCCTAGGGAGGAGTTCTATTTTGTAGAATACGGGGTCACCATAGGTCAGTATTTGACTCAATGAGTTTCGTTCGTTTCTTTCAATGTTGCTGAGGAGGACCAAGAAGAGAAAAATTACATCTGAAATATGTAAAGAAGGCCTATGTAAATGTTCCAAATGATATGCAAGTCTGCCTCTACCTAAGAGGGGATACCCAGGGGGGAAAATGGATTTCTTTTCAAAGCTATGTATTTAAATTTTTTTACAAAACAACCTTATCACCTTCAAAGTATTCTCCATTACACTTAATACATTTGTCAAATCTGCAATTCCGTTCTTGGAAACATTTTTTCAAACTCATCTATTTCATTTTTTTCTTCACCTCTTCCACTTTGTCAAATTGCTGTTCTTTCATGTCCCTCTGCATTCACAGAGAAAAAAAGTCACATGGAGCAAGGTCAGGTGAGTAAGGTGTGTAGGGCAAGAGAGGCATGCTGTTTTTTTTGTTAAGAAACTGGCACATTAGATGGCTGCATGAGCAGGTACATTGTCATGGTGGCAAAACCAGTCCCCTGCCTGCCATAAATCAGGCTTTTTGTCACACACTGTTATACTGTCTTTTCAGAATCTCTAACTATAAAGCTTAATTAAGAGTCTCACCTGGTAGAAAGAACCCCAAATTCACTAGGAGTCAACATTGTCATCCGTTTGGCTAGTTGATGGACGTCCAGAATGAGGTTTGTCATCCATCAACATTTCACCTTTCTTGAAAGGAGAAAATCACTCATACACTTGAGTTTTGCCCATAGAGCATTCTTGTAAGCTGTGTTCAACATCACAACCATTTCTGCAGCATTTTTCCCAAGCAGGAAACAAAATCCACAGCCACTTGCTGTTCTCTTAAATGGGCTATCACAAAAAGCGAGGTTTGAGCTAAACTTCATTTATGAAAAAATTCACTATGACCAGAGAGAACCTTGCCAGGTGGTGCCACTGGGTGTACTAATGCAGAGTGATTGGTTCGATGCTCTCGTAAGTGGGAAAAATACATACTACGAAAGTTCCGCTCTGCCCAGCACAATTCTGGTTTATTTGGGGTTTTTTTTTTCGGGGGGAGGAGGTATCCCATCATATAAACACTACTTCAAACTTCCAAACTGCCCTATGATTGCTAGGAATGAGACACAGATATCCATTGGCATTAACCATTCCATTGATGCTGTTTATCTGTGATTTAAATCAACCAGGTCAGAAGAGGCACATAAGTTATTACTTTTAGAAAGCAAACAGAAAACAACAAATATATTCCCAAAGGGTAAACCATTCCACAAATTACCCATATCTATTCTATGTCATTGACAATGCACAACGATTGAGGTCAGATGTTGATCACACTGCCTCGGTTTTGTGTTATCTTGCTGGGGCTCACTCAGCCTTGCCTCACCAGTGAGCATGCCTCTCTACAGGATTCTATAGCTTCTGCCACTGGTCCTTTGTAAGACTCTGCCTCCACACTGGACCCTGCCAACCATGCTGCCTGGGCGACCACTGGCAGTACAAGGTAGAATTCAACCCCTGCACAGGGCACACTTAGGGCTCTGCCCTACACAGGCACATACTATAGCTCCGTTAGTTTCCCTGACAAGCCTGCTGCCCGAAGGCACTCAGCTCGCACTTCATGGGCCAGGAAGTCCACCACCATCTCATGCCATCTTGTACTATCTTCAATGTTACAACTCTTTCTTATAGGTTTAACAGGTTCTCAGCACAAGGACCTAGGATCCTGTCTCAAATGATTTGCTCTTCTCCAGGTGGATTTTAATTTTAGTGAAGTCCCTCTAAACCTCTGCGGGATAGACCCTTATATAAATTTATTCCTTATCAGTTTCAAGACATGACACACCCAGCAGGGCCATGAACTGACCAATCCTCTCAGTGGAGTTCAAGTAACTCAATTTGAAGAGTAAACTGACTAATCTCTTCCAAGATTATGGTCTACTCAATTGTTATATGAGAGGCAGAAGACTATGGCTAAAAGAGTCATATCAAGGTGATTCATTATACCAAAAATGTATAAATATTGTAGGCTGAATGTATGAGTATGCCATGTCTGAAATATAGAGTCTTGTTAAGAGGATTGTTTAAGAACATCCATGTTACCCACAATATTGAGTCTATGCCATAAAGTGATTGAACCTAGTTAATAACCACATCAAGAGGAACAAAGAAAGAGAAAAATTGTTTATTCTTTTAGGACACCAGGAACTGAACACAAAATAACGCTCACTGTTTAATGGGTTTTCCCAATTTCCAAGTGATAGTTAACTTCTCTTAACAATCATATGTCACGTTCAGGTGGGCTACAATTCTTAAAGACATAAAATACAGTAGGCAACAGAGAACATACTAAGTACATACAAGAAGTCTATAATTCATTATCTAAATATCTTCCTTTACTGAGCGCTCCCTATCGATCTTATACAATAACCAGGAAACGTGGAGGGTTCATGTAACTAGTACTCCAATCTGTTTGAACCCTTGGAAATAGTCAAACAAAAGTTGAAAAGTCATGTAGTCAATGTAAATGTATCACAGGAATTGACTACACTTAAACAAGCCCGATTCAAATAGAAATAGCTACAGTCTTGCTCACAGCTTACACAGAGAAAATTTTATTAAATCTCTTTATCTGCATAAAATGTTTCCTGAGCTGGATTCTGACTAGTAGAAGAGATCCATTTCATATTTCAAGCAGTTGATGATATAATCTCATTTCAAGGGCTCATATGAAAGGGGGATAAGATTTTTTAATCTTCAAGGTGAGGCACTTTGAGGTCATGTCTATACCAAAAAATTCATAAATTGTGTAACTTTGAAAAAAAATCAAATTAACTTGGAATTAAATATCGCTGGTTTAATCACCCGAGTATTGAAAGCTGGTTGTTAAGTTAAAATAAACGTTATCTTCTATAAAACAATAATTTATATTGCTGTGTTATACATAAAAGAGATTAGGAGAATTCAGGACTTGATATTTAGAGGTGAATGTTAATATATGTTGATTATGTCAAAGACACTACTTTGAAATATACAGGCATGAGCTGCAAATAAAATAATTTACTCTACCTCCAATCTTGTCAATTATTAAGAAGTTTTTATTTTTAGTTGCTTCCAATAAAATCAGTCAAAACCACTAATAATAGTATAATTGTAGCAAGTATTTCAATATGAATGAGGATTATTAAAGACAATTTTTATCTCATGCCTTCTCCACAAAGCCAGTTGATTAATAGCTAAATAGGGAAGTTACCCACAGCGTGGCTGCCAGGAAGAATTATCTAAACTAATTAGCAGAAGACCTTGGAGGAAAGCGGTCTCATTTACAATCTAGATAAAAAGAAGAGGTGGGGAAATGAATACTACAAAGGAAAAGATAAACTGATTCTTATATGCACAGAATGTAAGTTCTTATGATGAAATATAATAAGATAAAATAAAAGAGTAAAATATTATCCGAAAAAGAAGCACATAAAATTGAAAAACAAAATGCAAGCACATAAAAGGAAAAATGAAAATAAATGGAAAACATATGAATAGAAATAAAAGATTGATAGCATGTTCTAATTAACGGTTCATAAAATTAAAATAAGCTAATGGTTTATGCTGATAATCTGTATATGTAAATTTGAAATTATTTTGGAAATCACTTTTACTATATTTCAAAATTATACAAGTGCTTGCATTCATTGACACAATAATAACTCCAGGGAATATTCCTTAAGATTATCTAGAAGAAAGAATATGCATAATTATTGCAGAATTACTTATTCTAGCAAAAACCCTAGATATTGAGTAACAACATGGTTAATTAAATGTTGTCCTAGCAACTTGATAAAATTATATCAGGCAATAACTAAAATGATATTTATGAGAATTTTGTAGCAATGTGTGAAATATATCAAGTGGCAATAACAAAATGTACCTTTATGAAAAATCAAAAAATGACATATTGCATTAAGAAAACTGCTGCAGATCTTGTAAAACTATTAAAAAGCAAAGATTTAACTGAGCCTCACCAAATTAAACCATGGACCTGTGATCTCCTTATATGCAGGCAGAAGTTGGACAATGGAAAAAGAACAAAGAGGAATTGCCACATTCAAATGATTGTATTGACAATGGATATCGATGATGCCATGCGACTCTCAAATAGTACTAAATAAATCCTACTTGAAGTACACTCAGGATGCTCCTTTAAAGGTTTGCTGTTGTTGTTAGGTACCACGGAGTCAGTTCCAATCCTTGGGGACCCTATGCTAACCAAACAAAGCACCGCCCAGTCCTGAGCCATCCTCACAGTCCTCCTGCGCTTGACTCCATTGTTGCAGCTCCTCTGCTTTACAAAGCCTGTCTTTCTTCAGGAACTGGCCTCTCCTGACAACAAGTCCAAAGTATGTAAGACAGACTCTTGCCATCTTTGCCTCTAAGGAGGACTTTGGCCCTACTTCTTCCAACACAGATTGGTTTGCCCTTTTAGCAGTCCATGGTACTTTCAAAAAAATTTTCCAGCAAGCTCCACAATTCAATTGCATAGATTCCCATTCGACCTTTCATTTGATATCCAATGAGACGATGGAAAGTGCCATGGCTTGCTTGGGTCAAGAGCGCCTTAGTCCTCACAGTAACATCCTTACTCTTCAACACTCTAAGGAGGTCTTGTGCAATGTATTTGCCCAATGCAAAGCCTCCTTTAATCTACTGCCTGCTGCTCCCGTGAGTTCTGATTGTGGATCAGAGCAAGATAAAATCCTTGACAACATCATTTTTTCTCCATTTATTATGATGTTACCTGTTGGTCTAGTTGTGAGGATTTGGGACTTCTTTGTATTGAGTTTTAATACAAACTGAAGCTATAATCCTTGATCATGTGGTAGTTACATAATCTGCTGTCAGTTAGTACTTGAGAGGATTAGAGTAAAGGGGACTGTCAATCAGAATAGAGCCAATGAGGCTTCTGTGTGGCCATCACCTTTTCCTGAGGATTCCAGAAACTCCAGTATTTCCTCCTTGGAGACAGAGACACTCTCTCTGTTCACTCTCTGAGAGACTCTACTGACAAGACACATGAAGCTATGCTGATGGGAGCGAGAACCCTGGACCTGGAGAAACCATGTGGAGACACCTGCCAGGGCTGAGATGCTTACAACACCAGTGGATCCACAAGACTTCCCACCCACTGGCCTGTGGGATCTTCCTGCATTTTGACGTCATTGCGTGTGTTTCATGACTCTGAAGAGGATTTTATAGATTGGTATTGAACTTATGGACTAATATCACACGGATGGACTTGAACTCTACTGAGCTGTGACTTTTTCTCAATATGCAATTTTTCATGCATATAAAGCTTTTTCTTATACACATATGAGTGTCCATGAATTTGTTTCTCTAGTCTACCCAGACTAACACAATCATCATCAGCAAGGGCTTCAAGTCCAACTCAATTTCAGCAAGCAAGGTTGTGTCATCTGATTATCGCAGGTTGTTAATAATCCTTCCTCCAATCCTGATGCCACCTTCTTCTTCATATAATTCGGCTTCTCTGATGATTTGCTCAGCATACAAATTGAAGACGTGTGGTGAGTGCATAGAATCCTCGTGCAAACTTCCCCTGGTTTAAAATCATGCAGTATCACCGAGTTCCATTCACACAACTGCCTGTTGCTCCATGGACAAGTTCCCCATGAGCACAAGAGTGTTCTGGAATTCCCATTCCCCCCAAGATGTTTCATAGTTTACTATGATCCACACAGTAAAACGCTTCTGCATAGTCATTAAAAGACAAACATTTTTCTGGCCTGCTGTGCTTTTAGCCAGGTTTCATCTAACATCAGCAATTATATATATATATATATCCCTTGTTTTACAGTACCTTCAGAATCCAGGCTGAATCTCTGGCATCTTCCTACTAATGTACTACTGCCATCATCACTTGTCTGTCAGTTTGTCACACTGTGGTAGCAGTCATGTTGCTGGAAACTATGTCACTGGTATTGCAAATGCCATCAGGGTCATCCAAGGTGAACAAGTTTAAGGGGCTTCCAGACTAAGAACAAGCAATGAAGAGTGACTACTGGGCTCCCAACTTTGGAGGAACACGCCACTAAAAACCTTATTCACGACGCTGTCTTAATAAGGAAGGTATAATTTCATCTTGCTTTCTTTTTTTAAAACATTTTATTAGGGGTTCATACAACTCTTATCACATTCCATACATATACATACATCAATTGTATAAAGCACATCCGTACATTCTTTGCCCCAATCACTCTCAAAGCATTTGCTCTCCACTTAAGCCCTCCGCATCAGGTCCTCTTTTTTTCCCCTCCCTCCCCACTCCCTCCTCCCTCATGAGCCCTTGATAATCCACAGATTGTTATTATGTCATATCTTGCCCTATCCGGAGTCTCCCTTCCCCCCTTTCTCTGCCATCCATCTCCCTGGGAGGAGGTCACATGTGGGTCCTTGTAATCAGTTCCCCCTTTCCAACACACTCAACCTCCACTCTCCCAGTATCGCCCCTGACACCCCTGGTCCTGAAGGTATCGTCCACCCTGGGTTCCCTGTGCCTCCAGCTCCCATATGCACCAGTGTACAACCTCTGCCCTATCAAGTCCTGCAAGGTAGAATTCGGATCATGGTAGTTGGGGGGAGGAAGCATCCAGGATCTGGGGGAAAGCTGTGTTCTTCATTGGTACTAGATCGCATCCTGACTGACCCATCTCCTCTCCTAAACCCCTCTATGAGGGGATCTCCAGTGGTCGACATTTGTCTTCGGGTGTCCACACTGCACTTCCCCCTTCATTCAATATGGTATATATATATATATATATATATATATATATATATATATATATATTTTGCATGATGCCTTATACCTGGTCCCTTTGGCACCTCGTGATTGCACCGGCTGGTGTGCTTCTTCCATGTGGGCTTTATTGCTTCTGAGCTAGATGGCCGCTTGTTCACCTTCAAGCCTTTAAGACCCCAGACACTATCTCTTTTGATAGCCGGGCACCATCAGCTTTCTTCGCCACATTTGCTTATGCACCTGTTTGTCTTTGACGATCCTATCATGGAGGTGTGCAGCCAATGATATGATTTTTTGTTCTTTGATGTCTGATAACTGATCCCTTCAGGACCACGCGATCACACAGGTTGGTGTGTTCTTCCATGTGGGCTTTGTTGCTTCTGAACTAGATGGCCGCTTGTTTATCTTCAGGACTTTAAGACCCCAGTCACTATCTCTTTTGATAGCCGGCACCACCTTCCTGCCATGATCTTCTGCATCTATGTTGGGTTCAATAATTCATTGCAGTGACTACAGAACTCACAAACAATATTCACAAATATGGAAGTTTATTAGGAACTTTGATAAGTTACCAGAAATCAGGATCAGTCAAGAATAGGAATATAGTCATTGGTCCTTAACATCTCTCCTCAGCCAGCAGCCAGATCTCTCTCTGTTCCTCAGCCTCTCGGCCACTGGGTCCCTTGCTTATGCTTTGTGGAACCAGGAAGCCAGCTTGTGGCTCTGTCTCCCAGTCCCATAATCTCAGTGCTATTACTCTGGCTCTGTCCCATAGTCTCCATGCCACAATCTCTAGTGCCTTTGGTCTGGAACTTGCCACTTCAGATGGATCTGAAATGTCTTCTTCCAAGGGTCCTGGGCTTTCTTTTTCTGCAGCTGCTTCAAAGATGGTCCATCCTTACAGCCAGGGATGGGAGGTACAGATGGTTGTGGCAATGAACCTGACTACTCTCTATTTGTGTTACACTCCCTGTTTACATAGCCCTAGGCAAGTAGGACACTTTCTGGTGTGCACGGGGTCGCTAGGGTCAGACCCAACTTGATGGCACCTGACCACAGCCTCCCAATCATTTGGTGAGCGTTACAAAGACTTATGCAGAAGAGCCATTAAGAAAGGTCACTCCGCCACAGTTACTTATTGTCATCTCATTGGTTCTGAACTCATAGGGACCCAACACGCAAGGGGGCAATATGCTGACTGGTCCCGTGCCATACCCATGATTGGGTATAGATTAGATTATTGTGACCCATCAGACTTTAATGATTCATGTTTTTGGAATGAGGTCATCAGGTTTTCCTTTCTGGCTTTATTCATCTAAAAGTTCTGCTAAAATCTGTTTAAGAACATAGCAACACTCATAAAGCCTCCGTTAACAGTGGTCAACGGGCATGATATTCATTAGCCAGGAATCAAACCTCCCACATTTAAGGTGAGAATTCTACCTCTGAACCAACCCTGTCATCAGGAGCCCACTTCTGGTTGCATGGCTATAAGCCATTTCGTCATTTTAAAATCCTAGAGTGCACCAGTGCCCCAAGGTGCCCGAGGCAGCCTTTCTCCCTACTAGGACCTTAAATTAGTTGACAGGTTTCTGTCTGTTTGTTTTCCTTTAAGGCCAAGGGTTGTGACCATGAGGTTGAGTTCATCAAAGGCAATGTGGTTGTCGATGATGGGAAGTTGAGCTGCCTTCAATGTTGTCCTTTCTTTCCTGAGCTCAAAGACTGGAGCGATTCTGCAGCTCTGTGTGGTATCAAACGATCATGATGAAGCGTCTGTCAGTCAGCTCGCAGTAGGCTGAGAAAGCAGCTGGGATGCCCTTGTTCTTTTTCTCTCCCTCCTCCTGAGAGAAGCTGTGCTCTCCACAACCGCTAATTGACTATTAAGCCGTAATACTCAAACATAATGAGGTTGGTATTATTGATAATATATGGGTAGTCTTCTGCCCCTGTTTAAAAGAAAACTATGATGATTTGGAACTACTGCAATTAGGCATCGTTTCACTTAACTTTCACCTGAGAATCACAACGATCATACATATTACTAGTTAACAATTAATGTTTGACGTATTTCCATTTCTGGAGCCTGTACACCGTGTATAAAAACTATAAATGGACTTGCAAGATATGAAAGGCTACAATGTAAAAACCAAATAAAATACATTGAAAGCCCTTCAATGGGGCTGTAAATATGTCCATTAAGAAGAAAGGCTTCATTTAATACAGAAAGTCATCTGTGAGAGATAGTCTACATAAAAGTATATTCCCCGGGCAGTCTGTTTAATCAGATTTAAATATTGTATACTCACTTCTATTGTGTGTCCATAGCATCTGCTACTCAGACAAGTTCGGGGTGACATCTACTGTTCAAAAGGGGAAAATGCTGTGGGATTATTATTTTCCACAACTATCATTGAACTACGTCTGGAGAGTGTGGCAATGATTCTCTTAGAAGGATTAAAGCCAGGACCCTCCCAAAGAGTTAGAGCTTATGCCCCAAATGCACCAGCTTTTCCAAGATGCTGCTCTCCCCCATTGCCCACTATGCCTCTCTAGTGTACTGCTAGACAGGGTTCTCCAGAGAAACAAAACCAGAATGCTAATAATTATACATATACATAGGTATACTTATATTTATACAGATACATAACATAAAAAATAAACAGTTAATTAAATTAAATAAACAGTTAATTAAATTAAACAGTACAAATGGCTCAGTGCAACTCACTCCCATGACACAGCTGTGAGACACTGGCAGTCCTTCAAGACTTGAGGGCTGCCGGGTAGTCCTCTGTAGAGCAATTCAGGCTCTCTGGGCACAGGCAGAAAACAGCAAGGCAGGTCACCAACAGTCAGCCAGATGACAGGGTCTGACAGTCCCCACCTCAAGAGATGTAAATTCCAATTGTGTGGCAAAGCAGGTCTTGAAGGAAACTCAAATTACAGGGACACAGTAAGATTCCAGGAATGGGCTCCTAAAGACACAACTAGGTGGCAACAACTTGCGGGGCTGGGGCACTGTTCTCCAGGAAGAGAACGCTCTAAACCAGCAGCCAATAGTTGGTGCTGTGTCTCCAATAGCCAGAATTCATGGGTCCAGGAGCCAAGGGGTGGAAGCTGGAGTGGCACCATGCCTGTGGGACACCTAACCCGTGGACTTTGTCACTGTAATATGAGGTTACTTCAAAAGCTGCTTCGCCACACCATTGGAATTTACATCTCTTGAGCTGGGGACTGTCGGACCCTGACACCTGGCTGACTTTTGGTGACCTGCCTGGCTGTTTGCTGCCTGTGCCCGGATAGCCTGAATTGCTCTACAGAGGATTACCTGGTGGCCCTCCAGACTTAAAGGACTGCCAGTGTCTCACAGCTGTGTCACGGGAGTGAGTTGCATTGAGCCACTTGTACTGCTTTATAATTTAATTAACTGTTTATTTCTTATGTTATGTATCTACATGTATAAATATATATAAAATTAGTAGCATTCTGGTTTTGTTTTTCTAGAGAACCCTATCTGACACACATATATTCCCTCATGTCCCTAGATTCTGAGATTTGCAGCAAGTTCCACAAGAAACTCACAGAACTTTAAGAAAATGTCTCCAGTTGTTGTGGGTTGTACTCAGTCCCTAACCCAAGCCAAGCCAACTGCAGGGTACAGAGGCAGAAGCCAAAAGTTCCCCAAAGTTACAGAAGGTCTTCTTGTTTCTATGAAAGCACAGTTAGAAAATAGAGGTATGGCTTTGATGGAGATATGCTTTTCTTTCGTCTTGGCTTCGATGGAGAAGTGGATTTTGTCTTTTAGTGACAATACATCCAGGAAACACAGGATGGTGTCTTAATGCAGACTCACTAGTGAAAAGAGTAAGGTGTTAAAGATGCACCAAAGGAAACAAAGGGAGTGAGTTGTTCACACTCTCTATTAAAGTCATGTTTCAGTGCCACTATAATCCTATCCATTAGATTAGTAGAGAACACTGTCCAAACGGATTTTAGCCACAGGCACAGAGCCTAGAATTACAACACGTCATATAAGGAACCACGGCTTCTGATTAATGAAGGACCAGATCCACGGACTGCAACTCAGAGAGGTATGCAGATGTGATTTCATCTTGCTTTATTTTTGTATTCACAATACTACAACTTCTTTGATATTTCCCTTTGATATAATTGGGTCTCGTTTGAAAATTTAAGGATATTGAAAGAATCTCTGTATTCGTTGTGCCATGCAGCAAAAAGAAAATAAGTGCCTCTGAGTTGATTCTGATTCATGGCAAGCCCATAGGTTACAGACAATGGTGCTCCATTGAAAAACATCACAGCTGGGAACTTTCAGAAGTGGGTTTCCAGGCCTTTCTTCTGAGGATCCACTGATAGGTTTGAGGATCCACTGATAGCACCCTTTTCACTGCCCTCTAAGCGTGTAACCACTTGTGGAACCCAGAGATCCGCTCCCTGTCGCCTTGCAGAGCTCCTGGCTCGCGCTGGCACATCTGCATTTTCTGATCGCTTCAAGGTGTCATTTGCAACCTAAGGACTTTGTTAACATTCTGGTCAACTCTTAGGGAAGCATAAAAGTGGGAACTTCAATGTGTTTTTTATGTTTCGAGGCGGCCGTGCATGAAGACATCATGCTGGTAAAATAGAGGGTCAGAGGGAAAATGAAGATCCTCAAGGGCTTAGATTGGAACAATTTGCTCCGACTTACCAACGATTGTGAAAATGATTCAGAACTGCACCGTGTTGTGGTCTCTTGAATATAAGACCGCTGTGGGGCAGAATGGACATCACTATCAACCTGTCCATTATGATCCTCTTCCTAGTTCTCAGTATCCTTTTTCTTTAATGACCTTAAGATCCAATGACCTTGAAGGGATATTAATTAATTAGGTAATAAATCTGTATTTTATTTTCATTAATATGTGATTGAGTCACCGAATATATAATTTATGAGCTACATAATGGTCATTGGTTAATTAGTCTGTACATACATAATGCCAGTTTTGACTTACTCTATAAATAATAAAATGTGCGCTAGGTTCTTGAGGATTTACAGCCTAGGAAAATGATGCTTCAGCCTCCCGTGTCAAAGCATCACGTGTGCAGCAGCCAAGTGAGTTGCATGACACGCTGTGAGGGCACAAGGCAAGGAAAGGGCACTTCCAGGCGAGAGAGTCAACGGAAAACTGAAGGGGAAGGGCGCCTGTTTGATTGCCTATGGGGAGAATCTGCTCAATCTCCAAATGGAGGTGTGCATAGTCTGGGGAGGAGGAACCCAAAAGCCTGGGCACCAGTGGGCATGAGGCTGGCCATGTGCCTGAATACTGAGCAGCCCGGCATGTCGTCTCCTGGGACACACATTAACCACAAAAGGGTAACTAGGAAACACCAATCCCTAGATCATGGAGCAAAAAGAATTTTCATCTTTGTACCTCAAATCCACTTCCCCCCACCTTCAGTGCAACGTGGTTTCTGGACTCCCTTCCCACTCGCCTCACAGACTGCACCCGCATTGCTGCTGTAAAGCTCTCTACAGTCCTTTGCCCCATCGATTATAGGTGACAGACTCACTTCCCTTGACTAGTCCATTTTCTGTGGGATGGATTTTCCCACCTTTGGTGTTCCCATACTCTGGATTTCCTCCTGGCTGCAGAAAACCTACTTTCTCAAATCTATTTGCAAATAATCACTCATACACCCTTACAGTGGATCAGCTTTCACTACTGCTTCTAACAAATCTGTTGCCCCCTAACTAAGGTGACCAGATTTTAACACTGGTACAGCGGGACACCAGTGACAGGGGGGGTGGGGGTGGGGGGCTCTTGATTAAAAATTTGGTCTATATGGAGCAATAAAAATTTTCATCAAACGCAAAAATAGTATTGTAATATTTTTTAATTTCAACATAAGCACAATTTACAAATACAATATATTAAATTTATGTATAGTATTATTTTATTCTTTGGCATATTTCTCATTTGAGTGAATTTTTTTAGTAGATTGCTGTCGTTGTTTAAAAGGTCATGAAATTTTTCAAGAGAATTTGTTAAGTTATATTTCACACATAAAATGGCTTTCAAAGTCTCAACACTTAATTGTGATTTTTCTGATGTGCACACTTTATTTACCATAGGAAAAAATGCACTCAGTTGCAGCATTAGTTCCTGGTAAGGACAGCACGTATTCCACAATTTTGAGTGCATTGTTGCACGGAACATGGTTTGTTTAAAAATGATGAAATATTTCTAACCATTTGTTCTCTATTGTGATTTCTGCTGATGCCTAAGATCTAACCTTTTATTTATCAATATATATTTTTAATAATGATATCTCATTTAAAAGATTATTTTCAGAAATATTACCATATGGGAAATTTTGAGTAAAATGATCGAATGATTTTTGCACATCATTCCAATTAAGTTCTTGTTTTAATGAAACCAAATGAAAATGTTCAACATCATTGTAATGTGCCGTCCACTCTTCTAAATAATCTATGCAGTTACTATAGAACTTTTTAACGTGATTTATAATATCTGCACGATTTATTGCTGGCTTTTATTATTATGGATGGTTAACGGAAGAAAATTATTTTCTAACCGCTCTTGACACTGAGATGTTAAATTATTAACTTCATTTGCTACTTCGATTACCGAAATTTTGTCACCTTCAATAAGTTTATAGCATTTTGAAAAATGTCTGCTTAATTGTGTACAAACTCTAGTCAAATTTTTGAAGATTCTTTTTTCAAATAACTCTTCCAAAATTCTAGGCCATTTGTCCTGTGATAGAAAGTAGGATTTCTTTTTTTTTTTTTTTTAAGACAGATTTTTCTTCACTTAAACATTTACAGGGTCCCAGAGCTCTGGGAGAACATCACCTGAGAGCAGCAGGGCGTGCTTACCCTAGGAGCTCGGGGAGGACCACCTCTTTCAAACCAGTCTCCCTGCCTGCTTCCCAGGCCCCTCCCTCCCACGCTTGACACAGAGCGGCCGACTCTCATGCCCTGCTCTCCGAAGTAGGCAGTGGATTGCCTGTTGGGTGGAGACTCATCAGAAAGTAGGATTTCAAAGGACCGTATATTTTCAAAATTCTTTCGACAGCTGGCAAAAGAGCTAACCAGCGCATTTTACTGTATCCAAGTATTTTCTGATATTCGACTTCTGCAGTTTCAGAAAATTCTTTAAGCATTTCAATGCGCACAGTGTATATATAGAAATAAGAATATATTTTAATAACAATATTTTCCACATCTACAGGCAACAAATCAGCAGCTGTTTGAATGGCATTATGTATTATATTTGCTGCACAACCAATATCAATAATGTTTTGATTAAGGTTTTTGTTTAATTTATAAAAAATATTATTTGTACCTCTTCTTGTTTTTCCTCCAAAATTTGTGTTCGTGTTGTCTGCACAATATGCAATCATTTTATGTTTTAAATTGTGTTTTTGCAAAATATTAATAATGGAACTAAAAATTATTTCAGAAATTTCGCCGGGCACAGAAACGAAATCTACAATTCTAATTTTATTCGTTTCTGAATCAAAAAATCTAATAATGGTAGGAAATAACTTTATATCCTTATGATTGAATGCGTCAGAATATATGGATATAAAATTAATTTTTTAGATTTTTGTTTAATTCTGAAAGTGCATATGGGGAAAGCACAGTACACACAATTGCCTTGGATTTTGCTCTAGCATGGGCAAATTTTTGGTTGATTAACTTTTTGACAACTTGTGATGTACAGTCCATAGATCTGAAGGAATGATTGTGATTAATAGCATGAAGAGACATGTCCTTCTGCTAATGCTAATTTCTTTTCTTCGTCTCCATAAGTTGTTTTCTGAAAAAATTCCTGTATTTTGGAGGAAGATGCAGCAGTATTTAAATATCTTTTATGTTTCTGTGTCTCCAAGTGCTTTGAAATATCATTCTTCCCGCCATGTGAAATAGAAAATTCACCATTACATTTCTCACATTTTACCATGTAATTTCTTTGGGGTTTTTTTAATAAAAGGAAATTCACTTCTTAGTTCATCATTGAATTTGCATCCTCTTTTCTTACACATTATGTTAAAAATCTAAAAAATAATTTAAAATTATATTATAAATTATGATGTACATATTGCTTAAAAACACAGTAAATAGGTACATAATTACATGGACATATTTTGTTGTTACTTTATAAATTAAATTAATTTGATTGTTATAAAATAACTATATATTTTTAAAATATTCTAATTTTAATCCTATATTTCTTTCTAACTAATAACAATACTAACTTGTATTATTTTTTCTCTGAATTTGCCGTAACATAAGTCATAAGTGTCACTTTCAAGGCCGGCACTAGACTTTTTGCCACCACTATAAAATATAAATAATACGAGTACTTTCTGCTAAATTCAAGAAAATTAATGTATTTATGAAATAAATAAATAAATTACTTACCTAAATGATCTGAATAGCTGATTTGCTAACATCACTTGTTTAACTAGCACACCGTATGATGTGTATCATCTGAGAGACAGTTACAAAATGTTTTCGTCGTTGCCAATGCCAAAAAATGCCATTGTTCATCAAGCCCAAACAATGGTGGTCGAATTCTAACAACTGATCCACAATGCGAACGTTGATAAGCAGTTCTCGATAATCAGTTCTCAACAATTATTTGTTATTATTAAAGTTAACAATAATAATATAAAACTCATATCCTGGTGAAATAGCCACAAGGCAGCCGAAAGCCGTATATTCCCTTCCCGTTCTCCCGCCGTTCCCTAGCTTGTCGTGCATTCTTTCCAAAAATCGGGACTTTTTTTTAAAACGCCATGGGATGCGGGACAAATTGTTAAAACTCGGGACTGTCCCGCCAAAAGCAGGACGTCTGGTCACCTTCCCCATAACTCCCGTACGTCCATTGCTGTCAATCAGTTCCGATGTATAGAGACCCTGTAATCAGAGTAGACTGTCCTGGAAGCCAGCTTGCCTCCCTTCTTTCATCAGAGAGCCCGTGGTTCAAGCCCCAGTCTCTTGCCTAACATCCTAGTGCCTAGCGGACTGCACCACCCAGCCTCATTCTTTCCCTGCTTTTGCTGTCCCCCAGCCCCCCTGCCAATTACCAGTTATACACAGATACTCTTTCCCCTGGGTAACTATTTTGTGTGCTCATTATCAATTTTAAATTTCTTTAAGATGTCTATCCCTCAGTACACATTCTATTATACTCAGCTCTTTTATCAAACAGATCCAGGTGCGTTATCCAGAAGTTATCTGACATAGCTCCTAAAAGTGGGAAAGCAACAAGATAGACAGAGACTGAGATGAATGAGAGAAGGTCAAATCCAGTCTCTCCCCGATCCTTCAGACAATGCTCTGGTTCACTTTTTCTTCACCTATGAAATAATCTTTTGATTTGTGAATCAAATATATAAGCAACCTATTTAACATTCCTAATTTATACGGGCAAAAATATTCAGAGCTAACTAAATTCGTTGATGATTCAAATGCAAATCATAAATATTTTCACCCTACTTTATATTTTGCTTAGAATTTTTTTCATTCTCGGAATAACTAATTATTTTCCCACTGTCTAAGGTTTTAGGATATCAACATTACCCAAGTAACTACCATTTTTAATTGCTGTTCTATTCATTTCACAATTTTTAATTACTTATCATTATTCTTCTCTGAATTTTTGCAAATTCCAAAAAAAACCCTCCCTGCCATCGAGTTGATGCCAACTCATAAAGATCCTACAGGGCAGAGTAGAACTGTCCTTACGAGTTACTGAAACTGTACCTCTTTTTAGGAGTATAAAGTCTTGTCGTCCTCCCATGGACTGGTTGGTGGTTTGAAATGCTCAAATTGAAATTAGCAGCCCAACCCGTAACTGCTACCCTACCAGGGCCACTGTCTGTAGATTAGTAAAAATAAGTTACCATATTTTCTTTTTTTGTTGTTGTTAATAATCTGTTTAATCTCAAACAACCTTCAGAAGGATAACAGGACCAGTCAACTACAGATAGAAATAAATATTTCACCCTTCTTTACAATTATTTTTAAATATCTGTGTGAATCAGGCAGCTTTAGTTACCATTCTGTACAAGTCTACTGTAGGTCGGTGGAACGGCCACAAACCAGCCCTGTACTGTGCACAAGCCCTGGACTGCCTTACCGACCAGTTTGACTGTGTCTGAGAGCATTGTCATGACTGCCATCTACAGGCGGAGTGGGTTGTATTTAGGGGAGATTATTTAAGAAGAGTAACTGTGCAATTTGTTGCATCCATCAGGGTACTTTGGAGAGTTATTTAAAAACAAACAAACACATTTATTTAAAAAATTGAGTTGTCTCTGAAAGTTAGATAAAACCAAATCCAAACTCCCTGCCATCAAGTGGCAGTTGGCTCATAGGGACCCTATAGGACAGAGTAGAACTGCCCCATGGGTTTCCGAGACTGTAATTCTTTCCAGGAGTAGAACGGCTCCTCCTTCTCCCCAGAAGTTAAATAAGGTGACATTGGCAAGCACATTTTATATTTATTATGTAAGCATTAAAAATAGCCTAAGCAAAATACATAATCCTGATATATTCATGTTATTTAATAGGTTACTTAGTGGTATGTATCTAATACCATGCACCAAGGATTTTTCTGAAAAGTATATTTTTTCCTAGTTGATGTTTTTATTTTTATAATTTCTACTTGTAAAAATTGTGCTGAGATCATCTTAAAATATATTTTGTGTTTAATAAATTTGAAATTGTTCATACATTTTAACGCCTCTTTTCTGTAGAACATAATTAAGGAAATACTTTCACTGCTGATGTCGAGGTTCCTACGTCATTCAGAGCAAATTCTACTAAATTAAGGTGTTCTCATGCAGTCTTACACTGTTGCTGATAGATTTCTCCTCAAGATAACAATAAATGCCAACAGAAAATATGGCAAAGTTCTAGATATCTCAAGTAGAACCCTATCTGAAACTCTGAGTTTGCAATTTGTGAAGTAGGTGACTGTTATATTTATAGGTAGATATCTCGCAAACCTATGGTGTTATCAGGTTTAAGCACTGGGAGATTAGAGGTCATCTATGCAGGAATCCATCAGCACTTTTTACCAAAATTGAGAGGGTTTCCAGTCAAAGATGAACCTAGAATTGTTCCAGGGCAACAATACTGGAAATGTGAGCTCTCTTGACATTGCTTAGGATGTGGTCCCACAATCAATAATATGAATTATTTAATAACAGTGACACTAAATCTACTCCCATGTGTGCCTTACCAGACACCTAAACCTCCCTCAGTGATATTGAACTACAGTGGAATGCACATTTTTTGAAAAATGAAGTGAAAAAAAATATTTTTTTTTTTAGGTGAGAGCGCAAACACAGTCCCCCATGACCACACATTATGCAGTCGAATTTCCACACTTGGGGAAATCGCAGGGGTCAGCACATCGGAGTGCAATGGATAAGCCTCGCCCCGGGAAAACCACCTTTGTGATCATGGTCTCTCCCCTGTCAGGTAAGTATGGTGAAAATATTTTATTAAAATATTTTATAACTAGAACCCCGCCCCCCTCCCCAATGCTCAATTTTTGAATCTCATAGAGAATTACAATGACTCTCAAGTGGATCACCACTCAACTAGTAGCCAAAAAGGTGGCAACTCAAGCACCCAAAGTTGTCTCAGAAGGCCGGCCTGAGGATCTGCTTCTGCAGCGTCAACCTTGAAGCCCTACGGAGCACAGCTCTGCCGGCGCCCCACGCCCCACCCCAGGGCCACGGCAAGCTGAAATCAGCCCCACAGCATCAACAGCAACCACGCCAAATGACTGACACCGAGTGGGTGAACGAGGAGACAGGACCATGGATCCTTACAAGCACAAAACAGGGACTGATAACATTAAATAAGCAGGCCTCCAGGGGTGTTTACAAGATAATTTTAAAATGCCAAAATTGTACTCCAGAGTATCCCCACTTGTGGAAAAATAGTATCATGAAGTTTTGTTTGATCAGATATTCTAAACAACTAAAAAGAGAGTCAATACATGGCATGGACTTTGCCCAATAAAGATAATTGCTAATAAGAGGGACTCTGAAAGAGAAAAGGATAAACCAAAACCCTCCCCCAAAAGTACCTGTGAGTATGTTGGGCTGAAATAATGATACTGACCAAGATCTCAAAGAGCAGAAGAGAGAAGACACACCATTCTACCCGAGTTTGATTTAAATTTACTACTTACATAACGTGGGGTACCATATTATCAGAATATGTCTAATAGTAGCCACGCAACTATGAATGTGACTCTCTTTAAAACTCAGTTCCGGCAATGGGGGTGGGACTCCCCCACAGGTGTCTTTGAGGCTCCCTTGATGGAAGTAGTGGACTCAGCGCGGAGTGTGGCGTGAATCTCTAAGGTGACATAGATACAACCTAACGCATGAGCTAATCAATACAATCACTCCCTCACATATATTTCCAAGGTTAATGCGTAGCTGTACTGCACCTGTTCAACACACACACAGAATCATAGCAGATCGTTCCATTTCAATGAACATGAGACTTTTGCAGCTCTCTGCTGTCCCCACTTTTTTCATCTGCCAGCAATGGCCCCCACACCTACACGTTCCTCTAATTGCCACACGCGTGTCTTATCCCCTCCTTTGAGTCTCTAGAGTTTTCTTAACATGTTTACTATAGTAGCAATGGATAAGGAAGACCAGAAATAGACTTATTAGGATAATGGTTTTGCCAAGGAATGTGGAATGTACCAGGGGATCCCAGAAGAATTGAGAAGCAAGGATGACCAGTCTTCTCACGGACTTTGAGCATGTCATCAGGAGAGCTGAATCCCTGGAAAGGGCGTCATGCTTGGTAGAGAAGAGTGTCAGAGTAGAAGAGGCAGACCCTCAATGCGATGGATGACCCCAGTGGCTGTAACGCTGGGCTCGGACCCACAGTAAATGTGAGGGTGGCTCGGGGGAGGCAGTGTGATGATCTGTTGTACGTATTTCCTGTGGTGTGGAGAGCTTAACTTGGTTGCATTGTACTTGGATCCTGAGAGATAACTTAGGATTTCTCCCGTGGGCACCAGTGTCTTGATGGGAGTTTCAGGACACATCTAACCTAACCAGTTATGGCAGGGAAGTGACTCTTGGGTGGAGACTGAATCAGTCAGAAAGATCCACCCAGTGGAATTAATCGCATGACCACCTGAGGAGAACATTTGGAAATTGAATTACTTAATAAAACACCTTCCCACAATAAGCACTCTGGTCAGGAAAGCCAGGCCAGAGTTTCCTATACATCACTATGGAGTTTCGTGTACCTCATTTATCCTGGAAGGTAACAGAGCTTTTGGGGGCATGGAAACTCTGCATTGAGAGCCCATCCAGAGCCCACCAGATATATCTCTGCATTTGTATCCTTTTTGCAATTATAAAGCTATAATCACTTTCTGTGAGTTCTGCAAAGTGTTATAACGCATTATCAAGCGAAAGGAGTGGAGCCAAGATCTTACATGAGGGATCCCCAAAGACACCTGAGTTTATAGAGAGCATACAGAATTTGGAGCCCACAAGTCCAAAGTGAAGGTGTTATACCAATTCTTAAGCTTGCTGTTGATAAACAGAGAAAAGATTAAAGTTGTCAAGGATTTCATTTGCTTGGATTCATAATAAATGCTCCTGGAAACAGTAGTCAATAAATTAAACAATGCATTGCATCGGGTAAGACCTCTTTAAAGTGCTAAAAATTGTGGAGGCTATTTTGAGGACTGGGGTACACCTGGCCTAAGCCACGGTATTATTCAAAGGCTTCATGTACATGTGAAAGGTGATAGTGAATAAAAAACTCCCAAAATGATACATTTAAACTACTGTGTTGGAGAAGAAGAGTGAGACTTTGGGCTTGCCAAATGAACAAACAGATCTGTCTTGGCTGAAGACAGCCAGAGTGCTCTTTAGAGACAAGGATGGTGAGACTTTGTCTTACATACTGTGGACATGTTCTCAGGAGAGACCAGTCCCTGCAGAAGGACATCACGCTTGGCAAAGCGGAGGGGCAGCAACAAAGAGAAAGGCCCTTAGCGAGAGGGATTGACCGGAAGGTGCAGTGTTTCCTTCTGTTGTGCACAGGGTCACTATGGACCAGAACCTACAAGATGGCATCTGCCAACAACTGCAAGCTTTCTGCTGGTGTCTGAGGTTTTGAACAGACCTGGCTGCCTGCAGGTCTGTGTTTTATAACTTCTGAGGACTGACCCAGCTCTGGGTGACTAGGGTCAGAAGAAGAAGTATGCAGCTGCAGCTGGAATGAAATAATCATAATTGGGAATTAATTGATTTGGATTGATCCTTACAGCTTGGTACAGAAATTGGGACCCGGATGTTGTCCTGGTACAGCGCCAGAGGACAGCTGCAAGCTTGTTCATTGTCTCTTGGGGACTCTGCTTATGTGCATTTTCTCTGCTGATTTCACCCTGTATCGGTACTGTTTCACTGTACTAAGCATGATTCTAATAGCCTTTCTGAGGTTTGGTGTGTGTGTGTGTGTGTGTGTGTGTGTGTGTGTGTGTTCTGTTGTTGTCGAGTCCTGGTGAGTCATACAACCAAAGGTGGTTTGCAGGGGTTCTGGACTTGGGCTCTTCATCTGACCTGAAGGTTAGAGAACTTGAGACAGAATCCTGCAGTTATTCCTGTGTCTCTGTAAGTTGTCAGTCTCAACAACCTTGAGGAAGAAGTCTGCCATCTTACCTCCCATCTTGCATTCATCAGCCACTGGACATAATTGATGACGAATAAGAGTCAAGACCAAAATCTGAGCCTTGTCAGTGTCTGCAACTGTGAGTTGAAATATGGAGTAACATGAAAACTCTAAATCAGTGGGTCTCAACCTGTGGATCAGGACTCCTTTGGGGGTCAAATTACCCTTTCTCAGGGGTCGCCTGATTCAAAACAGTAGCAAAATTACTGTTACAAAATAGCAACAAAAACAACTGTATGGCTGGGGGGTCACCACAACATAGGGAGCTGTATTAAAGCATTGGGGCATGAGGAAGGTTGAGAACCACTGGTCTAAATAGTTCTGAGAAACTAAGTTTCTAGGGACCACGAGGTTGGAGGCCTAGGACCCACACTTGGCTCTCCTTGAGGCCATTGTGAATTGAGGTCACTCTATATTGCGTTTTGAACGTGTGGATACAGTTGCTCTACTCACTGTAAACAGTGTAAACAGATTAGGGTGTCCTGTTTACCCTTTATCTCTTTCACACCTCAGTACCTCAGGGACTTGGTGTGTCTTCATCTCCTCTCTCTGAGCAGTGGTTCATTATGTGGAGCAACTTGCTGGGGTCAAGATCCTGTGTAGTGGCAGGTATGTAAGGATGTCAGTTTGGGAGCTTATTCCTCAAGTGATCATGAGTTGGAGGCTTCAAAACCACCAGCTTCTGCAATTCAGAGAGTTAACAGTGGGCTCCCACAGAGACATACAGCAGCGTTTCCCAAAATAAAATAAATAAATAGCAAAGGTGGTTTGCCACAGTTGTCAGTTATTGTTCTCTGCAAGCCACTCTGTTTTGACTTACAGAGATCCGAGTTAATGAAGCAGAACCGCTCAGTGGGTTTTTGTTTACAGTGACAGATTGCCAGCTCTTTCTCCTGAGGAATCACTTTGAACTCCTAGAGGTGTGGTTAGCAGCACTGCGCTTGACCATGACTCCCGACACCCACTAAGCCTCCTATCGCAAGTCGATTCCGACGCAAAGCAGCGTTACAGAACCTGACAGAAATGCTCCTCGGGATTTCAGAGGCTGCAAATCTTTACAGACGCAGGCAGCCTCAACTTCCTCCCGCTGAGCAACTGGCAGTTGAACCTCTGACCTTGTTGCTAGCAGTCCAATGCTTAACTCACTGCAGCACCAGGGTGCCATACTCCTAACACGATGTAAAATCATTATCTCTATAAAACTATTATAAATTTGCATTCTCACGGTGCTCTATCATTTTTTCTTAGTCTTTGTTGATTTTGATTGGTGGGGACTATCAGTGATTGCTGCAGTCAGGCACTGTCAAGTTGGTCCCGACTTGTAGAGACCCTACGTATGATAGAGCACAACACTGCCTGGTCCTACACGACTCCGACACGCTTGCTGTGTTTGAGCCATTGTCATCTCCCTATCAAGCTATATCATTGACGATCTCTCTCTACTTCACTCAGCGTCTACTGAAGTACTTTCCAGGAACTAGTCCTTCCTGAGAACGTATTCCAAGTACATGGGACAAAGTAGTGCCAGCCTTGCCACTGAGGAACGTTTTGGTGGTACATCTTCCAGGAAGTATTTGTTCATCCTTCTGGCAGTCCATGGTTTAGTCAATATTCTTTTTAAATATCACTAGATGGTTATGTAGTTTTAAATTATCCTAGAACATGATTCAACATAAAATCATATTTTTTCAAACAAGAAAATGAATGTACTGATCAAATATATGCTTAGCACAGTTCTAAACAGATGGGTTAATTTTCTTCAAAATGTTTGGTAAATATTTCAAGTCTACTGGAATTTACATGTTTTGGAGAGAAAGTTCTATTCGGCTTATTGAGAATATAGGCTAGTTAAGGTCAGGCTATGTGACCACCCACTGGCATCGAGTTGATTCCCACTCAGGTGTGAGCCAGGCAGTAAATCTTTGTGGGAACAGACAGCCTCCTCCTTCTCTTGTTCACCTTGTGGTTATCAACTCGACTCATCCCACAATTCACAAGGACTGTCATTATCAGCACAGAAAATAAAACTTAGATATGAAATATAAAAACAGCTCGGAATGGGATTATTTTATGCATATGCTTTATTTAAGGATCAAAGGGGAAGCAGGACAATAGATGCCACTACGTACCTCCATTTCACATTGTCTTGATATCTTACAAGAAGGATGCTCCCAACGATTCTGACATGCCTTGGCTCATTACCTAAGTTAATGATACATAAGACACTGAAGAGAACCAAGAAAAGAGAGAGAATTTGGGCAGGGAGGGGGTTAGGCATTCAAATACAGGGTGATTTACCTATGATTACACTTTTGGGTACAGAAGAGGGTACTCGCCCTCACTGCAAAGGCATAAGTAGAATTTTATTTTTGTCTCTTGAAGTTTGGGGTCCACAAACCAGAGATGTGCCTCTGGACCAGTTGCTATTCATCTTGAGAAAGCAGGAGTCTGTACTTGGAGCTGTGGAGTGATTAAAAATGGACAACTTTTCCATCAGTAGTAGATCATAGAAGTATGCTTAGGGGTGGGTCTTAGGGAAAAGAGTAAAGACAATGTGGACTGTTTTAGGAGAAAACCCCTCTACAAAGATTTTCTGGCAAAACTAGGAGACTTAACAAGAAGAGAAAGAAATTATTCTGTAAGATGAAGTGGCAGACAAGCTCAGAAGAATGAGGGGGCATCAAAATGTTCTTGGGAAAATTCCATTATCTTTTCATTATTACTTTCCACAAACCTTTTGAAGACTCTCATATGTAGGGAACAACTTCAGGAGAAACATTTCTTCACCATGGTTGCTGACTTTTGTTTCTGTTTTTCCCAACAGGTAATATCTGAGAAACCTGCAAACGGACGCCATGAGAAGCCACCCTAGCCAGAGGGCCTCGAACGCCAGCTAAGATCTGGTTACTTGAAACGCGTTTCAGACTCCACTCTCTGCTTTCTTGCACCAACCGAGGAAGTGGTGGTGGCAGAGTGGTGGGTTACGTGCTATGAAGAGAGACTCTAGCAGGAAGAGCAATTGGCGAGTTGATCACCCTTGGCACCCTCTGGTAAAGCTTCCCAGGCTGAAACAGTGGGTGGAAAGATTGAATTATTAAGAAAAGAAGCTTAAATTTCATTTCCTATATTGTGTCCAAACACATGAGTAGAAGTTAGGAAAATAAACAGAAACATTCTTTCAAAATAGAGCAAACACCATACGTGAACATCAAGAAGTCATATAGAAAATGCTGTACATTAAGGACCTTGTTAGTATTTCAGAATGTCTGGGGCTAAACAAGGGGCCCTGTGGTGTGGTGGTTCAGCGTTGGGCTGTAATCCACATGGTTGGTAGTTCAAAACCACCAGCATCTCTGAGGGAGAAAGACCACAAGGACTCTCAATGAGTCAACATTGACTCGATAGCAGTGAGTTTTTGGAGTTTGGGGCTAAGCAAAATGCTATTCTCCACAGAAAACTTGCAAGACCACAAATGACTCAGTATGCTTCCAAAATACAAATACACAAAAAAATTAGACATAAAAAACTTCACTGCTGTTGAGACAGATTTGGAACAGAGTAAGAGGGGGTCGGTGAGTTTACAATCTTTACAGCTCTGTCCAGCCAGCCTTATCCTTCTCCCACAGAGCAGTTGCTGACCTTGAACTGCTCACCTGAAGTAAGTACAGGAAGAAGAAAATTTGAGTGAGTTAGAGATATAAACAGGGAACAGAATCTAGAATTTCAAATTCCTTCCTACAGGGTTTGGGACTGAAGGTCAGAAAGAAGACATCAAAGAGTCTTGATACGAGTCGCATGGTGAGATTCGATTTTCATTTAGAAGATCTGTTAACTGGAGTATACCAAATGCAGAGTAGTAAGCACTGGCCAGTCACAGGTGCTGAAAACCACTGCAGTGTCTAGGAAAGTAAACAGGACAGATATTGATACTGGGAATAAAGAGTGAGAATAGATTTCAGAAATATTAACCAGAAGGAAGAAATTAATTGTATGGCCTTAATAGCTTGTGTTAATAAGCAAGTAATTCACTAATAAGAAAAGCCAGAGAGACACGGCTTATAAATAGAAATATACTATTCACATAACCACCATACATTTTAACACAATTGGGGCCATTGAAATACACTACAAATGTTAGCTATTTCCACTTTGAGTATTTCTTGACCATTAAAATCTTTTATCGCAACAGATTCAATATCTGGGTGTCATGAATCATTTAACAAACATTTTCCCACATAAACCAAACAAATATAATTATGGTATCAAATAATTTTTACTAATTGGGCATATTAAAATGAAACTTACAAATGTATTAGTAGCACAGCATGGTGTTTACTAATTGCCAAGTGATAAATATAGAAAATAACGGTTCATAGAAAATACAAGGTTAGGTTGAATCAAGTCAGCCGGCTTCCTAGCTTCCCTGTGTCCAATGGAATGAAGCACTGCCTGGTCCTGAGCCTCCTCATCCTTGTTCTCGGGCTGGAGCTCCTGTTGCCCCCACTCTGTCAGTCCATCTCATTGGAGGACTTGCTCTTCTGGCTGACCCTGTACTTTACCACGTGTGTCCTATTCCAGAGACTAGTTTGTCCTGATAAAATGTCCAAAGTTCTTGAGGTGAACTTTCACCCTCCTCAATTCTAGGGAGCGCTCCAACTGTACTTCTTCCAAATCAGATTAGTTGTTTTCCTTCTGGAAGCTCATGGTACCTGCAATGTGGCTTGTCCACACTGTCATTCAAACCCATCTCTTTCTCCCATTCTCCCAATGCATGTTTCTGTTTGAACTTGCGTATGAGGGGACTGAGAATAACATGGCTTGGGCCGATGCCCCAAAGTCCGCAAAGGGACATCTTTGCCCCTTAATACTTTAAAGAGCTCTGGGCGGCAGATTTGCCTGATATAATACATTTGATCTCACTAGTACTGCTTCTATGAACATTCTGGTGGATCCAAGCAAATTGGAATCATGAACAATTTTCCTCTTTTCTTTTTATTATGATGTCTCTTGGTCCAGTTGTGAGGCATTTTGTTCTCTACAATGAGTTGCAGCCACACGGAAGGCTGCAGTCTTTGATTTTCCACATCAAATGCTTCCAGGCCCCCATGGTTTGAACATGCAAGGTTGTATTAGTTTCATATCATAGATGGGTTCTTAAGCCACACTCCAACTTGATGCCATGTTTTTCTTCATATAGTCCAGAATCTCTGTATGATAAAAGGATATAACCCTAAGTACACCTTTCTTGACTTTAAACCTTGCAGAATCCCCTTGTTCTGTTCTTGGTCTATGACCAAGTTCCTCATGAGGACAACAAACTATTCTGGAATTCTCGTTCTTCTCAATGTATGATCTGCACAGTTAAATGCCGTGGGATAGTCAATAAAATGCAGATAGACATCTTTCTGGTATTCTCTGCTTTGAATGTTATTTGTAAGACCTATCTGATGTCATCAATTATATCCACTGTCTGAGACCCTCTTTTGAATCTGGCTTGAATAATTTTTGATATCTTCAGCAAAATTTTATTTATTGGTGATAATAATGATATTGTTCAATCATTTCCACATTATTGGGGCATCTTTCTTTGGAATGGGCACAAATATGGATCTTTCCCAGCCAATTGGCCATGTAAATATGTTCCAAATTTCTTGAGCTAGACTAATGAGTGCTTCCAGGGAGTCGTTATATTGTTGAAATATTTCAAATGATATTTAATCAGTTCCTGAAGCTTTCTATTTCATCAGTTGAGGGAAACCTGGGGTTTTCCTTCAATGCCCTCTGCTTTTTATCACATGTTACCTGTCGTGGTTGCCTGCCACACGATTCTGACGGCACCGCAACTGGGAGTTCCTTTTATCTTCATTTGATGCTTTTTGCTTCATTAGTATTTTGCTGATGGAAACCTTCAGTGGTACAACTCAAGACTTGAATTTCTCCGTCAGTTCTTTTAGCTTGAAATATGCTTAACATGTTCTTTTCTCTTGGTTTTTAATCTCTAGATCTTTGCCTGTTTCACTGTAATACTTAACTTTGTCTCCTTGTGCTCTTTTGAAATTATTTGTGCATCAGTTATTTCACTCATTTTAACTACACATTGGACTTTGGAGTGTAAGTTCTGTGGGGACCGAAACCGCATTTTCATTCTCGTTCTCCCGTTTTGCCATTATGAAGAGTCTGGGTAGTGTAAAAGGTTTGTGGTAGGCTGCTAACTAAAAAAATTCACAGTTCAAATCCACCCAGCAACGCAGAGAAGAAATGTCTGGTGATCAGTTTCTAGAAAGATTACAAAAATGAGTCCCTTTATAGAGCAGGTCTACTATGTATAGGTGGGATTGCTGAGAATCAGGGCCAATTTGACAGCAGCTAATAGCAACGATATACCTCCATGTGAGGTACTTCATAAGTGCTTGTTGCATGGCTGATTGAGTAAGTGTTAAGGTTGCTATCCTTGTAAAGCTCAAGGTCTAGAGAAGCAGATAGATGTATAAAACATAGTTAAAATTAATTAAAATGCATCTAAGTTGTGATGTTCCCAAGCATCTCTGCCTGTGGAGATTGGAGGAGCCTTCAGGAAGAACCCTCTGGATCCTAAAGAATAAATGCGTTTGACAAAACTTTCCAAAGTAGGAACGCATTTTTTTTAGGTTCAATAAACTCATTTTATGCTTCTTAATATTTGCTCTAAACCCCAGCACCGTGTTCAGCACAGTAATCAGCATTGAATGAATGTTTTGATTTGATTTGAGCTTCGGCTTGCAATCCATTTGTCAAGAGAAATTGCCATTCACTAAAACATAGCTCCAACTGATGCTCTTAGACAGACTGTTTTCTTTAACCTAAATTGATCACTCTAGTGGTCTCTGTTGTTAATGAGGTTTATTTATGAAATTAGTTACCATGAGAATCAAATCAAATGAAGCTCATGGATGAGCATACGAGCAAATGGACTTTTATCCCTCAGCTAACTGAAGCAATACAAACAGTATTAAATAACATGGCATCTCCCAGGCCTTGGACTTGGATTCCTTGAGCAAGCATGTGCTTTTCATTTAAATGTATCTACTTACTTTATTAACATGTAGATGAAAAGTTATTATTACATGTAATTGTAATAAGTACTGAGTTTTAAATAAAAGCAGTGCCTTGATGCTTTTATTTACTTGTTTTAAATCTGTTTCCTCAATGAGTCAAGAATATGCATTCCAATGAAAAATAGGGATAGAACATTCAATTTAAAATATATTGATCAAATATTGGATCAATATTCCTTCCATTTCCAGTGGAAAATTTGACAAAATCAAAATGATATTCTCGGAAGCAATTTTAGTTTCTTTTATGTAGTCATTTAATCAATTCCTTTATTTTTGTAAATATTTATAAGACTACAATTTAGACATTACTTAGTAGCCAGTAAATTTTCCTAATTGTCATGGCTTGAATTATTTTCTACATATCTGTTTAAGAGAAGCTCTGTTCATATATAATTCACATAAAATTAATATTTTGAAATATATAATTTAATGATTTTTCAATGTTGTGTAACCATCACCACTTTAATCATCAAAAGACTAAACTCCGTACTCATTAGCAATCAGTCTCTTCCCACTTCCCTGCAGCTGCAAGTATCAACAAACATACTTTCTTTCCCCATAGATTTGCCTATCTGAGCTTCATAGAAATGTATATCTGCAATACAGGGCCTTCTGTAATGCTATTTCCACTACTTGCCTTTCCGTTTGGCCCTCTGTGGTGCCTTGTGTGTTGCTGTGATGCTAGAAGCTATGGCATTGGTATTTCAAATCCTAGCAAGGTCCCTTCAAAAATAACAAATGTTAGAGGTGCTTCCAGACTCAAAACAGAAATTAAGAAGGAACACGCTGCCCTCTTTGGAGGAAGGAGCTACAGAAAAACGTATGCAGAGCTTCAAAACAGTGTCAGTTACTGAAGACCTGAACAATGGAAGCTGGCCATTGTCCAAGACAGTGCCAGAGGATGGGCCTTTCAAAACGCGACTTAGAAGGAGCTCCTTTCTCCAAGCGGAGTCCACCATGATGGCACAACTGCAGTAACTAAAGCCTGTGCGACTGGACCTTCTGGATCTTCATTTGCTGATATGGTCCCACTTAGAGTTAGAAGAAACAGCTGCAATTAGCTGCTAATGATCAGAACTTGGAATGTGTGAAGGAGGAATCTAGGGAAACTAGAGGTTATCAAAAATGAAATGCAACATATAGATATCCATTACCAGCGACTAAATGAGCCAGAAAAAAAACTGGTATTCACCATTTTGAATCAGAAAATCACATGATTTATTATGGCAGTCCAAACACAATCAAGAGGAATGGCATTGCATTCATTGTTTCAAAGGACATTGCACAATCTAGGGTACAATGATGTCTGTGATAGGATTATCCAGCACAGCTATTATTGAATTTATGTGCCAACCATAAAAGCTCATGATAAGGGAATTGAAGAATTCTACCAACCTCTTCAGTCTGAAACTGATTCAACAAGCAATCAAGATGCATTGATAATTATTGGAGATTGAGATGCAAACTTGAAAACAAAGAGGAAGAAACATTGGTTGGAAATGAAGCTGAAGAAGGTATGATAGAACTTTTCACAACCAATGACTTCTTCATTGAGAATAATGTTTTCAATGACTTCTTCATTGAAAATAACTTTTTTCAACAACACATGAACTTCCGCAGATGGAACACATAGCAATCAAATTGACTACATCTAGTGGGAAGAGATGATGGAGAAAGTCAATATCAGCAGTGAAAACAAGACCAGGGGCTGACTGTGAAACAGACCATCAATTGCTCATATGTAGGTTCAGATTAAAGTTGACAAAAATTAAAACAAGTCCACAAGAGCCAAAATATAACCATGAGTCTATCCCACCTGAATTTCAAGAACAGGAAGTGAAAAGAAAGAGAAGGTCCCTTCTTCCTTTTCCAACTTACCTGGTTTCCTCGTGTGTCCTTGCTGATCCCAACAAAAACAAGCTAGCAAGAGACAAGTGTGGTTTTCCTAGTCATAATTCCAACATGGATGGGTTTGGAGCTGAGAGAAAACACCTTAATAACCAGGAAATTTATCATCTGAATATGTTTTCCTATCATTCTCTTTTGAATCCACTTCAAACACAGTTTAGCCATCAATACAAAAGCTAAAATGATATAAAGCCACTGTCACACAGTGAATTTTGATTCATAGGCAACCTTGAGGCTGCAAATTGCATGGGAACAGACAACCTCATTTTTCTCCATATACTCCACAAAAATTCTTCTTGTTAAAGTAAATTGTTGTCAAATATAGCACGAACCTCCGATCTCTTGCCCTTCTGAGGCCAGAATTCTCCCTGGACTTGATTTGAGATAGTCATATGTTTCCCTGATTTGATGTTACCAATTGAAAATACATATAAATATTTAAGTCCTGAATTAACTTTTCCATGACTATACATAACATGAATTTTGGCTTTAGGTATGGAATCAAACATAAGATTTGAAAAGAAGAAATTACAAATAGCACTGTGATTTTTGGATGTTGGGTGTAGATAGGAAACTGTCCTAGGTTCTCATTAATTACAAGCCCTGCTCTTATAAAGAAAAATACATATAAATGGAAAGTAAAAAATATGGCATAGTATGAAATTGCATGCAATTTCCTGTGAAAGCATTCTTGTCTGTAATGTACAAAGAGAACGATTTTCTCTTAAAGGATAATGTGTCCGTTAAAAGGAGCACTAATGGAATATTTCTACAGCAAAATAAATATTTGTAACTGTCTCATTTATTTTTTTAGAAGATGAAAGTGTCAGAATAACATTCCATGTCTTCTATAATTACAATTCCAGTGCTTTCAATGGGCAGGTCCTTCTGTAACACATATTTATTATGTTTGTTACTTTCAGCCTTACATGTGCCTCTGATCTCCACTGACCTTGGTATGTCATTTTCCGCAACCAAGCAAGTGCCAACAGAGCATCTGTGAGAGATTGAATCACAGTAACTGAGCCGGAAACGGCCTCATCTACTAAGTGGTTCCATACAGTTAGGAAAAATGTATGTGGTGGTAAATGCAGGTTGTTTTCATTTAACAAGAGTAATTCAGTTTTCACTTAACAATTGAGGTATATTCTGGTAATGTAATACTTTTGTTTATGAGTCTCTATACCAGTATATGTGTGGGAATACCTAGGTGGTACAAAAAAATTAATGTACTCCACTATTAGCCAAAAGATTGAAAGGTCAAGTCCATAGAGAGACACTTCAGAAAAAATGCTTCGGCAACCTAATTTCAAAGAAATCACTCACTGAAAACGTTATAGGGAACAGTTCGACTCTGACACCCAGGAGCTCACCAATAATTGGAGTTGACTTGATGATAATTAGTTTGTTGTTGTTTTCTGAAAAAACAATTCCTTAATCGTACATGTGAGTGACTAAAATGGTATGGGGAAAATATGATTAGTTAAGATTGAGGGCAACCCAAAAAGGTCCTCACAATTATATATATATATATACATATATATATATACACACACACACACATATATATATAATAGAGTAACATCTTTACGAATAAACTGGTAGAAGGTTAGATACTGATAGAGTATGTTTGTGGCTCTTGAACTTGGAAGATTATTATGTATGAATTATAACCTAGCATACATATTAACAAGCAAAATATTCTGGGTACTTGGAACTGAATTCCAAAAATGAGACAAAACTCAGGATTTCAAGGTCAATTCTGAGACTGTAGGTCAGGGTAGAAATGCCCAGTGGGAGTTCCAAGGCTGTAAATCTTTATAGAAACAGTATGCCACACATGTCTCCACATTCTGCCACACGTTTGAACTGCTGATCTTTCGTGGCACTTCATCACCACCTCATCAGGGCTCTGACAACGGCCTGACTGCCTTTCAACATCAGAATCATAAATGGTGACAAGTCATATTAAAAGTTTTAAAAGTCAGTTAAGCAAATACCAGTCATTATGTTAGACAAAGATGATGCTTTCAACTCCAATAAAGACTTATAATCTCAGAGACCACAAGGGCAGTTCTATCTTCTTCTATAGTGCTGCTATAAATCAGAGTTGACTTGAAAGAAGTGAGGTAGGTTGGTTGGTTGGTTGGTTGGTTGGTTGGTTGGTTGGTTGGTTGGTTGGTTGGTTGGTTGGTGAGTGGGTGGGTGGGTTGGTTTGGTTAGTTAGTTGGTTGGTTGGTTGGTTGGTTGGTTGGTTGGTTGGTTGGTTGGTGAGTGGGTGGGTGGGTGGGTTGGTTTGGTTAGTTGGTTGGTTGGTTAGTTGCCACACATGAAAAGAACCCTGATGGGATAGTGAATTAAATTTTGAGCTACTAATCACTAGGTCAGCAATTTGAATTCACTAGCTGTTTGTGTTAGTCTGGGTACATTAGAGAAACAAATCCACAGAAACTCATATGTGCAAGAGAGAGTTTTATATAAAGGGTACATCAAGAAAACGTCCCAACCCAGTGCTGCCCAAGCCCACAAATCCAACATTTGCTCATATGTTCAACACCAATCCACAAAGTCCTCCTCCATCTCACAAAACAGCGCTGTCAGGGGTCTCCACACGGCTGCTCCAGCACCCAGGACTGCATCGGGGTAGATCCATGTGGCTTCTCAGAGATGTTTTGCAGGAAGTGAGCCTTGTCAGCTGAAGCAGGGAACTAGCTAAGGCAGCTGCACCCTAGTCCAACCATCAGAAAGCAAGAGATCCAAGAACTAGAAAGGCAATGCTCACCGAACCATTCATCACAATAAACTTTAACTATCTCACTACTCCTGTAAGTATGTATAGCCTTAGAAACTCTAGGGACCAGCTCTACTCTGACCTAGGTCAGATTGCTGTGAGTCAGAATTGACTCACGGGCAGGGAGTTTGATTTTTGAGTTGGCTACACTTGAGGATACTCCAAAAATGTCTATATCTTTCTCAACACACCTCCTCCGAAACCCAGAATAATCTTCTGATCCAGGGATTCTTCCAAAATAATGTAAGTGCTTAATATTTCTCCCTGGGTACTACCAAGGACAAAGCAAAGATTATCTCATCAGATCCCTTTGCTTTGCTCCGTTCTTTTATTTGTTTTATTTTCTTTACTCTTTTTTCTTAGCACCAAGACCTTTTGCTTCTTCCTGTCTCATGGGAACTTCCCTGACATCATAACTTTATTTCAATCCACTGAACATCTTATAGTAAAACTCTATAATAAGTTATTTACATTTTAAAAATCATTTTATCTGGGGCTCATACAACTCTTATGACAGTCCATAATTGTGTCAAACACATTTGTACATTTGTTGCCCACATCATTCTCAAAACATTGCTTTCTACTTGAGCCCTTAATATCAGCTTCTCGTTTTTCCCTTCCCTCCCTGCTCCCCACTCTGTCGTGAACCCTTGATAATTTATAAATTATTATTATTTTGTCATGTCTTACACTGTCTGATGTCTCCCTTCACACACTTTTCTGTTGCTCATCCCGCCATGGAGGAGGTTATATGTAGATCCTTGTAATCAGTTTCCCCTTTCTACCCTACCTTCCCTTTGCCCTTCCAGAATCGCCACTCTCACCACTGGTCCTGAGGGGATCAAGCCTGCATTCCCTGTGTTTTCGGTTCCAATCTGTACCAGTGTACATCCTCTGATCTAGCCAGATTTGTAAGGTAGAATTGGGATCATGAGAGTGGGAGGGTAAGAAATATTAAAGAACTAGAGGAAAGTTGTACGTTTCATCATTTCTACACTGCACTGTGACTGGCTCGTCACCTCTCCATGACCCTTCTTTAAGGGATGTTGAGTTACCTACAGATGGGCTTTCAGTCCCCAATCTGCACTCCCCTAATTCACAATGATATGATTTCCTGTTCTTTGTTGCCTGATCCCTTTGACACCTTGTGATCACACAGGCTAGTATGATTCTTCCATGTGGGCTTTGTTGCTTTTGAGCTAGATGGCTGCTTATTTACCTTCCAGCCTTTAAGACCCCAGACACTATATCTTTTGATAGCTGGGCACCATCTACTTTCTTCACCACATTTGCTTATGCACCCGCTTCAGTGATCATGCCCAGAAATTGAGCATCATGGAATGCCATTTTAATAGAACAAAGTGTTCTTGCATTGAGGGAGTACTTGAGTACAGACCCATTATCCATCTGCTACCTTAATACTAAACCTATAAATATATGCACATAGATATAGTTCCCCATCATCATATATAAATATATTTACATATGTACATGCCTGTATTTAGACCCCTGTAAGTGTCCTTTGCCTCCTAGTTCTTTCCTCTGTTTCTTTTTACTTTCCTCTTGTCCCACTGTCATACTCATTTGGCTTTCATTATTTCCTCAGTTACATTGCCTTTGATCAATCCCTACCAAACCTCTTACACCCTCATTGCCACTGATTTTGGATCACTTGTTGTTCCCTTGTCCCTGGGTTGGTTAACACCACTTCCTTTCCCCTACTTCCCCTTCTCTCATGTCTCCAGGGAACAATCAGTCCCATTGTTTTCTCCTCCAGATTGTTTATCCAGGCTATCTCATCTAGCTAGAACTGCAGAGATAATAATACGCACAAAAAACAAGACAGAACAAAACAAAGCGACAAAAGAAAACAAAACAATGACAACAACAAGAAATCCAATGACAAAAAAAGAAAAGCCTGGAAATAGTTCCAGGTCTGTTTGTTGACCTTTAGGAGTGTTTTCTGGTAGAGTCTGATGGGTGACCCTGGCCACAAAGTCTATTTTTGGTTTTCCCTCAGGACGTCCTTCCTCTGCTCCCCTTGCTGTTCTGTTGCACACGCTTAGTGTTTTGCCTCAGTGTGGTGGGGTCAGATCTGGTGCAACTCCCACACTGTTTCCATTGTTGTCCCCCAAAGGGATATGGTTCAGTGAGGGGTGTCATGTCTCAGAGTGGGGCCAGTCATATGGTCCTCTCTGTGCATAGAGTTATTGCCATCTTAATGAAAAAGAAAAGTACCGGATTTTTTTAAAGATTTTTTTTTCCTTTCTCTGAAATGCCTGGTATTCAAGCTGATGACTTCACTATCTGAGCAAAGAATCTTTGGATCAGGTATGTTGTTAGGTGCTGTCGAGTTGGCTCCCCACCTGGAGTGACTCTATGCACAACATCACAAAACCCTACACAATTATTCCTATGGATTAGGTATATATACGATCTAATACAATTGAAATCTAGTAAAGTGCAAGAATGTTGCTGCTTATGTTGGGTACGATTGAGTGAGTCCCAGACCATAGTGACCCTATACATTTTTTGTTACATGCCATCAAGTAGGTGCTGTCTTTTACAGACCCTATGGTCGACAGAAGGAAACACTGTCCATGCCTGCATCAGCTTCACAATTGTGTTTGTGCTTGCGCTCATGGTTTCCACCACTGTGGCAACGCATCTTGTTGGAGGATTTCTTCTTTATTGATGTTCATCCACTTTACCAAGCATGATTTTCTTCTCCAGGAACAGACTATCAAGAAGAACTCAGAAGGCTTTCTGCATACCGCCCAACACTGTCAGGCACTGAAAGCCTAATAAATAGATGCAGAACGTGCTCAGAGAGAGGACCAAAGGATGGTTACCTCCGACCTGAAGGCACTTGAAATGTGACTGAAGAGGAATGACTTTCTCAAAGTAGAGTTGACCATGGTGACCTGGATGGAATAAAGCCTGTGGGAGTGGAGCCTTCCAGGTCTTCATTTGCTGATGAGGCATAATCCAAGGTGAGAAAAAAGAACTGCAGAACATTAATAATCAGAACTTGAATATACGAAGCATAGACCTAGGAAAATTGGAAATCATCAAAAATAAAATGGTTCACATAAAGATCAATACCGTAGGCACTAGTGAGCTGAAATGTACAGGTATTGGCCATATTGAATCAGAAAATTATATAGTTTACTACACCTGGAATGGTAAAATCAAGAAGAATCATGCTTTATCATATCCAAAAAGGACATTTCAAAATCAATTTTGTAGCCTGTGATCCAATTGTATGTATCCATTTTCTAGGAAATCTAGTCAGTATAACTATTAACCAGATTTATGCACCAACCACAAAAACTAGTGATGAAGAAATTGGAGAATTCTACTAATATCTTCAGCCCAGTCTTGAGACATTCTCACAAGCGTTGTGATGTTCGAGGCCATTGTTGCATCTACACTAACTTCACCTCATGGAAGGTCTGGCTCTTTTGTGATGACCCTTTACTTTACCAAGGAAATCCAGGACAGTATGTGAAAAATTAAAATGACTATTTTTTAATTTTGAAAAGTTCCTGTGCTAGACATAAAGCCATTTTTCATAATGAGGGATATCAAATCTAAAATGTTACTCATTGAAATAAGAAATACTACTTTAAAAAATTCTATTTAAAATCAGAAGTTTATTTTGACTACATAGATAGCCAGTCCTTGTCAGCTAATAAGAAAATTAACATATAGTAAGTAATTTAGCCTTATAGACAATCCAGAGAAGTAAATTTCAAGTAAATTTCAATTTGTCTGAATAAGACAAATTCTTCATACCTGGAATTCCCTCTTCTGAGACAGAATATTCCTCCACTCTCACCTGACTAAACTCAGTCATCCTTTAGGTCAGAATCTCTTAAACTTGATGCTATAGACATTGAGGGACTACTAATTGTGTATGTGCGCACGCGCGTGTGCGTGCACATGTGTAGGGGTCTTTTCTTGGGTGGTTGGCACTCTCTTTATTTGACTCACTATTAACTTGCATCTGTTGGATTTTAACAATCAAGAAAGCCTCAAGGCATTGCCAAAATCACCTCGGAACAACAACTCTGTTTGAGTCTCACCTTAAATGTCTCATCCTCAGAAAATCCTGTCCTTGCCCCTCCCGTCTCAGTCACACATTTGTACTGTTGTCATTGCCCTCATCCCAACCAGAGATAAAACTCTGTTTGTGGTGACTAGTTGTTGATGTTCAGTCTCTTCTGCTAGATAGTAAACTTCCTGAAGGGCCAGTACTATGTCTGCGCGTTCCCTCACTCTTTTTTTTAAAGTATTGCTTATTTAAAAGCCGTATCTATAATGGTGGTGAAGAGATTTACTTGGTATGACACTTCTAGCCATTGCCTTTGTAAATCCTCCCCAGTGCCTGGCTGGGACTCTGTGGATGGACTGGGGTTCCTTCCTAGTTTCCTGATGGATCTGGGTAAAAGGCGGTGGAGAGGGGTTGATAGAATAATGATTCATTTGTGAGTGATTGCTGAGAGGGATAATGGGGATGATTACAAACTTGGAACTCGAACATGGGCATGGGCCAATTGTGCTAATCCCTTGCATTTAAAATGAGCCAAAGACAAGATAAAAGCAGGAGGGATATCACTACCATCAAGAAAGAGAAGCCTAGACTGGAGTGCACCTTCTAAACCCCAAGATCTCCGAGTGCTGAACCTCCACACTCAGGAGACCGAGAGCTATGACACCAGAGGAGCAGCCACCCCAGAATCAAGAGCCAAAGCATCATGGGCTCCTTGTTTAGGAGCAGCCACCCCAGAATCAAGAACAAAAGCAAAGCATCATGGGCTTCCTTGTCTACAGAGTAAGAAAGGCTGACTTGCTTTAGGCGGAAGGTTAACTTTTGGAACAAGGTTTCTCTAGGCACTTAAATGGAGAACCTAGGTTCATGAGAATCGTCATTCATGACACTAGAGGCAAGAACATAAAGGCTGAACATAATGGCCGAGTGGTGTGCCTTTGGAGCATTTATCAGCAGCACTTAAGAAGCTTCGAAACATTTTATAGAGTATTATTTTATAAATAAATATACTGAGCAAGACAGAGGCCAAGGGCCCCTGTGGCTTAACGGTCAAAGTTTAGCATGTCTATGGGTGTGGCTGAGAAAAAGCACCTCTGGCCAGAAGAAATGTACCTGGAGAATTCCTGATCCTGAATTGTAATGTGTTAACTTCCCTAATTAGCCCATAATTATGAGAATTATGTGTGAGTTCTGTGTAACCATTGCAGGGAATAGCAAACCCATCCGAGAAGCAGAAGGTACCTTGAACGTTGGTTTTAGGCTTAGTAAAGGGGGTTAGAGATTGGAGGGATATCTGATCTCTGTCTTAAAGCATTGGCTTTGACTAATCTTAAACTTGATTCTTCTTTTCCGCTGGTGAAATCCGAGGAAGTCAGCTATCACCCCATGCCATTCTTACAATAACAAATAATAATTATGTTCTAATATTGATTTTTATAATGTTTGTTAGATATTAATAGTTAGCAACATAAAAATATACAAAAGCACTATATGTCTGGTAGCTGAATATCTGTGCCCATGATCTTGTTTTAGTTTTGGAATAATATTGTAATTCAGAAACAAAAAAGGAGAATAAAGAAGAAGGGAAAGGTAGAACGAAGAGAAAGGGGGGAAGACAAAATGATATGAGCATCAAGAAAATGTGGAGTTTTCCTCCAAGTTCTAAGAATCGAGTGTTGTCAGAAAAAAATGATATTATTGAAAGACAAGGTTATATCAGGCCTAAGTTCAATACGGTTGCTGCGGTAAACATCAATGGAGGGGTCCAGATCTGACCTACACTGGAATCCGGGCATGCCTTCGCCCCCTCTCTCTTTACCTATTCTGACACTGTGAACTTCCAGAAGAATGAATAAATTAATTGTTGAAAAATCATAGCTGAATGCTCCTTAGAATGCTCCTTAAAAGACTTCATCTGTGGTACAGGGCAGAAGCATTCCAGTGGGACCAGGCCCAGGAGAAAGACAGCATGCTTAGTAAAGAGAAGGAGGGGGGATCTGGTAGCATAGTGGTCATGCACTGGGCTGTAATCCTCAAGGTCTGCAGTTGGGAACCCCCAGCCGCTCTTGGGGAGCTTTCTACTCCTGTAAAGAGTTCAAATCTCTGAAACTCACAGGGGCAGCTCAACCCTTTCCTGTATGGTCACGATGGGTCAGCATCAATTCAATGGAAGTCAGTAGTGTTGCGCTGGTTAAGTATTGAGGTGCTAAGTGGAATTTCAGTAATTAAAACCTGGAGTTGCTCTGTGGGAGAAAAAGATGAAGCAGTTTGCAAAGACTGTAAAGATTCCGAACATTCTGTAAAGACTTGCAACTTCAAAAATACTATAGCATGGCTTTACTCAATCCCATAGGGTCACTGTGGGTCAGAAACAACTTGATGTCCATGGCTTAGGCTGACAGTAAAATAAAACAATCACTGCCATTGAGTTGACTCCAATTCACAGTGACCCCATTGGACAGGATAGTACTGCCCTCTTTGGGTTTCTAAGGCTGCAAAGCTATGGAAGTAGAAAGCCTCATCTTTCTCCCTCTGAATGCCTCTTGAGTTCAAATTACTGACCCTGTGGTTAGCAGTCCCACATGTAACAGCATTGCCACAAGGGCTCCTGCTTGGCTTTGGTGAGTGTGATTTAATTACCTTGAAATACTTCCCCAGCATACTATTTAGTTGTTATCAAATGGATAATAAACCCCATAATTCTCTCCATTTGAAAACACTCAGATCTATAAGAGAATAATAGTCTATGGCAATAAAAAATTATTCCTTTGACTTAATCTAAGTAATTTAACATTAGGGTATTATTAACAATTATTGAATCATTTTCGAGTTTTTTTCCCCTTCTTGCTATGGTTTCATTTTTTTACTTAATGTGTTAGTCTTGATAGAGTAGAGAAACAAATTCATAGACCCTCATACATGTATAAGAAACAGCTTTAAATACAAGAGCAATTGACTGTTGAGAAAACATCCCAGCCCAGTCCAGATCAATTCCATAAGTCCAATATTAGCCCATATGTCTGATACCAGTCCATAAATTCCTCTCCAGACTCACGCGCCATATGCAATGATGCCGAATGCAGGAAGATCACAGGCCAGTGGGTGGAAAGTCTTGTGGATCCAGTGGAGGTGTCTCAGCACTGGCAGGAGTCCCCCATGGCTCTTTCTGCTTCAGGGCTCTTGCTGCACCAGTGAGTGAGCCTCCAGCGAGCTATGATCTCCTTAGCGCCTCCAAATGCGGTCATCAAGCTGTGACGTGATTGATAGGCTAAACCCCACTCCTTCACTCTTAAGTTTCAAATTGACAACGGATTATGAAACTACCACAACCTGGTTGCTGAAGTTATTGTATTTAAATTGAATTTCTTGATCATATTTAAGACTTCAGCAATCTAGGGTTCACTTGGTTAAAATCGTCTCCTTTCCTTTTGTTCTATTTAAAGATGGATGCATTTTGGGAGCCTGGTGTCAGCTAGACTCACAGCATCTGCGTGTTTGAGACGATGGACCACGGCCAGGACCAGGGCCATCACAATCGTTATGCTGGAACCTTATTCAGAACAAACTATTTTGCCTAAAGTTTCACACATGAATAACTAATCTCCGCCACAAGTACCTTTTTAAAAGTCAACCATAATTAAAAGATTATCAGCTCCATTTCTATAAGCCATTCTTTTTAAGAAGTTAATTATAAATGTGAACTAATTTTACTCGTACCTATTCCTATTAAACACTAAGATTAAGAAATTGAGTACAACAAAAATAAGCTATGACATCATCTTTGTAGAAAAAAATTCTTTCCATGTGTTTATACTTTTGCAAATAAATGAACCAAAACATCCTTATAAACATTTTTTTTTAATCTCAGTAATTAGATTTCTGAATTTTCTTTCTGGCCACTAGAGGACTCCCACGCCCATCCTGAGAACAGTCTGGCCTTTGCTACAGCTATATTTCTGGCCGCCTGCCTATATCCATCATTTATTCTTCTTTTCCTGCACTGATTAATTCACGTTCCAGTTGTATATCGTTTATTGGTGGCAGTCATAGGGCGACTTTAGAAAAACAAGGGAACTGCAATTTTCTAATATCGCTTTGATATGAGGTTCTCTTCCCCGTCACGTGACTCACGGAGACAGAGCCAAGAACCTCCTCCGACTTCTTCGGGGCCTTTGATTTATCAGGGATCCTGTAGCCTCTGCTGGCTTCTCAGCATTTTCCACTGTTCCCTCCTTCTGTGTTTCCCACCATGAGCCTGGCACTTGCCAGTACATCTCCCAGCTTTGGGGCATACCCTCTCTGCTCCTCCTCCGATTAGGAGTCCAATGCTCGCCCACTAACAAGTGAGTTGTTAACAAGATTGCTAAGGTTTCCACATTACTACCTTCCATTCCTGACTCTTGCTGCAGGAGAGCTTCTTTCAACCCCCACGCTCATTGCCGTCCAGTCAATACTTACTCACAGGTGGGTTTGCGACCCCCTGTGGGTTTCTGAGTCTCTGGGAGTGTCCAAAACTGTAACTGTTTCTGGGATGAGAAAGCCCAGTCTTCCTCCTGCAGAGTTGGAAGTGGTTTCGAACTGCCCAGCTGTGCAGATTGCAGCTCAACCCTGACCACTACAGCAGAAGGGGGTGGAGAGTCTCCCTAATCCCTTGAAACTGTGCCCACAAAGGTGTGCATACTAGATACTTTCTCTCTGTCTCCCGCATTTACTGATTCCTGGGGTGTCTGATAAATGCAGAACCTGACCACTTTCCTCCTACTTCATTTTTGTAAATTACACTCAGAATCCATTAATCATGTTACATCTGCTATATCCTCTTCATATATTAGATGGGTAAATATACTTTCTTGACAAACAGATCTCAAATCTATTGACTCCCTTAGTTGTCCAGATGCTAATGAATCATACTGACCTTAAAAGCAGAGAACTGCTCCTTTGTGTTTCCAAAACTTTAAGTCTTTACAGGAGTAGACAGCCTCCTTTTTTCCCCCTACAGAGTACCTGGTGGATTTGAACAACTAAACTTGTAATTAGCAGCTCAATGCGTAATCCATGACACCACCAAAGCTCGAGGATTCACTCAGAAACAAAAGCCTCCAAGCTCATTGCATTAAATCCATTCCTATTTACAGCGACCTGTGGGACAGGGAAGAACTGCTCCTGCGGATTCTGGAAGCTGTCACTCTCCGTGTGAGTAGAGAGCTTAGGGAATAACAAGAAGAAAAGCCTCCCGCTCTGTAGCTATTAAAGAATTAGGACCACATGACCGAAAAAGCAAAAATTACCATGGAATTGATCACAACCAATGGTTTCTGGTCGGGTTCCTGAGCCTGAAAATGCTTTCAGGAGTCGATGGCATCATTCTGCTCTCTTGCAGTGGCTGGTGGGTTTGAATCACCGCGTGTACAGTTAGCAGCGCAATGCTTCCGAGACAGGATTAAGCAAATGAGTAGATGTGGGGAAAGGAGGAGCAGATTGCAAGGTCTTTGATCCCTCAGGACCACTGAAGGGTTGCAGTCTTCTCAGACTTTCGGTTAGAGCAGCTAAGCTTTCAACCGCTGTACCACCCAAACCAAGGCCAAATCCAGTGACATAGCACCAGTTCCAGCTCATAGCGATCCTGTACTGGGTTTCTAAGACTGCAATTTATGGGAACAGACACTCTCATCTTTCCCCAATGGAGTGGCTGGTGGATTTGAACCACTAACCTTGAAGCTAACAGCCCAACTCCTAATCGAAAGCACCATCAGGACTCGTAACTACACCATCCTTAAACTGATTCTGAAAAACAAACAACAAAAATCAAATTCACTGCCATTCAGATGATGCAGACTCATGGAAACCCTATAGGGCAGGTTAGAAATGCCCCTGTGAATTTCCTAAGGAGAGACTGTTGGTTTCCCAAGTAGCAACCCAGAGAGTAACCACTATGCCACCGGGCCTCCTAACGTGACCTAATTCAAGGGTAAATCTAAATGTATCATCACGCTGCTAAGATATTTCAGTCCTTCTCCAAAACCTTCTGGAGAAGTTAGTTTCCAAGAATACAACAGGTCTCTCTTCTGCATTCTTCTCCAACTCTTCCTTCAGCCAAGCTGCGACCATGCAAACCTCCTCGAATTTCCAGTTCCTCTGATTGCCATGAAGAGCAGGGATGACAGGCACAGGCGAATTGCTGACTGCTAGTATGATAGCCAGCAATTCTTCCCACCAAGTGCTCCATGGGAGAAAGATTTAGAGACTGCTTCTGTAAGTAAAACAGCGCCGGTCCTACTATGTCAAACAGGGTCACTAACAGTTGAAATCACCTTGAAAGCAATTTGTTCATTTGATTACCATTTGATTACCATTGGGTTTGTTTGCTTATTTGTTTCTTGACCATATCATCTTGATTTGGGTGAAAGTTTATATAGAAAATTGGTTTTCTACTCACCAACTTATAGACATTTTGATTCTTTTTTTACATGATTTTTAAAAATCATTTTATTGTGAACTTGTAAAATTCTTATCAAAATCCATTCCTACATCCATGTGTCAAGCACATTTATACATTTGTTGCCATCATCATTCTCAAAATATTTGCTTTCTACTTGAGCCCTTAATATCAGCTCCTCATCCCCCCCCCACTACCCACTCCCTCATGAACCCTTCCTAATTTATAAATTATTATTATTTTGTCATATCTTACACTGTCTGATGTCTCCCTTCACCCACTTTTCTGTTTTCCATCCCCCAGAGAGAAGGTTATATGTAGATCCTTGTAATCAGTCCCCACCTTCCCTCCACCCTCCAGGTATCACCACTCTCAAGACACTTTGATTCTTGATATTAGTTAGAATCCATGTAACATCTGAGCCAAGATCCATCTGACATCAATAATAATATCCATGTCAGATGGATCTTGGCTCAAAGCAGAAGATACCAGAGAGATATTTACTTATGTTGCATCGACTCCGCAAAGGCATCCAACTGTGTGGATCATAATAAACTCTGGATAACCTTGAGAAGAATGGAAATTCCAGAGCACTGCACTGTGCTCATGAGGAACTTGTCTAGGGATCAAGAGGCAGCTGTGAAAACGTAATGAAGGAATACTGCCTGGTTTAAAATCAGGAGAGATGTATGTCAGGGTTGTACCCTCTCACCATACCTGTTCAATCTATATGCAGAGCAAATCATCAGAGAAGCTGGGTTTTTTAAAGAGAAGTGTAGCATGAGGATGGAAGGAAGGCTTACTAACAACCTGCGTATTCAGACAACACAAGCTTACTTGTTAAAATTTGGGAAGAGTTGAAACACTTGCTAACGAAGTTGAAGGTTTTCCACCTTCCAGATGGATTACAACTCAATGCAAGGAAGAGTGAAATCTTCACACCTGGATCAAGAGGTAACATGATGATAAATGGGAGAAAAGTTTCAATTTGTCAAGAATTTTGTCTGACTTGGATCTACAATCAATGCTCATGGAAGCAGCAGTCAAGAGATCAAAAGATGTATTGCATTAGGAAAATCTAGTGCACAAGACCTCTTTAGAGTCTTGAAGAACAAGTAAATTACTTTGGGGACTAAGTAAGATGTGCTTGACCCAAGTCATGATATCATTGCATCATATGCATATAAAATTTGGACATTGAGTGCAGAAGACTGTAGAAGAATAGATGCTTTCAAATTGTGGTGCTGGAGAAGAATATTGAAAGTACCATGGACTACTAATAGGACAAGCATCTGCATCGGAGGAAGTAAGGCCAGAGTACTTCTTAGAGTCAAGCATGGTAAGACTTCATCTCACAAACTTGGACATATTGTTAGGAGAGACTATTCCCTGGAGAATGACATCATGTTTGGTAAAGTGGAGGGGGGGGGGCAGTGAAAAAGAGTAAGGCCCTCAAAGATGCGGATCAACACAGTGACTATATCAAGGGGCTCAAGCACAGGAACAATTGTGAGGATGGTGCAGGACCGTATAGTGTTCTGTTCTGTTGTACATCGGGTTGCTATGGGCCAAAGCCGAATCAATGGCACCTGTCAACAACAACAACTGCCATCGAATAGCACTTTCCCCACTACTTCCCTGGGTGCCTGCTTCATTTTGTCCTTCTCTTTCCCTTACTGTTGAACTTTATTTTGGGGAAACTGCTGCCCTGTTGGTCTTGTACGGGTGACTGTACTAAGGAGGACATTCCATCCCCTTCCTGGTGTTATTCACTTCACAGGTCTATTGTTTGGCTGAAAGGTGATCCCTGTGGGTGAATTCAATTCCAGGTTTGAGTGGTGACTAAAAACTATAGTCTCAGGGATTCTAAGTGATTCTACAGACCAATCAATATGACTGGTCTTCTTGAGTGATTTTGCTCAAATTTTCCTCCCACTCTGTCCAGGCTCTTCCATTGTGATGCCAGTCAGAGCAGTCTGTTTTTATGGACTCCCTTTGCTTCTGTGTTAAAATTCTTTGTTTATTTATTTTGTGATTTCATGGGAAATATACACTCCTTGCATGTCAGAAAATGGTTCTATTTCATTATCAGGTTTGAATAATAACTAACAGTAGAATTCTAGCCCAACAATTATTTTTCCATACCACCTTCAAAATCAGATTCTAATGTTTAGAGAGCATCCATCATTGCATATGAAAACTCTGCTAGTAATCAAGTTTTCATTTGTAAGTAATCTATTTTTCTTCCCTACATGATTTTTCCATTTTAATCTTCCTGACTGATTTGCAATTTCATTCTAATGTAGTCTTCCTGGTTAGGACATAGTGTAATTTTTATTTTGGTTTTAGCTGAATACTTTGATCATTTTAATGACTGGGACTTAAGGACAGAGCAGCATGTGTGCTGTACACATATCACCAAAGTCCAAGGAAACGTCGGGCAGTTTTTCCCTGGGAATCTCTGAACTTTCACTTCATTCCACTCGTTTAATTTCTCCTCTTTCTACCCTCTCACAGCATATCCGGGTCTCTTCACTTCTCGCTTTCTGTTTTCATCTCTTTAGCAATCACTCTGACATATTGAGTAGGGGTGTCAGATGTCGAATCTGTTCCTTTGGAGTCCTCGGATATTTCGATCCCATCGATTGAACAATGTATTTCAGTGGTCTGTTTGCCTCTACTTCTCCCATTTTAAACTATTTTTTAGGTCAGGGCAGCTATTTATTCCGTGCACGTAGTATTATGCCTGAAACCTAATGGGCACATGGACATGGCACATGGTGTTGGGATGACTGAGAGAAGGACGTGTATATTTCCCCACCTTTACTCTTAAATTGGGCAGTTCTACTACGCCATGCAGGTCGAGGTGAATCAGAATGGAGGTAAGGTAACACAACACACCTGAGCATGGAACTGGTGGGTGCACACAGTTAATACGCTCACGTGCTAACTGAGAGTAAGCTTCAAGTCGATATAGATCTTTGGAAGAAGGGTTGGATATCCTACTTCTGAATAATTTGACATTAAAATCCCATATAGTTCAACAATAACACATATAGGGTCTCTATGAGTGACAATAACTCTTCGGCCACTAGTACTTTTAGTGGCACATACAGAATGCATATCCCTTAAGTACATCGGGTTTCCTGCCTTCACTCTACAATGAGTTGTGTTTCTTATCCCATCGTTTATGTAAAGAAAAGGCCTTTATTTTGTGTACTATGGCATACCCCATGCTTAGTGCATACTGTGAATTAAATTATGTCTCTGCAAAAATATACACTGAAGATTGAATACCCAGAATCAGTGAATCTTATCTTATTTAGAATAAATTGGAAGATGCTTGTCAGTTAGGTTAAAGTGACTGCTGACCACAAATTCCACGCTTCAAAACCGGTCAACTGTTCCAGAGGAGAGAGATTAGGCTACCTAGTCCCCTAAAGACTTACAGTCTGAAAACCCCTATGTACAATTTCAATCCATCAGAATTGACTCAATGGGAGTGTGTGTGTGTGTGTGTGTGTGTGTGTGTGTGTGTGTGTTAGTGCTGGGGTGGGGGTTGGTTCTAAATTTAGCAACATTCTTATAAAAGTGAAGAAGATACACCTACGGGGGGCTGAGGAGCGAGGGTCATGTGAACACAGAGGCAGAGACCGGAGTGATCTGCAAGCTACAAACAATAAAAGCCTGAGAAAAAGGCATGGGACACTTCCTCCCTCAGAGACCTCAGATCAAATCCATTCGACCAATGCCCTGATTTCTGACTTCTCTCCTCCAGAACTGGGAGACCCTAAGCCATGTTTTTCACATGCCACACAATTTAGAATACTTTTTTTATAGCAGCCCTAAAGTGCAAAAAATGCATAATGAACATTTGAAACGACCTCTGTGGGTGGTGATGTCTTTGTTTTTACCATGTGCCTCTCATTGCCTTGAAGGAAACCCCAAAAGAAAGGGCTGTGGTCTGAAGGCACTCACAATAGGAACGTGGTTGGGGTGCTTTGGGAAGATGTCTACTGAAAAGCACAGGCTTTTTCGAACTCTTCCGTGACTGCTGATGGCTTAGGTTCCAGTTTTCTATTTTGCCGAATTATTTCTATTCTCACCGTGTAGACCAAATTTTTGTTTCTATGAGTTTGCTGAAAATAAAGCTAACCATTGTTACTATTTCAAATATGTGATTTGGGGTCCACACTAAGACATTTCAAGAGGAATGGTACAGATATCGTTAGGGCACAATACCTCTTCTCCATTCTGAACGTTTCTTCCTCTATGGGGAGATAGCCGCTAGACTAATACTCCAAAATGGTGGTGGCGCTTAGACTTTATGTCACCTTGCTGGTGCGTGTGTGGAGATAGGGGCAGAGTCCAATCGGGTGATGGGCTGGTGATGCCACCTTGAAGTGTGAACTTTTTTATAAGAGAGAAACTGGGAACATCCCATCCTCTCTTGTTCCTTCCTGCTTGCTGGGATTCTGCGCCTGCCTTCAGGGACAATTCCATGTGGGCCACGCACCTGGAATGGTGTCAGCGCCCAGCCATATTTCCACCAACCTTGGATCCAGCTGACCCCACTGGCCCATGATCTCATTGGCTCTTGCTTCACCTTTGTGTGTCAATTTCCTTCAGGTACATGAGTCTGAAGAGGCGTCCGCTAGGACCAGCCCCATGGACTTGAGTTGGACTGGGCTGGGATGTTTCTTGATAGTAAAGCACTTTGTGATAGGAACTTCCTTCTTATATGTATGTGTCACTGGATTTTTTTGTTTGTTTGCTTTGTTTTGTTTTTCTCTAGAGAACCTAACCTAGCGCTGTCTGTCTCCACATTCTCGTGACAACTTCTTCTACCCCTACACCAACCACTTCACTTCCTAGCCACCTGCACGTGGTAAATTTGAAAGGAGAAACTGCATGAATCACGCAGTTCCTTCCACGTGTCCCTTATTCTGGCAGTCGAAGGTCTGCTGTGCTGCTCTAGGTCTGCTCTCTGTTCTCGTTGGGAGACACCTGTCATGGCCAGTGCTGCTTGGGTGGAGCATCTGTCTGATTTGAGAATCCACTACTATTCTGATTCATCTACAAACATAACCATCATCTCTCATCTAGTCCTAAAGCATTCCATTTTTGAATCATCCAGCATGCCATTGCCCTCTATCTGCTGCAACTTAGTTTTATTGAGCATTTGATTCAGACCTAGTCCAAACCAGAAAGGAGCTATTTACTGGGTGCCTCCTAAACAAAGCCAAAAACACAAACTCATGCCAGTGGAAGGCTTTGTTCCTGTAATGGCGGCCCAGAGCACTCTTTTTCTGCCACTGCCAAGAAATATCCATGGATTGTTTATTTTTGATAAAACAAATATCTACTGAGGATCTCAACTGCACCAGCCCCTGCGAACACAGAGACAAAATCCATGTCTTCTTGAAACTCACATCCTGACGTGAGGCTGGCGGGGAGAGTAGAAAATAGAATAAGAACGACAAGGAGGGTGGCGGGCGAAGTGGGGTAGGATAAGAAGATTCAGCAGCACATCGCCCAGCAGGGAAGTAGGGTAAGATGGGGGAGATAAGAGGCAGTCTCATTAAGAACATGTTTGATCAAAGAATTGAAGAAGTAGGTCACGGATATATCTGAGGGAAGGTCAATCCAGGTTCCAGATAGAGAAAATGTCCCTCTGGTGGGAAGAGTGAGGTATCCACTCAGTCTGTGGAAGAGAGAGCAGGGGGGAGTGGGGAGCACATAAGAGCTAATAGATGGCAGTTCTCAACCTGTGGGTCGTGACCCCTTTAAGGGTCAAATGACCCTTTCACAGGGGTCACCCGATTCATAACAGTAGCAAAATGACAGTTATGAAGTAGCAACAAAAATAATTTTATGGTTAGGGTGTCAACACAACATGAGGAATTGTATTAAAGAGTCGCGGCATTAGGAAGGTTGAGAACCGTTGTAACAGATTAAATCAAAAATCATTATGGTATGCGGATGGTCCATGGAGAGTACTGACAGTCCGAGGAAGGAAAGGTAGTCAATTCAAGGTGAAATGGACCATCATTGGGGAGGTCAAACAAAGAAGCAACATTATCTGACAAGGTTCTTTCTGGCTGTTGTGTTGAAATGAAGCTAAAAAGAAGTGTCATAACAAAAAATTCGGTTAACAATCTAAGGCAGCAATTCAAGTGAGAGGGTGTGGTGTCCCAGAGGTGGGTGGTACCGGTGGGAAGAAATCTTCAGACTCCGATGAAGCCAACAGGAGTGCCAGATGAACAAACTGTTGGAAACGACTGTGCACTTCCCAGGTGACTAGCTGCTTCTTAGGAAGCCCTTGAGTAGTGTAGCAGTCTAGCAGTGATGACTGCCTCTGTGAGGCTGTATTGCAATCACTTAAAATGGAACTTTGAGAGTTCAAATTATTCCATGATTTGGACATGGTCTGATCCAGAAGAATTCACTCGGGCATATTCATTGGTCTCTCATTGCCATCGAGTGAGGGATACCCCACAGCAGCCCTGATGGTGGAGTGGATTATGTGTTGTGTGGTTAACTCCAAAGTTAGCAGTTCAAAACAACCAACCGCCCCCTAGAGGAAAGATGAGGCTTCCTACTGCCGTAAATATGTACAGTTTTGGAAACCCACAGGGAAGTTGTTTCTGTCTTATAGGATCTCTATGAGTATTCATAGGTCTCACGGACCCTGAGTCAGTCAGTCTGAAGGACAGAGTGGAACTGCCCCGGTGGGTTTCAGAGACTGTAATTCTGTAGAGAAAGTAAATGAAAACCCATGCTATCCAGGGGTCAAGGATCAGTTTTTAGACTAGGAAATGTTTCTGAATAAATATATAGCAATAGCTTTATTAAAAACATGCATCCATAAGTCAACATCCAGTTGCATGTTAGTCCTAATTGCTTTCTAAAATGCACACATACATCTCCTATAGATCACATTTGGAATTTATTTTTTTAAAGGCTAATGTTTTGCTAAATCCTGTTCAATTTGAGTCATAATTTATTATGTAGGAGCCCTGGGGAAATGAGCCATTCCTCTCCTTTTTATATAGTGTTTTATATAAAGACACATTTACTGAATAAACTACAGAAAAGCATCCATTCGCGTATTTAAATTAATCTAGTTCAAGTACCACATTATGAATTCATTCTTGGACTGATGACTCCAACAAGGTAATTCACAGAGGTTTCTTGAAAGACAGTGAAAGGACAGTGAAACTATGGATTACTAATACTCATGTATTACTTAATAATGATCATATAGTAAATACAGATGTTATGTTGTTAATTATATTTTGTATTCTTTCACATTCAAACATAATAATCTAACAAGTCAAAGGTACACTGTTTTCACCAAAAGTCCCTTGGACATTTCAAAATGAACATTTTTTTATTTGCATTAAATTTCCCCCACGAGAACTTGGAGGAGAGTAATCTCCAATCACAAATACATAAAATGAGTGCCCTTTAAGAGAACCCATCTTCTCTTCTGCTGAAAGCGGCCAGTCCTGCAAACTCTCTACGTCAGTTCCTTGTAGCTGCTACGGTTCAGGGTGTAAAGAAACACCTCAGCTTCAGAGAGAGGGTGAGCTTCCCTTCCACCTCCAGAGACAAAGATGCCCAAGTGGCTGTCAGCCTCCCAGGGACAGGGCAGAAAGCTGCCAGGAGCTGCTTCTACCACCTAGGATATTATCAGAGGACATCGTCATCTGGAGATCCCATGCTTTCTCCTCAGCCATCTGCAGCAAACCAGGGAAGTGAGCCTTTACAAAATCAATGCTAAATGTAAACAAGTCCTGTGGGCTTCACCTGACTTCCTAGTGTGCTGTGCTTACTTTACAGATATAACCTTTCCAGACATTGGTCAATATGGGTGGGATAATTAAAACTGTCTTTCCCATTGAGCATGACATCGTCACAAATGTGGGATGATGGAAATAAAGAGATAGCTGGTGCCCATTTATTTAGAATGACAGGAAATTGGATAATTGAATCCACTCACTAGCGAATAATTATTGTATATAGATTATTAATTTTCCAAGAAATAGATCAAAATGGAAGATATTTAAACTATTATCTAGTAAGTGTAATTTGACTCATTTGGTTCACAGCAGTAATTATGCCACACTAGTATTTATGAATCCCAATTGCTATGTTTTAAGAGTGACAGATGATGTACTAGCTTCTATTTTCAATTAATGCCAGCTCTCTTATTTGATCTGATAGTTCCTCTCTTCAGCAAAATTTGTCATATTAAGATATTACTTTATTTTACACAAAACATATACATGTTATAAGTCTTACAATTTAAACTTTTTTGTCATTGCTTTTTTTATTTTTAACAATTTATTGGGGCTCATACAATTCTTTTCACAGTTCATACATATACGTACATCAATTGTATAAAGCACATCTGTACAGTCTTTGCCCTAATCATTTTTTTCTCTTTTCTTCTTTTACATTTTATTAGGGACTCATACAACTCTTACCACAATCCATACATATACATACATCAATTGTATAAAGCACATCCATACCATACATTCTCTGCCCCAATCATTCTCAAGGCATTTGCTCTCCACTTAAGCCCCTTGCATCAGGTCCTCTATTTTTCCCCCCTCCCTCCCCATTCCCCCCTCCCTCATATGCCCTTGGTAATTTATACATCGTTGTTTTGTCATATCTTGCCCTATCCGGAGTCTCCCTTCCCCCCTTCTCTGCTGTCCCTCTCCCAGGGAAGAGGTCACATGTGGATCCTTGTAATCAGTTCCCCCTTTCCAACCCACTCACCCTCCACTCTCCCAGCATCGTCCCTCACACCCTTGGTCCTGAAGGTATCATCCACCCTGGATTCCCTGTACCTCCAACCCTCATATGCACCAGTGTACAGCCTCTGTCCTATCCAGCCCTGCAAGGTAGAATTCGGATCATGGTAGTTGGGGGGAGGAAGCATCCAGGATCTGGGGGAAAGCTGTGTTCTTCATAGGTACTACCTCACATCCTAATTAACCCATCTCCTCTCCTAAACCCCTCTATGAGGGGATCTCCATTGGTCGACACTTGGGCCTTGGGTCTCCACTCTGCACTTCCCCCTTCATTTAATATGATATATATACATACATATATACATATACACATATATACACATACATACACACACTTATATCTTTTTTTTTTTTTGCATGATGCCTTGTACCTGGTCCCTTGGGCACCTCGTGATCACACTGGCCGGCGTGCTTCTTCCATGTGGGCTTATTTGCTTCTGAGCTAGATGGCCGCTTGTTCACCTTCAAGCCTTTAAGACCCCAGACACTATCTCTTTTGATAGCCGGGCACCATCAGCTTTCTTCACCACATTTGCTTATGCACCCATTTGTCTTCAGCGATCCTATCATGGAGGTGTGCAGTCAATGATATGATTTTTTGTTCTTTGATGCCTGGTAACTGATCCCTTTGGGACCACTCGATCACACAGGCTGGTGTGTTCTTCCATGTGGACTTTGTTGATTCTGAGCTAGATGGCCGCTTGTTTATCTTCAAGCCTTTAAGACCCCAGTCACTATCTCTTTTGATAGCCGGGCACCATCAGCTTTCTTCACCACATTTACTTGTTCACCCACTTTGGCTCCAGCCGTTGTGTCAGGAGAGTGAGCATCATAGAGTTCCAATTTAATAAAAGAAGGTATTCATGCATTGAGGGAGTGTTTGAGTAGAGGCCCAAGATCAAACTATTTTATTTCAGAGAAAAGAGGAAGAAAGAAAACCACTCCAGTGACAAACTCAATGAGGAATAATAGAGAAAAGTCCACATGTTGTTGGATTGTTTCTTCCAAATTATTTCTAACTACTTATCACGTAGTTCAAGAAAGAAGCTTGGTTTAAAATATTTTAAAATGTTGATTAAAGTGGTGAACACAATCTAAGTTGTATGGGTACATCTTACATTTGCTTTTATATTGTAGTGATCATCAAACTGGTTAGTTACTCAGTACTGCCTCATCACATAATCCAAATGTGGGTGACTTTAAAGAAAAAACATTGATTGTCTCAAAGTTTGGGAAACTGGAAATCCAAATTAGGTCATTGGCTCCACTTGCTCCAAGAGCCCCACAGAGGTCACTATTGTTACCAATTTCTTGCCATTCCTTGGCATTCCATAGCAAGCCTTGGTATCTGTCTTCTCCTCTCCCCTCTCTCCCCCATATATTTCCAGTCTGTTCTTTTATTTTTAAACTCCAAATTGATTTGATTTTAGAACCCCTACTCAAGTAAGTGGAGTCCTAGTAGTGCAGTGGTTAGAGAGCTCAGCTGTTAATCAAAAGTCCACTGGTTTGAAGTCACCCATGACTTGGTGGAAAAATGATGGGGGGGTTCTACCCTCTGCTTTAGGGTCACTACAAGTGGAAGCCTACTCCATCACAGTGGATGGAGTACAGCGTACTTGACATCACAAGCAAAATGCCTGTTTCCAAAAAAGTTTGCATTCAGAACTACCTGCGGGTTAGGATTTCAACCTATATTTCTGTGGAGTAGCGGTATTGGTGGATATAATTCAATCCACAATGTATCTAATAATAGGTTAAATTTTTGGTTCTATAAATTTGAATACAAATTATCTTGGTAGTCTGTTGTTCTGCTTGGGGGTTGTGTTAGTCCAGGTTGACTAGAGAAACAAAGTCAGAAACACTCATGTGTGTAAGAGAGAACTTTATATCAAAGAGCAATTATACATTAAGAAAACATCCCAGCCCAGTCCAGATCAAGTCCATAAATCTAATATTAGCCCATATGTTCCTTCCAGTCTATAAATTCCTCTTCAGACTCACTCAGCACATTCAATGACATCAACTGCCGGAAGAAAGATCACAGACCAGTGGGTGGAAAGTCTTGTGAATCCAGTCGTGGTGGAAGCATCTCGGCACTGAGGTGGGTCTCCAGGTAGTTCCTCCAGCTCCGGGGCTCTGGCTACATCAAGGTAGCTCCCTGTAGCTTGTCAACAGGAAGACGAAGTAGATAGAATGTCTGACATCCAGTGAGCCAATTATCTCCTTCGTGTCTCCAAATGAGGTCATCAAGCTGTAGCCTGATGGAAAGGCTAAACCCCACCCCTTTGTAAATTGACTGGAGATTATGAGCTACCTCAAGGGTCCTGGTGATTGGGAAGTAGTCTATGATGTTCAAATCCAAAGTTCTGCCTTTTCTTTCTTTTGTGAAATTAAAGTGTCAAAATCTATATCCAGCATTGCGTGGCACTTTGATATGAATCCCAAACTCGAATCACCTGAGAGTTTACTCGCTTCCTAAGCCTCTGTTTATTTTGCTGCCTTCAAAGAGTCTGTAGCTTTCCCAGACTGGAGGCTGGCATATATGTTGAAACTTGGCACAGATCTCCATTAATTATAGCAATAAAGAGCAGCGTGAGGACATTCTGGGATCTAAAGCTTGTCTTCCCTTTCAGTATATTATCACAGGCACAGAAAAAACTTCCCAGGGAAATGGCTCACCCCTCACTACCCTTGGGCTGATGGGAATGAATTCGTTCTAGAGTCGAGAGCAGACACTGAAACTCACCTGGTCCTGGCTTGACGCTTTTACCAATATTCTTCATCTTCTGATTGTTGTGCTTCTGAGTGCACACACTCACGTGTGCGTGCACGCACACACACGGCAGACTGTAGCTAATGATTAATATGAGGGTACAAAATCCACCTCCTTTGCTTTAATTTATGCAACTCTGAAATGTAATTTATGCTGCATTTTCCCAAGGTTCAGACAAAATGTGGAGCTACATCTGAAATGACACTTTTGCTTGACTTCTTTGCTTTTTAATTTTGTTTTCCCTGCTCCCTTATTTATCTCTCCTGCCTCCCCAACCCCCTCCAAAGCAAAACAAAATCCGCCATTGCCAGAAAGCCCATTTTGACTCACAGCGACCCTATCAGACACTGCACAGCTGCCTCACAGTGCTTCCCAACACCCAGCCACATCTTTCTCTTGCGAAATGTTGGTGGATTTGATCAAGCTTTTTGGTTAGCAGACAGCACTATTTAAGCACGACACCAGCAGGCCCCCTCTCATAAATCATTTGCACTCATATTCTTACCTAAGGTTCTATTTCTGAGACAGCTTAGTCTACAATAAAGGCCATACACAACATCCAAGAGTCAAAACCACAATGTACCTCAGTTGAGAGAAGTGTGGAAGATGGAAGATAGCCAGTAGATGCAGTAATGGAGGAGACGAGCCAGGTGGCATTCAGAATCAGGATCTTGGGCAGGAAAGCAACAACAGTAAATTTTAAATCTAATGGCCACTATCCATGAGGACTAATGTCCAGATTCCGTGCTCTCTTCTCCTATAGAAGAATATCAGTATAATGCGGAGTTCATCGGGGAAGAGGTACTTTGAAAAAGGTATAAGAATGGAAACCTATAAAGAAAAACTAACAAAAATATTTAGTTATAAGAAATGACATAGATTAATTTCCACAGCATTAACCATTTCCCCATTCTACTTTCTAATGAATTAAAAGAAAACCTCTTGATTAGTTTTGGAGAACACAAGATGATACCACCGCTTTTTTTTGTTGTTTTCTTTTTTTACATTTTATTAGGGGCTCATACAACTCTTATCACAATCCATACTTATGCATACATCAATTGTATAAAGCACATCCGCACATTCCCTGCCCCAATCATTCTCAAGGCATTTGCTCTCCATTTATGCCCTCTGCATCAGGTCCTCTTTTTTTCCCCTCCCTCCCCGCTCCCCCTTCCCTCATGTGCCCTTGGTACTTTATACATTGTTATTTTGTCATATCTTGCCCTATCCGGAGTCTCCCTTACCCCCCTTCTCTGCCGTCCATCTCCCAGGGAGGAGGTCACATGTGATGATACCACCTCTTTTATAAATTGTTCTAATATACATAACACAAATGTCAACACTTGATAACTCTTCAGTGTCACTGAGTCTTAATGACCCCAATGACAGAACACTGAATCTCAATGCTTATCTCTTCTAGAAGGAGCGTGAAGATGCGATGCAGTCCAGGTTCTTCTGAATCAATTTTTCCCAAAAGAAATAACTGAAAATGGATGAATCCATTCTGGACCACCAAGTTTTTAACCTAATCTTGCCTTTTCATACCAAATATTACGCAGAAATTTCAAAGTAAATAATAGCAAAGTTAAATAATGTAATTTAAAGAAGAAACACAACACTTTAAAAGTTTTTAACAACTACAGTATGACCCATACCTTGAGATCGATGGGGATATGGATCTGTGGACATGGGTATGGAGAGGAGGTGTGGACAGAGAGGTATTGTTTGGAAGGGGAATCCCATTCCACAAAATCAACTGGTAGCTGCTTCTCAGGAGTGTTTTCCCTTCTTTGCCTTTTTTTCACTAGGACCTGGCTGTCTGTCTCTTAAAAAACAATCTGTCTACTGTGGCCTGCTATTGGCATTTCTGTCAACGTTCTCTAAAAGGCTGTACTAAATTGTCATCAACAATATCGATAGCACAGTTAACCAGTTCCTTATAACGATGATCCTTTTCAAAATATTCTCTTTTTTTAACATTTATTAGGGACTCATACAACTCTTATGACAATCCATACATATACATACATCAATTGTATAAAGCATATCTGTACATTTTTTGCCCTAATCATTCTCAAAGCATTTGCTCTCCACTTATGCCCTTTGTATCAGGTCCTCTTTTTCCCCTCCCTCCACGTTCCCCCCTCTCTCATGAGCCCTTGATACTTTATAAATTATTATTTTGTCATATCTTGCCCTGTCCGACATCTCCCCCGACCCCCTTTGCTGTTGTCCGTCCCCCAGGGAGGAGGTCACATGTAGATCCTTGTAATCGGTTCCCTCTTTCCAACCCACTCTCCCTCTACCCTCCCAGTATCGCCCCTCACACCCCTGGTTCTGGAGGTATCATCCGCCCTGGATTCCCTGTGCCTCCAGCTCCTATCTGCACCAGTGTACAACCTCTGCTCTATCCAGAATTCGGATCATGATAGTTGTGGGGGGTGGGGGAAGGAAGCATCTAGGAACTGGAGGAAAGTTGTATTCTTCATCAGTGCTATATCGCACCCTGACTGACTCATCTCCTCCCCTAAACCCCTCTGCAAGGGGATCTCTAGTGGGCTGACAAATGGGCTTTGGGTCTCCATTCTGCACTCCCCCCTTCATTCACTATAGTAAGATATTTTTGTTCTGATGATGCCTTATACCTGATCTCTTTGACACCTCATGATCACACAGGCTGGTGTGTTTCTTCCATGTGGGATTTGTTGCTTCTGAGCTAGATGGCCGCTTGTTTACCTTCAAGCCTTTACTGTCTTAGGACCTATGTTAGTCTGGATAGACTAGGGGAAAAAATCCACAGAGACTCAGATTTGTATAAGAGAGAGTTTTATATAAAGGGTAAGTGTACATTCAGAAAGCATCTCAACCCAGTCCAATCCGAGCCCATGAATCCCATTTAGCCCATATGTCCCACACCAATCTACAAAGTGAGCTTCTCCTGAAGCTCACAAAGCACACACAATGATGCCAAATGCAGCAGGATCACAGGTCAGTGTGTAGAAAGTCTCTGAATCCAGTGAATGTGTAAGCATCTCAGCGCTGGCAGGGGTCTCCACATGGCTTCCCCAGCACCCAGGGCTGCATCGGGGTAGGTTCATGTGGCATCTCCTCAGGGATGTCTTGCAGAAAATGAGCCTTACCAGCTGAAGCAGAGAATTAGCTAAGGCAGCTGCACACTGGTCCGACCATCACAAAGCAAGAGAGCAGAGAACTAGAAAGGCAAGGCTCGCCCAGCCATTGATCCCTCCGCCCTGCAATTAACCCCACATGTGTTTATCGGCCAGGATGGCACACTAAACCTTAACTATCCCAGGACCCATCTTGTTCTATCTCAAAACAGTGCAAAAACTAAGAAAATTATAGCAAAACGCTTGGAACACAGTTGCTAAAGGTTTAAACAACACATACTAACAATGCCAACTAATACCGAGTGACCAAAAAACTAACTGCTTTTGTTTACAAAAGTCACATGGGTTGGATCAGATTCCAATATTTTGTTCGAACTCAGATGGAAAATGTTCTCGACATTTCTCGTCGAAATCTGGTCAAGCTGAGTACTGGTGCGGTTAAATAGCAGGGTTCCACTGCACAGCCAGCTTTGAGCCATCTTCGTAGTTGCTGTGTGTAAGCCAGTTGCTGTAGCTACTGTGTCAGCCACTCACTGAGCGTCCTCCGTCTTTCTACATGGTGTCGTTCGCCAGGAACTGACGCCTGTGGATAAAATGTCCAAAGCATTTGAGAGACACTTTCGCCATCTTTGATCCTAAGGAGCACTCACGCTGTGCTTTTTCCAAGACAGATCTGTTTGTTCTCACAGTTCAGGGTCCTTTCAATATTCTTTGCAAAGATCATCATTCAAAAGCACTAATCCTTTTGCACTCTTATTTTTGGTGTCCAGTTTTTATATGCATAAAATACCATCAAAATACTATGGCGTAGGTCTTACGAAGGGGAGCGGTGGTGGCCGAATGGATTACGCATTGGGTTACTAACCTCAGTGTAAGCAGCTCCAAATCACCCACCTCTCTGGGGGAATACATGAGGGTTGCAACTCATAAGGAGTGACTGCTTTAGAAACTCACACGGGAAGTTCGACTCTGTTCTATAGGTTTGCTATGAGTCTATAGCAATGAGTTTGGGTCACATACACCCCCAAATCACATCTTTGCTCCTTTAACGCTTTCCAGAATTCTTGTGAACAGATTTGGTTCCGACTACTCGTCACTTGTTTTCTCGATTGCTGCTTCTATGAGCATGAAATGCGGATTTCAGAAAGATAAAGTCCTTGGCAGCTACAACGTTTTCTGTTTAATGTGAGGTTGCTTCTTGATCCAGTTGTTTCACCCACATATAATTCTATTAAATACAATTATCCAAATGTTATGATTAATATTGCAATATTTCTTTATATATTGTACCAGAATAGAGTGCCAGTATTATTCAACATCTTATCCAAGGAATCTAGAGTGAATTGATAGTAATAGCTTCTCAAAGTAGGCATAATCCCCATTACTTAGCTGGACTAAAGTTCCAAAGCAGGTTGGAACTGCTTACGTTGATTGGGTCAAATTTTGAGTCAAAATTAGGGCTCAGGCTAGTAGTTGAGGGACAAGAGGAAAATCTGGAGGAAAAAGGAACAGAGGTAACCACTGAGTGGCAAAGAATCAAACTAGGTTGGCATTTATTTCAAGGTTTGTCTTACATACTCCAAAGTGAACAATCACATAAACATCCTATTTTCTACTAAATAAAAACATCAACATTGCTTTATTCAAAACAAACTAAAAACTAAATATTAGGGTATTACCAATTAAAGAATTCAGGCAAGATGCAGAAGAGGGCATAGAACAAGGGATATCCTTGCTGATGTCAGTTGGGTCTTGGCTAAAAGCAGAGAATAGCAGAAGGCTATTTTCTTGTGGTTTGTTGACTGTGTCAAGGCATTCCAATGTGTGGATCATAACAAACTATAAATAGCTGTGAGAAGAGTTGGATTTCCAGAACATTTAATTGTGCTCATGAGGACCTGGTGAATGAAGCATGAGGCAGCTGTACAAAAAAACAAAGGACTGTTGTACGGTTTAAAATCAATCAAGATGAAAAAAATCAATCAAGATGTTCATCAGGATAGCATCTTCTCACCATTCTTATACTTATTTGTATCCTGAACAAATAATCAAAGAGGCTGAATTATATGAGGAAGAATGCAGCATCGAGATTGAAAGCAAGGAGGTCACGTTGAGGATGAAGGTGCGCCTGACCCAAGCCACGATATTTTCAATTGCCTCAGATGCGAGAGAATGTTTTATAATGAACACAGAGAAAGAACTGAAGCATTTGGATGCTGGTGCTGGTCAAGAATATGGGAAGTAGCACACTGCCGAAAGAACAAACTGACCTTAGAAGGAGTACAGTCTGAATGCTTCTTGGTGGCAAGGTTGGCAAGACTTTGCCTCACATACTTTGAACATGCTGTCAGGAGGAAAAATGCGCCTAGAGAAAAACACCATGTCTGTAAATGAGAGTGGCAGTGAAAAGGAGGAAGGCCCTCGACAAGATGACTTGGCACTGTGGTTGTCACCATGGGCTCGCACAGAAGACCAGTTGTGAAGATGACATAGACAGTAGTTGCCATTAATCCATATCACCTGACAATTTATTTTTCTTCCTTCTTTCCTCTGCCTCTTATATCTTTACAACAATGTGTAATGATTGTACGGTTGATGCTCAAATCCAATTGGCTTCCTAGTCCTCTTCAAAATTTTATTAAACAAAAAGCTCTGATCGCCAACTATGAATATAGAATTAACTGTATTTTTTTCCGAATAGCTCTTTACTTGTAGCCTTAGATCCTAGAGAAGGACATCATGTTTGCTAAAGTTGATGGGCAGCAAGAAAGATCAATGTGCTCAGGGATATGGAATAACACCATGGCTGTGACAATGGCCTCAAGGGTAGGGAAATGCCGAGGATCATGCAGGAGTAGGCATTTTTAGTTCTGTCATGCTTAAGGTCTTTATGGGTCAGACCCTAGTCAATGGCATCTAACATCAATATAGCCTTAGGCGATGGATCGTTTTGTGTTTTTTTTGCATTGGCAATCCTATTTGGGTTTAGATGTCTTTCTTGACTCATATTAGCTTATACTGTTTATTAACTTTTAAAACTCCGTTGAAGAACATGGTCTGTAAATTGGTTCAACCAGTATGACAACAGAATTATTATAATCCACTGGATTTCTGTCCAAGGAACTCCTTGAATTTAGGAAAGATGGTATTGTAAGACTTCAATAGCCAAATTCATAGTGTAATGGTTACTGCAAACAATAGACCCCTAATTGAAGGGACTTAATAAGCTCTTTTTCACAGTCACAAAACTCATTATCAGCATGACAACTTCTTTATGTTAATGGAATCATAAGTAAGGACAAGAAATGTACAATGCCTTGACTCTCACTAGCTCAAAATTAGCTTATCTTGAAATACTTGAAATTCAAATAATATCTTTAAAGAACAAGCTTCTCTAATCAGTGTTTCAACCATTTACCCATGTTTTTTCTCAGTCAAGAGAGATTCATTCTAGTTCAACATGAATTGGTTGCATACTCCCTTCCGTATTTGGGACATGTCAGCACTGTCTTCTGATTGATAGACACTATTTAGCTAACTCCTCACACTCAAATAATCCTTAACCTTGCCCTTCTCCCTCCACAATGTCCCTAAAATCTAATTTTCCCCCTTTACCCTGGTGAATGCACTAGTACATTATTTCGTGGTTTTTAACGAACACTCTGGCTTGTGTTTTTTACGGGGGCAAAGTGAGAAAACTGTTATTACTGTGGTCAGATGCCCTCAGGGCTGTTCCAACTCACACTGATGTTGCGCAGAAGACTGAAGCCTTGCTGGGTCTTCTGCGGTGTGAAATCACTGTAATCTTGTACCCATTAGTGCACTCACTGTGTCAGTCCGTCTTGTTAATTCATCTATTTCACTCTCCCTATACTTCACCACGCATGATCTCCTTCGCTAGTCTCCCCTGACATACATGCAGCAAAAGTTTCTGTTCAGATTTCTTGATTAATATTATCGTACTCTATTTATAACTATTTATTAGTCCCAAACAAGACTCCAGGGATTCGTGGAATAATGATGGAAATGTTTCAACATGCTGAGGAAGTATTGGAAGCACTCCCTATTCTATGCCAGGAAATTTGGAAGACAGCTACTTGGCCAACTGGCAGGAAGAGATCCATATTTCTACAATCCCAAAGAAAGGTCATGCAATACAACACTCAAACTGTAGAACAATAGCACATATATCACATACCAGTAAGAGTGTGCTGAAGACCACCCAACAAAGACTGCAGGGGACATTTACAGGGAGCTGCCAGAGGATCTGGCCAGATTCAGAAGAGAGCGTGGCACAAGGGATATTATTGCTGTTACCAGGTGGATCTTGATTGAAAGTAAAAAAATACCCGATATACGTTTACTTGTATTTTATTGAGTATTTAAAGGTACGCTACTCTGTGGAACATAACAAAATATTTGTAACCTTGAGAAAAAGAGTAATTCCAGAAGACCCGATTTTGCTCATTTGGAACTTGTACGTGGAGCACGAGGCAGTGGTGCAAACAGAACAAAGAAATACTGCTTGGTTTAAAATCAAGAAGGGTCTGTGATAGACTTGCATCCTCTCACCATATTTAGTCCAGCTGTATGATGAGAAAATAATCAGAAAGACTTGCTTATATGAAGAAGAACGTGGCATCAGGATTGGAGGAAGGCTTATTAACAACTTGCCACCTATTAACTTTGCTTGCTGAAAGTGAAAAGGGTTGAAGAACTTGCTGATGCAGAGCAGGGAGCGCAGCCTTCAATGTGGATTGCAACCCAATGTAAAGACCAAAATTCTGACAACAGGTAACATTGTGATAAATGGAGAACAGATTGGAGTTGACAAGGCTTTTGTCTTAATTGGAGCCACAATCAGTTTTCATGGTCGCAAGAGTCAAGAATTCAAAAGACCGCTTTGGAGTATTGAAATGGCAAGGATGTTGCTTGAGGACGGAGGTGTGCCTGACTCAAGACTATATTTTCAATTGCCTCATTTGCATGTGAATGTTGGGTATTGACTATAGAAGATGGAGGAAAAATCAATACATTTGCATTCTGATGCTGGGGAAGTGTACTGAAAATACTAAAAGTGACCTAAAAGGATAAACCGATGTGTCTTTGTAGAAGTGCAGCCAAAGTGCTCCTTATAAGGAAGAATGGCGAGACTCCATCTGACACACTTTGAACATGTCAGGAGAGACCAGTCACTGGAGAAGGACATTATGTTTGGTAAAGTAAAATGGCAGAAAAAAAAGAAAGAAGGCCTCAAGGAGATGGATTGACACCATGATTGGCCAAAATGGACTCGAACACGGGACAATTGTGAGGACGGCACAGGCCCCTGCAGTTTCATCCTGTTATGCACAAGGTCACTATGGGTCGGAACTGACTTGATGGTACCTTACAATAACCATTATTCAAAGGACTTCATTCTTCTTTGGCCTTCCTCATGCCCAGGTTTTAGATAAAAAGGAGGCAGTTGAAAATGTAAAGAACTGGGTCAGGTACACCTCACTTCTCAAAGTGATATCCTTGCTTTTCAATGCTTTAAAGAAATCTTGTTCTACACATTTATCCAATGCAATGTACCATTTGATCTCTTGAACGCTGCTTCTGTGAACATTGATCGAGGATTCAAGCAAGATTACATCCTTGGCGACTTCAAGTTATCATGATGTCCTATTTTTGTTAGGCCAGGTTGACTAGAGAAACAAGTCCAGTGACACTCGTTATATGTAAGAGAGCATTTTATATCACGAGGTAATTATATATCAAGCAAACATCCTAGCCCAGCCTAACCCAAGTCCATAAGTCTGATCCTCATCCATAAATCCTATACTAATCCATAAATCCCTCTTCAAACTCATGTAGCTACATGCAAGGATGCAGAATGAGGGAGATCATAGACTAGTGGGTGCAGAGTTGTGTAGAACCAATGGCAATGTCTCTGGCAGATCTCCCAGTGACCTGACAGCAAGCAGGTGAAGCAGAGAGGGAGGGGTGGGGTGGGGGGAGGTTCCCAGGACCCTCCATATGAGAAGACCATGGCCACAAGGAGGTACCATCAGTCTGTGACCCAATTGACAGGCTAGACTCCACCCCTACACTCTTAATACCTTCAAGTTGATAAGAGATTATGTAACTATCGCATCATTTGTCCAGTTGTGAGGATTTTGGTTTTCTTTACATTGATTTGCAATTTATACAGAAGGTCTGTAGTCCTTGATTTTCATCAGCAAGTGCTTCAAATCCACCTAATTCTCAGCAACCAAGTTTGTGTCATCTGGATATTGCAGTTTGTTAATGTATTGGGCTAGGTTGTCTAGAGAAACAAAATAAATGATGCTCTTATATACATAAGAAATAATTATATATCAAGGATTAAATTTATATCAAGAAAGCATCCCTGTTCAGTGCAACTCAAGCCCATGGGACCAAAGCCAGCCAGAGCCCTTTTCACACTCCTGGAGCCAAAGGCCAATGACACAGAGAAGTGACACAGCAAGCTAAGAGATCATCGGAATTCACCCGTGGATTCTTTGCTGTCATCTCATATCTTTTGTGATAGACCTTTTCCTCCCTCCCTCTTTAGCAGTGTGTTATGTAAGTGTGGGGAATTCATTCTTGCCTTCCTTTCACCATTGGGTCAAAGGTGGTCATAAGCATTGCTTTCGGTGCTCTGATGTCGGGATAGAGTGATATCATGCAGTGGTCTCGTGTCTGTGCTCTGTGGATGTTGGTCTTCTGATCAAAGTGAGTTGGAAAGTAATTTTTGTAGTGCTGATTTTGAAGGTTTTTTTTTTTAATGTATTCTCTAAATATTTCCTGATTTGCAAAAACCCTTACCTCTCTTCTATTCTGAAGGAGTTTGGTGGGGTAGACTATTCTCGGGTTAGAGTTATTCTCCTTCAATTTCTGAAAGATGCTGTTCCATTCTCTCCTCTTCTTGGTTTCTGTTAAGTCTGAGCATTTTCTTATCCTTACAGGTGACTGCCTTTGTTTTTCTAGCTGCTCTTATAATATCCTCCTTTTCTGCTCTTATAATAGTCTCCTTTTCCTCAAAGTTGGATTATTTGACAGCTATATGCGTTGGTGTGTTCTTCTTGGTGTCCTATCTACTTCCTGATGATTGTCTGATTCTCCATCATTAAACTGGGGAAGCTTTCTTCCAGGAATTCCCTTGCTATCTTGGCTGTTGATTTTTTTCATTATGTTTTGCTCCAGCTAGCCAATTAGTCTAATATTGTTCCTTTTCATAGCATTACTCATTGTGCTCAGGTTTTCTTCAGCTTTTTTGCCTTCTTGTTTGTCTTTGTAGTTGTTGAATTCTACTTGGCTGTATTCAAGGTCACTGATATGATTCTCCCCCTCATCCAGTCTGATGGTAAGGTCCTTTATATTTGCTCTGCTTCCACTGTGTTCTCCCCACGACTCCCCCCCCCCCGCCCCACAACTCCCCCCCTCCCCGAGGTCTAATTATGTCAGTAAATTTCTTTGTTAAGGGACTTCTCTGCAGTGTAATCCCGAGTGTGGCTCGGGGTTACTGCTTCTGACAGTTAACACTTACCCCGAGCCACACTCAGGATTACCGCCAGGGTGGTTTAATTCCTTCTTATATTGCCCTTTGGTAAGGGGACTCTGTCCTCTCTACTTTTGTTCATCCTTTTTCTGTATTGATTCCCTCATATCCTGTATGACTAAGAAGCAGACTGAGGATTTCTTTCTGTTGTGGTTCAAAGTCTGGCTCTTCTCTGCATGTCACTAGCTTCAGGTACTCCTCAGGCACTGCGTTTTGCTTATCTTGCCTTATTGCAGTGGCTGTTAATGTGAGTTGCTGTCTGCGTGGTGTTTTGATGGAGCTTGGCGCCATTCCCCTAAGAGTCCAGGAACCCTGTGAATTCTTTCTCTGAGGCCAGTAAGGATAAGTCTAAAGTCTATCTGAATCCAGCCACGCTGCAGGGTCAAGCTGCGTCTCCTTCTCACTGGGGTTAACTCTCTAATAAGAATGATTTTAAGGCCTTCCTAGAGGCCACTGTGCTGCAGGATCTTGCTGTGTCTATCTTATTGGGGTTTTGCTATCTTCTTGGGCAGCAGGGATTCTCTATTTCAGGAAGCGGGAGTTAAGGGCCCCAGTGTGAGCAGGCAGCACAGGGTGCTGGTGTGAGGAATTCACGCAGCATGGGCAGTGGTGGAGGAAGAACTGTGAGGTACACAGCGCTGGTGGGGTGGTGAGGAGTTGGGGGGGATAGGGGAAAAGCTGATTAAGCATGTGGCAGGCAGGGCTGCAGGCCCTGCAAAGATCTGGGAGGGTGATTCAGGTGGATGTGGCCCTGAGATCAGCCCACACACTACAGCAGCCTGGCTGAGTGCTTCATAGGGCCATGGCGGGGTAATTTCAGATGAAAGGTCTGCCCATGTGCTGGTATAGACTCATAGAGATTCAGAGGACCCCCATGCAAGTCCAAGACCCTCCACTCAACCCCCCTATTCCACAAACTGGCAATCACCCACGGAGCTCCGATGCAGTTGCCTCTACCTCTAGCCATCTTCCCCAGAGTGTATTCTTCAGTTTTGTTTTTCTAACTATGCTGTTTGAGTAAATGCCTCTTGCTCTGTGTACAAATTCTGCATGAAAACAATTAAATGTCCTGGAATTTCCAGTCTCTGCAAAGTTATCCATAATTTATGATTCACAAAATTAAATGCCTTTGCATAGTCAATGAGACACAGTAAATATAGGTGTTCTCTTCCTTCAGCCAAGATGTATCTGTTAATCAGCAACGATATCCTTCCTTCCAAATGTTCTGAATTGACTTCAATTTCTGCCAGCTCCCTCTAGCTAAGCCACTTTTAAAATATCTTCTGCAAAAGTATGCTTGTGTGTGGTGCTAATGATAGTGTTCAATAGCCTCTGGACTGTTGGTTCACCATTGTTTGGTACTGGCAAGCGTACAGATCTCTTCCAGGTGGTTGGCTCTCAGATTTCTGGGTACGGACGAGTGAGCCCCTGCCGTGGTGTCTCAGTTTTGTGTACCCTTTAAGTTGGCACCCCACCATTTCTTGGAGTCTTGTTTTCACCTAATAGCTTCAGGGTCTCTTGTACTTCTCATTCAGAACCATCAATTCTTGGCCATATGCTGCCCACTGAAATGGTTGAACATGATGCCCTTTTCCCATCTTCTTTTGATACTTCCTGCATCATTAAATATTTTGCTCATAGAATCCTTCATTGTCGCAACGTAAACTTCTTCTTTTCTTAAGTTGTTACAGTTTGAGATATGCTGTTTCCTTTCCTTTTTGTTTTCTAGCTCCAAGATTTTTCACATTTAGTTATGATGGTTTAGTTCATCTTCTCAAAAACACTACACATTGTGATCTTCTATTCAACTAATTTATTTCATTATTTCTTCCTTCTACTTTCAACTCCTGAGTATTTGTGATATCCACTCACAATGTAGATATTTCTAGGAGAATATTTTAACAGAAAATATTTTTATGTGGTGCCCGCCCCCCACCCACCCCCAATACACACACCAGATAAAAAAATTAATAAGAGATACATCCTTAACTGTCTGCAAAAGAGGAATACCTGGTCCACCATTACTCTAAGTCTGTCAGTTGTCCCAGCTAAGATTTCTTCTAGAAGTTAGATGCTTCTGTACAGCTTTCATTCAGCTGTGTTTGCTGTTTTCATGAGTTAGTTTGCTTCTTTAACCAGTTTACATGGCAAGACTAAAGTTAAAGCAGAGAGTACAGATGAGTGAATACTTAGAGAATGAAAGTCAAAACTGTGCATTACAGGACAGAGGGAGTTCTATTATTCCATTTACAGAAAGGCACAAAGCTAAATTAATTTCTTCTAAAATTGAAGCTTATGTTACATGGTCATTTAGACTGAGCTCATAGAAATGAAGTTGACAGCTAAATTATAGGCAAAAGTCACTACTAAATACTGATCTCATAGCCTTTACTCATGGATCTATGTATGGAGCTATTTCTGTGCTTGATGCATTAATCTGATTATGCTGACTCTATCCAAGTGGAACTTCCATGAAGCCTGAGAAATCAATGGAAGGATTGTATGAAGAAAAGATTCAGAAAGGTATGAGCGCTAGGTGGGGCTTAGAGACCTTGGAAGCACAGCAGACTTGAATTGGTCTTCTGATTTTATGTCAATTAAGCCTGACTTGCATGACAGGAAAGAGCCTTGGTGATACAGTGGTTAAAGAGGGAGGTTGTTGTGCTACACTGTTGAGATAATTAAAGTTTATTGTGCAACCTGGCCTATAAACACATGTGGGATTTATTGAAGGACAGTGAGATAAATGGCTCAGTGAGACTCACCTTTCTAGTTCTCGGGTCTCTTGCTTTCTGATGGCTGACCCAGGGTGAAGCTACCTTAGACAGTTCCCTGCTTCAGCTGGCAAGACTTATGTCCTGTGAGACATCCCAGAGGAGAAGCTACATGGATCTCCCCCGATGCAGCCCTGGGTGCTGGAGCAGCCGTTTGGAGACCCCTTCCAGTGCTGAAATGCTTACACATTCACTGACTCAGCTTCCCTCCTGCAGTTGGCATCATTGTGTCTGCTTTATGAGATGGAGGTGGTCTTTGTAGCTTGGAGCCAGACAAATGGGCTAATGTTGGACTTCAGGGTTTGGGCAGCACTGAGTTGGGATGCTTTCTTAACGTACGTTTACCCTTTATATAAAACTCTCTCTTGTACATTTGAGTTTCTGTGGATTTGTTTCTCTAATTTGCCCAGACTAACACACGAACATAGCAGGTTTCTCTAGAGAAATGAAACCAGGACACTTATGATTTCATATATATGTAGCGAGAAGTAATATAACAGCTAATTAGGCCACATAGCAGTACAGAGGGTTCAGTTCAACTCATGTGTGTGGAACATTTCATATACTGGAAGTTCTTCAACTCATGTGGGCTGCCGAATACAAGGTCAAGGAGGCAGATAGAAGAGTCCTCCCTTAGGTGAGACAAGCAGGGTGGATCAACAGTCAGTAGCTCAGGAACTTATGAAGCAGGCCAGATGGGATATCAAATGCAAGCAATGCAAGGCGACAGGATCCACCAACCTCAAACTCAAGCAATGTACACACCAGCAACATGGCAAAGCCGGTCCCAAAGTAGCCTCGAGGCTCTAGTCACACGATCCATGAGTTGGTCTAGCACACAGGTAGTGTAGCTCACAGGCTGAGGCAGAGAACTAGCTAAACCAGCAGCATGCATGTTCCAGCATGCTCCAATCACCAGAGAGCAAAAGAGTGGAGAGACGGGCCTTGCAGCCATTTATCTCTTTGCCCTCTAATCAAACTTCAACCTGATTAATCTTACATATTCCTATTGGTCAGGTTGTCACAATAAACCTACCTATCACAGCTGTTAACCCAAAGGTCAATTGTTCAACTCTACCAATTTCTTTAAGGGATAAAGAGGTGGCTTTATTGAAAACCTTATGGGGCAGGTCTACTCTGTCCTGCAGGGTTGCTCTGAGTCAGAACTGAGCCCAGAACAAGGGATTGGGTTGGGTTAGTAAATCATAAGAATAGACAACGTTCCTGCTATACCTGTTGAGATTAAATAATCTTTCTTCTAACCACCAAATGGGAACACACAGGCAGTCTTTTCTTCAACTATTGCAAATACATGGTTGGTTAAGTTCAAAGAAATAATATGTAAACCAACCAAGGAGAATCAGATGGCCTAGCAATATCAGCCTAATTATATCACTTTTATTTTTGCTTTTTAATATCTTATCTGCTTAGCAGAAAAGCTAGGTGTAATGAATAAAAACAAAAACACCCAACTGAATTTGAATTTCAGATAATGATTGCTATCAAATCTGTGTCTACTGTTCTCCAGGAGGTATTCAAGTAATGATATTTTGGAAACTAGTCTGCAAAATCTGTACTCCAAAGCACCGCAAGATAGAATCAACCCTCCAACCTTTCAGTTAGCAAAATTTTAAGAAAATGTATAATAATAATGTTTTTATGGAAGTAGGCATGCAATATTTAGAACATAAATATACTACAATATGATTCATTATTTGAAAATGAATGAGGTTAATGTATTTTATCTGGTAATTCTTTTTTAAATCTGGTTGTACTTAGTAAACCCTGGGAAAATGAAGTGAGGAACATTTCATATGCACATATTAATTTTTAATGTGTAAGTTGGTACTAATTGTACAGCCAGAGTGCTCCTTAGAGGTGAGGATGGTAAGACTCCATCTCACATATTTTGGACATGTTGTCAAGACACTGGTGAAGGACATCACACTTGGTATAGTAGAGATGCATCAAAAAAGAGGAATACCGTCAATGAGAAGGATTGGCGCAGTGACTGCAACAAAAGCCTCTACCCTAGGAACACTTGTTAGGATTGCACAGGATCAGGAATGCTTTGTTCTATTGCGACCAGCATTGCTATGGTTTGGAATAGACTTGATGGCATTTAACATCAACAAATGCATCTCCCATGCTATCATCATAGATCTAATAAGACCAGGTTAGTATTTCTTACACAGATTTAAATGGTCAGTATATATGGGGAAGGCAGTCTAAAATAATAAAATATTTTTAAATAAGTGATACTATCTCAGAAAGGAATCTTATAAAATCTAGCTCAATCACTGGGGATATTATGTGTGTGTGTGGGGGGGGGGGGTGGCAGGTCTAACTTATCCAGCTTCAGAGGAAGAAGAAATGTCCAACCTCAAAGAAGCCTAAGTCCAATTGCTACAAGGCAGAGGTCAGACATGCTTCCAAGCACTTCCTTCTTTATCCTATTCTGACAGCAACCACTATGCCCATGGGACGCTTTCTTATGCAATGTCCAACTTTCACAATCCTGAAAAGCAATTGAAAACACCATGGCTTGGTTCAGGTGCACTTCAGAGTGACATCATAACTCTTCAATTCTTTTACGAGATTTGGTGCAGCAGATTTACCCAATGCAATTCATTCTCTAATCTCTTTTATCTCTTGAATTCCATAAGTATTCATTATGGAGCCAAGTAGACCATTTTTTTAACAGCTTCTATCTTTTCTCTGTTTGGCATGATGTTACCTGTTGTTGTGAGGACTTTTGTCTCCTTTACCTTGAGTTGTAATCCACATTGAAGGCTGAAATCCTTGATCTTCAACAAATGCTTCAAGTTCTCCCGAATTTCAACAAGTATAGTTGTATCATTTGCATATGTCAGGTTGTGGCAATTCTGATGCCACATTGTTCCTCCTATAATCCAGCTTCTTTGATGATTTGTTCAGCATACAGATTGAATATGTATGGTGAGAGGATGTGCCTTTCTTGATTTTAAGTCATGCAATATTCCCTTGTTCTGTTCACACAACTTCCCCTTGATCTATGAAGAAGTTCTGAATTAATACAATGAAGTATTCTAGAATTCCCATTTTCCTCAAGGTTATCCATAATTTGTTATGAACCAGACCATCAATTGACTTTGCATAGTCAATAAAACACAAATAAACATTTCTTTCATATTTTGCTTTTAGACAATATCCATCTGACATCAGCAATGATATCCTTTGTTCCACATCATCTTCTGAATCCAGCCTGAACCTCTGGCAGCACGTTGTCAATGTGTCGCTTCAACCATTGTTGGAGGGTCTTCAATAAAATTGTATTTGCGTGTGATAGCAATGATATTGTTTTATAATTGGACCATTCTTTTGCGGTACCTTTCCTTGGAATCAGTACAAATGATGGGCTCTCTTCCCATCATTTCGCCAAGTAGCTGTTTTCCAAATATCCTGCAACCATCAAGGTAGTGCTTCTAAATCTAGTGATTCGTTATTGATGGAAACATTTCAATTGGTATTCCATCTATTCCTGGGGCCTTGTTTTTAGCTAATGCTTTCAATGAAACTTGAACTTCTTTCAGTACCATTGATTCTTTCTCATATGCTACCTCTTGGAATGGTTGAATGTCAACTAGTTCTGTTTGGAACAGTGACTCTGAATCTTTTCAATCTTCTTTTGATGAATCCTGGAATGTCCAATATTGCAACTTGAGACTTGAATTTTTCTTTAGTGCTTTCATTTAAAACAAGCTGGATATTTTCTTCTATTTAAGTTTTATAACTCTATGTCTTTGAAAATTTCAGTATAATATTTTACTTTGTCTTCTTTGAAGTTTTCTGTTAATCTCTTTGACTTCTATTTTCTATTTGCTTTAGATACTCTACAATTAAGAGGAAGTTCAGCATCTCTTCTGACATCCACTTGCTCTCTTCAGGTAGGATGTCCTTCCCCAGCTCATCAGATCTGCTTCATTAGCGTTCAATTCACCAAATCTGTTCTTGAGACATTCCCAAAATTCAGGTGGGATATTTTACTCTTGTGGACTTGTTTTAATTTCCTTTAGCATCCATCTGAACTTACCTAAGAGCAACTGATGGCCTTTTCTACCATCAACCCTTGGACTTGTTTTAGCTGCTAATATCAAGTTTCTCCATTGTCTCTTCAACTCATTCAGTGCCATGGAATGGAAGCCAACCCATAGAAACCTGATAAGACAGGGTAAAACTTTCCCAGTGAGTTTCTGAGATAGCAACTCTTTATGGGAGTCAAAAGCACCCTATCTGTCCAGTGGAGAACTGATGGTTTTGAACTGCTGACCTTATGGTTAACAACCCAACACATAACCATTACACCACCAGAGCTCCTCTTTTCTTCCCATAAATGCAGTAAATTTGAATTTGGTGTATTACATCTTGAGAAGCCCATGTGTGTAGTAGTCTTTTGTATTGTTGAAAAAGGGTGTTTGTAATGAAGTCATTGGCCTTGCAAAATTCTCTCATGCAATCTCTAGCTTAATTCCTACCATTAAGACTCTGTTTTCCAAAGACTCTCCCTTCCTCTGTGCTTCCAGATTTGCATTTCAATGGTCAATAATTATGAATGTATCTCGAGTGCATGTTTGATCTATTTCATACTGAAGACATTGGTAGAATTTTTCACTTCCTTCATCACAAAGTTCTGTGTTTTGTCCATAAATTTGAATAACAATTGTAGTGATTGGATTTCTTTGAATGTAGATATATAAAATCCTATCACAGAGAGTATTTGACTTCAAGATGAATCTTGAAATGTCCATTTTGACAATGAATGTACAGCCAGTCCTCTTGAATTTGTTGTTCCTGGTATAGTGATCCCTGTGATTTTCTATTAATAATGGCCAATATCTATCCATTTCAATTCACTAGCATCTACAATATCAATCCCTATGTGTTCCATTTCATTTTTGACAACTTCCAATTTTCCGAGATGTATACTTGCAAGATTCGTACATTCTAAGTTCTGAGTATTAATTGATTTTACAGCTGTTGCTTCTCATTTTGGGTAGTGTTTCATTAGCAAAAGAACGTTTCACAGGCTTTGCTCCAGCCACATCATTCTGGTCCATCCGTCCATCTGTCAGCCTTCTGATGAGTGCTTTCTAACCTGAGTGCCTCATCTTCTAGCACTACCATTGACAATGTTCTGCTTCTCTTCGTGAGGTTTTTGGTAACTGACAATGCTTCAATGTGATCCATAAGGTTTCGAAGGACAATTCCTTAGAAATGGCCATTTTTTTTCCTTCTTTATACTCTCTCTTAACTGGAAGCTCAGCTGAACCCTGTCGAATTTGGGTAACCCTGATGTGCTTGAAATATGGTGACATAGCTTCCAGCATCACAGGAACACAAGTCACCTCAGTAGGACAAACTGACAGACAAGTGGTGGTTGGAGAATTTAGTTATTATATAATAACAATACCTACAAGCAAAAGTCAGATCCGCTATATGTTTAATGATAAATGTAGCCCAGAATATTCAAACTTAGGAAATGGAAAATAAAGTCTATAATTTAAGACTCTACCAGTCTGTTATCTGACCTAATTAGAGATGACTGCCCATAAGAGTACTCTCTTGTGGTAGAGGAGATAAGCATGATCTTGTGTAGTATATGAAAGCTCCTCACATGACTCAAATATAGCCTTTTAATATATAACCACTGGTTTGGGCAGATGTACCATTTTGACAGATACCAGTGATTCATTAGGCCACCATATGTCTTTATATTCATTGAGACATCGTGTTGGAAGTGATAGAAATTGCACTGTTGTCATTAATTAACACTATCAAAATGACTCAAATTTGAGTGGTTATCAAGTACTCATTCTATTAAAGTTACTATTGGCTTATTCGTTTATACTGTATAAGGAAGAAATAAATATGTAAATATCCAAAAGTTCCAAAGTATAAATTAAATATACCTATTTGTTTTGTTTTTAATAAAGTACGTAAGGTTTTAAAATTAAATATTAGTGTTTATTATTATTATTAATTTATGAAATTTATGAAATTTCTCAGTGCCATTGAGTTGATGCCAACTCACAGTGACCCTTTAGAACAAAGTATAACTGCCACTGTGGGTGGCTTCTGAGACTGTAATTTTTACAGAAGCAGAAAGCCTCATCGTTCCTTCAAGGAGCAGCTAGTGGTTTCAAACTACTGACCTCAGGGTTAGCAGCCCAATGTGTAACAACAACCACACCACCATAGCTCCTTTTAGAGATTTAGAAAACAAAAAATTAGCCTCTTTCTCTTACACTCCCAGACTCAAATCAACTGAGAGTAATTCAGAGTTTAAATATATTGAATTTAAAATATCAGCTTTAAGAACAAGAAATCTTAGAGTTAAAAGACATGTTTTATCTTTGCGTTATAGCCCCAAATGGATTTATCTATTTCAGTAATGAATCAGACAAATGTCTTAGTCAAGGTTCTCTGGAAAAAACATAACTGGTAAAATTGACATATATGACTGGGTGTAACAAACATTTCTTCAATAGTAATGGGTTTGGGAAAGACTAAGCAAGTCTGTTACTGGAGCTGAAAAGGAATGAAAATTTACCAATAGAATAAAACAGATGGTGCCCAGCTCTAAAAATATATGGAGTTTGAGGTCTTAAAAGGCTTGAAGGCCATCTAGCAGGAAAGCAACAAAGTCCACATGGAAGAAGCACACCAGCCTATGTGATCATGAAGTGCCAACGGGACCAGGTATCAGGTATCAAAAGATCCAAAACAATTATAACCATGCAAACGAGAAGGATCTCAGAATGGAGACGCAAAGCCCATTTGTAGACGATTGGACATCCTCTACAGAAGGGTCAGTCACAAGGGAGTGACATTTCAGTTAGGGTGCAATGTACCACCAACAAAACACACAACATTCCTCTTGAATGTTTCCTCCCCACCAAACTCCTACTATCATGACCCCGTTCTACATTACAAATCCACTAGACCAGAGTAAGTATATTGGTACAGATAAGAGCTCCTGACTCATGGAAGCCAGGACAGATCAACCCCTCAGGAACAATAGTGGGAATAGCCATACCTGGGGGTGAATGGGGGAACTGATCACAAAGTTAGATATATAACAGCACCAGCCCCAGGGGGATGAAAAATAGAAATGGGACTGGAGGTTAACAATGGATGGTGTAAGATGTGAAATGACAATAATATATAATTGATCAAGGATTTACAAGTGTTGGAGGGTGCGGGAGGGAAGGAAAAAAAGAGGAGCTGATACCATGGGCTCAAGTAGAATGAAAATGCTTCAGAAATGATTATGGCAATATATGTACAAGTGAGCTAAATACAATTAAATTATGGACTGTTATAAAATTTGTAAGGGCCCCCAATAAAATGATTAATATTAAAAAGAAAATTTACCAATTATGTAGACCTTTCTCCCTCATTTAAGATGAAACCTCCCTTGCTGAATTTGTTCAACAAAACTAATCTTTCATGAATCCCAGACTTCTCTTACTTTTGAATCAAAATGTCATATTATTTTGCATTTTACTACAACAGAATAATAGCTTATTGTTAGGCACTATTGAGTTGGTTCCAACCCAGAGAAATCTTACGCAAAATAGAATGAAATACTGCCTCATCCTTCAGTGCCCTCCCATGTTTCCCGTGTTTGTGGACATTGGTATCACCACTGTGTCACTCCATCTCCTTGAGGGTCTTCTCCTCTTTCCCTGCCCCTGAGCTTTACCACGCATGGTGTCCTTCTCCAGGGACTGATCTATTAGACAACATGCCTAAAGTACTTGACACACGCCACTCCATCATTGCCTCTAAGGAGCACTCTGGCCTAACTTCTTCAAAGACAGATTCATTTGTCCTTTTAGCAGCCCATGCTGTTTTCAATGTTCTTCACCAGCAACGCAATTCAAATGCATCGATTCTTCTTGCATGATCCTTATTCAATGTCCAACTTACACATGCATGTGAGGCAATTGAAAACACCCTGCCTTGGGTCAGGCGTACCTTAGTCCACAATGTAACACCCCTGCTTTCAAAACACTAAAGAGAAACAGATTCACCTAATTTAACTGGTCTTTTGATCTCTTGACTACTGCTTCCATGAGCATCGATTGTGGATCTAAACATGACAAAATCTTGGACAACTTTAATCTTTTCTCTATTTACCATGGTGTTACTGATTAGGACAGTTTGGGAATTTGGGATCTTCTTTACATTGAGTGTTAATCTATACTGAAGGCGGCATCCATGATCAACAAATGCTTCAAGTCCTCCTCACTTTCAGCAATCAGGGTTGTGCCATTTACATATCACAGGTTGCTAATAAACCTTCCTCCAATCCTGATGCTACATTCTCCTTCATATAATCCAGCTTCTCTGATGATTTGCTCAGCATCCAAAGTGAATATGTTTGGAGATGATACAACCATGACGAACACCTGTCCTGATTTTAAACCATGCAACATTCCCTTGTTCTATTCTCACAACTGCCTCTTGCTCCACATACAAGTTTCCACAGTACAATGAAGTGTTCTGTAGTCCCTTTCTTCTCAAGGCTGTCCATAATTTGTAATGATCCACATGACCAAATACCTTTGCATAGTCAATAAAACCCAAGTAAACATCCTCACAACACAGGGTTTGAACTCTAAGGGAACCAATCCAAAGAGGTAAAAAAAAAAAAATAAAATCAGAAGAAAACTAGCTTTAGGAGACCTGAGCATTGCTCCCATCACACATATTTACTGGGGCAGTCACACGGTCCATGGAAGTTCAGGGGAGAAAAGAAATAAACATGTAGAACGCAAGCACATTACTTCCAATGCGGCATTCACAAACTCCTGCCTTGTTTCAAAGGGAAGGACAATAGGTGCATCTTTTTGTTGGGAGAATGGCAATGTTTTGGGAGAGCACGTGTCAATGGAATATTGCTTCGACCAATAAAAATATATGTACAGTCTGCCACATCTAGCAAACTTCCTTACAAAAATAGGTATAAAAGTAAAGTCCAATTTCCTCTAGTTTACAGAGAAAACAAAAACTAAACCCGCTCTCAATCAGAAACATCCAAATAGGTATTGTTACCATTCTTTGGCAAGCTGCAGATTTCCTGATGTTTTACGTCAATAAGAATTTTATTCTAACATTCAAAGGCAGAGCTTGACCTTAGAATTTCATGGGTGTATCTTAGAGCAGAATCAGAGAATATAAGTAAAATGCTCTTCTGCTTGAAGTTTATTTTAGAAAAAAAGTAGCCGATGAATCACTGACTAGCTTGTGGTTTGTTTTCATTGATTCATGACTCACCATGTACCCCTGTCTTTCGGGCAGAAATAATGCCTGTCCTTTTAAGTGATTTGCTCTATTAGACCTCATGGGGGGAAAGTGGTCTTTGTTTTAACAGAGTGATGGTTCTTGTCCTGCTCTTGAGAAGTGACTAAGGCAATCACTTGTGAAGATGCATTGACATTTTCCTAAAGCTCCCTTTAGAAATTCTACCTCCTAAAGCATTACTATCTGAAAGAGTTAATGCTCGTTCTTCAGTATTAGGAAGAAAGATATTAAGATATAGGCTCCTCGGGATACAGAGGGCCACGCGTAAAGGAGCCTGTGGATCCATTCTGGGCAATTATTCTCAGGATTAGGAAAATAGATGCCTTGATCCCTGAAGTGACACCCCCCACTCCCAGACTAAGTGTCTTTGTACAGAGACAAAAGTCAGAGGATGGCTTGTTGCATCCTACAGCTTTCTACCTTTATTCATACCATTTCCTCCCCTCAAAAGCGGGCTCTCCACAAGATAAGCTGTTCTCAGCAGTCCTTTGCAAAAGGTGTCAATATGTCTATAAAGGAAGATCGGCTGCTTCATGTTTTACATTATGTAGCATGTTTACCTTACTGTGATGTACCTCACAGATTATTCCAGTGAATCATGCTGAGACAATAGAAAGGGTCCGTGATTCATGTTTCATACAGTTGTAAAGTTGTAATTTATACTGAAGGACCACAGAAGACATGTGGTAGCTGTCTATATTACTTTAGAAATACAGACAAATCTGTTCTCTAAATTTTGGGAGTAGGGGTGGGGAGAAAAAACGATTCTATTTTATCGAGAAATTTTGCATAAGATGTGGCCTTGTAGCTATTCAAACTCTTTCAGGCACTCTATCTTCCAGCTGTGACCAAGTCTCTCAGGACGCATCAGTATCTGTTCAGCTTCTTTCCCAAGCACCTCTGGTCCTCATCCAGCTGTTCAGAGACCAAACCAACTGAATCAACATGAGCTATATTTACCACAAGTGGAAGACTTGCAATACTTCAGATAGCAGCAGGGAATACTGACATCTGGTACCAGCAGATGAGTAAGAAAGGCATTTGGCAAATCAAAATGGGTGCTGCTGAGGAAAGACAGCTGCTTCGTGGGATCAGGATTAAATCAGGTTGGTTAGGGAAAGAGCCATCTCAAAGAACAGCAGACTCCTCCAACCACTTCCCAAACTGCTCCTTAGTCCACAAGTGGGTCATCCTTTGAAACCTTATGCAAAACAACTTGTATTTCTTGATACTATTTCACATAAAAAATATCATGTAAAATCGAATATTAACTCAGATTATATTTCTTGTCCTGGAGATAAGTAAAGAACATTTCTTTGCAGAACTGAGAAACATTTCATGGCTTTCATATATAAGATTTCTTTCCATCTCCATTTCTTATGGGGAATTTACTCTACTTTTCCTGGCAAGGCAACTATCATAAAAAAGTAATGTGCTCAATCATGGTGTGATATATAAGATTGTTCGCTCAAATACATTCTTCTGAAAGAGCCACTAGCAAACTGGCATCTTCACACAATTATCTCCATTGGAGCACTGTACCAATGGCTCTGTTTCAAACGCAGAGAATCCATCCACTCTGTCCTTGGGAGCATAGATATGGGAGACGTCTTAATAGAGGACCAGGGAAGGAAAGTTGTCAAGGAAAAGGCAGAAGTGCATCACAGAAGTAATGAAGCAGGAGCAGTCATGAAGCAGCTAATACAGACTAAGTGTCAGGAAACTCAGCTACTAACCAATGATGGGAAGGGATGGTAAGTTTGTGCAAATGATCATTGCTTGCAGTTGTGAACCAAAAGGTTGGAGGTCCAGCCCATTCAGAGACATTCACGATGAAAGGAAAAACACAATCTTAAAGGAAAAATCAGCCATGGATAACCTGAAAAACAGCTCTACCCTGACACACATGGAACTGCCTTAAATCAGAGCAGGCTCCACAGCTGTACATTAGTGGTGGTGGTGGGGAGGGGGTGGGGAGTAGGTGTTATCAAGTCAGCACTGATTTCTTATCCTTAAGGATTAGGAGAAACTGATGACCCTGCACTATCCTCCCAATTGTTGCCATACCAGAGCTCACCATCACATCTGCTGTGCCCATTCATCTCATCGTGGGTCTCTGTTTTCATTTGACCTATGCTACTGGTGTTTCTGTTGTGTTACCACGTCAGTTCTGACTCAAAACAACCTAAATACAACCGGGTAAAATAATGCCCAGTCATAACAAGCCTAAATACAACTGACTAAAACAATTACCAATCCTACAAAATATCACAATTGTTCTTATGTTTGAGCCCATTGTTGCAGTTACTGTGTCAATCTGTCTTTCCTCAGACTTTCCTCTTGTGCACTGCCCCTCTACTTTACCAAGCATGATGCCCTGCTCCAGTGTCTGATCTCTCCTGAGAACATTCCCCAAACAGATGAGACTAAATCTCTCTGCCCTTGTCTTTAAATAGCTTTTCTTCTGTACTGCTTCCAAAACAGATTTTGGAAGTCCATGCTACTTTCAATATTCTTTGTCATTCCCATAATTCAGATGCATCAATTCCTTGGTCTTCTTTATTCGAAGTCAAATTTTCATGTGCATATAAGGCAATTGAAGAGACCAAGACTTGAGTCAGGCACACCTTAGTCCTGAAAGTAAGCTACTTGCTCTTCGACATTCTAAAGAAGTCTTGTGCAGCAAATTTACCCAATGTAATGTGTACTTTGATCTCTTAAATGCAGGTTCCATGAGTACTCATTGCAGATCCAAGCAAGACAAGAACCTTGACAAGTTCAATCTTTTCTCCGTTTACCATGATGTTACTAATTGGTCCAGTTGTGAGGATGATTATCTTCCTCACATTGAGTTATAATCCATACTGAAAGCTGCAGTCCTTGGTCTTCAGCAGCAAGTGCTTCAAGACCTCCTCACTTTCAGCAAGCAAGGTTGTGCCATCTGCATATTGCAGGTTGTTAGCAAGCCTTCATCCAATTCTGATGACATTCTTTTCATATAATCCAGCTTCTCTGATTATTTGCTTAGCATATAGAGTGAATAAGTCAGGTGAGATGATACAACCCTGACACACATTTTAAACTATGCAGTATTCCCTTGTTCTGTTTGCACAACTGCTTCTTGATACATGTACAAATTTCACACGAACACAAGGAAGTGTTTAGGCATTCCCATTCTGTCTAAGAATATCCATAGTGTGTTATGGTCCACACGGTCAGAATCCTTAGCATAGTAAAAAATAAAATGGAATTAAACATATTTCTGATATTCTCTGCTTTGAATCAAAATCCATCTGATATCTGCAATGAGATCCTTTATTCTATGTCCTTTTCTGAGTATGGGCTGAGCCTCTAGCAGTTCCCCATCACTGTACTATTGCAATTGTTGAATGATCTTTAGCAAAATTTTACTTTCATGTGATAGCAATGGTATTGTTTTATAATTTCAGCAGTCTGTTTAGTCACCCTCCTTTAGAGTGAGTACAAACATGGATTGTCTCTAGTCCGCTGCCCAGCTTCTGTCTTCTGAAGTCCTTGGCATAAAGGAGTAAGTGCTTCATAAGCTTGCTGAAACATGTCAATTTGTAGCCCACAATTTCCTCGAGCCTTGTTTTTCGGCTGATGCTTTCAGTTCATCTTGAACTTCTTCCTTTACTACCATTTATTCTTGCTAATATGCTACCTTTTAAAATTGCTAAATGTCAGCTAGATCTTTTTAGTACAATGACTGCATATTAATTCCATGTTGTTTAAACTTTCTGAATCATTCAATATTTTTTTTCATAGAATCTTTCAATATTGCAACTCAAGGCTTCAATTTATTCTCTACTTATTTTAGTTTAAGGTATACAGAGCTTGTTTTCTTTTTGGTTTTCTAACTCTAGGTCTTTACACATTTCATATAATATTTTACTTGGTCTCTTTGAGATACCCTTTAAACATTTCTGTTTAGCTCTTTGACTTCGTCATTTCTTCCATTTGCCTTAGGTACTCTACAGTCAACAGCAAGCTTCAGAGTCTCTTCTGACATGCACTGTGAGCTTTCTTTTCTTTCCTGTCTTTCAATGAACTTTTGCTTTCTTCATGTACGATGGTTTGATGTCTTCCCACAGCTCACTAGGTCTTCTATCATTAGTATTCAAGATATCAAATCTGTACTTGAAATGTTCTCAAAATTAAGGTGGGATGTGCCCAAGTTCATACTGGCTCTCCTCTATTTTAATATTTTTCAGGTTCAACCTAAACTTACATATGAGAAATTGATGATTTCTTACATAGTCAGCTTCTGGCCTGATTTAAACTGCTGATACTGAGCTTCTCCATCATCTCTTCCCATAGATATAGTCCATTTGATTTCTGTGTATTCAATGTGGAGATGACCATGTATATAGTCACCTTTTTTATTATTGGCAAAAGGTATTTGAGATGAAGAAGTCATCGTTCTTGCAAAATTCTTTCATGTGATTTCCAGATTCATTCATATCATCAAGGCCATATTTTGCAATACAAATCCTTCCTCTTTGTTTACCACTTTGACATTCCAATTACCAATAATTATCAATGCATCTTGACTGCATGTTTGATCTATTTTAGACTGAAAACATAAGTAGAACCCTTCAATTTCTTAATCACTAGCTTTGGGAATTAATGTGTACATTTGAGTAATCATTTCTTATGTGATTTCCTTTAGCATGGATAGATAGAATCCCATCATGTACAGCTTTGTATTTCAGAATAGACCTTGAAATGTCACGCTAATGCAAGCTATGTACGAAAAGCCAACAGCTAACATCATAGTCAATGGAGAAAAGCCTAAGTAAATCCCACTGAAAAGGGGACCAGACAAGAATGCCCCTTGTCTCCACTTCTATTCAATATTGTACTGGAGGTCCTAGCTAACAACATAAAGCAGCAGAAGTAATTAAAGTATCCAACTGGGAGAAGAGGGGGTGAAACTATTGCTTTTTACAGATGACACGATTCTGTACATTGTAAATCCAAAATGCTCCACAACAGGAATACTGACAGTGATAGATAAATTCAAGATCAACAAGCAAAAGTCTATTGGTTCACTATACACATTAGACAAGATCATGGAAGAGGAGATCTAGGAGGCAGTAACCTTCACAATAGCCAAGAATGAAGGGAAATATCTAGGGATATATTTAAAGAACAACAACAACAACAATCATATACAAGGAAAATTACAAGACCCTACTACAGGAACCCAAAAGTGACCTCCACAAATGGAAGAGTATCTCATGCTCATGGATTATAAGACTCAATATAGTAAAGATGTCAATCTTACCCAAAGCACTTTATATGTTTAACACAATCCCAATTCAAATACCAACACCCTTCTTCCAAGAATTGGAAAAACTGACCACTAAGTTCATATGGAAAGGGAAGAAACCCAAAATTAGCAGAGAACTCCTCAAGAAGAAGGACCAAGTCAGCGGGCTCACTTTACCTGAATTTAACACCTATCACAGAGACACCATGGTCAAAACAGAATGGTACTGGAAAAATGACAGATACTCAGACCAATGGAAAAGAACAGAAATCCAGAAATAAGACCATTAGCATATAGTCAACTGACCTTTGACAAGGGCCCCAAAGCATCATGTGAGAGGCAGATGCCCCCTTGAAGAAGTGTTATTAGAGAAAATGGATATCCACAGGTATAAAAATGAAACAAGATGTTTACCTCACCCCATACACAAAAACAAACTCAAGGTGGATCACAGACCTAGAAGTAAAACCCCAAACCATTAGGACCATCAATGAAGGAATCAGGACAAACCTAAGAACCTTGGTCCAGGGAACACACAAGAGAACCTGAAATCAACAAGTGGGATTTACTAAGGATAAAACACTTGTGCCCATTGAAAGACATCACCAAGAGAGTAGCAAGAGAATTCATAGACTGAGAGGGTATTTTTAGCAATTACACAACAGACAAAGGGCTTATTACTAAAATATACAATACCCTCCTGGCAAAGGAAGTTGGCAAAAGAACCGAAAAGAAGTTTAACTAGGGAGGAGAGCCATATGGCAAATAAACATATGAGAAAATGCTCCTTATCACTAGCCACCAGAGAAATGTAAATTAAAACAATGATGAGATACCATCCAACATCCTTGAGGTTAGCCCAAATCATAAAATCAGACAGCAACTGTGTTAGTCTGGGTACTTTTAGAGAAACAAATTCATAGAAACTCATATGTATAAGAGAGGGTTTTACATAAAGGGTAAGTGCACATCAAGAAAACATCCCAACCCAGTGCTTCCCAAGCCCACAAGTCCAACATCATTAACCCATATGTCCAACACCATCCACAAAGTCCTCCTCCATCTCACAAAACAGACGCAATGCTGCCTACTGCAGGAGAAAAACCGAGTCAGTGAATGTGTAAGCACCTCAGTGCTGGAAGGGTTCTCCACATGGGTGCTCCAGCACCAAGGGCTGCATCAGGGTAGGTCCATGTTGCTTCTCCTCAGGAATGTCTTCCTGAAAGTGAGCCTTGCCAGCTGAAGCAGGGAACTGGCTAAGGCAGCTGCACCCTGGTCCAACCATCACAAAGCAAGAGAACCAAGAACTAAAAAGGTGAGGCTCACAGAGCCATTTATCCCTCCACCCTTCAACTAACCCCGCATGTGTTTATCAGCCAGGTTAACATAATAAACTAACTCAGCAACAAATGTTGGAGGGGATGTGGTGAGACAGAAATTCTTCCCTGCTAGTGGTCTTGTATACATATTCAGCCTCTGTGGAAAGTTATCTGGCAATATTTAAAGAAAATGGAAATTGATCAACCTTATGACCCAGCTGTCCCTTTATTAGGCATATACCCAGAAAAAGTAAGAAATAAACCACAACCAGTTTTCTGTGCTCCAATGTTTATTGAGGTGCAATTCACAATCACAAAGAATTGGAAACAATCTAAGTTTCCCTTGATAGTGGATTAGTAAACTATGGCACATATGCACAATGGAGTACTACCTATCATTAAAAAACACTGATGATCACATGAAACACATCGTTGCATGGGAAGAGTTAGAGGAAATTATGCTAAGCGAAGTCAGCCAAGCACAACAGGGTAAGGACAACATGAGCCCCCTGAGGTGAGGTAAGTGTAAGCAGCACTGGAGGTAGAGAAGGAAAGCCACTTCTCTCACAATATACAGGTGGAGACACAAGCAGTCGGGTGGAGGTCAGACCAAACCCATAGAGGTACATGTGAATCCAACACAAAGAAGGGGGAAAAAGGGAGGGGGGAGAAAAATGGGGGGGAGTTGAAAGTGAGTTGATGGCATTTGGGGAGCAGGACACTAACCCACCCGGGGGCAGAGTATTGGTTATGACTCTACAGAATTGGGAGTGTGCATGCAGACCCCACGATTGCACACCAAACCATGAGGACAATGTAACCACGTGGAGGAATTAATAAAAAATTGGGCCACAGGGCCAGCTCCATCCAGAGCCAAAATGACCCCCTCCCTAGAAGTATATGTGACATTGAACAACACTAAACTTAAAGGTTGTGGGGAGGGGCCAGCGTCTCATGCCCACACGGAAGCAAACCAAGAAGGAAAAAGAGAAAGGAATGGCAGGTCTAGACCCCATATTGACACATCATGCCTGGGAGATGACATTCCTGCACAGAGCTGCTCAGGCCCAGAGAAGACTGTAGGGCCAACCACAGGTCATAACATGTTGACCCTTTACTGGAGCATACTGTGACAGAGGCTAATACTGGGACACATGGCAGAGAGGTAGTGGGGTGTGAACCCCGTCCCCACGGTGGGGCAAACCAAGAAAGGAACACAACAGTTCAGAAACTGGAGCAGAGCAAAGCCACAAGCCCCTAAAAAGTCCCCAACATAAGATGTCAGACTAGGAGAGGCAGCTCCGGAATTCCCCCAGGGACCAGTGGAGATATAATCATAGAGTCAGTGGACAGACTTGAAAGTATGTGTGTTTTTTGCTCTCTTTCTCTTTTTTCCTTTTCTTTTTTCAATCTTTTCTTTGGTCTATGTCATTGTTGGTTTTCCTACTTCTATAAGACAGACATGGGAAACAAGTTTGAGGAAAAAGCATCGGGATCCATGGTCCCAAAGGGTCTTTTGGGGAAAAGGGGGCCGGGGAAGGAAGAGGTGAGCAAGCAATGCCATAGACAGGGTTAACAACTAGGGAATTAAAATCAACAATAAGGAGGACATAGAGATGTTGGGGGTGTTGGAGCAATAGCAATCTAGCTGAGAGGTAGTACTAAAACGCAGAAGTAGGGGGAATGTGATGGTGGGGCGGGAGAAAGGCCAAAGGAAACACAGGAAGGATGTAGGAAGCAAAGCTATGGATATAGGTATAAGCTAGGTGTGTAAATATGTAAATACATTAATCCATAAAAATAGACTGAGCAATACACTGAGGTAGTGGATGAACTTCGGGTCTCTGCTCAAACCCTCTCTCAATATATAAGAACACTGTGATAGGTAGGTTTATTGTGCCAACCTGGCCAATGAACACATGTGGGATTAATTGAAGGGAGGAGAGATAAATGGCTTGGCAAGCCTGGCCTTTCTTGTCTCTTGCTCTTTGATGATTGGACCAGTGTGCAACTGCCTTGCTTGTTCTCTGCCTCAATTTGCAAGCTACATTACCTGTGGGACACCTAACCCATGGACTGTGTCAGTGTAGTTTGAGGTTCCTCCAAGACCTACCTGCTCCTCCAAGACCTACCTGCTTTGCCACACTAATGGAGCACACATTGTTTGAGCTGGGGACTGTGGGACCATGTCATCTGGCTGACTGTTGGTGACCTGCCTGGCTGTTTGCTGCCTGTGCCCGGATAGCCTGAATTACCTACAGAGGACTACCAGGTGGCCCTTAAGACTTGAAGGACTGACAATGTATTAGCTATCTCACGGAAGTGAGTTACACTGAGCCATTTACACTGCTTTATAGATGAATTAACTTTTTTCTTATGTTATATCTATCTATCTATATATATATATAATCATTAGTGCCCTGGTTTTATTTCTCTAGAGAACTCTTTCTAATATAAACACTTTGTTTTGACAAACTCATACTGTGATCTCACCCTCCTGGCACAATCGCCAAAGACAAAATAGGTGTATAAGCAAATGTGGGGAAGAAAGCAGATGGTGTCAAGTTATTAAAGGATGTAGCATCTGGGGTCTTAAAGGCTTAAAGTTAAACAAGCAGCGATCCAGCAGAGAAGCAACAAGCCCACATGGAAAAAGCACACCAGCCTATATGATCATGAGGTGTCATCGGGACTGGGTAACAGGAATCAGACAACCCATAACAAACAAACAAAAACATATTGTTGAGAATGAAGGGGGTCAGAGCAAAGACCCAAAACCAATCAGTAGACAATGGAACATCCCCCCATAGAGGGGTCACAAGGAAGGGATGAGTCAACTAGGGTGCAGTAAAGCCCTGATGAAGCACACAATATTCCTCTCTGATTCCTTAAGGTTTCCTCACCCCCCAGTGTTGATTCTCACTTTGGACTTGACTGGAGATGTACACAGTTGTAGATAAGAGATAAGGGCTCACAGAAGACCAAATCCAGGAACAGGAATGGGAATAGGGATACCAGAAGGTATTAGAAGGTAGGGGAAGGAGGGGAAAGGAGAGGAGAAAGAGGGACCTGGTTGCAATGATCAACGTGTAGCTATACCCTGCTCCAGGAAAGAACAACAGAAACCAGGAAGCAAAGGAGACAGCGGTCGGAGTGAAATACGAAAACAATTATAATTGATCATCTATCAAGGGGTCACTGGGGGGGGGGCAAGAGGAGCGGATACCAGAGGCTCAACACAAAGTAAATGTCTAGAAAGGAAGGATGGAAACATGTACAAATGTGCCTGATATCATTGATGTATGGATTGTAATAAGAATTGTAAGAGCCCCCAATAAAATGGTCTTTTAATAAATAAAAAAAGAACAGGAAAATATAGGGCTAGTGCTATCAATGCTTATGCCGATGACTCTTGGCTGAAAGCAGAGAATACCAGAAATATGTGTGCCTGTATTTTATTAAATATGTATGTTACTTAACAATGTGGATTTTAACAACTTATGTAAAAAAATTCAAAGAATTGGAACTCCAGAACACTTAATTATGTTTATGTGGGACCTGTATGTAGACCAGAAGCAGGCATACAAAGAGAACTATGGAATACTACGTGTTTTAAAATCAGGAAATGGGTGCATCAAGGTTGCATAATTGACCATATTTATTTATTTTGAGGAGATAATCCTAGAAACTGACTTGATGAAGAAAAAGCTGATCTCAGCGTTAATAACCTGTGTTATGCAGCTGGCACAATCTTTCTTCCTTCAAGCTATGGGAACTTGAAGCTCTCAGTGTGGATTACACCGTAACACAAAACTGAAATCCTCACAACAATACCAATAAGCAACATCTTAATAAAAGGGGAAAAATTGAACTAGTCAAGATTTCTTTTTATTTGGAACCATTATCAATGCCTATGAAAGCAACAACTATGAAAATCCTACAACATATTTCATTAGTCTTATCAGCTGCAAACTACCTCTTTAAGGTGTGAGAAAGACAAAGATATCAATCTGTGGATGATGGTATGTTTGAAGCAAGCCATGCTGTTTTCATAGTTTCATATTCATACAAAAGCTGGACAATGAATTAGGAACACCCATGAAGAAGTTATGGTGTTCATAAAGAATGTGGACTAAACCATATTTCAATTAGGTGTTCATAAAGAAAATGGACTATACCATGAACTGCCAGGAGAACAAAAAACATCTGCATTGGAAAAATACAGCCAGAAAGCTCCTTAGAAATGAGGCTGCAAAGACATCGTCTCACATGCTTTGAACATATTATCAGAAGGGACTAGTCCCTGGAGAAGGAGATCATGCTTGGTGAAGTAGAATATCATTAAAAAAATTAAAACCCTTAATGAGGTGGATTCACACAGTGGCTGCAACAATGAGCTCGAACACAGACACAATTCTGAGGACGGCTTAAGACGGGGCAATGTTTCTCACTATTGTGCAGAGTCCCGATGAGCCGGCCAACTGGACAGCGTCTATCAACTAACTCACTGGGGAAGAGAGAAGAGTTTTTGAAGTGGTAGAATTATCTTCATTTCTGTGTCACTCGGATTTGTTTCCTTTTCATTTTTTTCATTTATTCATTTCATCGGTCAATGTTTTTCTTGAGATTCAAATATGTCCCATCCGTGTTTGGCGGCAGGGATATGAGTGAGATCCGTGGTAAAAGGAGTGCGGCCGTCTCCCCACACTACCCAGCTTTCCCTGGTGTCTTCCAAACCAGCAGATTCTGTGGAGATGTTTCAGCTAGAAGAATCAAGGAAGCGCAACCTAGACGCCACGTTCTCTCTGAAATCTTCTGACTTGCTCAGTTGTCTTGCCTTTGTCTTTGTGCAAATTACTTAGAATTAACTTCAGCGAGTTAGTGTTCTAAAACATCCATTTTTTAAAAATCAGATCGCTGCCTTGAAGTAATTATAGAACTATTCATTAAAGCTTCACATTCTATATATTTTTAACCTCAAAGACAATTTCTGTTAGTTTTCCTAATATCCAAATCCATTCCTTCTCTGAAGGATAGAGAACATTCGATTTGCTAGTGGCACTAATAAAGAAGCTGCGCAGCGGTAATGTCGAATTCATACACTGTAAAACCTCCCTAAGTGTCAGAGGACTTGGAAGTGCACGCTATGGAAGAGTACTTGATTTTTAAATTTGTCTCATCAATAATGGTTCATAATCAATCTAAAGAGGTCAAATATTTTGCATAGGTCTTACTTATTTACTTTCCTAGGTTATACCTATTGAAAATTGGGATGATTATTATTATGAATTTGTCATTTTTATTTATGATTATATTGAAATTATTTTCAAGATTATAGCAATAAAAGGAGTTGAAATAACCTAGAGGGCGTTTTTATTGGTAGGTACTATGTAGTTGGTTCCAACTCAAGGTGCCCGTGCAGACGAGAATGAAGCACTGCCCAGTCCTGCACTATCCTTACAGTTGCTGTCACGACTGAGCTCATTGCTGCAGCCGTGAGTCAATCCATCTCAGGGAGGATCTTCTTTCCCACTGACCCACTTTCTCCAGGGACTGTTCTAGGTAGGCAGCTATATTTGACACAACTCCCCCCAAATTATATCTCTCCAAAACCTAAATCCTTAAATAGTAATGAAAATAATTACAAATTGATAATAAAAACATATCAGACATTATACTAAATCTTACATGAGCATTACTTTTTACCATATAGAGTAGTTGTGTCAACAAATTTTAATCCCCATGCAAACCACGCCTGGAGAATTTGAGTTACGATGTTGACTTCAGCAGTACATATGCTAAAATTGAAATGCTGTAGAGAAGATTAGCATGGCCCGTGCACAAGGATGACAAATACTTTTGTGAAGTTGTCTATATTTTTTCAAGGAGCCCTGGTGGCATAACGGATTCTGAATTAAGCCACTCATCACAGGTTAGTGGTTCAAAACCACCTGCCTCTTTATGGGAGGCAGACGAGGCTGTCTGAGCTCTTAAACATACAATATCTTGAAAACCCAAAGGAGCAGCACAACTCTTTCCTATAAGGTAACAATAAGTAGGAATCAACTGATGGCAGTCAATTTCAAATAAGCAGAAGTGTTAGACCAAAGCCAAGGTAAGTGAGACTCCCAAATCTATCCATTTACCCCATGCCATTATACCAATGCTTTAATAAACTCCCCTTTTCATTCACAAGTACATGATTAATTTGTGTTCAGTGTCTCAAAGTCACAGGAAACAAGTCTTCCTCTTTCTTGCTGGCTGTTTACAAACCATGATGCCCCTTTTCAGGAGGTGGTCTCTCCTGATAATATGTCCAAAATATGTGAGATGAAGTCTCACCGTCATCGTGTCTAAGGAACATTCCTTTTCTGTTGTCTGTTCTTAGGCTGAAAGCTCTGCTGAAAGCCGTTCACCTTGAGTGACCCTGAAGTTATTTAAAACACCAGCGACATAACTTCCAGCATCGCAGTAACATGCAAGCCACCACAGTACGACAAATTCACAGATAAGGGGTGGGGTAGAAAGTATAACAGCAATGAATTAGGAACTAATGGAACAGGGCAGCCAGGATCATCTATGGTCTCACAGACTCCGCTAGGAGCTTCAAGATCGCTGGGTGACACCGTTTGCACTAGGTTGGAAATTAAAAAATGGCAGTTTGAAACCGCCTATTGTTTCTGTGGCAAAAGCAAAACCCAAAAAGCAGAACAAAACATGACAATATGCTTCCATAAGTACTGTTGCATTGTGGGTGTGTACAGTCAGCCAATTCCAACTCGTAGGCACCTTGCAGGGCAAAGCAGACATGCCTACATCGAGTCTATACTCTACACGGAAGCAGTCTGCCCATCTTTCCCCACTGAGCAAAGGGTGGCGTTTTCACACTCTAACAAGTCATTAGAAACCAAGCACTTGGCCCCCATGCCACCAGAGCTTCTTGCCATAAAGTTCAAAGTCACAAAAACCTTATGAAGCAGTGTGACTCTGCGATATCTGTGATTGCCATGAATCAGAATCAACTTTATAGTTCAAGGCAACAAAACTCTAAATGAGAGAGCATGAGGGGGTTTGGAGCAGAGGAGGGATGCGACTTGACAGGTGTTTGAACAGGCTCATTCTGGCTCTGTTGAAAACGTGCTCCGTGGGGTTAAGTAAAGATAGCAGGAGACCCCTAGAAAGTCCTGCAATAATCCCGGTGAAAGCTGATGGTGTCTGAGACTGAGGTCATTTATACTGGCAAAGGTGAGATAGAGGTGTAGTCTGAAGGTGGAACCCATACGATGTCCTTGCTGACATTCTCTGGAGGGAAATACTGCAAGCAAGAAGGCTCTCGGGTGATGGCCTGCACAGTTAGAAAAACTAGCTTGTCATTCCTCAGATATGGAAGTCTGCAGATCAAGCAGGAATGTGGGACATGTGTTTGCATGTTTGAGTTGGAGATGCAAGACATACTTATTATTATACAGTTTCTAAGTCAGAACGCCAACCTCCTCTTACTGGGCAATAACCAGGGGTTACAAGGTCACATTTCTGTGTGGAAAATATGTTTGTTGCAGAAAGTCGTGTTCTATAGGCAGGGAGGTGAGATCCATCAATGAAGGGCCCTTCCCACATGCTAGAGGTCACTCATATGCTTCAGCGGACAGACACCTTCTTCCATCTTCAAAGCAAGCTCCTCTTGTGAATAGCTCCTTTCGTCCGACTCTTTGACCCTCTTCCTCTTCTAGTTTTAAGGACTCTTGTGCTTATATGGGGCCCACCTGGCAAATCCAGGATTATCTCCCTCTTTCATCTTAAGCGCATGTCAAGGAGGATAGCGTCCTTTCGGGTTCGGAGGTTCAAGGAGTGGTCTCTTTCACTCCCTCCCATCCCGTTGATTTGACTCATACAGACCTCATAGAACATGGAAGAACTGCTCTTGTGGGTCTCCGAGACTGTGACCCTTTATAAAGAGAGCAGACAGCCTCATCTTCCTCCCATGTAGTTGTCCTTAGAGAGTTATTATTATTAGGTTTACACAAATACACTTCACTACAATAGGCTGAGCATATGAATTTGGGACTCTCTCTATAGGTGAGTCATATAAGGGAGTTGTTGCTGTTGATAGGTACCATCGAGTCAGTTCCGACCCACGGTGACCTGCGCACAACAAAATGAAACCATGCCCAGTTGTGTGCCACCCACAAATGGTGCCTGTGCCTAAGGCCATTGGTGCACCTGCTGTGTCAGTCCATCTAGTGGAGGGTCTCCCTCTTTGGAGCTGCCCTTCACTGCACCAAGCATGGTGTCCTCTAGGGACTGGGTGTTCTTGACCACATGCCCAGCGTACGTGAGATGAAGTCTTACCATCCTTGCCTCTGAAGAATAGCTCCCATCTTCTGCTCCAGCACCACAATGGCCTCATATGCCATTGGACACCGAATAAAGAAGAAGTATAAGGGAGTTAGGGTAGGAAGAAAAGAGGGCAACAGCTGGGATAAAGTAAAAAGACTGTGGAAAATAAGCTACTAAGGTAGAAAGATAACCCCCAAACGGCACACACTCTTGTAAAAGTGTGCAAGTTCCAACTTTTGGCAAGTTCTAAGTTCCTAGGCCAGATGTGAGGCTGGAGACTTCTTCTGATTCCCCTGCCTGTGGGGGCTAATGAATTCAGGACTGGCAGGAACAGGGCAGGCTTGGGGTTCCAGAGGCGAGTGAAGCTGAGGCCAGCAGGTCAGAGTGTCATTGTGGAAGTCAAGTGGAGACATTTTTATTTTTTATTCCAAAAGGCTATTTTTGTTCTTAATAAGAAATCTCAAATCCTTTACAGTTTTATTCTTTTGGCATCATTCTTTGGTTCTACTTTGGTAGAAGCCATGTATTCTGAAATTATGTTTCATTTTCTTCTATCACATTACCAAATCCCTTTAAAATGTATGCCATTTCCTTGCCTCCTCGTGCTATTACACATGGTTAGCTAATTGCCTGGGGGAAATCAAACAAGAGAAGACAAGCAAATAACAAAGTTGAGCTATAAGTATTTTTTCCAATGGATTGACAAGGAGGCAAACTGGGGTCATATTTCAATTATGAAGGCCATGCAGCCTCTGTTCAGGTAACTCTGGTTGTGAAGTGCGTGTGTTTCCATGTAAAACTATAAAATAGGATCAGTTTAATCCAACAAAGTCAGGTTTTTGTGAGGCGGCCAGCATCTCTGGGATCAGCATGCCCTCCCAGAATGGACCGTATGATTAGGATATTTCCACTGTCACCCGTCAGGATAGGCAGCCCTCTGTCAAGTTTATGTCTTCCCCAAAATCATTTGGAAAGATAAGCCTTTCCCAGAGATCCAGGATTTCCATTTCCTTCCTGTCATTAGGAACACTGTGCCCTAATACTTATTCCTTCTGTGCATGAAACAAGGAATTCATATCCACTATCATATCACCACTAGTCATCTTTGAGCCATATGAGTGGGCAATTGAGAAGAAAAAAATATCACCAGTAAGCATAGAAACAGTCATCCAATGAAAATAACCCTTTTCTTCATTCTCTCATTATACTTGGTTTAATGTACTGTTTGACTTGCTTTTAATTTTCCATGTGTTAACAACTCTTACGTGATTCTACAGGATTAGTTAAATGGTCATAGCCAAATTGTATTTGTGGCAAGACACTCTGTTGCCCCAAGTTGTTGGTGTTGGTAAGTGTGTTAGTCGCGTAATCGTTTGTCAGTAAGATAGGATTAAAGGTGAAGGGGTGGAGTCTAGTCTGTCAATCAGGTCATGGCCAATGAGGCCTCTGAGTGGGCATGACCTTCTCCTGAGGATTCTGGGAACTCTGGTATTCCTCCTTGGAGGTGGGAGACATGCTCTCTTTCTGTTCACTCCTGGGAGACAGTGCAGCTGAAAAAACACATGGAACTACACTAGTGCCATGAGCCGGAGGAGCCACGTGGAGACCCAGCCAGCACGAAGATGCTTACAATGCTACTGCATCCACAAGACTTCTCACCCACTGACCTGTAATCTTCCTGTATTTGGTGCCATTGCATGTGTTTCATGAGTCTGAAGAGGATTTTATGGACTGGTATCAGACATATGGCCTAATAGCAGACTTATGGACTTGATCTGGACTGGACTGGGATGTTTCCTCAATATTTAATTGCCCTTGTCTATAAAACTCTTTCTTATACACATATGAGTCTCCCTGCATTTGTTTCTCTAGTCTCCCCAGACTAACACCGTCAGGAATATTGAAAGTACCGTGGACGCCAAAAGAACAAACAAATGGGCCTTGGAAGAACACAGCCGGCACTCTCCTTAGACGCAAGATGGTGAAACTTTGTGTCCCCTACTTTTGACATGTCATCATGAGAGTCACGTGGCTGGAAACGTGCTTGGTAAAATCGAGGAACAGCATAACAGAGGGTGGCCCTCGAGGACACATATTAGCACAGTGGTTGCAACGATTGTGCAGACGGTGCAGGACAGGGCTGTGCCTTTTTTGTTAGACTTCGGGGTGCTATAAGTAGTAACTGATATGATGGTAGCTAACAACCACCAGGAGCGGAACTTAAACAGAAGCATCCAGAGAAGAGACTGCATGGGCATCTTGAGCTTTTACAGGCAGCTTTCAGTCCAAAAAGCTGCTGGAACACCAGCAACTACCATTGAGAAAGGTGGGGTCCTTTCTTGTTCCCACTCTTCCAACAGCCAGATGCATGGTCCAAGCCTTCCCTCTCCCACCAGTGGTCAGTGATACCCCACTGCCATCTGCGCAGCTCATGCTCTGCCTGAGGCCAGAGTCGACTCTAGTGAGCTAATGACTCTCCATCTCTGTCTCTGGGTGCACATGAACTCTCCCTCGTCAGAGCAGGACACCTAATACCCGATCCCCGGCTGTCCTGCTGCCCTGCACTCAAGGCAGGAAACTCTCTGGGAACAACATCCTGACCTCAGCTCCCCTGCATCATCTGGGAACAACAGTCTAACCTCAGCCACCATCTGAGCAAGCACAAAAACCCCTTCCTGATCAAGTGGCTGGACCCCAGTGAAAGATCCCCTGCTCCCCTACCCTGTGATCTCCTTAGTGCTCAAGGATGCTGACTCACTGTGTTGCTTGGCCCTCCACAGTCTTCTTTGTTTCCTGTCTTTCCCTTCTTATCCTTGTTTTTATTCTTCCTTTCTCGGCTTTCCTCTTTGTTCTTTCATCTGCTTTGCTCTGCTTTGATCACTTCCTTTCTTTTCTCTTAGTATTATCCGTTACTGTCACCCACCCCAGTTTTCCTTACATTTTTAAAACATTTTTATTAGTTGATATTTAATATGTATATCATTCTATATTTAATTATGTCAAGTACAATTGCTACCACAGTTTCCAAACATTCTTCTTCTCCATGGGCTCCTTGACATCGTCTCCCTTTTACCTCCCCCGGGCCCCCTGCCCCACCGCCACTGCACCTCCCCAACCCTGAACATATTACTGCACATGCTGTCCCTATAGGTTCATCAAGCCTGGGTTTCTTACATCAAACAATGGAAAATCATATTACACAGCTTCAAGAGGGTGGCCCCCACTGACATACACCTTGGAAATACATCTACTGTGAACAAAGGAAAACTGTACAAACAATACCAATCAAAAATACAGAAAATTCTGGAAACCAGCTCAGGTCTTTCCTGCATCATAGGGGGCTCTACTGACAAGGTTTTCACTGTTCAGGACAGATTTTTGCCTTTCATCTTCTATATACCTCTCTCCCAAGCACTCTTAGTGACCACTTCCTCCAGTCCATCAATTTTACATAGGTGGGGTGGGGGTCTTTGGAGACTTATTTCCTATGTGGTTCCACAAGTGAATCTTGGGCTCCCACTGCCATCCATCACCCCTGCACCTCCACATTCTCACAGTTTGGGCTCTGATACTGATCCCTCCTTCGACTTCAGATTATATGGATACCAATCCTTCAGTGACTGATGATGGTGTGCTTCTCCATGAGGATGTAGTAGACATCTCACTTAGATGGCTGCTTGTTTGGAGACAAGCTTTTAAGCCCCCAGATGCTATTTTATCTGATAGCAGGTCACCATTTAAATTCTTTGACACATTTTGCTATAGCACCTCTATCTTCTGTGCCCCCTTCCTGAGGACAAGTATTGAGCAGGGCCATGGTTTAAACATGCTTTTAAGTTGGAGTTAGGATTTAAGGGGAGCCCCAAACCCATTCCTGGATCTATATCTTTTGTTTGTTTTTTAATTTAATGTGCCACATATACTCATGTATAAGCCGACTTCTTCAGCACATTTTTAAATGTGTTTTTTTGTGGTAAAATTAGGTGCCTTGGCTGATATTCAGGTTGACTTACACTCAAGTATATATGGTAACTTGGGAGTTAACCCATATGTCCTATCATTCCATAGTTCAATCATGTCAAACAGAATTGTACAATTGCTTCCCTAATCAGTCTCCAAACATACTTTTCCTGCCTGGACTCCTTAACCTAATCTCCTTCTTAAATTTTTAATTCTGTTCTTTAATTTTTCTTTACCTTTCTTTTCATTTTCCTACCCTTTCTTTTTTTCTAATTTATTGGGTTTCTTTTTCTGGCTGTTTTTTTACAAATTTTCCTTTACTTTTATTTATTTATTTTAAAATACCTTTTACAATTTCTTTTTTTGCTTTTTGTTTGTTTTCCTTGTCCCATCCAATAGGAGGCAACAATAGGCCAGCGTTACCCAAACCTCCCACAGCCAAACTACTACCACACTCTTGAACCACAAAAATCATCAGTAAATAAATGAAACCACAAACAAACAAAAACCCTCTAAACTGTGCTATATGATTAGCAAAAACGAAGAACTGCACACACTCACATTTTCTATTATACCTACCAGAGAACAGGTGGGAATAGGCCAAAAATTAATTAAATGGAAATACAAAAACACAATTTCTCAAAGACCCAGTCGATTTCAAATTACACAATGAAACATAAGAGCGTAACTCAAACAAATGACCAATATGCAGAGCCATAAAACCCTAATTAGGAAAAAAGTTCATGAAAACAACCTGATAAGGAATTAAAAATAATGTAATTTAAGTTATTTCAATTGCTTGAGCAAAAGATCTATGATACCAAGGGGAAATTTAGAAAAATTCAGGAAAATATTATAAAACAAACTGATAAAATAAATGAAAATACAAAAAAATAGTAAATAGAAATTTAGGATATTAAGATTTCAAAAAAGAAATAATGCACTGAACGTGCAAAGGTATAGAAATTAATCAACGGAAGGTTGAATAGGTAAGCTTGAAGACAAATCTCTCAATACTACTCTGCAGGAACACTGAAAATGAGAGAAAACTCCAGAAATAAGAAGTCTACGAAATATGTGGAACATCAACCAGAGGAATAACGTAGGAGTAATAAGAATTCCAGTGCAGGAATTCCAGCACACGTAACTGCTGAGGAGTTGCTGGAAGACAATTGCCCTAACATGATGAAAGGTGCGAAGATGGGTGTGTACCTAAGAAGCAGAACAAACCAGAGACAGAATTCATCACTAAAGAAAATCACCACTACATATCATAATCAAACTGTCGAAAACTAAAGACAAGGAAATAATCATGAGATCAGTGTGAGAAAAAAATGCCAAGTTACTTACAACGGGGAACCAAGAAAACCAACCTCTAATTTCTCATCAGAAACTATGCAGGCAAGAAGGTGATGGAATGACATATTTAAAATTCTGAAAGAAAATATTGCCAAAAAATCATAGACCCAGTAAAATTATGCCTCAAATAATACAGAGAAATAAGGCCATTTTCAGATAAACAGAAATTAAAGGAGTGTGTGTGTGTGTGTGTGTGTGTGTGTGTGTGTGTGTGTGTGTTGGGGACGGGGTGGGTGGGGTCATACCAACATACCAACAGAGAATGAATGGCAGTAGACAACAACCTTAATTTAACGTGCATGACAACAGCGCCCAGAATTCAGTCCAGATATAGAAATATCCACAGAAATAGCATCATATGATTATTTTTATCAACTCATCATCTTTGAGTCGCTACCAACTCATAACAAGCCTACAGGATAGGGTGGAATTGTCCCTACAGGTTTCCAAGACTGTAACTCTTTATGGGAGTAGAAAGCTCCAGCATTCTCTTAGGAGGTGCTGTTGTTTCAAACCGCTGACCTTGCAGTTGGCAATTCAACATGTAACCACTACACCACCAAGGGGCAGTCCTAGTCTGTCCTAGACAGTTGCTACGAGATGGAATTGTTTTGATGGCAGTGAGTTTGCTTTGAGTTTTTTGTGCAAAATGTTTGATCCATCTAAAAAGCTAGTATTTTGTGTGTGGTGAGATTCTCCTAAACACGTAAGTTTTCAATGATTTGAGAAGATTTCCAATTAATTTTTGTTAGAAAATTTGGTATTATCCCTGACCTAAAAGTTGTTCATTTCTATGGACAAACAAAATCCATTTTTAAATAGGCACCTTAATAGGACTAAGACATATGGCTGGACAGATGTCAATTTTATGTAGCATTCTAGGGATGAACATGAAAGGTTCTAAATTGCCCAAGGAGACCTGTTTAAACATTTCTGTATACATGTAGCTAGCCTATATGCACTGTAATTCTAGAGCATCCTTTTTGGCGTACCGTCCTAGATGAGGGCTCCTTTGACCCGGCAGACAGCACCAAACGGTGCTACCTTCTCATCACGCGTGCTTTCTCCAACTGTCCAGGACCCTGCACGGGAAAATAATGATGTCGTATAAGGTAATTGTATACTTTGTACGTTAGCTCTACCGTTTGTCTTTTTTATTCGTATTCTTACTCTTCATCATTATTTCACTTCTCATTAACACCAACCACCCTGGTGTGCTCAAAATAAGAAGTAGCAAGTGCAATCCAGTCTATTTTAGAGCTTAACAAGATCTTTGTAATACGCTCTGGGATAAAGGGTGTTTTAGCTCTTGATAAAAGTAATTGCAATAGAGCAGTCGTTCATAAATGGGACACATAGGAGAGGTGAAAATCAAAGAAACGATTTGTACAATCTGCCTGAACAAATGAGCATGAGGTATCCCTTCATCCAGCAGATGAAAATCATTTCACTGTAGGCCTGTAAGGTAAAAGTGAACAAAGTCTGGGTGACACAGGGACACAGTTCTCAGTCTTCAAAGATCTTATTAAGATTTCAGAAACCCTCCTAGCAGGAATTTACATTGGATGTGCGTATGCGTGTGTGTGTGTGTGTGCATACGTGATTTAAGGTTGAAATAGCTGGACAAGTGTCCGTTTCATGTATCATTCCAGAGACCCATATGAATGTGTTGCTCGACCTTGCACCCATTAGGGTTTAAGGGAAAAGGATCAATGTTTATGAATGATGGTGCTGAAGAAGAATACTGGAAGAACCACAGACTGACCGCCAAAAGAACAAAACGTCTGTCTTGGAAAAAGTACAGCCAGAGTGTTCTTTAGAGGCAAGGATGGCAAGACTTTATCTCAAGTACTTTGGCCATGTTGTCAGGAGACACCAGTCCCTGGAGCAAGCACCATGCTTGATGGAGGGGCAGTTAGAAAGATGAAGGTTCTCCACCAGATGGATGGACCCAGAGGGTTCAAGTGTGGACGCTAACATACTGTGTGGACGGCACAGGATTGGTAAGGTGTCCTTTGGCTATAGGGTAGAGGGTGAGTGGGTTGGAAAGGGGGAACCGATTACAAGGACCTACATGTGACCTCCTCCCTGGGGGACAGACAACAGAAAAGAGGGTGAAGGGAGACACCGGATAGGGCAAGATATGACAAAATAATAATTTATAAATTATCAAGGGCTCATGAGGGAGAGGGGAGCGGGGAGGGAGGGGAATAAGAGGACTTGATGCAAAGTGCTTAAGTGGAGAGCAAATGCTTTGAAAATGATCAGGGCAAAGAATGTACAGATGTGCTTTATACAATTGATGTATGTATATGTATGGATTGTGATAAGAGTTGTATGAGTCCCTCATAAAATGTTTTTAAAAAGGAGGGTCCCCATGAGTTGGAACTAACTCGATGGCACCTAATAACATGGTTTAAAAGCTAGCATGTACAATTCCAAATAACTCTAGGATCTCACACTGGAGAAAACCTTTCTTATTACCATCAACGACCAGTAATTTTATTAAACACGTCCAGGTTCTGTCTTTGATTTATTACATTTGCTATTGCCTAATCCAAGACCAGTCTTGGATTACCTTAGAAGAACTTACAGCCAAGCTTAGGGAACAAATTTCACTCACATGCGATTTTCAGAGAATGAAACAAAGCCTAAAATGGAAAGAAAACAATTGTACATCAAATAGAACTCTTGATTAATTTTGTCTCTCCTACACCAGGCTGAGATTAAGGAAACTTTGGTTTAAGTGCTGTCTCTAGAGCCTCACTATCCTATTTTGTAAAATCAAGACATTGCATTTCATGATTTTTCAATTTCCTACAATGTTAGCACTCTGAAATCCAATTCTTTTTCAAAAATAGTGTTCCACGGCTTATTTTCAAAGGACGTACAAGAGCATTGGGGGGAACGAGTTCAAAATATTGTCTGAAACAACACAAACTTTCAGAGCAGGGCAGGCATATTCAATTTTATTGGGGAAACTAGAAAGTTAACTATTAGAATTTTATTATTTCTTGGAAGACAACATAAACAGAAAAAGAGAATAAAAAGTACTCCTCATTGTCTGATAAGAACCAACCTTCATGTACGTATTTCCCTCCTTCACTAGATGTGAGGTTTCACCATCCATAATGAAGATATTTTGTAGGAAAACTCAGAGACACTTTTCTTTATAAAGTCTCATGCACAACACTAGCACTGTAGGAAATGCAATTAACTTTTCATATTGTCATTTAATGTGAAGTCTCGAGGTAAGTTCAGAGAAAACTGTACTGACCAAATTGTCAGCAAGGTATCAGGTTCATAGGTGATGCAAACATTTGGTGGCACAAATGATACAACTCTATTGCTGTTGCAGTTTGAAGGGGGTGGCAGTTCAAGTCCACCAGAGGCACTGCAACGTAGAGGCCAAGGGGCTTGCTTTTGTAGGTATCACAATGCTCGATGGAACAGTTCTGCTCTGTAACCCATAACGTTGCTTTGGGTCAGAATGGACTCAAGGCAACGCTGTGATTTTCTGTACTTTTTCTTAAGCTCTAACTTTCCAGTTGTTCGATAAGAAATGTAGATGTAAGTTGGTATTTTACAAAAAAAGAAAAGACAAATGAAACTAATTTGACAACAGGCACATGATGGAACGACACTTGCCAAATTTTCACGTTTCAATTTTTTTGTACTCTCGGAAAGTTTTTTGAGTTTCCTAAACATATACAATAAGTTACTTAAAAATCCAAAGAGTCATATTCATGCTTTCAGTTAGGGTTAGAGGTGGCTTTTAGTGATTCATCTCTGCTCCACCACCTGGAATATATGGTTGTGGAAAACAGATTAGCCATATTCTAGTTTCCTTGTGTTCTATAAATAGCCACTGAGGAAACCAGAGGGAGAAGCTATTTATATATTGGGAACAGAGGGTCCCGTGTTTGCCATAGCTGTCCCTCCCCAAGGATGATTTTAACCCTTACACCCATGGAAGCATTTGGTTTCCACTCTGTCTTTTAAAAATGCACCCTCTGAGGCAGAATATCTGAATCAATCAAAGTAAATAAGAGAGTGGTAGGTGGGGAAGCCACCTACATAATACTAACTTAGAGTGTTTGATAAGGCAAAGCTCGGACAAATTTATCTTTCCATTTTTGACCTTACTTCTACTTTCATAGAAACTCTATAAGACAGAATAGAAATGTCCTGGTAGGTTTCCAATCATGTACATCTTTACGTGAGTAAATAGCTTCCCGCTGCACAGAATACCTGGTGCACTCGAACCACAGACCTGTGGTTAGCAGCTCAATATATAATCCACTAAGATATCAGAAAAAACTCCAAGGCAGTGAGTTTGAGCTTATGCCTACTGTCAGTCTTATCAATGTAAAGATGACCAAAATCATCACAAATTGACCAAGAAGTAGCAGCGTCATAAATAGGCAGCATTGTTTTGAAGTTGTCAAGGATTTTTGTCTTGCTTTGCTCCACAATCAGGTTCATGGAAGCAGCAGTCAAGAGGTGAAAAGGCATCTTGCTTTAGATAAATCTTCTGCACGAGGTCTCTGTAGAGTATTGAAAAGCAAAGATATTAATTTGAGGACTAAGGTGTGCCTGACCCAAGCCACAGTATTATCGATTGCTTCAAATGCGTGTGAAAGGTGGATGTTGAATAAGGAAGGCCAAAGAATCATCCATGGAGTTGAGTTGTGGTGTGGGTGAAGAATATTGGAAGTACCATGAACTGTCAAAAGGACATATACACCTTAGCAGGATACCCAGAGTGCTCTTGAGGCAAGGATGGTGAGATTCCTTCCTCTCCCATATTTGGGACATGTGGATCGGAGAGACCAGTCCCTGGAGAAGACCATGTTTAGTAAATGAGAAAGGCAGCTAAAAGAGAAAGGCCCTCAGAGAGATGAATTGGCACTTCGGCTTCAGCAAAGGGCTCACGTGAGCATCTGAAGCCTTGTGAGGATAACAGTGTCTCGTCTGCATGCATACGATCACTATGGGCCGGACCGGACTCCATGGTACCTCACAACAGCAACAAATCTGATCATCCATATGAAAACAAACATACAGGACAAAACCAAAACTTAGTGCTTGTAAACCTTTTCAATTTCCTTCTTCTATCTAAAAATGGATAGCAGGCCAAAAGAAAATCTATGCGTTGGTGGACAGCCAAAATTGTATGTGTAATTGAATAACTGATCAGGAGGTTTGGTTGCAAACTGAAAATGTGAAGTGAAAAATGCTCCCTATACTTCCTCCAGGTTTAAAAGCCTAAAATGCAATGACATCCTTCATTGGGCCTTCTTATGGGATTATAACACAGAAATTCAGTTAAGTGCAGTTTAGTCTTGTCTAGCCAGTCCATTTATCTCCGGATATCTCCCCCTCTCTAGTGTTTCTATCAAAAGAATCAGCTGGTAGCCTCAGATGTTTTATTTCAACATCACGCAGTGTCCTCGACACCTTGTACTGTTATAAATAAGCCATATATACATATACCTACACCTCTCTCTATAATACATACATATATATACCACAATCTCAAACGTTATAGAGTCAATTCAGACTCATAGCTACTATATAGGACAGAGTATAACTGCTCCTCGGGGTTTCCGAGACTGTAAATCTTCACAGAAGATTCTAAATCTCCACAGCCTCATCTTTCTTTACAGAGTGGCGAATGGTTTTGAACCACTGTACTTAGCAATCTAATGCTTAGTTCACAATGCCTCCAATGCTCCTGATAAATCTAGAAAAGGACTGATGTGATCCAACTGGCTCACATCATTGTGGGGGTTAGCAAGCACAAAATGCGAGCTCAGGGGACAGGCCTGAAACTGACCGTCTATCCCTTAAATCAGAGAAAATTCAGGCAGGATGGCTATTTGCAATCTTGAGGCAAAATCTTTCTCTGATATTTTTGCTCCTAAAGTCTTTAACTGAGTGCATGAGCTCACTCATGTTATGAATGGTCATCTTATTTACTTGGTGTTGGACCAGACCACTGGGCACCATGGTCTAGCCAAGTTTACTAATAAAATCACCATCATATTTTCTTCATGTATTCACTTCACCCTCAGATGGAACCTAGATTTCATGGGCATAATTAAAATCTCTTGCTGTCAAAATCTTTACCTGTCTCTTACATTTCCATCTCTATCTCACTCTCCTGTAAAATTTCTAATCGTAATTAAATCAAACTTAAAAAAAAACAAAAAAGCTCATTGCCAAAAAGTTGATTATAACGCAGAGCAACCCTAGCGGACAGCATAGACCTGTTCTGGTTAGTTTCTCTGGCTGTAAATCTTTCTGGAGTAGACAGTCTCATTTTTCTTGCTCAGCACAGCTGGCAGTTTGAAACTACTGACATTTGGTAAGCGCAAAGCACAACCCGTTGCAGCACCAGGGCAGGGCCCCTTCACTACTGCACTGGAGTAATGTTCTGCTGCTGGGCATTGATTTTCACTGACCCCTCTTTTGTGTTTGTTTCAGAGTCTTGAGGAAGACAAAAGGAAACAAAATCCTCATAACGGAATCAATAAGAGCATTGTGATAAACAGAGAAAAGATTAGAATTATCAAGGACTTCACCTTACTGGAGTCTATAATTGATGCCTTTGGTAGCAGCAGTTAAGCAATATTGTGCCAGTCAAACAATATATTGCACTAGCAAAGTGGGCTGCAAAAGACCTCTTTAAATTGATAAAAGGCAAAGGTGTTACTTCGAGGACTAAGATACATATGAAACAATCAATGGTATGTTCAATCATCTCATTTGTCTATGAAAACTGGAAAACCAATAACACATACTAAAGAAAAATGGATGCATTTGAATTGTGGTGTTGATAAGAATATTTAACATATCCTGGAATTTCAGAAGAAGAAACAAATTTGTGTTGGAAGCAGTCTTGCCAAGGGAGAGATGCCATCTCCTAGGCTTTCCGAGTGATCAGACCTGTCCCTGGTGGAGGACTTCAATTGCGGTAAATTAAAGGGCTACCAAAACAGAGGAAGACCCGCAATAAGAAGGAGTGATACAGTAACTGGAGCAATGGGCTCAACCGTGGCAGCAAGGGTGAGACCGCAGAGGACTACACAGGGTTCTGTAATGGAGTCACCAGGGGAGGCAACCAACTTGACAGGTTCTAACTACAGCGAACAGCAACCCACCAGACTTGGCTTTATGCCAGGATTTTCTCCTGGAGAGCAATGAATATTTTTACTGCCTTTGAATGCAGACTCAAAATTGTAAAAGGCAAGCAACCCTACCCCAAAATAATGTTTATATATGGTGCTTCGACGTGGCGATTTCACCTATTACTTTTTTCAGTTCTATATCTCTTCAATCCTCTCTCAGCCAATGATTTTGCCTCAAAATTAACCAAGAAAATAGAAACATCCCATAGAATCTCAGGCATCTTTAAACCTTGAAAACAACCATTCCACTCATTTCTGTACTTCTCCATACTGAGCATAAAGAATCCTTCTCTTTTCCAAGGTCAACCCATACGTTGTGTGCTCTAGATTTCTCTCCTCTTGCTGTCTTAAGGACTCCGTTACTCCCATTACTCATGCATCAATTTTGGTTTCTCTATCAAATTGCAAGTTATCCCCATGCTTTTCACAAGTTTCCTTATGACACTTCACTTTCACAATAAGAGTTAGTACCTGCTTTCACTAGCCGAAATAAGTCCAAAGATTTTTGCTTTTATGAAAAACAGTAGAGAAGTAAACCTAGCATTCAGCCTTTATTTTGAAATGAAGCATGCACCCCGGACGGTAAGGGTAGTCTTGCTAGACTCTTTCGCCAGGACACACACACCGTGTCTCTGAACTGTGTTTGGTGTTGTTTTAAGCTCTGTGTGTTGTTTATTTGATCTGATAGGTTCTTTGAGGGATTTGTGAATGCTGAAATAATCCATGCTGCTTGCTTCTTCATTTTATGACATCGTAGTTGTTTATTAAATGTTTCATAGAAACACTCCACTTTCAGGTAGTGGAGGATTCTTGTATTTTCTGTACCTCTCTCTTTGTCTTTATTGCCCTTAATATCTCTCTGTTCCTTTCTGTATTTTGGTATAGAAGCACTTTGTCTATGGATATTAGAATTCATAGGCATATACTCAATGTCTCATCTCATAATTCTTCATTTATTAATTTGCTTATTTTGTTTTGCAAGGTTTGTTGGGACTATAGCTAGCATTAATTTCTCAAATGTGCTTCATGTGCAAATGAAAATAATCTCACTTATTGATTGTTTTGTTAATAATATTTTCTTTGCCACCTCATCATTTGTGGATGGGTTAGCCCCTTGAATATTTCAGAAGTTATTAGTTACACTCATTTTTAAATGTTTCAGGAAATAGTTCTTTTGTTTATAGATTTTACCAACTTTTTTCAAACTGCATTTCCCGTAAAGGTTTCTGAATATCCATTGTGTATCATATCAGTCCACCACTCCTCTAAGCAATTTGCTGCGCTCTGTGGCCTTGCATGCTCCTGTAATGCTATACCGCCAGAATTTTAAAAACCAGCAGCATCGCCATGGTGAAGAGGCTTTAGCAAAACTTCTAGAACAGGACAATCCAGGAAAGAGCCCCTCACAATCTACTTCTTTGAATACACATAACAATAAATATTATATTGATATATATCAATAAAAATATTCATATATATCAATCACATTCTTATTAACTTCAGTGCAATATTATCTGTTATAGTGCCAGATGAGCATCTTAGATTGAAAGGCTTTCAAAATCACACTGGCGAAGAGATGTGTCCTCAAAGTATAATATATCTTAATGACCTGAGTAAAGGTGTCAATACCTTCATTTGATGATGTGGCATGACTCAAAATAATAGGAAACCATTTCAAACCAACGTTAGTATTCCAGACATGGAATATACAAAGTAGGAATGTAGGAAATTTGAATTTGATAAAAAATGAAATGGAGACATTAAAAAATGACACGGAGAACATTAAAAGAAGATGGGAGAAGGAAGTAGTACACAAAATCATTGTAAAAAAAATAACTGACCAACCTTCAAGCATCATTCAAGCAAAAGATCGAAAACCAATGGTGCTAATGAAAGCATTCAAAGTGCACTGAAGGACTGGGGAAACCAAGGAGCAAGGGATTGACAGAATACCAATTGAGATGTTTCTGAAAACGTACAACACTGGAAGCCTTGACTTGACTATGCCAAGAAAATTGAAAAACAATTTCTTGGCCAACTTACTGAAATAAATATATGTTTATAGCCACTCCGAGGAAAGGTGACCAACAGAATTCACACCTGATTTAACAGTACCTTTAATCGAACATGTAAAGTAAAATTTTCAAAATAACTCAAAATGGCAACAGGAAACTACCAGAAATTTTAGCAAGATTCAGCAAAAGACAAGTAACAGAATATCATTGCTGATGCCAGATGGATCTCAGCTGAAAGCAAAGAATACAAAAAAGATGTTTACCTGTCAGAAGGCATTTGGCTGTTGTCATCATAACAAAGTATGGATACTGTGAGGAAGAATGGGAATTCCAAAACATTTAATTGTGTTCACATGAACCTGTACATTGAGGAGTATTCCAAAAAAGCAAGAGGATACCATGTAGTTTTAAATCAGGAAAAATGAACATCAGCACTGTGTCCTTGTGAAAACAGTCTGTATACTGAACAAATCTGAGAAGGTAGACTATGAGAAGAAAATGGCATGAAGATTGTAGGACATTTCGTTAACAATCTGTGTTAATGAGTTGACACAACCTTGTTTGCTGAACTTCAAGAGGACTTGATACAGTGTAAAGATCAAATAATACAGTCTACATGATGGATTATTCCTCAGCACAAATAAACCAATCGCCCCAAAACTGTACCAAAAAGAAATATCATGAAAAAAAGTAGAAAAGATTGAAGCAGTCAGGGATGTCATTTTACTTGAATCCAGAACCAGTGGCCATGAAAGCCGGGCAAGAAACCTAATGATGTGGCTTATTGAGCAAATCGTGTACACAGGATCCTTTAAAGTACCAAAAAGCAAACATGCCATTTGAAGGACAAACATGCATCCAGTCCAAGCTACGGTAGTTTCAATCCTTTATTCATGTGAAAAATGAATAAAGAAATTTGTAGAATAATTTATTCATTTTAATTATGGGATTAGAAACACATATCGGAAGAACAAACAAATCTGTCTCAGATGAAGCATAGTTAAAATTCTCCTTAGAAGCAATAGCGGCAAAATTTCACCCCACATTATGATAACATACTATCAGGAGAAACCCGTCCCTGGAGAAGCGCATGCTGTTCGGTAAAATAAAGGGTCCATTCAAAAAAAGACTCGATGAGACGGGTTGGCAACAGTGACTAAAGCAGTGGGCTCAACATAGCAATGACTGTGAAGGTGACCCAGGACCTGATCATGTTTCGTTCTGTTGTACACAGTGTAGGCATCAGTAGGAACTGATTGAAGGGACCTATGTGCAGCTCCTGTCAGATCCTCCTTCTTGGCAGCCAGGAATACATTTCAGTGTTCAAACAAAAGCTTGCTGTCCTGGTAATGGATAGAGACCTGAGTGACTAGCAATCTCTCACTGGATATATGCATGTGCAGCAAAAATGTAGTCAGATGGGCTTTCTTTTATGAGGTAACTATTACATTTTGCGTGTGTGCCAGGACTTTATATACTTTGTGATTGCATTACTGGTAAGTCACCTGGGGTTATTTTTTCACCATGAAAAAGCACGCCACATATTCTGCTGTATTTATCCTACGATAGAGACAGAGGAACTTAACGATACCATGGGGCTGTCAAAATGATTCTGACTCACAGAGACCATGTGACCTGTTAGAACTGTGTCCCACAAGGTTTCTAATGACTGATTTTTTTTTTAATTTGTACTAGAACTGCAGGCTTTTCGTCTGAGACGCCTCTTGGATGACTGGAACCACCCACTTTTCAATGAGCAGCGCAGCATATTAGCCATTTGCAATACCCCAGGGCTTCCTCTCCATTCACAGACTGGACTTGCTAAAGTGCTGAACGTGCAGTTTTACCTGGGAGACCATTGCACAGGGTCAACACCGGAAGCAGGGCTGGCACAGTCAACAAGGAGGACATAGTGCAATTTTTCCCAGACTTAGTTCCTTTGAATTCAGTTCTTATTTGATCATGAAGCTCTGCTGAATTTATCTGTTAATTCTCTATGCTCTAAACAACACTATGCTGGTGTTCTAATGACACCTTTAAGTATTAGACTTGATGCGAATTTTATTTTCTATGACATTTTTGTTTTAAGAAGGAGACACGAAGCAAAGCATCTTGAAGCAGAAGTTCTTAGTCAATAGCTTCAAACTGAGGATGTCATTTAGACTCTGCGTGTGCTGTGATTAAAAGTCAGTAAAATAAGTTCTTTGCAGTGAAAAACCATACTATATATTAAATTATATTATCCATAAGTCTGAGGCCTGAGTTAAAAAGAAAAAGGAACTTAATATATTTACTGTTGAATAATTAAAACTACTTTTCCCCAAATATTTTCCAATATTTACTCTGTTACATCTAGATAACTGCCCAGAAAATCTTAGTGTTTCAATTTTGTCAACATATTTTTGCTATTTTTCTAACTTTTAATGCCCAGGTGTTAAACCAATAAGCACTGAGAATTATATTCCTAGAATCAGATTTTCTCAGAAGCATCTCAACCCAAAGGCTGCAAATGGAAACTTGATTGATCAGTTCCACTTCCAGCCTACGTTTAACCCTTTCTTTGCCATTTCATTTGTAGGACGTGGTGCATGCTTCTATTTCAGAATTACAACTACTGTGTTGAAACTTATGAGGGTGCAAGAAGTCCAAGTTGCATTGGCAATGGGGAAATGCAATTAATGGATACTAATTAAGGTCCTTCGACAAATGAATGGAGTTTTGGAAATCTGGAAACAGCTACCTGGTCTGCCAGCTGAAAGAGATCTTTACTTATGCCCATTCCAAAGAAAGAATTATTGAACAATGTCATTGTCACTGAAGAAAAATAAAACTTTCCTGAAGATAATTTAAAAATGATAATAGTGATGCATCAATCAGCAGGGAACTGCCAAAAAATTCAAGCTCGACTCAGAACAGAATATGTAACAAAATATACCTTTCCTAATATTAGCTGGATCTTATCTGGAAGTAGAGAGTACCTGCAAGATATTTCAGTAAACATCTTGTGTTTTATGGATTACGCAAAGGCATTCAACTCTGTGAATTAGAAAAATTATGGATAATATTGTAAAAAATAGAAATTCCAAAAATCTTGGTGTACGTGTACTTTATGCACAATATTTACATTATATACACTTAATTGTGGTCATGCAAAGCCTGTACCTAATGGGATACAAGGGTTATGTATGGTTTAAAATGTCCAAAGTTGGACATGTTATCAGAAGAAACCAGTCTCTAGAGAAGAATATCATGCTTGATAAAGGGGAGGGGCAGCAAAAAACAGGAAGGACCTCAGCAAAGTGGATTGACACACTTACTGCACTGATGAGCCTAAACATAAGAACAATTGTGAGGATGGCACAGGACCTGGCAGTGTTTCCTTCTGTTACACACGGGGCCACGATGCGTCTCAAACAAGCCAAAGGCACCTAACAACAACACTATGATTTAAAATCAGGAAAGTTGTTTACCGGTGTTATATTCTTTTATCACACTTGTTCAATTTGTATGCTGACCAAGTAAACCAAGGAGCTGGACATCTTCCAGAAGCTGGCTTTCAGTAACTGCCTCCCAAGTAAAATGATAGGTTCAGCATTTTGAAAATGTGGCATCTGGATTACAGGGAGACTCCTTGACAATCTGGGAACTTCAGATGATATGATCGTGCTTGTTGAAAGAGAAGAGGATAAGAGAAGCCTACTCCTCAGTGGAAAGAAAGCAAAAAACATTCACATTTAGAACCAAAAAGTGAAACCCTAATAAAAGTAGACATTTTTGAAGTTGACAATGATTACATTTTATTTGCATCTACAATCAATGACCATTAAAGTATCATTTAAAAAATCAAATACATATTTCACTGAGAAAATCTGTAAAACAAACAAAGACCTTTTGTAAATATACAAAAAGTAAATGATGATAGCAGAACATGTACAAATGTGTTTGACACAACGGATGGATATATGGATTGTGATAAGATCTCTAAGAGCCCCAATAAAATGATTTTTTAAATGAAGATGTTACTTTCAGGATTAAGGTGCATCTGCCCCACAGCATGGTATTTTCTATTAATTCATGTTAGGTGAAAGTTGGGCAATGAATAAAAATGACCAAAGAAAAACTCATGCATTTGAATTGTGATGTTGATAAATAGTATGGAATTTACCATAGACTACCAAAAGAAGTACAGTCAGAATGCCCCTTAAAATTATGGATGAGAAGACCTTGTCCCATAAACTATTGGTATGTTATCTGGTGGGATCAGTCCTTGGAGAAAGATAGCATGGTTGGTGGAGTACTTAGGAATTATGTTAACTAAATACTCCTGGCTAGAGGTGGAGTTAACTTGTCATCAAGTCACAGCCTGATGACACCCCTTTGTCGTAGCATTTTGTGTAAGAGCAAGGCAAGCAGAGATGGATCTCTCTCTCTCTCTACCCACCTGCCTTCCTGCCTCCTGTACTCTGCCTGCCTTGAGGGGTGGCTGCTGAGAGCTTCCAGTGCTCTGCAATGTTCACACTGACTTCGGATCTTGTGCCTCTGCACGCACCAGCCTGTGATCTCCCTGCTTCATGATTCCTCACCACAGGTACGAGGCTATGTGAGTCAGAAGAGGGACTTGTAAACTAGCATAGGATTTAAAAGCTTGAGTTGGTCTGCACTAGGATGCCTTCTTGATATATATTTATTCTTGATATAAAGATTTTTTTATACATACCTGAGTGTCACGAGATTTGTTTCTCTAAACAATCTTACCTAACAGAGTTGGAAAAGCAGAGGGGCAGCAAAAAGAGTGAGATTGACACAGTGCCTGCAAATATGGGTTCAGACACAACAAGTATTGCTAAGCTAATGCAGAACGGGGCAGTGTTTCACCCCTTTTTCCATAGGGGTGCCATGACTCAGAACCGACTTGATGGCTCAGTCACATCTAATCACAATCAAAACCAACTGTGTTCCAAGGGGGCTTATTTTTTTAATTGTCTTTCATATAAGTTACATCAGTTTCTCTGCAGTAACTGTGATTCAGTGATTTTCTCTGAGTGAAACTTTAAATATATGTATATATTTATCTACTATACCATGGATAAATGGCTCAAACAAAGGTATGGTGTTATGGACTGGGTTTTATTATTCTCAAAAAAATTTTTCTTGGTTAGATCCTTATTGTGCTCATTTAATGATCTGATGCAATAATCCTATGTGCTACACCCTAACCTTTATGATGTTGATGATGCTGGATTACAGGCAGTTATATTAATAAAACAAGATACGTTCTAGAAGCATAGTCTCATCTGAATTGATCTTGTTTTATTTATAAAGGAGTTTCAACAAGTAAGCACAGTTTGGGGTACCTCAATTCCACCAAAAATGAAGATCCAGGGCTCCTTTCCTGAGAACTGTCTAGACTAGTGGTTCTAAACCTTAATGTCGCGAACCTTTAATACTGTTCCTCATGTTGTGGAGACCCCCCCAACCATAAAATTATTTTTGTAGCTACTTCATAACTGTACTTTTGCTACTGTTATGAATTGGATGACCCCTGTGAAAGAGTCATTCAACCCCCCAAAGGGTCGCAACCCACAGGTTGAGAAGCGCTAGCCTAGACCTAGGGCAAGATTGATCCCAAGGAATATGGAAATCTCTAAGAAATGCCAGCCACAGAAGTTGAAATGTGACAAGGGCTTCTTGTAGAACTGACATATAAAGCCTTTACCTAGATCTGGTGCCCTGAATTGAACTTCTGGCTTCATAAATTGTGTATTTAGAATATTTTCCATTTTTAAAAGCCACCCACTTGTATTTCTGTTATAGCACTGGATAACTTAACCAGGTCATTTTGTTTTACTTTATTTTGATTTTCTAAACAGAAAGCTAAATGGCTGCCATAGCTTATTAATCACACAAGGAGAAGTCCTATTAATTACAACGAGAAATCTTGGTTCTGATCTGGTAGCATAGCGAGTGCAAGTCAGCAAGGTCAGCAGTTCAAACCCATGAGCCTCTCTGAAGGAGAGAGATGAGGCTATCTGCTCCCATAAAGATTTACAGCCTTGACAAACCTAAATAGGGCTGCTATGAATCAGAATTGACTCAGTGATAGAGGGTGTGGATTTTTTGTTTTAATTGCATTATTGTATTAAATGTTTAGAACAAAGATCTCAGTCAGAGACTATCTTAACATGTTATCTTATATCCCAATGTATACACAGAGTTTTGAGAAAAGACAACATAGGCTCTTTCCCTGAATTTTAAATTAAAAGAATAACAAGCAGTTAAAATTTATGGTTGTGAAGGGATGGAGAACTGGGAGAGTCTCCTTTATTTTATTTCTAAATATAAATCATTGTAACTGCTTTCAAAATAAACACAAATATGACTTGACAGTTTTATCAGTTACCATTTCAACCACAAAGATTTACAGTGTGGCCTGATGAGAATCAGACGTAGCTAAGGAACTCACTTAGGAAATGACAACAAAATAACCTTTGCTGGCCCTGCAGCCTGGGTCTCGCCGGGTATAATGAGGAAGTTATAAGGGCTGCAGGTTGGCACTGCTTTGGGGCAAATGCATTATTTCACTTATGTTTACTTGTGTTGTTTCCATGTGATAAATCATTTTAACAGAACTGCAGAAGATTTCATCTTATTTGAAACGTACTAATCAGGAAATCAATGACATGGGTAGGGGTGACACCACAATTGTTTCACGCTGGGTGTGCAAAGCAGCATTGAGGAGCTGTCTTTTTTGGTGAGCTAATTCTCTACTGAGAACATTTTAAAATATATAGAATCAGTAAATATCCAGGGTGACTTTATGTGCCGTAAAAAGATCTCCAGGATATTATTATGAATTAATTAAAATAAGTCTAAACTTTGAAAATGACTTTTTATATTTTTATCTCTCTGACTACCCCATGGACTACCACTGAGTTTTCCTTGCATATTAGTAAGGTACTGTGCACCTTTCCACAATGTACAATGATTAATATTGTCAATTGATGGCCCATTTGCTGAGAATAGGAGTCCTTTGCCAATTAAATGAGAATAGAACCTGAAGAGAAGGCCTTAATTTTATTTGAGTTTGTGACTACCATAAAAGCCCAAACTTCCCAAATATCATTATGCCTATTTGTGTGTGTGTGTGTGTGTGTGTGTATGCTTTCTTTCCTCCAACAAGTAATGTCTGTTTGTCTATGCTACACTTCATCCCAGTAGTAAACTCTAGATGTAGAATAAGAATGCATCGTATATATATCCTTTTATTCTTACCATTCTATCCTATCCATTTCAAGATAATTAGGACATTCATCATATTTATTCTGCTATTTCAGTTTGTGTTAGGTGACATTTCATCATTCCTCAGGATGTCTTCATTTTATTTTTTGCCAAGTGACAGGTTTACTTTGAAGATCCTCCAGATGTGCTGTCTTAAAAAAGCTAAATTAGCATGGCTTGCCATACTTCCCTGAGAAGTTGTCATTTTAATGAGCCCTTGAAATTGGCATGTGAGTAAACCCGACCTCTTCTCCTCCAAGTAGAGAGGCACCTTTGTGCAGTAGAGTAAATCGACAGACGTAGACGCTAATCTCTGCCCCACTTCATACTTGCCTAACTGTGTTTGTAATTATTATATACGGGGTAGCTTCATTATTAAGAAAATTACTCCATGGTCTCACTATGTCCTCTCTCAAATAAACTTGACGTACTCTGTGCTTTGTAACGAAGTGCTTCACAGCTTGTTTGGCTATCTAAGAGCAGAGTATGTGTACTCTCTGGCAAGTATGAAGACTGTGAAGGCCGTATCGGACCTCTTTGACTTACGCAAGGGAGAAGGAGAGTTCGTGTTCGTACCGGCCCATGACCTATCACCATGAGGCAAAGGTCATATATTCCTCCAAACACCATTTTTCCTTTGCCCTCTACTAACACCAACCATTCCTGGCATCCCATTCTACCTTCCTGTTGAGTTTGCAACCCATTGCAAAGGCTACACGGAATCAAGGTGGCATAGTAGCCAGGAGCTGTATTAATGACCGTAAAATCAGCAGTTTGAAAATATTATGTCAACTGGACACTCCTAGCTAGAGGCAGAATTCGCGCTCTAAATCAAGTGGTACTTCGACGAAACTTCCTGTGGGCTGGCCTTCTTATAAGAGTGAGGCAAACAAGGAATGTGCATGTCTCTCTGTCCCTTTGCTGTGGCAGCCCCATGTGAGCCAACTGACCCTGAGAGCTGTGGGTGCCTTTCCATGTTTCCACCCACTTTGGATCCACATGACTGTGCACCCACCAGGCAATAATTTTCTTGAGCCCTGCTTCTCTTTTCAGGATCACCAACATGCAGCTTTCTGAGTCTGGAGAAAGACTTGTGGACTAGCATCAGATTTTGAACTTAAGTTGAACTAGGCGGGGCTGCCTGCCTTCTTGATATACAGCTCTTTCTTATACATACATGAGGTTAACTAGATTTGTTCCTCTAGACAGCATGGCCTAACACATCTTCATTGGGGTTTTCTAACTCTAGGTCTTTCCATGCTTCTTTGTAATATTTGACTTTGTCTTCTTGTCTTCTTAAGCTGCTCTTTGAATTTTTCTGTTCAGTTCTTTAATTTCATCATTTCTTCCACTTGCTTTAGCAACTTTACGATTAAGAGTGCGTTTCAGAGTATCTCCTGACATTATTTTGGTATTTCCTTTCTTTCGTGACTTTTTAATGACCTTTGCTTTCTTCATATATGGTGTTCTTGATGTAATCCCACGGCTCATAGGTCTTCTGTCATTTCCATTTAATGCATCACATCGCTTCCTAAGGTGTTCTTCAAATTCTGGTGGGATAGACACAAGGTTGTATTTTGGCTCTTGGGAACTTGTTTTTATTTTGTTCAAGTTCAACCTGAACTTACATATGAAAAATTGATGGTTTGTTCCACAGGCAGCTGCTAGCCTGCTTTTTTCTCCTGATATTGACCTTTTCCTCATCCCTTCCCACAGATATAGTCAGCTTGATTTCTATGTATTTCATCCAGAAAAGTCCACTTAATGTTCTGTTGAATAAAGTATTTGCAATTAAGAAGCTGTTGGTCTCAAAAATTCTTTCATGTGACTCCAAATTCATTTATATCACCAACACCATATTTTCCAACTAACGTTTCTTTCTCTTTATTTCCAACTTTTATTTTCCAAACACCAATAATTATCAATGCATGTTGATTGCATGTTTGATCAATTTCAGACTGAACACATGGAGAGAATTCTTTAAATTCTGCACTGTTAACTTTAGTGGTTGATGCATAAATTTGAATAAGAGTTGCATTTTGAGAGACATAATCTTATCACAGAGAGCACTGTACTTCAAGATAAATCTTGGAATGTCCTTTTTGAGCAAAGTGTTGATTTGTCATTCTTAGCATAGTAAATCAAAGTAAAGATTTTCTGATTCAAAATAGCCAATACTAGTTCGTTTGAGCTCACTCACACCACTTATTTTAATTTTGAGTCATGTCCCACCAGCTAATGCAGGTTCTAAAGACTTTATTCCTACAAACCTTAGTCCATTTGCATCATTATGGTCAATGCTACTTTGAGAGGGCAGCTCTTCCACAGTCATATTTTGAGTGCTTTCTGAACTGAGGGTTTCAGCTCTTGGCCATTACATGCCATCAAGTTGATTTTTGACTCATTGTGACTCTACACAACAAAGTCATCTTTACAAAAACAGATTTCCAGGCCTGTATTTTGCAGAGCAGCTAGATGAACTCAACAGTGATCTATCTTTATATCACCATGGGTCCTAAGTAATAATTAAAGCTCTAAAATTTAGAGTCCAAATGAGGCTAAGAGACTATAAATTTGATTATGCGGAGAGATAACATTTCAGTTCAGCACTGAGGGATTCAACGCTTCAGCAGTCTGTTGACCCAGTTATACTTAGAGCTCTCCGTGTGTCTTGGGATCAATCTTCCTCTAGATCTAGGAGGTTTTTAATGCAGAGTCATCAGACCCAAAGGACATGTTCTTCCTGACACTCAACTTTCTTGGTGCGATTGAATTCTCTCTCTGATTGCTTCTTTTTCTTTTTGTCTCTTATGTGACAAATTATGATGCAGGTCACACAATGGAGAAAAAAAACCTTACATTGAACCAGAGCTGTTACTTGATTTGGCGTACTGTATCCCTGGTTCCTTACAACCAATTGTTTGATCACATCACAGGGGTTGTTAACATTATTACATAGCCAAATTACATCACTACATAACTGCCAAACCACTGAGAATTATGTTCCGGCCATGTTCATCATAATTTGAGGGAGTTTTAATTTGAAGGGACATCATTCAATCCATAATAACAGATGTTATGCCTACTCACATAGAATTTCTTGCTGGCTATCGATTGCTTTTGTTCAGCTAACTCCCTATTTAAAGCAGGGAGAATGTTTCCATTATTGTATCTGGATCTTTGAGAAAAGAGATGCCCCAAACATGAACAGAAGCCTTGACTAGGTCACTCTTGATTCCAATACCAAACCAAATTCACTCCCATGGAGTAAATTTGGACCTATGGGGATCATGTAGGACATGGTAGAATTGGCCCTGTGGGTTTTTGAGATTGGGAGAAGAAAACCTCATCTTTCTACCACAGAGTTCCTGGTAGTTTCGAGCTGCTAAGCTCATGGTCAGTAGCCCTGTACATAACTACTATGCCAACAAGGCTATAGAATTATTTATTTAATTTCTATTAAAAACCTATTATTCACTCCATTTCAGAGTTTACAATGCTTTAAGGTAGGCCTCGCTGTGCACACAGAATCATTGCCCTTCACCTTTGATTTCCAATATTGCTTGTTATGGAATCTTCCTGGAATGTTAAAGGTCTGTCTTACTTCAGGGAATTTACCTTTAGTAACTCATAGGCTACTCTTGTTTTGGTCTCTTACTCTGGAGTTTGTAGACCAAACACATTATCCTATGTCTCCACTGGATCGGGTAGTGTTTTATTGTTTAGGAGTCTTGAACTGCAGGCAAAATTTGTGTTTAACAGTTAAAGAAGTTTGTTACTGATGATAGATACCACAGTAAGTCAAAACCACTGCTAAAATATAAATATATAATAAGTAAAATTCAAAAAGTCAAGTTATTTTTTCTCAACATGTCCTTAATCTAAGTTTTTATATTTCTGAAGTTGTTGATTTCATCTCAAGAACCCATTCCCAAAGATTTCTGTACCCTGAAATTCATACCATATCAAAAAAAAAAGTTTTGGAGTCTCCAGAGACTGAATTTGTGTATTTTTAATGTGTTTTGAGTTTGAGGAACAAAAACAAGTTTGAAGAACAAAAAAGTGTTGCAATATGAATCAGGTAAAAGTAGACGGGCTGTGTAATGGGGGAAATAACCAGCTATACAAGACCTCTTTTAAAGTGTTAAAAAGTAAATACCATATATACTCAAGTATAAGTTGACCCAAATATCAGCTGAGGCACCTAATTTTACCACAAAAACTTCATTAAAAATGTGCTGGAAAACTTGACTTATACACGAGTATATACGGTATATCACTTTGAGAACTAAGGAATATTACTGATGATAGACATAGTTCTTCTCAATCTCCTCGTATGCTATGAAATATGGACAATGAACAGAAAAGACCACTGGCAAATTACATTGTTGGAGAAGGATATTGGAAATATCATGGACTGTTAGAAGAAGAAAAAATTCCATGTTGGAAGAATTACAGCCAGAACATTCCTTCGAAGTAAGGATAAGGCTTTGTCTCACATGCTTTGAGCATGTTCAAAGGAAGGACCAGTCCCTCAAAATGGACATCAAGCTTGGTAAAGTAGAGAGCCATTAAAAATTTGTTTTTAAAGGAAGCCACTCAAGGAGATGGAGTGATACAGTGCCTGAGACAATAGGCTCAAGCACAATGATTTTCAGTCCCCGGTTCTTAATCATAAGCTACCCCTGAAATGGTTGAAAGCTGACATTTTCTTTTTGGTATATGACTTTATGTATTCTTTCCGTATTCCTTGGATGCTTCCTGCCATAGACTGTCAATGTTGCTACTCAGGTTCGCATTTTTCTTGAGTTCTTTCAGTTGAAGATATACTGAGTGTGTTTTTCTTTTGGGTTTTCTAACTTTAGGTCTGTACACATTTCATTATGATATTTTACTTTGTTTTTTCAAGCCACCGTTTGAAATTTTTTATTCAGCTTTTGATTTCATAATTTCTTCCATTTGTCTGAGCTACTGTATGTTAAGAACAAGTTTTGGAGTCTCTTCTGACATCCACTGTGATCTTTGCCTTCTTCCCTGTTTTGTTGTTGTTGTTTTGTTTTGTTTTAGTGACCTTTTGATTTCTTCAGGTATGTTTTTCAGGATGTCCTTCCACAGATCATCAGGTCTTCTGTCTTAGTGTTTAATGTAGTAATTGTGTTCTTGAGATGTTCTCAATATTTGAGTGGGATAGACTCAAGGTTGTATTTTGACTCTCAAGAACTTCAATTTGAACTTACAGATGAGTAATTAATGGTCACCTTCACAGTCAGTCCCTGGCCTGCTGATAATGAACGTCTTCTTGTCTCTTCCTGTCAGTTTGATTTCTGGGAAAATATTCCATCAGGAAAAAGTTCATATCACATTTTTTGTATTGTTGACAAAACTGTCCTATGAAGAAGGTGTTTTTCCTGAAAAGCACTATCATATGGTCACCATCTTTGTTTCTGTTACTGAGACCATATTTTCCCAACAAATGTTCCTTCCTGCTTGTTTCCAAATTTTGCATTCTAATCTCCAATAATTATCAAGGCAGCTTGATTGCATGTTTATTCAATTTCCAAATGAAGATGTTAGTGGAATTCTTCAAGTTCTGTATCACTAGCTGTGTTAGACAGGGTTCTCTATAAAGACAAAATCAGAGTGCTAATAATTTTATATATATACTTATACAGATAGATAGATATATAACATAAGAAATAAATAGTCAATTAAATTATAAGGCAGTACAAATGGCTCAGTGCAACTCACTCCCATGAGACAGTTGTGAGACACTGGCAGTCCTTCAAGTCTTGAGGGCCACCATGTAGTCCTCTGTAGAGCAATTCAGGCTATCCAGCCACAGGCAGCAAACAGCAAGGCAGGTCACCAACAGTCAGCCAGATGACAGGGTCTGACAGTCCCCAGCTCAAGAGATGTACATTCCAATTGGGTGGCAAAGCAAGTCGTGAAGGAACCTCAAATTACAGTGACACAGTCCATGGGTTATGTGTCCCACAGGTAGTGTAGTTTGCAAATGGAGCCACAGAACAAGCAAGGTAACCGCACACTGGTCCACTAATCAAAGAGTAAGAGACAAGAAAGGCGAGACTTGCCAAGCCATGTACCTCTCTGCCCTTCAATTAATCCCACATGTATTTATGGGTCAGGTTGGCACAATAAACTAACTAACTCGCTAGCTTTTGTGCATAAATTTAAATAATAGTTGCATTGACTGAAATTCCTTGTTTGCAGAGGGACATTATCCTATCACAGACAGCATTGTCTTTCAGCATAGCCCTTGAGATGGCCTTTTTAACAACTAATGCAATGCCAATCTCTTAATTGTCGTGCCCTGCATAGTAAAGCATATTTCATTCAAAATATCCCAAACGAGTTTATTTAAACTCACCAATGTATTCATTTTTTGACAATTTCTAGTTTTCTTTGAGTCATACCGTGTATAATACAACTTCCTATTATTGATTGATATTTGTAGCTTTTCTTCTCATTTTGACCTATGTCCCTTCAGCAAATATATGTTCAGAAGGCTATGCTCTAGTAGGCTTTACTCCCTCTGGGCCACTAGTGGCGGATTGCCAACTGGTTCTTTTTGGTACAATGACTCTGTGTATTCTTCTTCTCTTGATGCTTCTTGCTTCGGTTCATATTTGGCCTAGAGAATCAAAATTGAAACTTGAATTTTTCTTGAGTTCTTGCAGTTTGCGATACGCTGATTGTGTTCTTTCACTTTGGTTTTCTAATTCTAAGTCCTTGCATATGTCATTATAATATCTGGCGTTGTCTTCTGTAGCTGCCCTTTGAAATTTTCTATATTGTCTTGATTCTTTCTTCCCTCTGCTTTAGCTACTCTATGATCAGGAGCAAGTTTGGGAGTCTCTTATTACATCCACGTTGAACTTATTTTTCTTTCCCATCTTTTTAGTGAATGCTTGCCTTCTTCATGAATTATGCTCTTGAGGTCTTCACACAGCTTCTCAGGTATTCTGTCATCAGTGTTTAATGTGTGACTAAGGAAGATGATAGATAGATCTGAAATTATTCTATATTTGGTCAAACAGAATGTGTACACTGAATACAGAAACACACAATGTGTATAGAAATAAACAATGCTAACGAATCTAACTATCATATGACTTCATGATGAAAAACACTTTCACCCAAAAAGCCTGTATATCAGGTTTCCATGACACTTGTCATTGAGGAGGGTAATAGCATTGCTGTTTGGGCTTAGCAATATGAAGCATGAAGTATTTTTGAGTACTCCCTGGACACCATGAGATTCTTGGCACAACAGGTGGCAGCAGTCTTTAAAAAAAGGCATTATCACCCTTAGAAACCACATGGGGGCTTCATTTTTCTATTTTGTGGAGGACTTTTTAACTTTGTTCTTAACAGTACATCAAGCATTACTGCATTTTTGCACACATTTGTGCTGTGATAAAAATACTTATCAAACAGCAATGCAATAATCAATTTGTAATATTTCTTTTCCTGTGATTCAAAGGGCTTAGGGTATCTTAATTAATTAATAAGAGCAACCCAGGACTTATTAACACAAAAAAACTTATTTTAATTTTTTTCTGCTCAGATCCTAGCCATATAAAAAAACTTCAGGATTAATCAAAGGCAATTAATTAGAGAGCCAAACACAGATACATAAGAAGGCTAATCAGTGAGAACGGTTATGAGAAGGGAAGCTTTTTTATTCTGATTATATACAGACTCTGATTATAATAAATCCTACATCATTGGACCTCCTGTTTTCAACTTGGACAAGCCAGTTAGTATCGGGGGCTCTAGAAGACAGACATCTGTGGCTAAAATCAGCAGCATGTAAACAAGTTGCTACCATTTTGCAAGTGTGCTTCATAAGTCATATATATTATGTCATATACCTAAGTCATATATATTTAAAAGCTTTTAAAAAGAAAAATAATCAGCACTATTTTTCTGTTGTCTCTGGACTTTTATTTCTAACTTTGAAGCACCCAAGAGATAAACCACATATATGTGTCAGATATTGTTACTAGGCAGCTAGGTCCAAACCACATATTTAAATACAGGGTTAAAATATCATAAGGAAATGTCCCATTTTTCCCAGGAGCCATAATTAGTTTGTGTCTCAAGGTTCTTGTAAATGTATGAATTTAATGTGGGGGCACATGTTAAGTGTATGCATTTAAGAGGGGTTGGTATCACTGTCAAAGAAGTCCTCATAGTGAAGTGGCTACCCACAGGACTGTGATTCACATGGTTGGCAGTTCAAAATCACTAGCAGTAAAATTCCACAGGAGAAAGACTGGGGTTTCTACTCCTATACACAGGTACAGTCTCAGGGGGCCATCAAGGGTCACTATGAGGCAGCATTACTCAATGGCAATGAGATCACTGGCAAAGAGTAATTGAATTTGTATTTTATTTTGACCAGATTGGTTTCAAAATTTCTTCAGAGTCAAACTGAAATAGAAATAGCATATAACTTGCATTTAAAAATCCAATCTGTATGCTGCTATTGCTAGATTCCTTTCAGTCAATTCCAAATCATGGATACTATACTGTGTCCTGTAGCCCAGTTGACAATTGAGTTAGGAGACAGAGAATAGAAGGCAGAGGACTCATGACAGGAAAATTGTTCTTCCGGTGGTCAGATGGTGCAGGTGGAAAGGAAAGACTGGATAGTAACGCAGCAACACATGAATAAGGGGTAACTCGGTTAATGGAAGTCTACCTATAAAAACACAAAACCAAAAATATGTATTTTATATGCACAGTAAACCTTTATGAATTTCGCATATGTGCTAGTGAACAGAATAATTCTGACAGAGGACTTACTGAGTCTTTGAACACATGGCTGCAAGGAAACAAAGCTGCCTACACAACATAGTCCCCAAAGTGCATTTATTAATTAGATCACTGATAATATTTCGCACTGGTTTTAATGCTTCCTGACCTTTTTGTTTCCTCGTAAGATCATATAAAATATCTTCCCTCAGGTCGACTGCCACATAGCACTGCTAATCACAAAGTCAGCAACTTGAAACCACCATTCACATCTAGAGAGGAAGGTGAAACTTTCTAGTCCTGACCCTGAGTCTGGATTTGAGTTTTGAGTAGGTCCTCCATCAAAATTATTCTCTTCACCTGCACGTAGTTATAGTTCAAGAAGGTGTATTGTGAATATAAAATATAATATTTTTATAGAAATACTTCCATTCCCTTTGTCACTTATTCATTTTCTGAACTATATATTTTGAAGTCCTTACTATATACCAGTCATTGTTCTAGGGTTAGGAATATAGTAATTGACATATCTAACAGAGTTCTTGACATTGTGGAACTTTCTAGGTGAAGACAGATATTAAATAAGACAATATGTACATATGTGATTTCAGGTCATGAAAAAGAAAGACCAGTAGTAAGAGCCACATGAAGGTTTGAATTCAGCCCTGACTGGCCAACAGTATCTGACATTCCTTGCACACCTTGAGGTTTCCTGTCTCTAGAGTAGATAGGCTCTCATGAACATCCTGTTTGTGTCTGCCATGCTTAAGAAAGCACTGACGTAGTCCCTGTATCATGGGAGGACAAACACCGATTTATAACTGTTGTCAGGAGGGGACAGGCATATGAAGAGAAGTCAGAAAAAGTGGTGGAGGGGGATGCTACACCTTCAAGCATTCAGGTCTGAGATAGCAGTAATTGAGCAGAAACCTTGTGGTGTAACTCTAGAAAGACATACTCCAAGTCAGTGGTTCTCAACTTTCCTAATGCCAGATCCCTTTAATACAGTTCCTCATGTGGTGGTGATCTCCCCAAACCATAAAATTATTTTTGTTGCTATGTCATCACTGTCATTTTGATACTGTTATTAAGAGGGTGACCCCTGTGAAAGGGTCATTTTGACGCCCAAAGGGGTCATGACCCACAGGTTCAGAACCACTGCTCGAAACAAAGAAAATGATTCTCAACTAGGATCAAGTTTATGGTGTTGAAGGAATGGAACAAAGGCCCTTTAGTTTAGATTCTGATGAGCACAGTTGACCTATGGGACCTGTGGTCAGTAACTTGGGTATTAAACTAGGAGCAACTTGATGTAGTTTAAAATTGTTAGCATTACCAGACATGTCTTGAGAGGAAATTAAAAGGAACAATGCAGCTGTGCAGAAAGTAATCATAAAAAAGGAGTATAGTCCTCAGACAGGAAAATTGTCAGCCCTCTTCACTATTGCTCACCCCTGTGGCTTCTCTACGGAAAAAACTGAAACCTTCAGAAAGAAATACAGGATCATTTTTGTTCTTGTTGGGGAGCATTGAGTTGGCTCAAATCCATAGCAATTACATTTACACCAAAGCGAAATGCTGCCCACTTCTGCACCATTCCCACTCATATGTTTGAACCCATTGTTGCAGCCAGTAGCAATCCATTTCCTTGAGGATCTTCCTCTATTTTCCTGATGTTTTTCATTACCAAGCATAATGTTCTTCTCCCAGAACTGTTCCTTCCTGATACCATGCCCAAAGCATGTGAGACAAAGTCTCCCCATCCTTATTTCTAAGAAGCGTTCGAACTTTATTGACCCTCAAACAGGTTCGTTTGCTCCATGGCAGTTCATGGCACTTTCAATATTCTTCACCACCATCATTCAAATGTGTCAATTCCTCTCTGGCATTCCCTAATAATTGCCCAGATTTCTTATGCATATGAGGCAATCAAAAACACCATGTCTTGGGAATATTTTACTTCTTAAATTAACGTTTTTGCTCTTCAATATTTTAAAGAGTTCTTGGGTAGCAGGCTTTCCCAGTGCAAAGTGTTGTGTGACTTTTTAACTGCTGCTCTCAAGAGCATTGAGCATCCAAATACAATGAAATCCTAGACAACTTCAATCTGACCACTTAATTTATTTAAAGTTTTATTTTGGGTGTTGGTATTGTTTCCCTTTTATTTTGACAAATACCTTAATAATGAGTACCATTATTATTTCATATTGTTTTATTAGATATGTTTTCTAGAAGTAGAAATAAGTAAAATTTTATAATAAATAAAATGAAGGAATTCACATATTTTCCCCCACTGAATCTACTTTTAAGAAGAGTATAAAAGTACCATTAAAAAGTACCAGAAATAGAGAGGGGAGAAAATGGCAACCAGATAGGACTCATTCATCCGGAGCTCCTGCTGCCAGACCAGAAAATTGGGAGGTAAGGCGAAGGAAACCAGGAGGTGGAGTCCTGAAATTAGAAATAGGATACCAGGGTTTCTCCTGAACCCCTTTTTGTGTGGGATTTCCACTCACAAAGCAAACCAAGAATGCTTTAAAGGCGCCCACTGTGACCTTAATGGGAGCAGTGATCTCTGCAGGCAGCCAGCGGAGAGGGGACAGAATCCCAGACACGCGGAGAACCCCACTCCAGAGCTCTCTGCATGGTTGGCTGCCTTGAGCTCACGGGCAGGGGAGTGGCAGTGGGTAGCCATAATTTAGAGTAAAAGAAAAAATATATTATTACCTTAGGAAGATCGCGGTGTGGGAGAAAATAAGTGGAAAGTCAGGAGTCCAGAGAGCAAATGTAGTTCCAATTGGTCCAGAAGGAAATAACCCCCCTAATAAGCTGGATCTCCCCCTCTGGGGGTCAGCCTGACAGTCCCCAAATCGGAGCACATCACAAGCAAAAAAGAAAAGAAGGGTGAAATATATAGTATTGGTTTAAAGCTCAAACCCAAATCTGGTTGCTCAGCTCCAAGGAGCACATAGGGGAGGCCTTAACATAAATCAGCATAAGGAGCAACCTAGCTAAGGAATGCCAGAACTCAGCCACAGGGCCTGGTAGCTTTTAGCATAAAAAACCCGCTGTAGCAAGCATCAGATTCAAACAGCAAGGAATTGCAGCCCAGTGACTCTGAGAGACAATTTCATTTTATTATACTCTAGCGGGCCAGGGAGAAAAAAAATGAAAAACAAATCCTCTGATCGAGTAAACACCAGCAGACTAGATAGAACAATAAGCCCAGCTTCCCTCTCAGTGATTCGACACATAACTAGGGAGGCCCTGCCTGTCCTGGGGCCCTACACAGGGCTGAGGGGACACCCCAGTGCTCCCTCCCAGTCCCTGCTACAGTGCTATATACAGCACAAGGCAGGTACACCAGCGAACTCCAGCACGCAAGTGACTCCTGTCCACGAGCATGAGCTTGCTTGCTTTGAAGTAATCCCACACAGCATCTGTGGAACCCTACATCAAACGGGTGCACCACCCCGCTACCTTGAGGAAGAGTTGGAACTCCTCCAACCTCACGGACAGGCGATCAAGTTTCAGTTATCTCCTTACCTACTACTCTATTTCTTCTCTCTATATTCACTAGCCCTTCTATCTTTTCACCACACCCAGTCTCAACGAGCTCAGGTTTTAGTTGGGGTTTTATTTTCTCTCTTTCTTCTTTATCCCTCTTTTTCCCCTCTTTCTCCTCTTCTCCCCCACTCACTCCTATCATATGTTACTACTGGCTTTCAGGTCACTACCCTCCACTTAGGGCAAATCAACCCAAATAGCAGGATGAACTCCACCCCGCCCTCCGTGGGAGTGCTGTACACCACACAAGGCACCTGAGACAAACACCTACACTGTGTTGCGCTGCTGAGGAAATCTCCGTCAGACCTCTAAGGCAATCTCATCAACTAGGGCAATTCTGCCCAGCACCACTGGGTCCTTGCATTAAAAGGACACACCAACCTGCCATTTGGAGGCAGGGTCTAAACCCCTCTAGCCCCACATCCAAGAAATCAGGGGTCAACTATCCCTTTATTCTTTATTTCCTCCTTCTCTCTCACCTCCCTCTTTACCATCACAGTCAACCTTAGTGAACTCAGTTGAGGTTATTTCCTTCTTTATCTTTATTCTCTTTTTCTTTCTTTCCTCTTTCTGTCTTTTCTCTCTTGCCTCTCTTTCAGCTTATATGATTCTCTCTGCTCCCTCTCATTCCTTGCACATACCACTGCTGGTTCCCAGACCCCTACACTCAGCCTAGGGTAACCCTGTCATCCCAGTGGGCAGGCTGACCCCTAAGACAGTGCTGCACACAGGACGAGTCAGTGCTACACACAGCACAGCACAGGGTCAGCTATTTCTTTAACTATTTTTAAAATTCTCTCTCCTCCTTCCTTTTCTCTGCTCCTTTTTCTTTAATTGAGTTCTTCTTACACGTTTTCTTCTTTTCTCCTCTCCTTCAAGCTCTTCTCTATTTTCTACCACAGCCTCAACAGATTTAGTTCTCCTTCTTCGTTGTTTTCTTTTCTTTCTTTTTTTTTTTACTGTTTTCACCTTTGTTTACTCTGTACATTTTAGTTGTGCATGAGTGAGTGGGTGTCAGTTTGCTTGCATTATTGCCCCAGTGTGTGTCTTCCTCTTTCTCTCTTTTTCCTCTCCTTTCACGCTCTTTCATACCACAAGACATTAGCGGCCTCCAGGCCACTCCCCTCTGCATAGGGCAACTCTGAAGGCCCAACTGAGGGAGATCCCACCCAGTCCTCTCACACACCAAGCATCAGGGGGTTCTCCCCTAAAATAGTGGGGGTATTCCCAGCCTAAATCCTGAGACCCTACAAGTGACTGGGGAAAATACCTGACCACCACTTGTGGGGCTCCATGCTGCAGTGGAAACATCCACCCAACCGCCAAGGTAATCTCTCTGCCTATGGTAATCCCCCTGCCAGCTACAGAGCTCTACACCAAGGAGGGTATACCGACACGCTCTCCTCAGCAGTACAGATACAGAGAAAGACACCACAGGGCAGCAGAGGTGCTCCAAGAGCTGTGAAGCCTACTTAGAGATAGGCCAGGGAAGCGATGCCATCGTGGACCCACAATAGTCCTACCAGTGTCACATGAGAGGAATATCCAACACACATTCCAAGTAACAGAATTCTGAATGGCTAGGAAACGAGTGAAACCACAGGAAAATTTAGCACTAGCATGACCCCACAGAACAGCTACTGGCAGGTAATTCATAGAAGGACTCGTACAATAACCCAAGAGAGATCCCAGTGATCTTCGGCTCAGGAAGATGGCTCCAGGCTCCTCTAAAACAACACATAAACAGCAAGTAGTTCCAAAAGCTTCAACTAAAAAGCATGAAAAACAGAAGACAATGATGGAAGAAGTCATGAACCTAACGATGTGCATAGAAGCAGATATTGACCTGCCACAAAAAGAAATTTTCAAAGTCATAAAGGATATGAGGGAAGCAATTCAGGAAAAAGATTAAATGATAGAGGAGATAAAGGCAATGCACCAAAGGGAAATACAAGAGTTAAGGGATGAAATAACAGAACCCAGGGACAAATTGACAGAATTTGCAAATAGGCTTGAGGAGGCAAAGAATCACACCAGTGCCTAGAGGACAACCAAGCAGACCTCAGCAAATGGGAAAAGCAGTCAAATAAGACAATCAAAGAAACTGAGGAAAACTTGAGAGCCATGTCAGATGCTATGAAAAGAAACAATATTCGAATAACTGGACTACTGGAATGAGACACACAAAGAAGTCAACAGCAACAACAGCAAGGGAATTCTTAGAGGAAACCTTCCCCAACTAAAAAAATGAAAATCAAGCAACCATACAAGAGGCTGAAAGAACACCACCCAGACCGAATCCCAAGAAGAAGTCACCAAGACACATAATTGTCAAACTACCCAACTATGAGGAAAAGGAGACGATCCTAAAAGCAGCTAAGGAAAAACAAACAGTCATGTATAAAGGTACTCCCATAAGAGTATGTTCAGATCTATCAGCAGAAACGATGAAGAAGAGGAGGGAATGGATTAACATATTCCAAAAATTGAAGGAAAACAACGCAAACCCAAGAATACTTTACCCAGCCAAATTATCTATTAAGCTAGATGGAGAAATAAGAGTCTTCCCAGACAGGGACATACTCAAATAATACATAAAAACAAACCCAGCCCTACAAAAAATCCTTGCCGATCCAGTATGGGCAGAAGATCAACATTCACCAAGGTCAAATAAGAGATCATCACCTTGAACAATTCCACCCATAGGGCGACAAAGAGGAAATATCCCAGGATAGCATCAGCTCAATAGTGGAAAGAAGGCAAACATAAACCACTCACACAAAACAAACGGATAAGACAGGTAGATAGAAAAATATCCATCACAAAAGGTACAATATGACATCACAGAGTCCACAGATAGATATTATAGCAGTGAATATAAATGGCCTGAACTAAGGCATTAAAAGGCAGAGGCTAATAGACTGGCTCAGAAAATATAACCCACTGATTTGCTGCCTCCAGGACCTCATCTCAAGCTTACACACAAAAACAGGTTGAGAATTAAAGGCTGGAGAAAAATATACCAAACAAATTGTAATGCAAAAAAACAGGGGTAACGATTTTAATATCTGACCAAATTACCTCAAGAAACAGGCCATAACAAGAGACAAGGAGGGGCACTATATAATGCTCAAGGGAACAATAGAACAAGAACCAGTGAGTATAATAAACATATATGCACCTAACGAGAGACCTGTGAAATTCGTCAATGAAACACTCCAAAAGATGAAAAAGGACATCACAGCACAACAATTAAATTTGGTGACTTTAATACACCACTCTCTGATAAAGACAGATCATTAGGAAAGAAACTCAACAGAGAGGCTACAGATCTAAATAGCACAATTGGAGGGCTTGACTTGATAGATATTTTCAGAGCTTTCCACCCACATGCAAAAACATTCACATTCTTTTCAAGTTCACATGGCACATAGTCAAAAATAGACCACATGCTGGGACATATGTCGAACTTGAGTAAAATCAAGCACACAGAGATTATACAGGCATCTCTCTCTGATCATTGCCCATAAAGCTAGAAATTAACAGAAGGACAGTGAAGAAAACAAGGGTCAAATATTGGAGGATGAACAATTTCCGATTGCAAAAGGAATGGGTATCGACCCAAATCAGAGATGAAATCAGGAAGTTTCTAGAAACCAATGAGAATGAAAATATGACATACCAAAACCTGTGGATACAGCAAAGGCATTTATCAGAGAAAGGCTGATAGCAATAAATGCACACATTAAAAAAGAAGAGAGATGTGTGGATGATATACTGACACAATACCAACTAGAGCAGAGTCAAAAGAACAACCCTTGGACAAGAGCAAGAGGATGGATATAATAAAAATCAGAGCAGAGATACAGGAGAGGGAAAACAAGAAAACTATGGCAAAAATTAATGCCACTAAAAATTGGTTCTTTGAAAGAATTAACAGAATTGATAGACCTCTGGCAAACCTAACCAAAGAAAGGAAGGAAAAAATGACATTTACAAGGATGAGGGTGAAACAGGGGACATTACAACAGACCCTAATGAAATCAAAATGATAATTGCACAGTACTATAAAGGTCTATATTCCAACGAAATCAACAATTTGGAAGACATGGACAAATATTTGGAAACACAATCCCTCCCTAGACTATCCCAGATGGATGTCAAAAACCTCAACAGACACATAGCAAAGGAAGAAATAGACAAGGTAATCAAGGGATTACCAGCAAAAAAAATCCCCTGGGCCAGATGGCTTCACAGGAGAATTCTACCAAGCATTCAGGGAAGAACCGACACCAATCCTATACAAGCTCTTCCAGAACTTAGAAAAAGATGGAAAACTCCCAAACTCTTTCTATGAAGCTAGTATAACTTTGATACCTAAAACGGGCAGAGATGTCACAAGAATAGAGAACTATAGACCCATATCCCTAATGAACACCGATTCAAAAATCCTTAACAAAATACTGGCCAATAGAATACAAAAGCATATTTAAAAGATAATTCACCACGAGCAAGTGGGATTCATACCAGGGATGCAGGGATGAGTATTATTCACCACATTGGAAGGAAAATGATAAGAACCACATGATAATATCAACAGACGCAGAAAAAGCATTCAACAACATCCAACATGCATTCCTGTTTAAGACACTTAAGAAGATAGGAATTGAAGGAAAACTCCTTAATATTATACAAGCCATCTATGCAAAACCAACAGCTAATGTGGTAGTTAACGGAGAAAAGACGAAAACAATGGCCCTTGTCCCCACTCCTGTTTAACATCGTCCTGGAAGTCCTCGCTCACAACAGAAGACAAAGGCAAGATATTAAAGTATTCAGCTGGGGGAGGAAGAGGCAAAATTATCATTATTCACAGACGATATGATTCTATATTTTGAAGATCCCTTAAACTCCACAAGCGGAGTGTTGGAAGCGATAGAGGAATATGGCAGAGTGGCAGGATATAAAATCAACAAACAGAAGTCTATTGGACTGCTCTACACATCAGACAAGACCACAGAAGAGACAATTAAAAAGGTAGTACCCTTTACAATTGCCAAGCACAAATTGAAATACCTAGGGATATACCTGACTTTAAAAAAAAGAAAGATATGTGAGGAAAATTATAAAACACTACTTCAAGAAATCATGCGTGACCTCAACAAATGGAAGAATATCCCATGCTTGTGGATTGGCAGACTGAGTATAGTAAAGATGTCAGTTCTGCTCAAACACTATATAAGTTCAATCCTTCTTCAAAAAATTGGAAACACAGATTACCAACTTCATATGGAGAGGGAAGAAGCCCAGAATGAGCAGAGAACTTCTCAAGAAGAAGGACAAAGTGGGAGGGTTTGCTCTACTTGATTTCAGCACTTACTATACAGCCACAGTAGTAAAAAATGTAGTACTGGAAAAATGACAGATATTCAGACCAATGGAAAAGAGCTGAAGACACAGAAATAAAAACATCAGCATACAGGCAACTGATCTTTGATAAGGGCCCAAAAAATATTAAATGGGAAGCAGATGCCATCTTCAATAAATGGTGCTGCAAAAATGGATATCTACCTGCAGATAAATGAAACAAGACCCTTACCTCACTCCATGCACAAGAATAAACTCAAGGTGGATCACAGACCTTGAGATAAAACCTCAAACAATTAGGGCCATCAATGAGAGAATTGGGATAAATCTGAGAACCTTGGCACAGGAATTACATAGGCTACAAGAAATAGGGAAGCATAGAAATACAGAGGAGTCACAAATAGACATGTGGGATATACTGAAGATAAGACACCTGTGTACATCGAAAGAATTCACCAAGAGAGTAATAAGAGAGCCCACCGACTGGGAAAACATCTTTAGCAATGACACATCAGACAAAGGCCTTATTACTAAAATCTACAATACTTTGCAAGCTTTCAATAAGAGAAAAACTAATTGCCCACTGAGGAGGTGCGCAAGGACTTGAACAGAAGTTTCCCAGCGGCAGAAATCCAAATGGCCAACAAACATATGAGAAAATGATCCCGTTCATTAATCATGAGAGAAATGCAAATCAAAACAACTATGAGATATCACCTAACACCCTCAAAGATAGCCCAATTCAAAAATCAGAAAGGGACAAGTGTTGGAGGGGCTGTGGTGAGATAGGAACTCTCATCCTCTGCTGGTGGTCCTGTAAATATGTACAGCCACTATGGAAATCAATTTGGTGATTCCTCAAACAGATGAAAATTGAGTTACCTTGTGACCCAGCAATCCCCCTACTGGGCATATACCCAGAAGAGGCAAGAAACAAACCCCGGCCAGACATCTGTGCTCCAATGTTCATTGCGGCACAGTTCATATTTGCAAGGACTTGGAAACAACCCAAATTTCCATCAACAAATGAATGGATTAAAACACTGCGGTACATACATACAATGGAGACTATGCATCACTAAAAAGCAGTGATGAATACCTGAAGCATATCAATGCTTGGGAAGAACTGGAGGAAATTATGTTAAATGAAGTGAGCCAAGCACAAAAGGACAAGTATAACATCTGTCCGCTGAGGTAAAAAAAAAATATATATATATATATATATATATATACAGAAATGTAAGTGCAAAAGAGGCACAGGGAAAAACTGCTGTATACAAACACTCCAGGGGTGAGATCCAGATAGTATGTCAGGGGCCAGACCAAATCCTCAGCGAGCCTCCATCACCTCCCACGAGCCATGAAGCCAAAAGCGGCGGCTGCGGCTGCGGCGGCGGCGGCAGCAGCGCCGTCCAGCGCTCCAAGCCTCCGGGCCCAGGTGAAGGAGACCTGTGCTGCCTTCCAGAAGACCGTGTACCCCATGGAGCGACTGGTAGTGGACAAGCTTATCTTCCACAACTCCTGCTTCTGCTGCATGCACTGCCACACCAAGCTCAGCCTGGGCAGCTACGTCGCGCTGCACGGCCAGTTCTACTGCAAACCCCACTTCCAGCAGCTGTTTAAGAGCAAAGGCAACTACGACAAGGGCTTTGGCCCCAAGCAGCACAAGGAGCTCTGGGCCCACAAGGAGCTGGACCCTGGGGCCAAGACAGCCTGAGCACTCCCAACCTGCCACTAGCGCCCTCAAGGGCCTGGGGAGGAGTGGGCAGGGGATCAGAGCTGGGCCTGGGTGGGGGCAGGGTGGGAAGGCAAAGGGTGAGGGGTTACAGGGAAGGGCTCTACTCCAGGGTTGCCACATTCCCCATCAGTGGGTAGGGACTGGGGGCCCAGGCTGGGGTCTGCTCCCCTCTCACACACCCCCTCCTTACCCAGGGCCCCCCAACCCCAGCTTCCCTATCTAGGTGCCTTTTCTCCAGCAAGGAGTCAGCATGCCCCCTCCGGGTCCTAAGCTCCCTCACTGCCACCCAGCCCTCAGGTCTTCCCATCTACCTCTGCCCCTTGCCTGGTCCTGAACCACAGAGACCACAAGGACATGGGGAGTGCACCCACTGGTCCTGACAGGCAGCCCACCTCGAGAGGGGAAAGGGGTGGGGAAGTGGAGCAGCCCTGCGCCATCCCCCAAGGCAGGAAATGCCCAGTGGGGCCCGGGACCATCTCACCCCACTAGAATCAAGAAGCGGAAGTGAAGTGCCCGCCAGGCTGGGAGCCAGAAACTGGCAGCGGGACTGGCTGAAGCTGTGACCCCTCTCTTCCCCCTCCTTTGTGATCAACCCCATTTTAAACATGTTTCAAACAGGAAAAAAAATGGGGGTGGAGGGAGGAAAGGGGAAAGGAAAAAAAAAAGATGTGTAATGGGGGAATAGGGCACTGACCCACCCAAGGGGAGGGTATTGTTTGTCTCTCCACAGGGAAAGAAGGACCAGATATAAAGCCAGTGCCACATGACTGCAGTGTGCCGGGATGGAGTGGGAAGCCAGTGGAGGGGCCTGAGGACTCGCCACCCATACCAGCTATGTGGACAACTGCCCCTCCCCCCAGAAGAATTTACTTGAGAGGATGGCACTGAAGCAGCAGCTAGGGGAGAGGGGGCATCTCAGATCAGCACAAATGGGAGCAAAAGAAGGGAGAGGAAGAGAGAGTGGAGCACGTCCTGGCCCATCAAGCCTGGAGGACGATATCCTGCTCTGAACAGCCAATGAACAGAGTGGACAATATGGCTGATCCCACTACGAGACACACCATCCCTTGATGGCCCAGGCCCCTAAGGGGACAACACTGGAGACTCAGGGCCGGGACTGGCCCAGACTGAGCCTGTGATTCTGAGGCAAATCACTAAGAGCGTGCGACACAGTAACCATGGGAGCAGAGCAGGGAGCCCCTGAGGGAGTACAAAGGACAGACACGGGCCAGAGCATGGTACCCCATTGAACCTGACTGAAGGACATGCCTAGAGATAAAAAATCAGACCTTTATCTATATACAGGTTTTTCTTTATTTTTAACATTTTTTTCTTTTAATTAATTTATTCTTCTATGGATAATTGGTTTCCCTTTTTATTGTCATAGCTTTTTGGTGCATATTATTATCTCTACATATCTATCTAGATAAGATAGACTGGATGAATAGTCTAGAGGAGAAAACAATGGGACCAATGGTTCCGGAGGGACACGGGAGAGGGGGAGGTGGGGGTAAGGAGGTGGTGCTGACCAACCTAGGGACAGGGGAGCAATAAGGGATCCAAAATCAGTAGCAAGGAGGGTATGAGTGGCCTGGTAGGGATTCAGCAAGGGCAAGGTAACCGAGAGAAATTACTGAAACCCAAATGAAGGCTGAGCATGATAGTGGGACAAGAGGAAAGTAAAAGGAAATACAGGAAAGAACTAGGTGACAAAGGGTATTTATAGAGGTCCAAAGCCTGGAATGTACATATGTAAATATATTTATATGAGTATGGGGAAACAGATCTATGTGTATATATTTAGAGGTTTAGTATTAAGGCAGCAGATGGGCATTGGGCCTCCACTCAAGCACTTACTCAATGCAAGAACACTTTGTTCTATTAAATTGGCATTCCAGGATGCACACCTTCCTGACACAATTGCTGAAGAAAAATGTATGCATAAGCAAAAGTGGTGAAGAAAGTTGACAGTGCCTGGCTGTCAAAAGAGATAGCATCTGGGGTCTTAAAAGCTTGAAGATAAACAAGAGGCCATCTAGCTGAAAAGCATCAAAGCCCACATGGAAGAAGCACACCAGCTTGGCTGACCACAAGGTGCAGAAGGGACCAGTTATCAGACATCAAAGAGCTAAAAACCCTATCAGTGGGTGCCCACCTCCCTGACACGATCAATGAAGACAAATGTGTGCATAAGCAAATGTGGTCAAGAAAGCTGATGTTGCCCAGCTATCAAAAGATATAGTGTCTGGGGTCTTAAAGGCTCGAAGATAAACAAGTGGCCATCTAGTTCAGCAGCAACAAAGCCCACATGGAAGAAACACATCAGCCTGTGTGACCACGAGCTGTCGAAGGGACCAGGTATCAAGCATCAAGGACCAAAAGATCATATCATTGTAAATGTGGGTGAGTGCAGAGTGGAGACTCAAAGCTCAATGGTAGTCAACTGGACACCCCTTACTGAAGGGTTGTCGGGAGGAGATGAACCAGGCAGGGTGCAGGGTAGCAACAATGAAACAAATAACTTTCCTCTAGTTCTTAAATACTTCCTTCCTCCCACTATCATGACCCCAATTCTACCTTACAGATCTGGCTAGACCAGAGGATGTACATAGGTACAGATAGCAACTGGAAACACAGGGAATCCAGGACAGATGACTCCTCCAGGACCAGTGGTGAGAGTGGCGATGCCTGGAGGGAGAGAATGTAGGGTAGAATGGGGGAACTGATTACAAGAATCTACATATAGCCTCCTCCCTGGGGGAGGGACAGCAGAGAATAAGGCGGTGGGAGATGTCAGACAGTGTAATAATTGACAAAATAATAAAAATTTATGAATGATGAAGTGTTCATGAGGTATGGGGGAGTGGAGAGGGAAGGGGAAATGAGTAGCAGATATAAGGACTCAAGTAGAAGGCAAATGTTTTGAGGATGATGGCAACAAATGTACATATGTTCTTGACACAATGGATGTATGTATGGATTGTGATAAGAATTGTATGAGCCCCCAATAAAATGATTTTTTAAAGTACCAGAAATATAGCACATTGTATCTGATGTCATCGATGTGCTTATTTAATTACTGATGGGATTTATTATATTTTATATGATAATGATACTTCCTAGTTTTATTTTATTGTAGTTATCTCATTTTTCTTTGCACTTTAAAAAATTTTAGGAGTCTTAATGTTTTACTATGGGTTTATAAGTTTTACATTTATTAAACATATTAAACTGATCTTCCACAGGAATATGGACCTATTTTTCTATTTGTGTTTTGATTCTAGTATATGTTGGGTGAGAGGAGCAGTTATTGGCCTCTCTGGGATCATTTCATTCTTTTTCTCTCTTTTTTCCATACTGTGGTGACTTGCATCTTGTTACTACGCCACTAGTGATTCAAATACCAACAGGGTCATTGTGCTGGACAAGCTTTCATCAAAAGTTTTAGGCTAAGATAGACTATAGACTAGGAACAATGGCCTGGCAATCTACTTAGAAGAATATGCCATTGAAAAACTTGATCATAACTGAATATTGTTTGATATACTGCTAGAAAATTAGTTTCCTAGGCTAAAAGTCACTCAGAATATATAGTTCAGGCCTTTGGAGGAAAGAACTCAGATGATGGCCTGAGGGAGGCTGTGGAATCTCCTAGTGCAATAACCATGATAAAAAAAACACCAAAAAGTTGTTGGAAATTAGGTTATTTCATCATTGCCCTTTCTCTAGTTGATAGCTTGAACATGAGAGATCAAGACCGTACACTGACTTGAATATGATCCACAATAAATCAACTGAAGAAAACAACTGAGAGAGTCAATGAGGAATGGTAAAGATCTGTTGGAAAATTTCTTCGTTATTTTCTAGTACACAATGTTGCAAATTATAAACTGAAACCAATTTGCTTTGTGTGTCCCATTTCCCACCACCCCTTCTCCCTGCTAAACTTCCTTGGATAACTTTATTTTTCTTTATCCTTTGAATTGTAAGTGAACTTCCATAATTGCTATGGAGGGTAAAAAGAAAACCATGATCTTTCATTATAATAATACATTTTCTGATCTTGATTCTTCATTGTAACTAAAGATGATTTCTACATAGGTTTCAGTGTAATGGCTAGACAAAAACAGACTAGAAAGAAGGAATGGTCTGTCCACTTTGAGGGAGTAAGCACTGGGAAGCTTATGAGTAGCAGTAACACATTGTCTGATATAGTGTTGGATGATGAACCACTCATGTTGGGAGGAATTCAAAATACTATTGAGTAAGATCTACTCCCTTGCAGTTGTGTCATCTTTAATAACATGAATGGAAAAATACTTTCAGGACCTCCATTTGCTAATGGGGTATAACTTAAGATGAGGAGCAACAACCACAAACATGCAATGGTAATCAGAATGTGAATTGCACTAAGTATGAATGAAGGAAAATTGGAAGTCATTAAAATATGAGATGGAACACATAAATATACATATCTTATACATTAGCGAGCTGAAATTGACTGGTATTGGGGATTTTGAATCAGACAATCATATAGCTTACTATACTAAGAATAATACTCAAGAAGAATTATGTCACATCATTGAATGTTCAAAAAGAGCATTTCAAGATCAATCTTGAAATATACAATGCTGTCTCTGTGAAAGCATAATAGCAATATGCTCACAAGAAAGAATAGTTAATATAGTTGTTATTCAAATTTACAAGCCAACTACTAAAGTTAGTGATTAAAAAAATTAAAGAATTCTGTTTTTCAATCTGAGATTAATCAAACATGCAATCAAGATTCATTAATAATAGCTTATGATTGGAATACAAAAGTTGGAAACAAAGAAGAAGGATCAGTAATTAGAAAATATGGCCTTGGTGACAGAAATGAAGCTGGAGATGGCATGATGGAAGTGTACAAGATTAATAACTTCTTTGTTGAAAATAATTGCTTTTCAACAAAGTAAATGGCAACTATAAACATGGACTTTGCCATATGGAACAAACAGGGATTGTATTGACTGCATCTGTTGAAAGAGATAATAGTCTACCAAAATTCCACCCAAATTTAGAGACCCCCCTCCTGAACAGATTTGATATATTAAACAATAATAACTGAAAACTAGATGAGTTGTGGGAAGGTATCAAAAACATCATATATGAGAACAGCAAAAATTCATTTAAAAGACAGGGGGAAAATACCTTAAGTGGGTGTCACAAGAAACCCAGAAACTTGATCTTTAACAAATAGAAACAATGATGACGTTAAAGAGCTTAGCAAAGACCTTCTAAGGGTTTCTCAAGGAAAGTGAGGTGTTATGTTGTTGCTAGGTGCCATTAGTGGGTTCTGACTACCTACAGGGTTCTAGCTGCCCTGTGCACAACAGAGTGAAACACTGCCTCGTCCTGTACCATCCTTGCAATTGCTTTTATGTTTGAGACTAATGTTGTAGCCACTATGTAAATCCATCGCAGCAAGGGTTTTCTTCTTTTTCATGTAAGTAATGTGTTATTTGAAAAACCAAAACACTTCCAGGAAGTCAATTCAGATTCATGGAAATCTCATCTATCAGGGTAGAGCTGCCCCTGTGAGTTTCTGAGGTTGTAACTTTGTAGAGAATAGAAAATCCTGTCTTTCTCTTTAAGAGAGGCTGGTGGTTTTGAACTGCTGGGTTTGCACCACAGTCCCATGCTTGACTACAATGTCACTGGGGCTCCTCATAATAATGTATTTTAAAGACCTGGAATTAGAAAACAAAAAGAGAAGAACACATTTAGCATATCTGAAGCTGACAGAACTGAAGAAAAGATTCAAACCCCAAGTTGGATTATTGAAGGATTCTTTGAGCAAAATGTTGAATAATGCAGAAAACATCAGAAGATGATGGAAGGAATCCATCAAAGTCACAAAAAGAACTGGTTAGCACTCAACTACTTCAAGAGGTAGCATAGGATCCATAATTGATGATATGGAATAAAAATGTCCAAGGTGAACCAAAGGCAATAGTAAAAAACAAGACTCCAGGAATACCAGTTGAAATGTTTCAACCAGCTGATGCAGTGATGCACACGTTTATTCTTCTAGGAAAAGACATGCAGAATACTGTACCTGACAAACCAACTGAAGGAGATTCGTGTTTGTACCCATGCCAAAGAAAGGTGACCCAACAGAAAGCAAATTCTCAAGTGTGATAGGTAGGTTTATTATGCCAACCTGGCCAATAGGAACATGTGGGATTAATCAGGTGGCAGTTTGATTGGAGGGCAAAGAGATAAATGGATCAACAAGGCCTACCCCTCTCTTGCTCTTTGGTGACCCGACCAGCATGCTGCTGCTGTAGCTTGTTATCTGCCTCAACTTCTGAGCTGCACTACGTGTGGGACAGCCAACCCGTGGATTGTGTTGCTAGAGCTTGAGTTTTCTTTGAGACCGACTTCCTCACACTGATGGCTTGTACATTGCTTGAACTTGAGGTTGGTAGGCAGACTCTGCCTGCATTTCTCGAGGGAAGACTCAGCTGTCTGCTCCTTTGACCTTGACCACAGTGTTAGAGAGCAAAAATGTCACTCTGGCGAATAAGGTGCACCTGACCCAAACAAGAGCATTTTGAATGATCTCAATTGTACAATAGTTTGTAAAGTTGATTAGCTTGGTCTTTAAATTTGTATTTGATTTATTTATTTGAGATATATTCTCATTAGAAACATTGTGGAGTAAAAATAAGATAGATACAGATTATATTTGACCTTTGCTACTTACTAGATATATAAACTTGGATTTATTTCTTAAACTCCCCAATCTTCAATTTCTTTGTGTGAAAAATCAGAATGGCAAATAAAGATCATGATCAGGATACACATTGTTTCTAATTTGGCACAAAGAAAATGCAAAGTTGGAAACTATCAGTGGTCTCCTTTTGACCAGTTGTCCAACTGGATTCAACATATACTGACCTATCTATAACAGAAGGAAACATTCCCCAGTCTTAGAATCTTTTCATTATTACTGACCTATTTTAGCTTAGTAATGGAACTTTTGGGTCAGTACATCTCATTGAGGGTTTCACCTGTCTTCATTGATCCTCTCCCATGCGTGATGCCTTTTACTAGCAATTACTTTTTCCTTGTGACCTGTCTGAATGAGTTACATTCTCACCATCTTTAATTCTAAGGAATGGTCTTTTTTTTTTCTCTTTTGCTTGGTCCTTGAGTTTAATGTATTGGCCCACTGGGGCAAAAAAGTAGATACTTTATAACTATGGCCCGCGGGCCACATGCAGCCCGCCAAGGACATTTATCTGGCCCGCCAGGTGTTTTTGCCCCATTTTGTTTTTTACTTTAAAATAAGATATGTGCAGTGTGCATAAGAATTTGTTCATAGTTTTTTTTTTAACTATAGTCCGGCCCTCCAACGGGTCTGAGGGACAGTGAACTGGCCCCTGTTCAAAAAGTTTGAGGCCCCCTGCACTAGGGAGACCAGTACAGGTCTCTCTACCTAATAAAATAAGAAAGAAAACGTGGCTCATTGGGAAGATTTGAATGACATCAATGATTGGACACTCTAGAACTTCTTGACTTAAAAATAGTAATAATAATTTTCCCAGCTCTGAATTCTCCACACTATTAGAGCAACAGATACCACCTGCTTCCTATTCTGTGATGGCATCTATTGTTCTACCTGGTGGGAAAAATTGTGTTTACAACAAAGCAGGAAGCAAATGTGGTAGCTATGGATACAGCTCATTCTTTGGATTTAAAAAAATGGAGTTGTCAAGTCAAATGTATCACAGTGCATTGTGATTTGATAAAATGAAACATCTACTTTTCCTTTTCCTGACCACAGTCTCCCTTTTGGAACAACTCTATGGGGAGAATATATGGCGCCCTGGTGGCCGATGGTGATGCTTGAGCTGACAGCCTCCAGGTCAGCATTTCGAAACCACCAGTGGCTCTAGGGGAGAAAGGTGGGGCTTTCTACCCTGGAGAACTGGAAAAATGTCTTGGAAAATTGCAAAGCAGTTCTACCCTGACTGGGAGTCACAATTGACATGATGGCAATGTATTATTTTTGTTTGTTTGTTTTGTATGGGGAAACAAAGCTATCAGCATGCTCATAACAAAGGCCTTTTAGAAATTTTCCCTGACCTCCAACTGCCTAATTTTCATGTCTTCTTGAAGTCTCTCAGGCATCTTAAACTCAGCCTCTCCCAAACTGAATGCTTGATTTTCTCCTTGAGAACATCCTATCTCAGTAAAAGCCCACATTCAACCACCTAAATATTTAAACCAGAACTTTTGAAATCATTTTGCATCATGAATCGTTTTTCTTTTTCCAAACATAATATATTACAAGCTATAGTCCATCTGCTTCCAAAAGTATCTTCCCGTTCGAAAAGAAGCATAGTTGTAGTTCCAGACATTACTTTCTTTCACCTGCATGTTGATACCATCCCCGGTCCGTCTCTCTGTGCTCTCTCTTATGCACGTGCCCCTTCTTCAATCTATTCGCCACACCACAGTGAGGATGTCCTTTTAATGGCTTCCATTACCTTTAGATCAAAAGCAAAATTCCTGACCATGGACAGTCAAGCCATGTATTATCTGAGGGTTCTGTGGATGAATTGTTGCCTTGCATGTGAGAAACCTGGGTTTGATTATTGGTCAATACATCTCATGCACAGCTCCCACCCACTTGTCAACTTAGATGCTAAATAGGCTTCCACAGAGTTTCTAGAATAAAGACTAGGAAGAAAGGCATTATCTTGTTGTTATTGGGCCTGTGGGGTTAACAGGAGTCAGAAGACAACTCGGTGGCAGTTACATGCCTTCTTCTTACTCTTCAGGTTTCTGGTAAATATAATTTGAAGTACGACTCAATTGATAATACTGCCCTATTAATACTTTTCATGCTGTGCATTTGGTTCTGAGTCATAGTGAACCTATGTACAACAGAATGAAACACCATCAGTTTTGTGGCACCCTCACAATTGTTCTTATGCTTGAACCCATTATTTTAGCCACTGTGTCAATCCATCTCATAGAGAGTCTTCCCTTAATTCCATTCCACTCTCCTTTACCAAGCATGATGTCCTTCTCCAGGGACTGGTCTCTCCGGACAACGTATCCAAAGTGTATGAGACCAAATCTTACCACCTTTGCCTACTTCTTCCAAAGAGGATTTCTTGGTTCTTTCGGCAGCCCATGGCACTTTCAATATTCTATGCCAGTATCATAATTCAAATGCATTGATTCTTCTTTAGTCTTTCTTATTCCATGTAGAACTTCCATATGTATATTAGGCAATGGAAAATACCATGATTTCATGGCTTAGTTCAGGAACAACCTAGTCCTCAAAATAATTCCCTTTCTTTTCGACACGCTACAGAGGTCTTATGCAGCAGATTGATGCAATGCCACTCATCTTTTGATCGCTTGGCTGCTGCTTCTATGAGCATTGATGGTGAATACAAGCAAGACAAAATCCTTGACAATTTCAATCTTTTCTATATGTATCTTGATGTTACCTATTGATCCTGTTCTAAGAATTTTTGTTTTCTTTATATTGAGTTGTAAGCCTGACTTCATCAGCAAGTGCTTCAGTTCCATCTCAGTTTCAGCAAGCAAGATTATGTCATCTGTATATTTACTATATATAAGCTTGTTAATAAACCTGGTACTACACTCTTTTTCATTTAATCCAACCTCTGATAATCTGCTTATTATTTTTCATAGCCCATGTATATTTTTGTATCTCAATATTTCTCCCTACTCATATATTGCTTGTAGTTTACTTGTTTAATAAGATTACTGAGGGCAGGGGCAGTATAATACAAAACAGTGTCTTCTAGAGTAAAGAGTTTTAAAATTATATTTTAGAATGATGAGTAGAATGGATAGCAATCATTTTGAAACTAGAAAAATCATCCACCCCACCCCTTTATTTCCCTCACAGAAAAGCCACATTAAAGCTTCTGCTTAAGTTAATATTTTTTGATGCTGTTAATCAAAGAAGCATTTCATTTTTTAAAATCTTTTAGCAATAAAACTGTTCCACAAAGTTAGGTTAGTGGGTGAAGATTGACTCCCACACTTTGATCTCAGGTACGACACCTGAGAGCTCAGGTATGACACCTATAAAACAGAAAAAGACCTCTGTATTCCTTTTTGGAATTTCACCTCCAGTTTGTACACCACTGTCTTTACCATCTCATTAATGGGAGACACTAATTCTGGGCTCCTCGTGGGTGTCCTTAGATTCACATCTCTAGAATATTGCATTAGTTTCCTAGGACTATCAGAATAAGACAGAGATCTTAAACCACCCACTTCATGGAGTCTTTCATAGTTGTAAAGGCCAGAAGTCAAAATGCAGTGTGTAAAACGCAGGACATTGATTTCTTAGAAGACTTTCAGTAAAGCTCCTTCCTTAACTAGACCAGCTTCTGGTAGTCCTACCCTTCTTGGTTTATGGCAGCATAATTTCAATCCCTCCATCTTCACACAGTCATCTGCACTCGGTGTCTGGGGCCTATATTCTACTTTTCTAAGGATAGTAGTTTTTTTCATTCGGGTTCACTCTACTTGAGTATGAAACTATGGTAACTAATTTCACCTGAAATGACCCTATTCCTACATAAAGTCATGTTCAGAGGCATTGAATGTTAGGATTTCCACTTTCAGGTTTTTTATTTGCTTGTTTTGTTAGTGGTGGTGATGATGGCACCACACTTTGACCATATAAAATCCCACCATGTAACCCACAGAAGGTCACATCCAATTGATATGGGAGAGATACATCTGTTCTGTTGCAGGCTCAAAAGAACATTTTGTTTAGTTCCAGTAAGGAACTGTGAATTTTATAAGATTTTGTAAATAGTCATCGAGTTTGGGCACAATGATAAATTTATTATCTGGTCAGTGGGAACCCTGCTGTTCTACAGAATGCTGCAAATCCTCAGACTTCTGACCCCAACTAATAGCAAGTGAACCCCGGTTGGACTTGTGCCAAATTCCCACACAACTAATGTTCTCTGCCTTGAGTCCAGGCTTAGTGTCATTGATCTGCTGAAAGCTATAGAGCAAATCACCTGGGCTTATTCACCTAGGTGCTCTCTTCAACTCAGAGAAATTGTTCTCATGGTGGTCACAATCTGGAGGCAATGCTTGCGGGAAGAAAAATTATAAATGTAGCTTCCATTGCTTTAAAACATGAAGAATCTAGGGAAGGCTGGGAACGTGGTTCAATAAATGTCATTAAAAAGAAAGGTCTTGAGGCTATTAATATTAAGTTATTCAATGGCCATGAATTATTAGTGATACAATACCAGAAGGTGGTGGCTTTTAAATATTTTTACACTCCACCATCACCCCAGGCCCGGGCAGAATTTCCTTCTGTTGTGCATGTGGTAACTATAGATCAGGACCAACTAGGTGGCACCTAACAGCAACATCCCCCCCACACACAAAGAATGCATGAAGGCTATTTGGGAAGAAGGGTTTTTAAATATATGTTACTGCGAGTTCAATTCGCCATTCAAGAGGGTCAGATAATATCCCATTCCATATGACCAGACATTCTAAATTGTGTTCACAATTACAAGTCATTTTATCGGGTAAATTTCATTTGTAAGATCTAAAGTACTGTCAGGTAGATCAAATCCCTATTCTTGGTGTTCCGTACCATGTGTCAAATGTTTAATAACCTAGATTTTATTTCTCAATACACTTTTTATTATAGCTAGGACTTTAGATTAAAAACTGCCTCCTGAAACTTCACAGTTATATGGAAACAACAGGAGAGAGTGAGAACAGCAGGTTTATCTACAAGAAAATATATCTAGCATTTTTGTTGTTGTTGAGAAGGCTATATTATGTTAAATACCTGCAAGACAGAAAGAAGAATTAGAGATGTTCCAAAGTAGGAATTGACTCTATTTCTAGCCTTTGTACCATTAGATCTCTGCTTGAGAAATTTTTACTACTCAATATACAAAGAATCTGGTTGGTTAATGCACCTGAGTCAGTTCCCACCCTTAGCGAACTTACACACAACAAATGGAAACACGGGCCAGCCCATTGCCACCCTCCCAATTGTTCCCACGCCTGAGTCTTTGTTGCAACCACTGTGTCAATCCTTCTCCTCTTTTTCGTTGTCCCTCTACTTTACTAAACATGATGCCATTCATCAGGGACAGGTCTCTCTTGATAACATGTCTAAAATATATAAGACAAAGTCTTGCAGTCTATGCCTCTGAGAAGCATTTTGGCAGTACTTATTCCAAATCAGATCTGTTTGTCCTTTAGTAGTTTATGGTACTTTCAATGTTCTTCTCCAGCACTACCATTCAATTTCCAACTTTCACATGCATATGATACCATTTGGAATACCATAGCTTCGGTCAGGAGCACCTTAGTCCACAAATAAACATCCTTTCTCTTCAATACTCTGAAGAGGTTGGGTGCAGATTTACCTAACACAATGCATCATTTGATCTCTTGACTACTGTTCCCATGAGAATTGTGGATCCCAGCAAAACAAAATCCTTGACAACTTCAAATATTTCTCCATGTGTCCTGATGCTATCGGTTCAGCAGTGGGGATCTGGGTTTTCTTTATACTAAGTTGTAATACACACTGAAGGCTGTGATCTTTGATCTGCATCAGCAAGTGCTTCAACTTTTCCTTGTTTTTAGAAACCAAGGTTGTGTCATCTGCATATCACAGTTTGTTAATAAGCCTTCCTTCATCCCTAATGCTGTATTCTTCTTCATATAAGCCAGCTTCTCTGATGACTTGCTCAGAATACAGACTGAATAAACAGGGTGAGAGGACGCACATCTTTCCTGCTTTTAAACCCCGCAGTCATTCCTTGTCCTGATGCATGTACAAGTTCCACAGGAGCTCGAGGAAGTAAGTGTCCTGGAGTTCCCACTCTTCTCAAGGTTCTCCATAGTTTGCTTTGATCCACACAGTCAAACACCTTGACATAATCCAGAAGCACAATAAACATCTGTCTGGTACTTACTTTCAGCCAAGATCCACCTGACATCAGCAATTATATCCCTTGATCCACACCCTTCTTCTGAATCCAGTGTGAACCTTTGGCAACTAACCAATTTTCGATGTACTGCTACAACCATGGTTAAATGGTCTTCAGCAAAATTTTACTTGCATGTGATATCGATGATCTTGTTCTACAATTTGAGCATTCTGTTGGGTCACCTTTCTTTGGAATGAGAACAATTATGGATCTCTTCTTGTTGGTCTTTCAAATTTTCTAACAAAGACCAGTGAGTGCTTCCAGCGTTTCATCAGCTTGTTCAAACACTTCCATTGGTATTCCACCAACTCCTGGAGCCTCATTTTAGGCTACTGCTTTCAGTTTACCTTGTACGTCTTTCTTTAGTGCCATTGGTTCTTGCTCATGTGCTAACTCCTGATATGGTGGAATGTTTACTACTTCCTTTTGGCACAGCGACTGTGCATTCTTTCCATCATCTTCTGATACTTCCTGCATCCTTAACTATTTACCCATAGAATCTTACCATATTTCAACTTGAGGCTTCATTATTTTTCCTGAGTTCTTTGAGTTTAAAATATGTGGAGGGTGTTCTTCGTTGTGGTTTTATAACTCTAGGTCTTTGCACATTGCAAATTTGACTTTGTCTTTTCAGGTTGCCTTTTCAAAATGAATATTCAGCTTTTGACTTCATAATTTCTAGTTGCTTTAGCTACTCCACAATTAACAAAGAGGACTGCGGGAAGCCCCAATCCCAGCTACATTGACCACCCTCCTCCCCAGAAGAATGCACTACAGAGTACAGCACTGAAGCTACAGCCCAGGGAGAATGGTGGGCCTGCCCAGACCATGGGAGCGAGCTAAGAGTGAAAGAGAGAGTGGACCACATCCTGCCCCATCAAGTCCTGAGAATGACACTCTTGCTTGAAGCGGCCAAAGCATAAGGAGGACTGGGCCAGCCCCACCAGGAGACACGACATACCCTCAGTGACCAACAGTGCTGCAGGAATTGTGCTTGGTCTGACACTCCCAAATGGGAGTGAAGGGAGTGCAACAGAGCAGCAAGGGGAGCAAAGCAATGAAGTCCCTGAGGAATTTCTACAATAGACTCAGAGGACAGGGCTTGGGACCTCATCAGACTCCATCAGAAAACATGTATAAAGGACAGCAGATAGACTTGGAGCTATTTATAGGACTTCTTCTTCTTCTTCTCTTCCTCTCCCTTCTCCTTCCTCCTCTTCTTCTTCATGTCTATCTACTTAAGAGAGGCAAGAAAAACAAATGGTTGCAGGGAAACAGGAGGTGGGGGAAGCCAACAAATCCAGGAACAAGTGATAAACAAGAGATCTAAAATCTATGGGAAGGATCAAGTGGGGTTTGATCAAGTGCAATGTAGCTGAGAGGTATTACTGAGAGCTGAATGAAGGTCAAACATGATAGTCGGACAGGCGGAGCATAAAAGGAAACAGAGGAAAGAACTAGGAGGCAAAAGACATTTCTAGAGATATAAATATAGGCAGGTATGCATGTAAATATATTAATATAGAACAATAGAGATATAGGTCTATGTAAATTTGTTTATATGTTAAGTATCAAGGTAGCAGATGGACATAGGGCCACTACACAAGTCCTCCCCCATCGCAAGAACACTTTGTCCTAATAACCTGGCATTCTGTGATGCTCACCATCCTGACACAATCGCTAAAATTTAAATGGATGCATAAGCAAATGGGGTGAAGAAAGCTGATGGTGTCTGCCTATTAGAAGATATTGTGCCTGGGGTCTTAAAGGCTTGAAGTTAAAGCAGTGGCCATCTAGCACGGAAGCAGCAAAGCCCACGTGGAAGAAGCACACCAGCCTGTATGATCATGAGTGTAGATGGTATCAGGTACCAGGCATTAGAAGACCCCAAACAAACAATCACATAGATGCGAACAAGATGGCCTGGAGTGGAGACCTAAAGCCTAGCTGTAGACAAGTGGATATCCCTCAAAGACGGGTCACAAGGAAGGGACAAGTCAGCCTGGGTACAGTATATAGCACTGACGAAACACACAACATTCCTCTAGTTCTTTAATGCTTCCTTCCCCCCACTATCATGACCCTAGTTCTGCCTTACAAATCTGGGTACACCAGAGCATGTACACTGGTACAGATAAGAGCTCTTGACACACAGAATTCAGAAGTAGCTATATCATGAGGGCAGGGGGAAGGTTAGGGGAGAAGGTTAGGGGAGAATGTGGGAATCGGTCGCAATGATTGACATCTAATACCCCTCCCCCAGGGGATAAACAACTGAAATATAGGTGAAGGGAGAGAGTGGATGGCGTAAGATACGGAAATAATAATAATTTATAATTTATCAAAGGTCCATGAGGGCGGGAGGGAGGGAAATAAGAGGAGCTGATAACCAAGGGCTCAAGTAGAAAGACAATGTTTTGAAAATGTTGACAACATGTGCACAAATGTGTTTGATACAATTGCTGTATGGGTTATTATAAAAGTTGTAAGAGCTCATAATAAGACAATTCATTAAAAATAAATAAATCTACATTAAAGGCATACACATTTTTCCAGTGATGTCTCTGTCCATGCATGATGGAAGTACAAGATTTAGGCAGTCTCCCATATCATGTGATTGTGTCTAAAGAAAGCAAGTGGAGAGGGAAATGCAACGGCGCGAGGACCAGGGACCCGCAGGGTATGGATCTCTTCTGTGCCACGCACCCATATTCTGCTCAAATGAACAGCGGGCGATTACTACCCAAGCTTTGGTGAGACAGTGTGCACACAGGATGTGCCTAACTGGAAGTGTGTCTTAGAAACATGACAAATCAAAGGGCATATGTTTACATGGTGACGAGGGGTTTTAGAGGACAAGAATAAGAGAAAGAGAATACCTTTTCTTCTATATGATTTCCATGATTGTTAGAGTTATTTGTAAATGTTTTCTTCAAACATTCGCCACTGTTTTAGAGAAAACCCTAATCTGTCTGAAAATATGTCAGTTAACTGTTATATCCATTTATCAAAAGAGCTAGTTCATTTTAAGAGGAAGATTTTACAGAGCTAAAGAAATTCTGCCCATTTGTAACATCATAATGTCACAGAAATAAAGCATGTTAGTGAAAAACATAAAACCCAGACTATTCGTGTTTCATTGTCAACGTCTCATTTGACAAAATGTACTCTAGGTAATGCACTCAATCTTGTATTGCCTACATTTTTCTCTTTATAATTTGTGGATAATAATAGCATTTAGCCCATACCATCACCATGAAAAGTAAAGTACTTAATATGCTTGGAATCAAAGGACTTTACATATTTAGAAAAAACACCAGCAAAATATTCTCTAATTAATATTATATATATTAATTGAAGGCGTGATCTAAGCTTTTAGTGTACTGAGCACTAAAAGGGCTCAAAGAAAGCTGTGTGCTTTGGACCGTGATGTCAAGCAAATTATATGTCAATTACAGTAGTTCAAAACTTGTGTAGTGGAAGGCAACAAAAAAGAAAGTGCCATTATATCCACTCATTGTATATTGTAATGTGACTTTGTTGCTCATCCCACCACATGATGGAAATGATTTTTCAAGTCTTGAGCCAAGACTGGCCTTGTGACCTGTTTGATCAGAAAAATGTGGGTGAGATGGAGGCCAGTTGGGACCATCATCTGAAGAAAAGTAGCAACAGGAATATTGAAAGTAGTTGATTTTACTAAAGGAGACAGTATGTAAGGAAAAAATATCCAGGAATCAAAGCAAAACCCTGAGAGGAAATAAGATGTACCAACAATTGAGAATAAAGTACTATTGATGATTTTATGGCAAGGAAAATCTTTTGACTTGTCAGTGCTGCTCCCACTGGAGAGAAAGCTGTCCTTTTAAATATCCTAATTCACAAGCCTCTGAGGAAATATTTAAAGATCTCTAGATGAACCTGGCTATCATTGTTGAGAATTAATTTAATGTTCTTTGTGCATGAAACATTAATTTATTACAGCAATAGTGAGATATAGAAAAGGCCACAAGACAATAGAGATATTCATTTTACTTGGTCTCATCTGCAAAGGAGCATATTCAGAACTGTCGGGTACTTTTTGCTTTTCAGTTTTAAATTCCATAAACTAGTCGAACATTAAAAACAGGACAATGTTTTGTGGTTAAATGTAGTTATGTTGCCTATTTTAATTTCTAATTGAGTTAAGGGCATCTCAAAATTCAGATATTTATAGACAGGTATCTTGGATGGGGTTCTATAGAGAAGCAATGACAGTGACACTAATGTATGCATATATAGAAAGACGTGTCTTTTCCTGTGAGTGATTAAATTTTGATAGTTTCTAATGCCATCTTTAAGCTTATTACTCTCTTCTTTTGCAGTGTTTAATCTACTGCTAATACCACACAATAGGATTTTCTTCTCAGATAATGTTATTTTTACCTCTGAAATTTTTTATTCTTTTTTTTGTATTTTCCATGTCTCTATTTCAAAGTGTAAGTGTGCCTCTCTCTTTATGTGAAATGTACTTTTAATACTAGTCTACTATCTTTGTTTATTAAGCTTAGCATCTGTGCAATACAATGCTCTGCTTCTATTGAATTTCATCCTATTTTCCTGCTTATGCCTTGTAATCTTTGATTGAATGTCAGATATTATGAGTTTTATCTTTCTGGGTACTGGATATATTTCTATTCCTAAAGGCATTATCAAGCTCTCTGGATGCAGTTTATTTATTTGGAAGTAGTTTGAGCTTGTAAGACTTATTTTAAAAGCTTTATAGTTGGCCCCAGAGAAAGTTTTCATCTAGAAATACTATTTCCCACTCCTAAGGAAATACTAAAAATACACATGACACAATGGCTTACATGTTGGGCTGGTGATTGAAACAACCAGCTAGTCCTGGGGAAATGATAGGCATCTTACTTTTCAAAAGATTTATAGTCTTGGAAACTCAAAGGGGTACTTCTGGTCTGTCTTGTAGGCCTGCTATGACCCAATGGCAGTGAATTTGGATGTTGGTTTATTTTGTTTTTGTCTTAAGGTAAAATGCTCTTCTAAATGGTCTATCTGATGTCCCATCTGTTGTGTGATTTTGTATTTCCTCTCTGCCTGCTTCAAAAACAGTTCTTTTCCCCACAATCCTGCGTCATCTTCAGGACTATCCCTCTGGCTCTCCTGGGAAGCATTTCCCATCATTAGATGGTTTCTTCATACACCTGTGTATATCAGTACTTCACCCAAGATTGCCCAAGGATCTGTGTCAGACATCTGGAACTCTTTCTGGGCATAGAAATTGCCTCTCTGATATTCTGTTCTGGAAACTTTATTTGGTATCAGACTCAACTCTTGTCATCGCAACTCAAAGGAGATGACTGAAATCTACCAACCTCCCCTTTCTATATTCCACATACTAAAATGATGATTAATTCTTACGTCAAATAGTATTAACGGAGTACCTATTATTTGCTAAACAGTATTTTTCTAGATATTAATGATTATTGTTGGTGTTGTCAGGTATCAAGTCAGTTCTGACTCTTAGGGACCATCCCTAAGTACAAACACTGCCTGGTCACACATCATCCCCACAAGTGTAAAATTTGAGCACAACTACTGTGTCAATCCATCTCATGGAAGGTCTCCCCACTTTTTTTCTAAAGCTTCCCTTTGCAAAGCATAGTGTCTGTTCTGTGCCAGGTTGTCTAAAGAAACAAATCCTGGGACACTCATCTATGCATAAGAAAGGGCTTTATATCATAATGTATCTATATGGGAGGAACGCATCCCAGGCCAGGCCAACGCAAGTCCAGAAGTCTGATGTTAGCTGGTCTTCAGACTCAGGTAGCAGCAGGTTGGTGATGCAGAAATGTGAACCAAGAAGCAGGCAGCTCACAGACCGAGGCATTCAAAGTTGCATTGATTCAAAGTCAGTGCAGACCTGGCGGGGTACCTGCAGCTCTCAAGATGCCACCTCCTCTCAAAACAGGTCGAGTTCCTGTTGGGAGGAAGGTGGAAGAGCAGAAAGAGATTGTTTCTTCTTGTTCTTATACAAAAGGATGTGACATCACAGAAGTGTCGTCAGGCTACAACTCAGCTGGCAGATTTGACACCACCCGTAGCCAGGAATGTCTACTTGACATAATACCTAACCACCGCAGGGTCCTTTTCTGGGGATTGTCTTCCTGATGATGACAAAGGATGGCATCTTGTCATTCTCTATTTCTTTCAAGCAGATTTTTTTTCTTCTTCTAGCAGCCCATGGTACTGTAATATTTTTCTTCAAATGCATTGATTCTTCTCCAGTTTCCCTTATTCATTATACTGCTTTCACATGTTTAGGAGGTGATTAAAAATGCCATGACTTGGGTAAGGCATATGTTATTTCTCAAATTGATATCTTTGCTCTTTAATACTTTGACGTGATCTTGTGCAGCAGATTTCCCCTTCACATACACTATTGGATTTTTTTGACTGCTGCTGCTATGAGCATTGGTTGTGGATCCAAGTAAAGGGAGTTCCTGACAACTTCAATGTTTTCTCCATCATGCTATTAGCTATTGATGTCGTTGTATTTCGGTTTCCCTTACATTGATTAGCGGTCCATACTGAAGGCAACACTATTGATTTCCTTACCCACTGTGTCAAATCTTCCATGTTTTCAGCAAGCAAATTTTCATATCACAGTCTGGTGATTAGCTTCCCTCAAACACTGGTGCTGAGTTCGTTATTCATCCCAGATGCTCTGATTATTTGCTCAGCATGCAGATTGAATAAGTATGGTGAAGAATTACAATCCTGACTCACACTTTTCTCAATTTTAAACATGCAGTATTCCCATTTATTTTTGTGTTTTGTTGTTGTGTGTTTGTTTGTTTTCTTTTCTAATTGTTGGAACAGATACCTCCTAGTCCACATATCAGTGCCAAATGAGCACAGTGAAGTGTGGCGGAATTCCTATTTTTCCCAGTGTTATCTATAGTTTGCTTATGATCTACACAGACACCCTCTCACAGTCAAGAAAATACAAGTAAACATCTTCTGGTGTTCTCTGCTATCAGCTAAGATCCAGCTGATGTCGGGAAGTCTCATCCTCTGCTCAATTCAGCTTGAATTTCTGCCGGGTTCCTGTAATTGTACTGCTGTCAGTGTTTTGGAATAATCTTCAGCAAAATGTATTTGTATTTGATATTAATGATCGAATTTGATAACTTATGCCTTCTCTTGGTAACTTTTCCATGGGATGGGTGCGGATCTAGATCTCTTAGAGTTGATTGGCCAGGTAGCTGTCTTTCAGCTTTCTTGGCATAGAGGCTTGAGTGCTCCCGGTGCTTGGTGAGCTTGTTGAAATCTTTCACCTGGCATTCTGTCAATTGCCAGAGCCTCATTTTCCAATAATGCATTTAGGGTGGCTTAGACATCCTTTTTCAATACTATCTATTCATGCGCATATGCTACATCTGTTCATGACCATATGCTACCTCTTGAAATGGTTATTGTCAACCAATTTTTTTCCATCTTCTTTTGATGCTACCTGCATCGTCCTATAGTTTGCCCACAGACTCCTTCAATGTTTCAATTTGAGGCTTGAAATTTCTTTTCAGTCCTTTCACCTTGAGATATGCGGAGTGTGTTCTTCCTTTCCTTTTGACTTTGTGAACTGTCCTTTCAAGTTTTCTGCACATCACCATTTCTTCCTCTCATTTATGCCACTCTATGTGCAGAGCAAGCTCTGAGTCTCCTCTCATATCCTCTGTGGTCTTTTTTTATATGTCTTTTTAATGATCTTTTACTTTCTTCGTGTATGTCATGAAGATTCTTGCATGATGTTTGTGATGTCATATTACAACTTCACCAGGTCCTTTGTCACTAGGATTTTATGTGTAAAATCTTTTCTTTAGATGTTCTCTAAATTCAGATTTGATGTATTCAATATTTAATTTTGCTTACTTACTTTTGTTTTCTTCAAAATAAAACTAAAGTTAGATGGGAGAAATCGGTGACCTATTCCACAGTCAGCCCCTCACTTTGTTTTAGCTGATTGGCTTCTCCATCATGCATTTCCACCGATATAGTCATTGCGATTCCTGTGTATTCCATCTAGTGAGTCTCAGGTGTATAGTAGTCACTTGCATTGTTTTGAAGAATATATATGTGCAATTAAGGACTCATTAGTCTTGAACAAATTTATCCTGGGATCTTTAGCATTGTTTCTATCACCAAGGCATATTTTTCAACAACTCTTCCTTCCTTGTTTCCAACTTTTATACTCCAATCACCAATAATTATCGGATTTAATATTTTATTAATTTCAGATAGTAGAAGGGTTCTTCAGTTTTTTCACCATTAATGTTAGTGATTTATATATAAATTTGAATAACAGTGACATTAACTGGATCTCTTTGTAGATGTATAGATAATATCCTATCATATGAAGCAGTGTACTTCAAGATGATGCATGCAATGCCATTCCTTTGAATTTGGCATTTCATGCAAAGTCAACCATATGATTATCTAATCCAAAATGACCAACACAAGTCCACGTCAACCCACTAACACCTAGGATATTGATCTTTATGCTTTCCTTTTAATATTTGATGACTTCACACATTCTAGACTTCATAAGCTCCATGCTTCTGAATAATAGAGATTTATACCTTGTTCTTTTCATTTGGAGTCACACCCTATCCACAAAAGGTCCTGAAAGCTTATTTCCTCCCATTTAATTATTTTATGAAATGCATCATATCCCCTGAAATATATGTTTTAAATAATGACCCTATAATCACTTATTATAATTTCATTTGCTAATGGTCTCTTTGTTCAGGCAATATTGGTGTGTTTTTGAGATAGAAAGAGCATATTAAGAATGCAAGAAAGTCAACATGGGGAAAGATGGATGTCAAACCACATGGGGATAACCAAGGAACCCAGGAGCACAAGATACAAAGAAGCCCTCTCCCAAGAGCAACCGAGAGAAAACTTTCCCTAGAGCCGGAGTCATGAATTTAGACTTCTAGCTTCATTCTGCTGGTGGAAGTCATGCACTTGTGGTACTATAGCAGCAGGAGACAACTAGGACAAAGCTTGACTGGAAAGCCAACCCTCACTCTTTCATTGTTACCACCTTCTGGTACAAACGGATGAAATGAGGCTTGTTGAGTTGTTTTTCCTGAATCATATTCCAGCCCCAAAGCTTTCCATCCATTCTCCTGACATCCTTTCTTCTGGAGTGACAGAACATTCACAGATGCGCATCTCCCTTGAAATCCCGTGCCATAACAGGATCTATTCATTAAATAAGAGGTAAATATGAGGATACTAAGCTATCCCTTTATTCTCCACATTGTGATCAGAATTCACTAATGTATAAGAAGTTACTGAAGGTTTGAGGTAAATAAGTTCAATTTGAATATATAACAAGAAAAATGACTATATATGTGATTCTCCTTTTTTATTATTTTCATTTTTTGTAGTCTAAAAAAAAGAGAGAAACACACAAAAGTTAGCCTTTAATGATTCCTGCCTTGCTATCCTGTGTTTAGGTCCACTGCATTGGAAAGATGCAGTTAACATGAGAAATATCCAAGCTATTTTGGGGAAAATATTCCTCTACCTCAGGTTCCTTTTGCTTTAAACTTTGCCTCTGTCATCAGACAATCCATGGAAATAGATTGTTTCTGTCTTAGTCTGGGGGTCTGTGTAACAAAGTGTTCCCTCACAATTCCAGAAGTTAAAAGTCTGAATTTAAAGTATCTTCAGCAATGTCAGGCTTTCTCTTTGAAAACTCAAGGGGGGAAGGTCCTTCCTAGTCTCTTCTAGCTTCTGGGAGAGCCTGGCATTCCTCAGCCTGTAGCTACATCACCCCATCGCTCTCTTTACATCCACATGTCCTTCTTCCCTCTACATCTCTCCTCCTCGTTTTATAAGGGAATCCTTCATATTAGATTAAGGCCCAATCTACCTAGATTAACTAATGTCTACTTAACTAATTACATCTTCAAAGACGCCATTTCCAAATAAAGTCAAATGCACAAGTACTAAGAGCATGTGTTTGGGGCATGGAGGAGACCCAAATTAATTCAGAATACCCCCAACAATAAATTTCCAGATTTTTATGAGTCTTTTATTCAGGCTAAACTCTTCACTGAGAAAAGGAAGTTCCAGGAAATCCAGGGAATTCTGAGAGCCCTCCCATTGCAGGGGAACAATCAAGATTTTTCTGGTTGTCCGTGAGCACAAGGCATAGCAAACTCTAACAGAGACAAGTATTCATTCTCAGACAGAAGAGTCTATATCCATATATTGAAAGAAAGATTTTTCCTTAATACAATAAAATCTGCATGGACTCCACACACAATAGAGACTGGACTCTAAAAGAATATTGTGAATTCTGCCCTCCCCCTCCCAGGGTTTAGCCTGTTCATTAAAAGAGCACAACAGACAAACCATCTGGCCAGTGGGGCCTAGAAAGACATTTTGACATTTCTTGCTTTTCTATACAATAGACTTGTTCACATTCAGATTCAGCAGAATGGAAATTGCATATTTATGAGCATTCTGTAGAAGCAACACCACGGATAGCAATAAGGATGGTGCTGCCTTATTTGACAGACAAAGGTCCTTTTATCATGTCTTCCAGGTGCATGAGGGATATATGTCTTCAATGTGTTTTACTATGTTTGTAAAGCATAAAGGATATATGTTTTAATAGCTAGTGCTATCTATTTTCAGATATATTGATAACATTTTGCAACCTATTTTAAGCTAGAATGTGTTACAGTTTTCACTAATTCCTCAGTTACAAATAGCATAAAGATCATTTTATGAACATATGGACCTCTGCAATTTGGAATAATGATTCCTACACAAGTAATTTTTTCTAGCATTCATACTGAGCAGTCAGATATTTTTTCAAATGTAATTGTTACCTAGTAACTGGATGACATTCTTTCTTCCCAGGGTGTCTAACACTATAATCCCTGCCATCTCCTCTTTCCCTCTGGCCTCCCATAACTAGTCCTCTGTGGGGGATTCTTTACTGGAAATGGCTTTGAGATTTATGCAATCTATAATAAGTGACACTTTGGGAGATTATTATAAATGTGCATTTTTAAACAGCTTATTTAAAGAGGCGGTGTCTCTAAGCATGTCATTCTGTTATTTTACAAATAAATAGAGAGTGGAGGATGGAGGACAAGGTATCCATGCACTTGAAGATTCTTTTGATTGAACCAAATGGTTTAGTTAACAAGTTGTCTGAAAGCCTTGTTTTGTTCAGTGACAAATTACAAGTGCCAAGAATAGACATGACCCAGAGTTTGTTCCAATAAGTCCTACATGAAGCAACTGAATAATAAAAAGTTCAGGAAAGAAGCCTCCAGAGAATTCCCCCCATCTAAAATTGAGGGATGGGAGAAAAGTGGTCCCAAAACTGTGCTTGGGAAAGAGGAGCATGGAAGATCAAAGGCATAAATCTGACCTGAACGTTAAAACTTTGTCAGTAGATTACACACACACACACACACACACACACACACACACACACACACACACTGCAGGCTGGACCTGGGTTTCCAAACTTTTCTGTATTTTTGGTTTGTATTGTTTAGTTCGGGTTTCGGTTCGCTCATAGTAGAGTGTGTCTCAGAGGTGTTAAGGCAATGGAGGTCACCGATAGAAGCTGTTTTATGTATATGCTTTCTTGTTGTTCAGTATATGAAAGCCAGGTTTGATGAGCCTATAGGGACAGCAATAGGTAAATCTGCTGTAAAAGATCTGTTTGAAGTGCTAAAAAGGAAATACGATATGTCATATTGCATACTAAGCTGTGACTGACTTAGGCCCTAATATTTTCAATTGCTTGATATGCATGTGGGAAAAAATGAACAATAAACAATGACACCGCGACTGAAACAATGGCTTCAAACATAGTAACCAGTAGGAGGATGGTGCCTAACCAGGCAGTGTTTCCTTCTATTAACATATGACCACTGTGAGTCAAAACCTACTGGGCCAACAACAAGAGTTTTTTTTTTTTTTGTATTTACCATTGAAAAATGGTGTTCGATGTGGTTTATTTGAATTGATATTTTATTCCTTAAAATACAACCCTAAATGCCTTTTGCCTTGATTAACAAGTTTTTTTGGGTATGTCTCAGTTGCCTTACCCTGATTTCGACATGGAATCGAATTATTGGTCCCAATTCTTTTTTTTTTTAATTTTAATTTTATTAGGGGCTCATACAACTCTTATCACAATCCATACATATACATATACATACATCAATTGTACAAAGCACATCCGTACATTCTTTGCCCTAATCATTTTCTTTCTTTCTTTTTTTTTTTAATCTTTTTATTGGGGCTCATAAGGCTCTTATCACAATCTGTGCATACATCAAATGAGCAAAGCACCCTTATACATTCGTTGCACTCGTCACTCTCATAATTCACCTTCCACTTGGGTTCCCGGAATCAGCTCGGTTTCCCTTTTTCAACAAGAGTTTTAATAAATTCTGTGATATATTCAGGGCAATGAGATTCAGAGTTAGGTCGAGACGGCTAAAGATTTGTAAAGAACCAACTTGGTATGGGTAGGTGACAGATAAAGGCTGCTTAAGCAGCCGGTGAAGAGGGCTAGAATGTGTGGCCTGTCTCCCAGAGATGGTGCAGGGGAAGGGTACGACTGACTGGTCTGAAGTTCAGAGAATTATGTCTGTGAGCTTCTGGCTAGTACCCCATGGCTGGTTCCAGGTGATCGTTTGATCTGGCTGAAGGTAACAAAGAACCAAACCTAACCAAATTCTGGTGGATAGCATCAGCGGGAAAGTAGTATTAAATTGTCTGGTAAAAAATGAAGCCTGGGTCAGTTTCTGGGTGGGAAATGGATTGATGTTGACTATTTCTCTGCCGTTAGTGATAAAGTTTCAATTTGTCCATTGCTTAGAGCAATCAGAAACACAGCTGGCTTCAAATTGGCTTTTTATCCTGTATCTGCTCTTCATTTTTCTCTAATATCTAACAATGATGAGCCATCTCTGCCCCCTACCATTTTTATTGGGAGCTCTTACAGATATTATAACAATCCATGGTTCAATTAGATCAAGCATGATTGTACAATTGTTGCCACCATCAATTTCAAAACATTTCCTTTCTTCTTACACTCTTTAATATCAGCTCTCCTTTATCCCCTGCTTCCCCACCCTACCAAAGGTAAAAATAGTCTTAAAATGAACGTTGCAGCACGACCTTCACTGCTGCTGTTGGGTGTCTAAAGAATCGTCTTGGTGAGTTGCAAAGACTGGAGTGATTAGTCGTCAGGTCAAAGGAAATTTTGTTTTTTCTTCTGTGATTTCTCTTACTTTTTCTGGAAAGCACAAACCATATTCAATGCCATTGGATCAATTCAGACTCATACCAACCCTCTAGGACGGGGTAGAATTGCCTTGAGGTTTCTGGGACTGTAACTCTTTACCCGAGTAAAAAGCCCCATCTTTCTCTCAGAAAGTGGCTAGGGATTTGAACTGCTGACCTTGGGATTAGCAGCCCAGAGTGTAACTACTCTGCCACCAGGGTTCCTCTTGAATTGGTGTTTTTAAATTTCAGGCTTTTGAAATAAATTCCTGAGGCTATTGGGAAGGAAAGAAATGTTCTAGTTACTTCTGTAAAGTATGTATAAAATGTCAATCTTTAATTTTATTGCCAAAAATAATTGATAGCATTTGGGGTGAAAATGGGCACTGTTTTTCTTTTTTGCATCTCATAATGAACAATGATGATCGGATTCTCTGTATTATCATGCTTTTATATAACATGAAGTCATTTTATCCTGCAGACAGTCATCATTTAACACAGAGCCATCCTCACCCATTCCTGAGGCATCTGTGTGTGCCATGAGAATGACGGACATTCTCATTAGAACAACAACAACCTAGAAATCTAGCATAGCAGTCATGCCCAGCTGCATTTCTCCTGCGTGAGCCCAGTTTATCTGGAGCAAAAGAGAAAGAAGGAAACCAAAGCCTCAAAGAAGAAACTAGTCTACAGAATGATTGCACAGTTGCACTCCTTCATATAGCTCTTCTTTGCATGTTCTTTGTAAGCCCCACTAGCTGACTGGGTGCATACATGAAAATGCCGTGTGAGATTCAACATATGGATTGGTCAGTTTTGTGCTTCTGCTGGGTATAAAGAGAAGCATCTCTGGAGAAGCACTTGGAGATCTCACAACCATGAGAAAGAAGACTCACTCTCAGTGCCTGTCTTGGGATCCCGAGATTCCTGTGAGGAGAAGCAGGGAGAGTGAGAGAGAAGGTGGCAGAGGCAGGGGCCCAGCAGTGGCACTGAAAGTATGAGACACAGTGGAGGGGCCCCTGGCCCACGGAACAAGTATAACTGAGTGCCTGCGGACAGGAGGTTAGCTTGCAAAGCAAGCCACACCCGGAACATGTATCATCATCATTAAAGTAGTTTTGTCATACGTGCCTGATTAGGGTATAGTCCAAGAAGGCACACGGCTAAGAGACACAAGGCCAGCTACCGAAAGCAAAGCTGGGAAGAGGCACTGCACACCGAACAGTTTTTGACCTCAACATTTTCTGATCCTACATGTAACCTGTTAGTTTCTCTAATAAAGCCCGTAACTGTAAGTATCACCTGTGTGTCCTCTGCTATCACTGCGATGAATTTTCAAACTCAGAAGAGAAGTAGACTACCATGGCATGGACAGTTGGTGTCAGAATGAATTAAAGAAGGTTAGAGGGTGGAAGCCAGCCTGACATCTGCCTCACAGAAATTGGCCTTGGGCTGAGGAAGATGTGGTTCTCCTTCCGCTTTGTCTAGCCACAGGAGTTCAGGCATGGACTCCACACCATTTTTGAACGAATTAATTGCCTGCTTGAAACACAACCTCATCTTCTGATCCTGATGCAAGAAGAACCAGATGGTGCCTGGATACCACTATGGACCATCCTGACCAGAGACAAATTAGATGGTCCTGGGTGGGATAAGGAAAAATGTGGAATAAAACTAAAATTATATTTTAAAGGATCAGATTTAACAGACAGGTAGGGGCTAGAGAACCCCCCCCCCCATCCTATCACCCTGAGATACCACTGAAACTGTGAACTGCAACCATTCCAGGAAGCTACATTTCGTCTACATAATAGATTGAACATTGAGTAAATAATATCACTCATGTGTATTGTGTTCCATTGAAAAATGCATAAAAGATCAAATGATCCACATTTACTCTAATGCATAGATGGGCAGGGCAGGAAGAGGGAGAAGGAAGCTGGATTAACTGAAACAGAACAGCCAGCAGGTAAATGAGAGTGTTGACATGAGATGGACAATGTAGCCTATGTCATTGAACAATGGCTACGTGTTGCTGTCCTTAGGTGCCATCGAGTCAGCTCAGAACCACAGCGACTCTGTGCACCACAGAGTGAAACACTGCACTGTCCTTCACGATTGTTCACAGTTGTTCCTATGCCTGAGCCAATTGAGGCAGCCACTGTGTCAATCCATCACTTCGAGGCCCTGCATCTTTTTCACTGTCCATCTACTTTATTAAGCATGATGTCCTTCTCCGGGGATTTGTCTCTCCTGACAATATATCCAAAGTATGTAAGACAAAGTCTTGCCTCTAAGGAGTGCTCTAGGCTTACTTTTTCCCATACAGATTGGTTTATCCTTTTAGGAGTCTATAGTACTTTCAGTGTTATTCTCCAGCACAATTAAAATGCATGGTATTCCTTATCCAATGTCCAACGTTCTTATGCGTATGATGGAATGGAGAATACCGTAGCTTGGGTCAAGTGCACCTTAGTCCTCAAAGTAACATCCTGACTCTTCAAGACTTGAAAGGGGTCTTCTACAACAGATTGGCCTAATGCAATGCATTTTTGATCTCTTGACTGCTGCTTGCATGAGCATTGATTGTGGATCCAAATAATACAAAATCTTTGACAACTTCAACCTTTTGCCATTTATCATGTTACCTATTGATCCAGTTGTGAAGATTTTTGTCTTCCTTACATTGAGTTGTAATCCACACTGAAGGCTACAATCCTTGATCTTCATCAGCAAGTGATGCAATTCCTCCTCACTTTCAGCAAGCAAGCTTGTGTCCTCTGCATACAGCAGGTTGTTAATAAGCCTTCCTCTGATCCTGATGCCTCTTCTTCATATGATCCAGGTTCTGTGATAATTTGCTCAGCCTACAGATTGCACAAGTATGGTGAGAGGACACTACGCTGATATCTACCTATCTTGATTTTAAACCCTGCTGTATTCCCTTGTTCTTTCTGCCCAACTGCCTTTTGGTTCATGTACAAATTCCAAAGGAGTGCTCTGGAATTCTTATTCTCCTCAAAGTTATCCACACTGTATTATGATCCACACCGTCAAATGCCTTTTCGTAGTCAATGAAACTTGAGTAAACATCTTTCTGCTGTTCTCTGCATTGAGCCAAGCTCTGTCTTATATCAGCAATGATATCCTTTGTTCCATATCCTTTTCTGAATCTGGCCTCAACTTCTGTCAACTCCCTGTCAATGTATTGCTGCAACCATTGTTGAATGATATTAAGCAAAATGTTACTTTGGGGGAGATCAATGATAGCATACTACAATCCGAGCATTCTCTTGGGTCACCTTTCTTTACACAAAAATGCATTCCTTCCAGGCAGTTGGCCAAGTAGCTGTCTTCCAAATTCCCTGGCATAGACGACTGAGTGCTTTCAGTACTTTTTCAGCTCTGAAATATTGCAATAGGTCAATTCCTGGAACCTTGTTTTGGGTTAATCCAGGCGGTGAAGTTTGAACTTCTTCCTTTAGCATCATTGGTTCTGCTCATAAGCTACCTCTTGAAATGGTGAAGCATCGGCTACTTCTATTGGGTTCAGTGACTCTGTATTATTTCTTCCTTCTCTTTTTGTTTTTCAGCAGTTTTGATGGCAAGTAATTTGCATATCATATAATTCAGTAGTTCAATCATGCAATGATATCATGTGGAATTTTACAATCATCCCCACAATAATGTTAGATCATTCCACACCCCCGCGATCAAATCGCCTTTAAGATGAGTTTTGCAATCGCAATCACTTCTAGTGTCCCTCCCCACTCCTGTCTCATCATTTACTCCCCAACTCCCTTTTCCTCACTATCACCCCACCCTTATTTCACCTATCCCCCTGGAATCAGTTATTCTCATTATGCATCCATGTCTCCTGTGCTTCACAGCTGGAAGACCCAACAAAAAACAATAACAAACAAAATCGCCCTAAGGCAGTAAGGTTAAAAACATAATAGTATGCAGACAAAGATAAAAAGAATGTGTAGGCAGGGAAAACCCCCAACAACATTCAAAAAATCAGGGAAGAAATTTCTGTCATGGAACCAGTAAGAGAACTTGCACCCAGATCAAATTCAGGTCATGACTGGCCATGTATCAAGTTCAATCCAGCATAATCAAGATTAAAATGGTCTCTCCCGGATGGTCAGGCTCTTTGAGACTCTTGTCTGTGGCTAGAGTGGATCTGCCAGTGGCTCAGTCTTACTAGAACTCTGCAGATGGGTTTGGGGCTCCCCCAGTCCTCTGTGGCCCTCCACAACTTGGGTCTTCACAATATCTGCTCTGATGTGTTCCTCCTTACCATGTTCGAATTTTGTGATTGTCATCTATGGATCACACAGCTGGTGTGCTTCTTCTGTGGGGACTTAGTTGACCCCTCGCTTAGATGGCTGCTTGTTTGAATCTAAGCCTTTAAGATCCCAGACACTATTCCAATTGATAGCTGGGAACCATCTGCTTTCTTCACCACACTTGGCTTTAGCACTCTTGTCTTATTTCCTGCATCATTCAATACTCTGCCTGTAGAATCTTTCAACATTGCAACTCCAGGTTTGAATTTTTTTCTTGTGTTCTTTCAGTTTCAGATAAATTGAGTGTTTTTTTTAAAAATTATTTTTGGTTTTCTAATTCTAGGTCCTTGCACATTCTGTTATAATATTTGGCTTGTTTTCTTGAGTTGCCTTTTAAATTTTTCTATTCAACTCCTTGATTTCCTCCTCTATTGCATTTACTTTAGCTACTCTGAGAGATTAAGAGCAAGTTGCATTCTCTCCCACTTCCACTTTTCTCTTCCACTCTTCCCCTTCCACATCCACTTTGGTCTTTTCTTTCTTTCTTGTTAATGACTTTTCACTTTCTTCATGAATGATGGTCTTAATGTCTTCCCACAGCTAATCAGGTCTTCTGTCATTTGTGTTTAATGCATTAATTCTGTTCTTGGAATGTTTTCAATAGACTCAAAGTCATATTTGAATTGTGAATTTTTAAAAACTTTCTTTAACTTTATTCTGACCTTACATATGAGAAATTGATGGTCTGTTCCACTGTCAGTCCTTGTTCTGGTTTTACTGCTGGTGTGTCTTCCACAGATACAGTTAAATTGATTTCTGTGTCTTCCACCTGGAGAAGTCCATGTGTACAAATACCCGTTGTGTTGTTGAAAACTGTATTTGCATTTTTGGAAAAAAGGGTTTACAAAATTCTATCGTGTGATATCCAGCTTCATTTCTATCACCACGTTTATATTTTCCAACCACTGTTCACACCTCTGTTTCCACCTTTTGAATTCCAATCACCAACAGCAATCAATGATCTTGACTGAATGTTTGATCAATTTCTAACTGAAGCCACTGGTAGAATTCTTCAATATTTTCATCACTAGCTTTTGTGATTGGTGCATAAAGTTGAATTATAATTTTATTGACTGGATTTCCTTGAAGGTAGATAGGTATCACCTGATCAGAGATTGTACTTCATGATGGATTTAGCAAGACCCTTTCTGACAACTAATGCCTGCCATTACTCTTGATAGTATTATTCCCAGGATAGTAAATTATATAACTTTCTGATTCAGAATGGTCAATACCAGTCCATTGATGCTAACACTGAAGATATCAACCCTCATGCATTCTGTTTCATTTTTGACCACTTCCAATTTTTCTAAATCTATACTTCACACATTCCATGTTCCAATCATCAGATTTCTTTCCTCTTTACCTTGAGTCGTGCCCCATCAGCTTATGAAGATCCAGAAACCAGCTTTATCAGACTCATTTCACCATGGTCGATTCCTCTCCTCTTCAGTGCCCTTGGACCAGAGGGGCCCATCTGCCTCCAGCATCTCCAACAATGTTCTAGTTCCTTTGTTTAGATTTCAGTATTGGCCAGTGCTTCCAGGCTATGTCTAAGGGTTTCAGTTGCTTCTTACTCAGAAGTGGAGAACTGAGTTTTTCTTTGCTGTCCTTAGTCTGGAAGCTCCACTGAACCCTGTTCACTTTGGGAGACCCCACTGGCATCTAATTATCAGTGAACAGCTTCCAGCATCACAGCAGCAGACAAACCACCACAGTAAAGACCAACTCACAGACAGGTGATGGCACATGGTTATAGTAAGTATTAAATAGGAACTTAATTTGATGTGCTTCATCAAAAGCACACACATACTTTTCAGTAAATAAACATCGCTGTTCACCACCAGCACATTCCCCACACCTCTTATTTAACTAGAATGATTCTTTAGGCACTTCATTAACAAGACTGATCCTGAACAATAGAACTGGTCTAGAATCTCAGATTGATGACCTCAAGCCAAAGATTTCATTGTCAAGGTGCAAACAATGAGGCATCCCAACTCTCTAGGGGTGCCAGTTATGTGTCTCTAATGAAATGGACTCCTTGCAGGAGAAGGATAACAACAACAAAGCCAAACTCACTGCCAAAAAGTGGTGTTTCCTGGAAACTTTATGAGAGCAGACATCCTCATCATCCTCCCTCAGATCTCCTGGGGGTTTGAAATACCGACTCTCCACGTAGCAGGACAACCGTTAACCGCTGTGCAGCTACGGCCCCTGAAGAGCGAAGGTAGCTGTTAAAATGGAAGGTCACCCTCGCTCTCCTCCAGTCTTGGAGAAAAATCGGAATAACAGCCTTAATTTTCTTTAACTTTCAAGATGACTCCTTGATAAAGCCTCACAATGCCCCAAAATAAAACTGCCTGGGTACCTTAGAGCTACTTGAAAACCCACTAGCAGAAACACAGGCACAAAGATATGCCAACATTTTGCAAGGAATCTTAGAGGTTCACAGGACCCTGAATGGAATACAAGCTAATTCCTTTATCGGTGAAAAAGCATTTTCTTTGTCTAGTATCATCTTCTATTTTCCCCATCCCAATTTACTTACACTCCCCCATCTAAGTTAGTAACCAGCAAACTACACACATAAATGCATACAAAGTCTGTATCTTGCTTTCTGAAGAAGTATATATATCCAAGAGCTTCTTGCTGAGTGTCTAATTGTAGACTCAACAAAGAAAGCTTTGACAAATTAAACAGGTAATAAGGTGTTTACAAGACTACCCTACTTAAGGTGTTTACAAGACTGTCATTAAGGTGTTTACAAGACTACCCTACTTATCAGTAGGAGATATCTTCACATAAGAAGTGTGATTGAGGGAGATTTATAGGCTCAGCATCAAATCTCTCTTGACTAGTAAAATAAAACTCAATGTAATGGAGAGCAGCAATGAAAGAACTCTTAGGAAGGATTTGAATTCTGCCTTGGCAACATTACTTGTCTAACCTCATGTCGTCTTTGAGTTCTCCTAAAATAAAATTATCCTCAAACAGTATCAATATATTTAAAACTATGGGGGGGGGGAGGAGTGTGTTTCCTCCTAATTGAGTCAATTGTTTTAAAAGTTTCTGAGCAAATTGACCACCATGTCATTCCAAGTCTGCCATTTACAGCAGCACATTATCATAGCTTACTTGCACTCACGGAAGACGTCGGCGATGGAGGACTGTCTTAAGTTACAAACCGTTCGTTCTTTGGACCGTGAGTAAGGTCAAGATTTATTAAAGTAATAATAATGACAATCACAGCAAAAGCGGCCAGCCATTGAGCACCAAACGTATGACAAACACTGCCGTGGGTTCAAGTACGTTATTTCTAGGCATGGCTATAACTCTGAAAGGTAGATGCTGCTATTTTCACCTGCACGAAGGAGCCCCAGTTGCCTAGTGGGCACGTGTTAAAAGCAGTTCAAGCCCACCAGCCTCTCTGCGGAGAAGGCTTCCGACTCCAGGAACTCACAAAGGCAGTGTTACCCTGTCCTACAGTGTCGCTATGAGTCAGCCTTGACTCAATGTCAGTGAGGTTAGTTTTAGGTTATTTATAAGAAGGGTCCTTTGGAAAAAATTCTTTTCGGGGGAGGGGCAGGAATCCACTTAATTTATGGTGCTGGGGCCACCCTCCCAGACCTCTCCACCGGTGCCCCTCCCCCGAAAAGAATTTTTTCCAAAGGACGACATTGACTCTGCAGCTCTGGGAGATGGACATATTTGATCAGAGCACATGGGAGCAGATGAAGGGGCAGGAGGAGAGAGTGGAGCACAGCCTGGCCCACCAGGCCGTGATGATGATGTTCCTGAGTAGAGCAGCCAGTCCACAGAGAGAACAACATGGCTGGCCCCACTATGAGACATGATGCCCCTCAGTGACTAAGGGCGATACAGGGGACAGCACCGGAGACACAGTGTGGGAATTGCACCTGACCTGATCCCACCACACCGAGGCAAATCACTGGGGGAGTGCAGCGGGAACAGCAAGGGAATGGAGTGGCAAGGTCCCCAGGGAATGCTGAAAGTGGACTTCGGGGCCAGGGCGTGGTGCCCCAACAGACTGGACTGGAAAACGCTCCTAAGGGCCAGCAAACGATCCCTGAACTAACTACAAGCTTTTCTCTTGTGAACTGTTTTATTCTGTTCTTTGTCAGTGGTTTGTTTTTGTTGTTTTGTTGTCTGGTTGTATACTGTTGCTTTGTTTTCCTCTGTCTAGTTTTCGTGCATGTTAGTGACTCCACAGGTCTGTCTGAATAGGACAGGCTGGATGAACTATCTGGAGGAAAAACAACGGGACCGACAGTTTTGGGGGGACGTGGGGTGGGGGGGCAGGGGGGGTAAGGAAGTGGTGTTAACAAACCCAGGGACAAGGGAAAAACATGGGACCCCAAATGGTAGAGAAGTGGGAGTGGCAGGCCTGGTGGGAAATGATCAAGGGTAAGGTTGCTTAGAGAAGAGGTATACTCTAGCCCAGGTAGCGATGAAGCATGGTAGTAGGGCAGGAGGAAAGTCAAGGGAGATGGAGGAAAGAGCTAGGAGTCAAAGGGCATTCATGGAGGTCTAGACAAAGACATGTACATGCAAATATATATAGGAGGATGGGGAAATAGATCTATGTGTCTATATTTATAGGTCAAGTATTAAGGTGGCGGAAGGACCTTGGGCCTCTACTCAAACACTCCCTCAATGCATGAATACCTTCTTTTATTAAATTGGAACTCTATGATGCTCACTCTCCCGACACAACGGCTGGAGCCAAAGTGTGTGAACAAGTAAATGTGGTGAAGAAAGCTGATGGTGCCCGGCTATCAAAAGAGATAGTGACTGGGGTCTTAAAGGCTTGAAGATAAACAAGCGGCCATCTAGCTCAGAAGCAACAAAGTCCATATGGAAGAACACACCAGCCTGAGTGAGCGAGTGGTCCCAAAGGGATCAGTTACCAGGCATCAAAGAACAAAAAATCATATCATTGACTGCACACCTCCATGATAGGATCGCTGAAGACAAATGGGTGCATAAGCAAATGTGGTGAAGAAAGCTGATGGTGCCCGGCTATCAAAAGAGATAGTGTCTGGGGTCTTAAAGGCTTGAAGGTGAACAAGCGGCCATCTAGCTCAGAAGCAAATAAGCCCACATGGAAGAAGCACACCGGCCAGTGCGATCACGAGGTGCCCAAGGGACCAGGTATAAGGCATCATGCAAAAAAAAAAAAGATATAAGTGTGTGTATGTATGTGTATATATGTGTATATGTATATATGTATGTATATATATATATCATATTAAATGAAGGGGGAAGTGCAGAGTGGAGACCCAAGGCCCAAGTGTCGACCAATGGAGATCCCCTCATAGAGGGGTTTAGGAGAGGAGATGGGTTAATTAGGGTGTGAGGTAGTATCGATGAAGAACACAGCTTTCCCCCGGATCCTGGATGCTTCCTCCCCCCAACTACCATGATCCGAATTCTACCTTGCAGGGCTGGATAGGACAGAGGCTGTACACTGGTGCATATGAGGGTTGGAGGTACAGGGAATCCAGGGTGGATGATACCTTCAGGACCAAGGGTGTGAGGGACGATGCTGGGAGAGTGGAGGGTGAGTGGGTTGGAAAGGGGGAACTGATTACAAGGATCCACATGTGACCTCTTCCCTGGGAGAGGGACAGCAGAGAAGTGGGGAAGGGAGACTCCGGATAGGGCAAGATATGACAAAACAACGATGTATAAATTACCAAGGGCATATGAGGGAGGGGGGAAGGGGGAGGGAGGAGGGGGAAAAAAAAGAGGACCTGATGCAAGGGGCTTAAGTGGAGAGCAAATGCCTTGAGAATGATTGGGGCAGGGAATGTATGGATGTGCTTTATACAATTGATGTATGTATATGTATGGATTGTGGTAAGAGTTGTATGAGTCCCTAATAAAATGTAAAAGAAGAAAAGAGAAAAAAAAAAAGGGTCTTCGTAAAAGTTCATGAAAAAGTAGAATTAAAAAGTAATGGAATTTTCCCACATTTTGAAACTTCCTCCAATTTTCCATTCACTCCTGGAGCTAAAGTTTGTATGGTTACGTCCTAAGTTTCTCTGTGATGTTTCCCAGTCTTCTGAGAAAGCATAGTGGACATCTATTGGCTGCCTTCCAGCTTTCACACACACTTCAGGTGAGAAAGCTCTATCTATTCTCAATCCAAGTCAGTGGCAATGACCCCACCTCCTGGTTCCAATCATTACCCTGGCTACTGAGTATTTGGTTCCCAAAGGGCAGGTCGCCAAGCATGATCAATGAAAATCATCCCCCAAACTTTTATTTTGACAGACTATTTCTCTTCTCACTGGAGTTACTAATATGATAAGCATAAGCCTAGAGACAAAGAAACAAATAGCCTGAGTTTATAATCAATTTACAGCGAAGGAGAGCCAAGTTATAACAAGAGGCAAATTCCTGAACATGGTGTTTGAGTGCCTAGATCCTTCGGTGGCTGCTGAAATCTAGATTTCTCAGGCTGGGTAACTAGTAAACATACTTTGTGTTTCTTTATATCAATTTCTTAATGCACTCAGAGACTTCTAATACAGAGCGTAAGATCCCTCTGTGTCTACTCGTCATATGCTTTTGGAAACTCTAAGACACCAATGTAGAGAATTCTGGTTGCCTCCAGAGATGTCCATATCCTAGTCTCTGGAACCTGTGAATAAGTTATTGTACACAATACCATCTTGCATAAGTGATTAAGTATAAAGAGTTGGAGATGGGGAATTCGTCAGACAATGTTTGAGTGAGTCCAGTCTTGTCCTATAACTTCTTAAACACAGAAGACAGAAGTACAAAGGAAGACTGGAAAAGGAGGAATAAGAGAGAGATAGGATTCAGACATATAAGGGACACCCACCCACCATTAGTGGTTTGAAAACAGAATAGGAGACCAAAAGCCCAGGAATATAACATCCTCTAGAAGCTGGGACTGGCCTTTGGCTGACAGCAAGAAAACAAGAATATATGCTCTATAACATCAAGGAAGTGATTTCTACCAGGAGGCTGAATAAAAAGGAAATAGACCTTTTCTTGAACTTCTGGAGTAAAAACTCCTAGGACACTTTGATTTAGGGTAATGAGACTCAGACAAGACTTCCGGTATATCATTATAAAGTAACACAATTACCTTGCTTTAAATACCTCAGTATGTTGGAATTTTTGACAGCAGTGACAAGAAACTAATGTGGATTCTAACTATTTGCCATCCATGTTGTAAAATGTATCTGGACGTCATTTCTTTTTATGGCCAAGTGACTAGCTGTTTGCATTTTAATATTACACGACTAAAGATGGAAACAACAAGGAAATTAGCAATAGTGATAAGAGCAACAAGAATTCATTTAGTCATAAACTTACTATGTTCTGAAGAGTTATAAATAATAATGAATTTATAAAGAATAAGCACTATAGTTTAAAAAGTCGTTGCTGGCAGTCTCATCCAGTTATTTATTTAGTCATTTTTGTTAAAGACGAAGTCAAATCTCCTTCAACTCAAGGCGACCCAGAATACGGACGGTGCACAGTTCACACGTCCAGCCATTCACTATATGGCTGGAAGTTGGAGTCTACCCACAGGGACTGCAGAAGAAAGGCGCCGATGAGCTATTTATTTTTTAAAATCCCTCATTAAAATCTCATTGAGTGCTGTTTTACTCTGATACTCAAGTGGACATCATATTTATTCATACACATCTAGAATGCCTGCACTCATTGATAAACCCATTAAACCAACCCCACGTTGTCTGTAAGAGGAAGGTGTGGGCTCTCAATATCGACTGCTTGTTCTAGTTCATATTTCCGCTAAGAGTTTGAGCTGAAGAAATGTTCAAGAAGGCAATTGGCAAGAGGTTTTAGGTTGTTTTTGTTTTTCCTGGAAGGCTATATTTAGTTTTATTTGTTTATCTTTCTGGCTGCTTAATTAAAATGGGAACATAACTTGTTTACCAATCTACAGCTATTAAATAGACTCAAGTGGCCAGACTTTCTTAACCCCTAGGATACTGTCAGTTGGGAAGGAGATCTAGAAGTCTCCCAGCATGCAGTAATTGCAGATTTTGCTGCTCTTTGTCTCACCAAAGAAGGGAAAAAGCTTAGAATTACATTAATTGTTGTCATTAAGCTTATTCACTTGAAAAAATAAAACAGTCAGTTTGTGTCTGGTATATTTTTTCTATGAATTTTTTTATTTTTTCAGAAGTCTTTCTATATAATACCAGGAAACTGGATTTTTAAGTATGTTTAGGAATTGTTTTCTTATGAACAATCTTTCTCTCTACTTGCTAAGAACAGCTACTGAAAAAGGAAAACAAAAACCAGCAAGTTAGAGCTCATAATGAAACCCTCTCTCATTGCCTCTCTGGTGGAGCAGTGGAAGACATGGGAGAAACCTTTGGCTCCATGCTGTTCTTCCCAGACCTCAGCTCTGCTTTTTGGACATGCAATGTGCCTAGTTTGGTGGATGAAGTTGAGGTTCAGAGATTTGAAGGTAACCTTTTTTCACTCCGCTAACCAGTAAGATAACAGGACTCCTAACTATCTGTTCAATTTTTATCGCATACATCCATGGCCCTAGGACGATGTAAAGAGTCAGAACAGCAGAGTTAGCAATGATTTTGAAATAATGTTAGGGCTAGAAAGAATGTGGCCATCTAGTCCAATTGCCATACTTGTTGAAAGGAAAAAATGTGAAGCCCAGATCATTTGTGAATTGTCTGAGGTCACATGCATTGTCAGAGGATAACCCCAAACCACACTGCAGTCCTACCAACAGTAGATATCACGAGGTTTGGTCAACCTCACTGACTCCTCCATCTCCTTAATCTTTCAAAGACAAGCTTTAGGGAGGCGATTGTTTTCAAAAAGGTGAGCAGAACTATTTCAAAATCCAAATCCTTCAGATACCCACAAATTCCTTAGATTAATAATACATTCATAGTTTCCTGTGTAATGCCACAGTTTAGTACTGGACCACTAGCTGAAAGGTTGAGTGTTCAAATACATGGAGAGGCACTTGGAAGACATCTGAAAATGGGCAAACAAAAGGTGCCAGTCCAGACAACTCTATGGAACAGGTGTACTCTGCACCATGAGTCAGAGTCAACTCAACAGCAACTCGCAGCACCTACCTGTCCATTTGTCGCACCGTGGTGACTTGTGGTCCGCTATCACGCTAAAAATTATGCATTTAATATTTCAAATACTAGCACGGATACCTATCATAGACAAGTTTGAGCAGTGTTTAGAATAAAATAGAATCACAAGAAAGGGATTGTTAACCAAAAATTCACAATTGAAAATCCTGCAGAACACAACAGAATATTTCCAATATAGTGCTGGAAATTCAGTTCCCTAGATTTAAAGGCACCCAACCTAAAAAGTGCCTGCAATAAATTCCAGTATTTTTAAGATCACAAAAATGATTCAGGACTAGGAACATTTCTTTCTGTTGTACAGGGTTTACTATGAGTTGCCACTGACTTGTTGCAAAAACAATTTTATCATGTAATTGATGTTTGAGAGGAAACTTTTTTTAACTTCTTTTCGCTTGTACATTAAAAATCTCTTGCCATAAATTATGTTGAACATCATAGTTATATCCTGTACCCTCTGATAGATGATAGAGATTATCAGGTGTCATTGAGAGAGGATCTTTATACCACACATTTTAGCAAAAGTGATCAGATCTTAGGGGAGGGGTAATGTTTCAAAGAATCAAGGGAGCAGTCACTTGTGTTAGTCTTTAGTTGTCTTGCTTTTAGTTATGCCTTTTATTTCTATAATACAATAGGTGTGTCTTTCATTTCTAATCTTTAAAAACCCTAATAGTCTACAATTTTAACAGGAAGAGTAGCAAAACACACATTTTTAGAACCTCAAACTTGGAAGGGCATTTTAGTTCCTTGGTACAATAAACATCTGAATGTGTTTAACAGTGATAGCTTTCAAAGCAGTGGCTGAAGACAACTGCTGTCACGGCCAACCTCTGTGAGCTCCTTCTACCCTTATGTGACACACCAACATATGTACGTATTTGTCAAACTGCCTCTGGAAATATTCATTCTTTTTCAAAGCTGCTGTCTCTGAAGTGAAAGATTATAACAATAATTCACATTAAACACATTTCATGGAAGGGTTTTCCATTTCTAAGTTCTTAACAGGGGTAGAAGGCAACGACGAGGCTGGCATTTTCCTTTGTTTTTTATTGATAGTGCACATTTTCAGAAGGATGAGCAGTGAAATTCACCTTACTAGGCTCTCAACCCATGAGGGCACTTAAGGACCTCAGGGAGATAAGCATTTGAGTGGGTGTGAGATGTTTGAGCAAAAGAAAAATCGGAGATGGGAGCTTGACACCTCTTAATCAGAATATTATTCAAATCCAAAGAGTGGAGCAAAAATAAGAACTAACTATGGGATAGAGTGGGAGAAGGAAACAAAAAGATTAAAAAGGTTTTAGAAATACTAAGTAAGATAGAAGGAATGTGGGAGTTGATGAGGGTGATAGTATGGTTGGCAGAGATGGGGTTTGGGTATAATTTTAAGGTTAAAGTTAATAAGATTTAAACGTGAGCTGTCAGAGAAGTTGTTTCTAGGTTAGAATTAGGGATATAGAGGGAATTGAAAAAAAATCAGACATTTATTATTGTCTCCTAACTCCTCATAATATATTACATAATAACATTGATTCTTCCTACAATAAAATTGAGCTATCCTTTATATTAATATGAAAATTTAATCTTGTCCAGGGTTCTTCAACAAATACTATTAAAGTTCAAAGAGCCCATGAGGAACCAGGCTTTGCGTATTTCATCAAATTTATGATTGATTTGGCTCATATATTAGATTTGTCCAAAAGTAGTATTGCTGAATCCAGTGCCTTTCTCCAAGTACAGTAATGAACTAAATTCTTATCTTTACCTTAATGGGAGTGGGCTCACTTATCCTCAAATTTATGAATGGATTAAAAATGAAGAGTACATATGTTGTGATGTATAAATGGAAAATGTCTTATATGTGTTTACTTGGATTCAGCTATGAAGAAAAATACAAAAGAAGTATTCTTACTCATATGAAATCATTTCTCCCTAATTTACTACCCTAGCTTTACATGCTATGTTACTACTTTTATTGTAATTTTAAAACAATGCATCACAGGAAACAGCTCTGAAAACTGCCATTCATGATAGATAGATGATAGGGTAAGAAGAGAGAGAATAGAGAGCTAGACAGGCAAATATGTGTGTGTGTCATTTAGAACCTGTTGTAACACACGGGGGTGCAATAAGTCAAAATTGACTCAAAGGCAATGGGTTATGGTTGTTTTTGTCTGCACATTTTTTAAAATTGGGAGTTAATATATATATCATTCCATGCTTCAATCACATGGAGCAGTATTGCACAATTGTTACCACAATCATTTCCCAGTCTTTTCCTTCCTGAACTCTTGACATTGTCTCCCTGTTAGCCCCCCTCCCACATAGTCTCACCCCCCACCCCCTGTAACCCTTATTCTACTTGCTGTCACTATAAATTCATCAATCCTGGGTTTCATACACCGAAAAACAGAACATATAACACAAATTCAAGAGGGTGACCCAATGACATAACACATCTGAGAAAAACCCCCAATGTGAACAAACAATAAATACAGAAAATGTTGAAAAATAGATCACGTCCAGCGCACATCAGAGGCCCCAACAAGGTTTTATCCATTCAAATCAGGTTTGTCCCTGTCATCTTCTATAGGCATCTCTCCGATGCACTCTGTTCCGTAACCACGTTCCTCCCAGCCCTCTACTACTTCTTTCCTCTTCTTCTTCTTTTCTGTAATGGCAACGTGTGACAGAGTGCATGGCCTATCCAGTGTAAACTATTTTCTCTCTAACATTGTCCACAACGACTTCCTTAAGGCTGCCATGAAAGCTCGAGAGCAGGGGTCTAGTGCATTAGGAGCAGTGACTGGTGTTCAAACAGAGTGAGAGGAGTTGGAGGGTGGAGAAATGTCTAACCCTTGTCTTGTGGGAATAGACCTCAGGCTAATATAGTTGGATTTCCTGTCCCCTGACCTGTAGCCAGAGGAGGTCAAACATGACCTATGCACTGTTCAATTTCAGGCTGCAGAATTTAGTTTAAATCTGCAATTGTTTTGTCTTTGGTATATAAATTTGAATAAAAGTGACATTAATCCATCTTTCTTGTGCATCTATGGATCCTATCACTAACAATGTTGTACTTCAACATAGGCCTTCAAATGTTATTATTCACAATGAATATAATGCCACAATTCTTCAATTTATCCTAACATAAATCTTCAATTTATCCTAACATAAATCTTAGGTCTCTCCTTTTCTAAAATGCCTGCAGTTCTGGGACCCATAGTGTCTCATTCATAGCCCAGTCCTGACAGTCAGTGCTATATGGAAATCTGCTGATGTAGCTATATTCTCCATGGGACCTTTAACTCTCACACCAGGCCGGGTTGGGTGTCATTCAACTCTGTATCCTCCTTACTTATATGTTCTCTGACACATAATTGAACCTTACCAATATCTGATCATCTGAACTGTTTGATGATTTTGAATATTTCTTCTATCTGCAAGAAAATCCATCAAAAGAATGAACTATCATAAGGGCAAAATTCACACTTGATCTTAGCTAAAAGGCCAAGAAGCAATGAGGTCAAAATTCTTTAATAAGAATTTGGCAAAATACTATCCCCTCAAGTCATTCAGAATCGTAAGGATGCAAACAAAATTAGCATTTATATTATGTATAATTAATGCAAAGTTTATTAGAGAGGGGTTATTTTATAGAGAAGTTATTGTGATACACTACAGTTATAATTGTTCAGTGATACATATGCACATTATAGGATATTGGTACTTCCTGAATAATTGGTGTGCACAGTCAGTTTATGTCATTTGTATAATTTAGAACATAATATTAGATGATTATGGAAATTTTACAATTTTTTTCCATGAAATAATACTAGTTTTATATCTTTGACTCATTTTGTTGTTGAAATAATTATCAGAAAGCAATACCAACTTATCACATTATTGCTTTAGGGGAAAAAGGATCTGCATCAACTGATATATTTTTATGATGTAACTTCTAGAATTGTCTTATATAAAATTGTGGAGAGTGCTGGGGATTAGACCAGCTAGCCCGCATCAAGCTGGGTTCAAAGTGAGGCGTATGGATGAAAGGAAAAGAAAGAGCTATGTACAAAGCATGGGATCGGGAGGACTCCAATCTGATGGACTGAAGTCCCAAGTATATTTGAAGCTTGGATTTTATATTTTTCTTACACAAGGGAATTGGTCACAAAAACAAACATCAAAGAACTTAAACATTCCTAAACTCTTATCTATGCAAATGTTACTTAACTAGTCAGTTTCTTAACTTTAGAATAACAAAAGCACTAGGTTCAAGGACAATCACACGGATATGCAGGATTCAAGAGAGTCTCAAACAGATCGTAAATAGCTGAGTTATCCCTGAATGCTTTTAGCAGCAAAGTCACAAATAACAGTCATTTTGCAATGCTTTTGTTTGCAGAGACACAGAAGCGCTGGGGACTAAATAGTCAACCATTAGTAAACACCTGGATCAGCGGGATGCTTCTTACAGGAGAGTCACTGTAATAAATAGGTAATTAAGGAAGCATGTTACTCCTGGATGTAACAACTATAAAAATTTGCCAATGAGGCAATTTTGAAAAAAAACTATTTTTCTTTTCTTTTGGTTTTTTTTTTTTGCCATTTTATTAGGGACTCATACAACTCTTATCACAATCCATACATATACATACATCAATTGTATAAAGCACATCTGTACATTCTTTGTCCTAATCATTTTCAAAGCATTTGCTCTCCACTTAAGCCCTTTGCATCAAGTGCTCTTTTTCCCCTCTCTCCCCCCTCCCCCCTCCCTCATGAGCCCTTGAAAAAAAAATTTTTTTTTCTTGAAAATTTACAAATTATTATTTTGTCATATCTTGCCCTATCCGGCGTCTCCCTTCACCCCCTTTTCTGTTGTCCGTCCCCCAGGAAGGAGGTCACATGTAGATCCTTGTAATCGGTTGAAAATTAACTATTTTTCTTAACTAGAAAATCCTTTTGCATTTCACATGTATAGTATTATAAGTTTTGGAAATATGGATAAATGAATATAATTTTGTAAATGATACCTTCAAATATATTTTCAAATAGAACATGTTACATGTGTGTCTATGTTTTATATTTCTCTATATACATGTGCATACTTTTAGGGGAGGGGAGCATGAACAATTAATGAGTACCACTGATAACCAAAAGGTTCCCTAGAAGTTCAAGTCCACCTAAAAGTACCTTTGGAGAAAGGCTTGATGATCTATTTATAAAATCTCAGCCATTGGAGACCCCATGGCATGAAAATGAAAGCACACCAACTTAGTGTGATCAAAGGATTTTAAATAAAACCCATGATCAGAGAAAGAAATGTATTAAAGCTTAAATCCAAAAGCATTTTGCCTGCTGAATACTGCAACCTATAATGCAAGTCCTAACTCCATTAAATTCAAATAACATTTGAGTTTTATGATCATTAAACCAAAAGTGTGCTTCTGCTTAGACAGATCTGAGGCAAACCTAGGTAGGTGCAAAGAGCGTGTGTTTGAAAGTAAACTACAACTCCTGAGAGAGCAGAAGGGGCAGATTTGCCCTCAAGCTTCCACAGAGATAAACAGAATTTGCCTGGACATGTCCTTTAGTGCTTTATTGAAAATAGTTGCATGCTATCATGACAACAGCCAGGTTGTTGAAGCCTCAAAATCAATCCTGTAAGTTTTTAACATCTGTACATGTGCACGGATTCTAGTCATGATATGGTCCCCACTTTTGTAGAACATAATTTAGAACCTAATCTTTTGTGAACACCCACCATGTCGATAAGTGGAATTGCCACAAGTAATGACCGTGTGATGAATTCCTTTTGATTCTATCATCTATAATTAGACCCAAGTCAGTGGAGTCCACTTTAACCTCTGCACTGTGTGCATCTGCGTGCATGCTGATGATTTCTCTCAACCAGGCTGAATGTCGTCGCTTGGTCTTTGTTCTGCTTAAGACTCAATAGAAGGATCGCGATATAAGAAAAAGACAAAATAAAACTCTATGAAGGCTCGGGTCATCATGAGTCAGAGTCAACGTGAGTTGAGGTTCACTTGACACCAACTTTTTATTTCTTGATGCTCATATCTCTTTCTGTCATGTAATGCATACATGTTCTTTAGTATTTCATGTTTAGCATGGTTGATAAACATGTCTCCTAGTGTAAGCACTTATGTCTCTTAGAAGTTTTATTCTATCATATAACTTGCACATTGTGGATTGGTTACATGCTGAGCTATGTCTTCACTGATGCCAAGAGTAGGCTTAAAAGGAGACAAGCAAACGATGTGAATTCACACAATGTATCAGACCCACTTTTATGTGAATCCTCACCTGATGATCTCGCATCTCTCAGCTGCCACATCATGGGGAAGACCAAGCACAGGAAACTAAGTCAAAAGGATTTCAGAGATTCATCAGGACATATGATTCCATTATTCCATGAGAACTATAATTAGCCTAAATGCATCCTGGTTCTAGAATAGAAACCAATCTTGATAATGAGCCATGGATCCAAAGTGTCAAAGGAGTAAAACTCTAACTACATATGATATGATTGTACACATAAGAAAATGCCAAAGACTCAGAAAGAAAATTGTTGGAACTAATTGAAAGATTCAGCAAAATGACAGGGTACAAGATCAACATTCAAAAATCAGTTGGATTCCTTTTCTGCTAACTAAGAGAGCTCTGAAAAGGAAATCAAGAAAAAAAAATTGCGACAGCTTATTGTGCCAGGCTGGCTGATGAACACAAGTGGGATTAATTGAAGAACGGAGAGATAAATGGCTCGGCGAACCTTACCCTTTTTGTCTCTCGCTCTTTAATCATCGGACAAGCATGCGGCTGCCTTGCTAGTTCTGTGCCTCAGTTTAAAGGGTACACTACCTATGGGACGCCTAGCCTGTGGACTATGTCGCTGTAAATTGAGGTCCCTTTAAGCCCACACGATTGGAATGTAAATCTCTGGAGCTGGGGACCGACAGTTGGTGACAGTTAGTTGCTGACCTGCCTTTCCATTTGCTGCCTGGGTATATATAGCCCAGTTCTCTCTACAGAAGAGGAACTGGTGGCCCTCAAGACTTAAAGGACTGCTAGTGTCTCACAACTCTCTCGGGGGAGTGAGTTGCACTGAGCCATTTGTACTGCTTTATAATTTAACTGTTCATTTTTTGTATTATATATCTATATATAATTTAACAGTCTATTTCTTGTGTTATATATCTAAATAAATAAATAGATAGATAGATAGATAGATAGATAGATAGATAGATAGATAGATAGATAGATAGATAAATATATGTAATTATTAGAAATCTGGTTTTGTCTCTCTAGAGAACTCTGTCTAACACAAGAATACCATTTACAATAGCCTTCAAAAGATTAAACATGTATGAATAAATCTAACCAGAGGAACAAGAGGGTTGTACAAAGAAAAATATAAAAAACTAATACAAGAAACCAAAAGATAACCACATAAATGGAAGCATAGCCTAAGTTCATGGGCAGGAAGATTTAACATTGTGAAAATGTCAATACTATCCAAAGCACTCTACAGCTACAACATAACCCAATCCAGATGTCCCTCTGTGAAAGAAAGGGATAGATAACCTTGATATATACACCCAGTGGAAAATTATACACCATGAAAGAATGATGATGCATCTTTGAAATCTCTCATAATCTGATTGAACCTGAAGGGCATTATGGTGAATGAAATCAGTCCATTACAAAAGGGTAAATGTTATGTGAGACTACTGTTATAAAAAGTCAAGAAAAGGTTTTCACACTAAAACTTTCTTTGATGATTCCCGGGGAGAGGAGGGACAGGAAAGGAAGTCAGGAACTAGAGGAGAGCCACGTGTTAACTTAGGTGAAGGGGAATGTAATTCACAATAAAAAGGTGGTTAGGAAAAGATGGTGGAGTCAGGAAAAGACATGAGTAGTTTGTAAGCATTAAAGAGAATGGAGACAAATACTGTTGTGCACACACTCCTGAAAGAGTGGCCGAAGAAATCTCTGGGAGCCATGCCTGCGCCACTCCAGCTACACTAAGGAGAAGGAAATTCTAGCTCCATATCTGTCCAAGGATCAGTCCTCTGAGGCAGAGGTCAGACATGACACTGCCCTCCATCCTTATCATTCTGTCCCCAACTATCCCTCCTAAGGTACTCAACGTCTCGGCCAAGTTTGATAATCCGTTACAGTTACCACACAGAATTCACAGACATACTCACAATTATAGGAGTTCATTATGGACGGTTGCAATTATAGGTTACTAGATAGTAGGATATAGTTCTTTTGTCCACAGAGTCTTTCTCAGCAGGCATGTCTTTCTCTGGTCTTTGGCCCTCAGCCACATGGCCTCTTGGTCTCAGTCTTGCCACAGCCAGTATTAGAAAGCTCTTTTCATAATTCATTGCCCTTGAGTCAATGTAGACACTTAGCAACACTGCAGGTCAGGGTAGAGCTGTCCCTGTGGGTTCCCAAGGCTCGCTTTTGAGGGAACAGAAAGGCTTGTCCTTCTCTTCTCTAATAGTGGCTGGTGGTTTCAACTTCTGGCCTTTGGTTAGTAGCCCAGTGAGTGTCCACTGTGCTATCCGGGCGCCTACAAAGCTCCTTTAGCACTGGAAAATGCCCAAGGACATCCCAGTTGACGAGCCAACCTCCTGGCCCAAGGCACTCAGTTTACTCCTTCCTGGCATGGAAAGCCACCTCTCTGTCTCCTGGGTGCTGTCTCATTGACTGGCTCATGGTCTCAACTCTGCTCCGTTTCATCTCAGTGCTTCAGTGTTCTTGCTGCCTCACTGCTGCAGGCAGGGTCCTGCAAGAGGTTCACTTGTGGATCTACTTCCTTGATGGTCTTGGAATTCTCATTCTTGCTTCTGAGATAACTCACTTTTATAATCAGCAGAAGGGCAAAACCAACGAATACCTGAGTTAAAGTCCCCTGTACCTTATGTGCTTGCTCAGCCACTAGTTGGAAGTTAAAAGGCTATGGACAGAAGAGTCATAGCAAGGCATTTTACAACTAGGAGCAGATGCACAGATAGACATGCAGGCTGAACAAGTATGGAGGGAGAGCAGGAATGGAGCCACAAATATATACAGATATGATAGAGGAGATTTGTATATATGTATTTACTTATGTTGTAAATATATCCATGAATGTTGTGGAGCACATGGGGCCAACATTATGAGAACTTCTTACATATAACGGGACATCCTAAAGGAATGATTCATTGGACCTGGGGGTTCAGGATCATAGTCTTGGGGAACACTAAGGGCAATTGGCATAAGATAGTTCTCAAAGACAATGTTCTACATGATCGTTTGTTGAGTAGCAACTGGGATCTTAAAAGCTGGTGAACAGCCATCTAAAGGTGCAAATGTTGGACTCTTCCCATCAAGAGAAAAACATAGCAATGACATTACAAACATGCATGGAAACAATTGGTTCCATTTGCTAATGGACCACACAGACATCAGTCTCTACAATCCTGACATCCGGAGAACCAGGGCGCACCCAGCTAGGACTATTCATTTCCCTGAAAAGGATCGCCCCACAAAGGTAGAGGAAGAAGAGAGGGAAATGTGGAACTAATTCGAACGTTTAAGAGAGACCAGGCGTATGAGTCAGATAGACTGATGGAACGCTTAATCAGCCTTCAAGTCTAGAGCCGATCTCACCCATGTTCTAGCATAATCAGATGTTTAAGACAAAAGGGCAGTCTTCACCCAAGGACAGAGAGTAGGAAAAGAGGAGGAAGGAAATCAGGAGACCGTGGAAGGCAGTGGGGGAGAAATTATGCTGTGAGGGCATTGAAACCAATGAGTTAAAACAAAAGTGTTGAATGTAAAACACGCAATCTGCTCTGTAAATCTTCAACTCAATCAGTATAAAAAGTTTTTGGAAATAAAATAAATGTGCCCGATTGTGTTGTTTTGTAACAAAAGTCCTGGGAAACTAAGAAAAGCCAGTAATCATACCAGACAGAGGGAACAACCTGCAATAAAAAGCATGATACTTTTCAGGGAATGTCCCAGGCGGCCAATCAAATTCTCTTTCCTAGGAAGTTTGAGTGCAAGTTGTGTTTTGTTTGGTTGTTTGTTTAAAGAGTTCAAATGAGAGTGGTCTTAGTAGAGATGTAAGCAGAAGTAAGTGCAGTTACAAGATTCTTTAGAGGATTCAGAAAAAGAAGGTTGTTCGTAAAGGAATGACATAACCCAGACACCAGAGCTTGGCATCAGGTAAGAAGTACTGTTGAGTAGATGGATCTGCCGCTGTCTTCAGAAAGATAGAGCTTCCTCCCAGGCAATGGCTAACAGCCCATTAGAACTCTTCAATGGGAGGACACAACCCCAACTCAAACATGCGAAGCAATGTAAAATTCAATATTAGAACTCAATGAATTCACCCCTAAGCCAAGGTTGAATTTTCTAGTTAAGTTCTGTCACATGAGCTCCATTTCAATCTACCATGTGACACCTTGGCTTCCCCTCCCCTGTCATTATCCTCAAGCAAACTCCTTTTATAAGGTTGTTCCCATCACCGCCAAGCTTCCAGTCTTCCAGTCAGGAGATTCCCCCTTTCTCAGCAGGTCGTGCAAGAGTTTGGTTTTGCATCCTCTCATGAATCAATCATTGTTGTCAGGGCTATGTGGCCCTCTTGGAGCCCTGTCCTGGATCAGAGGCACCCCTGCCTAACCACGTAGATGAGGTATGGTTCTTCAATGGAAAACTGAAGTACAGTTTTCAACAAGGGGGTGAATGGATGTTGAGAAGCCAAAAACAAGTTTTCTACCATAAATAACTTTGTGTGTGTCCTTGCTTGCTTCCCTGTGACCTTCAACTAAGCCTTCAGTAGCTCAGGTCGTTTAAACATGTTTTTGCTTCTCCTAGCCTAAAAGAACCTACTGAAAACCATTCTTTGAAAAGCAATCCCATGAAAAAATATATTTTCACATTGTATGATATACAATTCATTAGGAGGGGATGATTATCTGCAAGCATATGCGGCTCTACTGGCAAACTATAATAAATATGAAGAGCTTCTAAATTGCAGACCCATGAGGGTTATGCAAACACAGCCACGGTTCCCACAATAGTGAAGAGCTCCTCCATTCTATGAAAGCTAGCTGGATATCCCCTTTTAGAATCACCCATCTTCTCTCACTTCAAATAAATAAAACAACAGATTTTCAAATATCTCCAGCAGGATGACTAAATCAGAGCAAACCTTTATGTTAGCCAATAGGCAGTATGCCAAAGTTTAAGGATTACAGAGAGTCATATAATACAAATACTGTGCCCTCATGGACACGGAGTTGATTAAAAGAGACAAACCCATCAAAACACAAATCATTGAACAGAATTTTCAATAATTTCAATAACCAGCACCACAGAGATCAATACCACCAGATATAGATGCCTCACAGGGGGAAAAGCAATTAAATATGGGAATGAATGATTCAGGTAGGTGTCGTGGAGGTGACATCGAAGCTGCATTTTAAGATATGAATAGCAATAAGTAAGTGGACATGGGGAAAGGACATTTCAGGCAGGAAGCGAATTCCTGATGCTCTGAAATAACTACTGTGGAATTTAAAAATTGGAATCATTAAGAGATATGGCTGGTAAAACAATTAGTTATCTGAAGATCTCTTTTCAAAATGAGTTGAAAAATCCTAGCTTAAAAGTATTTCAGGTCATCCTAAACCTTCAAGACAAGGGATTGTTTAGATATACAATGAAACACTAAATTGGATCAAAAACAATGCTAGGAAAGAGTACTTAGCTGGAAGAAGGAAAGTAGAGATAGGAGATAGGAAGGCATCAGTGAGAAAAAGAAGGAAAGAGATGAGGAGAGAGAGAAGAAGAAATAAAGGAGAAGAAAGAATAAAAGGGAGGGAAGGAGGAAGCAGAAAGGAAATAAAAATAATCCGACGTCTACCTCAGTCTTCCAGGATTTGGGCCCGTGACAGAGGAGTAGGTTCTGGACATTGTGCCTTGTGGGAAAAGAAAAACAGAAGTTCTTTATCCCACAGAAACTCTTTTCTTCTGTAATGATATGATTTTTGAAAAGATGACAGCCATTTTGTAACCTTACAATGACAAGTGTATTTAGAGCTCAGCCCTGGAAAGAGTGCAGAATAGAAAAGAAATAAAATCATGGTCCCTGAGCCTAAAGAGCCCTTAATTCAAGGTGGCAAGGCACGCACACGTGAATTAACTTAAAAACAATTGCAAAGCAACTTACAGTCTTACCCAGTGCCAAATAATGTAGAACTGATGGCAGCTCTCCAGAATCCACCGTTGGTCAGTGTCCTGCCAACGTTTTTGCCAATCCAGCCAAACTGATGACGTTTTTAGGAAAGATGTGACATTTAGGGAATAGTCTTGTGTCAAATTCTTAGAGTGAAGAAAAAACATCTAAGTTGTACAAAGTTTGCGATCAACCACTAACCTAAATGTTGGTAGGTAAAGCCCACCAAGCAGCACCTCAGAAGAAAGTACTGGCAGTCTATTTCCATCAAGGTGGTAGACAAGAAAGACCTATGGAATGGTTCTACACTGTAATATATTGGGGACTCGTACAAGTCATCACAATCCATGCATACATCCATTGTGTCAAGCACATTTGTGCATTTGTTGCCATCATCATTCTCAAAACATTTGCTTTCTACTTGAGCCCTTCGTATCAGCCCTGTGTTTCCAATTCCTATCTTCAGTGTACATCCTCTGTTCTAACCAGATTTGTAAGGTAGAAATGGGATCATAACAGTGTGTGGGGTGGTGGTGGTGGGAGCATTTAAGAACTAGAAAGAACTAAAGGAAAGGTGTATGTTTCATTGGTGCTACACTGCACCCTGACTGGCTCGTCTCCTCCCCGTGACCCTTCTCTAAGGGGATGTCCAGTTACCTACAGATGGGCTTTGGGTCCCCAATATGCAACCCTCATACCAAATCATATCATTCACAATGATATTATTTTTTGTTCTTTGATGCCTGATAACCAATCCCTTTGACACCTCATGATCACACAGGCTGGTGTGCTTCTTCCATGTGGGCTTTGTTGCTTCTCAGCTAGATGGCCTCTTATTTACCTTCAAGCCTTTAAAATCCCAGATGCTATATCTTTCGATAGCTGGTACCATCGTCTTTCTTCACCATGTTTGCTTACCCACCCACTTTATTTTCAGGGATCCTGTCTGGAAGGTGAGCATCACGGAATTCCAATTCAATAGAATGAAGTGTTCTTGCATTGAGGGAGTACTTGAGTGGAGGTCCAATGTCCATCGTCTACCTTTATATTAAACCTATAAATATATGCACATAGATCTATTTCCCCATCATATATATATTTACATATGTACATGCCTGTATTTAGACCTCTATAAATGCCCTTGCCTCCTACTTCTTTCCTCTATTTCCTTTGACTTTCCTCTTGTCCTGCTATATGTTAAGCCTTCATTTGGGTTTCAGTAATTCCTCTCAGTTACATTGCCCTTAATAGCATTCGTTCAGAAAGGAAAAATAGTATCAAAAAAGCACTGGGTTGAATATTAGACTTTAGTGTTAGTAAATCCAGTTAACAGCTTGTTAAATTTAAGGACATTGTGAAGGTCACTCAAACACCTTACATCTTGATCTCTGATTTGTAGAATGGAGATAAGGATTCACTTGGCAAACATTTACTGAACACTTAATAAGATTTGGACGGTCTCCACTGACAGGGCTGTAGCAATGAGCAAAAGAACCCAAGTCCCTGCCCACACAGAAGGCAGAGATGTAATAAACAAACATGTGCTGAATCAAGTATATAGGATATGCAGTGCAGTCAAACTGTAAATAGAGTAAGTACAGTAAGCCCCATAGAGAAACATAAAGCAGTGTAAGGCACACAGAAAATATGACAGGTGAATGGACAAAGGGATTCTTTTATACTGCGGTCAAGAAAATCTCTGATAAATGCTCATATTTCCCTTTCTGTGTGGTGTGATGTGATATGGCGTGGTATGTGTGAGACAGACACAGAGAACTGGAGTTTGTTCATACTCTCTGCAAGGATTGCTAGTCAAGGGTGCTTGGCAAGTTTTTCCCGATACATAAAAATCAGGTACAAGGTACTATTATTGTTGTTACTGTTGAGGATTAAGTCTAAACTCATTAGCTTGACATTTATTATCGTTGACAAAACAAGCTTCCAACCTACCTTTCCGGTTTTGTCTGCATTTCCCCTTGATAAGCCAAAGTTTAAAATAAAATTTTTACTTTTGTCTAATACGCTTGGTGATTGATCCTGCACACAAGACTTCTATTGTTTCCTCCATTTAGTCTTTTCCCCCCAATTTTTATACATTCTGTGTCTCTCAATGAAATGATAAACGTCTATATGTCAGAGCATTTTATAAATAACCTGGGCATGAAACATGTACAATAAACTAAATTTATTGTTTTAGTGTCACATACTGGTTTAATGCTTACAAACATTTCTGAAAACTCTCAATGTGTTTGAATATTAGGACTGGACTCAACTTTACATAAGTTTCTAATTGACTTATTTATTTTGGAACAGTGTAGCTTTATGAACTGAAATTCTGAAAAATTCTGCATTGCCAAAGAGGGCCATGAAGGATTGTCTCAGTGTTGACCACAGCAATAAGCAGCTCATCATTCTATGTACCCTTGAGCCTTGGGGTGTTACTTGCAAGGGTACATGTTCTATTTCTGCCTCTTAAATACCTTCTTGGTTGAGAGAACTTCTCAGCAGACTGAGAAATCCAATAGAAGAGAAGGATGAGTGTCGTACAGTCGAACCACAGGCTGAGTACAACACACGGTGGTGGTGGTGGCAGGCAGAATAACGCCCTAGAAAGATGTCCACATCCTACTTCCTACAACCCGTGACTGTGAGAAGTTAAGGAGCTTGACCTGAGCAGATAATCCTGGATTATCTGAGTGGGTTCAATGTGATCATAAGGGTCTTTATAAAGAGGAGGAGAGAACAGACTCAGAGAAGGGGGAGTTGCGATGATGAAAATAGAGGTTGCAGAGATGCAGAAACAAGTCCCAAAGTATAGCTGGAATAGCATGAAACAGAGGCTTCCCTCGGAGCCTCCAAAAGGAACGTGCACTTGCCAGTGATGTTGTTAGGGGCCATGGAGTCCGTTCCAACCCATAGCAACCCTGTATGCAAAACAGACCAAAACACGGCCTGGTCCTGAGCCAGCCTCACAATTGTTCATATGCTTGAGCCTATTGTTGTAAGCCACTCTGTCAATCCATCTAATTGAAGACCCTGCTGTCATTCGCTGCCCCCTTCTTTACCTCCATGTGTGTGTTGCTGTGATGCTGGAAGCTAGCCCACTGGTATTTCAAGTGTCAGCAAGGTCACCCAAAGTGAACAGCTTTCTGCAGAGCTTCCAGACTAAGCTCAGAACCATGAAGAAAAATCAGCTGCCTACTTTCGAGGAAGAAGCCACTGAAAACTGTATGCATAGATCCTATGATTGTAGCACCACACACCCCACCTTCAGACATCTAACCTCGAAGACTGTAAGATAATAAAATTGTATTAGATTAAGCTACTGTGTTTGTGGCCGTTTTTTACAGCAGCAACAGAAGACATACAGTGGAATAAAAACAAAATACAACACACACACACACACACAAACATCTTAAATTAGAGCTCCAACACAATCTAAACCTACCACCTGCATACTAAATTTTCAATTTTAGGAAAAACACTCAACCTCAGTGTCTTGTCCTGTCAAGTGGAGATCACACTCGGCTTCCGGTGCTGTTAGAAGACAAATTGAAATGCCTCACATGAGCACTTTCTGAAGTGTTTTGTGCCTTACACATAGCAGGTGTAACATTTTCAGTTTGTTTTTGTTTTGTTTTCTTTGATGAAGCAGAGAACTGAAAGGAAAGAAAGGCTAAATTGAGCCAAAATCTAACAAACTGGGTGGCCACCCAACATCCATGTCACAACCTTCCTTCCTCAACACCTAATACATTTTCGTGTTCTTTGACCAAGAGCTAAGACACGACACGGCCTCAGAATTCTTCTTAACTCATCTTTAGGAGGTCACTATTCATAGATGACACTGGTATGTAAGAAGAAATTGATTTCAAAGCCCCGGTCTAGTGATTTAACAAGTTTGGTCCTTCGGCGGGCAGCATCACGTAGCATCTGTAAGCTAGTTAGAAATGCAGGTCCCGAGGCCCAGGCCACACCTAGGACACCAGAATTCACATCTTACCAAGATCCTCCACGTGTGTCCCGTGTGCTATTTTAAAGACTACTATTTTGGACTGCTTTGAATCCTAGGGTTACTGGGTGCCTTGCGACTAGGCCCTTAACTCCTGGACGTCTCTGTCCCAACTTCCTTGGTCAGTGAAGAACTATACCTATCTTGTGGGGTTTTGAGCATCGGAGAGCAACTGCAAAGATGGCATTTTGCAGCGTGCCTGCCAGTCTACTCGGCGAGTAGCAGTTCTTTGTATTGTCTCACTCTGCACTGTCGCCAGCAGCTGAGCTTACTACACAGCCATTCAGTTTGCTGGCGTTCCTGGGCGGCCAGAAGGCTGCCAGAGCCACCCCTGCCTAGGGGCAACCGGGGCGGCTCGAGGGGTGCGTGGGGGCCCTCACTCGATCAGGAATGCCAACTCCAAATGCTCAGGCCAGGGTACATTTCACAACGCACATGAAACGCCAGGTGGTCTCCCGGCTTCCAGATCCTCCCTTGCAGGTGGCTGTACGAGAAGAGACCGTCTGCAGGAGTCGTCGCTGCCCAGGGCTTGGGAGCCTGTGGGGAGAAGCCGGGATCCGTGCCGCGTAGCCCGTGGCCACCCTGCCCTCTCCCGAATCCCCTGCTCAACTTTCCTCCTGGCCCCGGCCTCCCTGCAGCGGAAGCCCAACCTGCCCGAGCTGCCCTGCTCCCTCCCGGGCCAGGCGCCCAGCAGCCGCCGCCGCCTCGCTTCCCCAGGGACCGCGCGGGCGGGGCCTGGGCCGGGGGCGGGGCCGGGGCGGGGCCTGGACTCGTGGGGGCGGAGCTCGGCGTCCTGCCACGGCCGCCGCCGCCGCCGCCGCCACTGCCGCTGCCTGGCCGCGCAGCGCCGCCTCGGTGGGCAGACGGGCTCGTGGACTTGCGCCTCCAAATTGGCCGCGTGCCCGCCGCCGGCGGCTGCCCTCTGCGGAGGGGCGCCCCGCTCTCCGCGCCGCGCCTGGAGCCGCCTCAGCCCTGCACAGTCCCCTCGGCCCAGAGCCCCGGCTGGGGAACTGAGACGGGACGACCCCGCCACCGCGCAGGCAGTGGCCCCGCCACGCTGGGGAGAGCCCCGTGAGAGCAGGTAGGCGACCGACGGACGCGGCCGAAGACGGACACCCCCCCCCCACACACCGACACACACGCCCCCCGCTTTCCAAACCGCCTCTGCTCAGCGGCCAACCCCGAGGGACAGAAGTGTGCGGTGTGTGCCCCGCGCTGCTGGGGCGTGGATCTAGTCCCACCAGTCCCACATTTTGCTGGCTGATCCTTTGCCTGTTGCTGCCGTCCCCATCCCATGCTGCACTCCAGGAAGGGCCCTCTCCTGCCCAGGTATGGATTTCTCTGCAAGGTCATCGCTCCCTTAGGACCTGGCTTTGAAGGTAAGGCTGGAGAAGACGCCTCATGTTCTTGGGCTGGAGTTTAGCATTTATAATAGGGTCTGCATACTCTGTGCATATTCGAATAGAGATGCGTGTGTGTGTACCTGTGTGTGTGTGTGTGTGTGTGTGTTGAGAGAGAGAGAGAGAGAGAATGAATACTTCCCAGGCATTTTCATTTGTCTAGGCTTCTTTCCCATAAGGTCAAAACACTATAGCCATCATACCTATGCAGGTCTGATGTGTATATCTATATGTAGGTGATGCCCGCACATACATATAGACATGCATCTATGTATGGTCACATGTAGTTTTTCTTGCGGTAGGAGGAGAGAGAAGAGGAAGGGCGGGCAGAGGTTGATCAGGGGAAATCACTGTAGAGACCTGTTCAGTGTCTAGAGGTGAACTTTGGAACCACATTAAATCAGGGTAGAGACTACAGACTATAAATGTTCTTTAGAGAGGGATATATATATATATATATATATATACCTGTCTTATTATCTATTTATTTATTTATTTCATTATTTATTTATTTATGCGAAGGGCTGAAGGGGATTGTCTACACACAGCAGATCTTCCTGCTCTCCTGGCAGAGGGAAATGCCATAGGGAAAATTTCAGACGCAACAATGGGCTGGGAAAGAGGGTCGAAAGAAAAGGATACTCAATGGGCATTGAAAAGTGCATTTTCCGTGATGGTTCAGACAGCAAATCCACCAATCAGTTTAGAGGGCCTGGAGAGGGATTGTGAGAAGTGTGTGCTGAGGGTGGAGGCAGTTCAAGGTTAAGATGATGAGAATGGCCACAAAGCAGCAGAGGGAAGAAGGAAAATGAAAAGGTTGCGGGGGTGGGGGGGACTGGGGGGAGGCACAGAGAAGACCTGAGCAGTGAGGTGTCCCCTAGGAAGCAACCACCTTGAGTATGGCATCTTCTTCCCCGAGGGACAGCCATCCTGGAACATGCTTCATCTCATCTTGTGCACAACACACAACACGTTTGTTAAACACCATTGGTCGGTCCATGGTTCTCATTTTGGTTTGGCAAGGAATCTGGGTCATGGTGGCACTGGAAGAAACCAAACTGTTTACAGCCCAAGCAAGATTTGGAGAGAGCTGATTAAGGCTCAGCATCATGAAATATTTACACATCTCTTGCATGGACTTTTGTTGTTCCTGTTGGTGCTGCTGCATATTTTTCCTTAATCATACTGTCAGTGTATGTCTACCCAATGTGCTTATCCTCTGGTTATAAACTCCCCCTTCCAACCCCGTCCTCTGCCCCCTACCCTCTCCTCCCCCCCCACTGATCTACCCTAAGTAACAACTGTGAGAATACAAATACATGAAGCCACAGCATGTGGTGGGGGGAAGGGGTGGTGGATCTCTCTGTTGCTAGCTGCAGGATTTTGAATGCTGTAATGTCCTTTCGAAATAGAAGCCTGAAGATTTTCCAAGTTTGCCCTCCTTGGGTGAGGAGGATAGGATGTTCACTCATAAACCAAGTGGACATAGGTAGTAATTTCCATTGCTAGTCTAGATGTCAGATCATACAGATTTATTTTAGCAACAGAGGGACTCGTGTACGGTGAGCTTTCGGTCTTCTTTTGAATGCTTTTAAAGTAAGGTGCTATTGAAAGGGAATTAGTGGAATAAGTGGTGAGGCTTCTCCTAATCACTCACCAGACTTTTAAGGACATGCTTAAGACAAAATAGCAGTTGCATCTGTTTCATATAGGAAGTGGAGAGCCGAAGCACTAAATGAATCAAATAAGTCTCAGTTGGTGGGTGGGGTGGGTTCTAATGAGATGAAATTTGTGGGGTTTCTTTAATTGTCTCAAAACACTTGCCAATACATTTATTTATCCCTGTGCCACTTCCTTGATTATGCCACAGATTACTATTACTTGCAAGAGTATATTTAGATACAGCCAGACTTCACTGTTTGAATTTCCAGTCACAAAATCTGCAGCCTATTGGCAAGCACTAAAAATCAATCAAAGAATCACACACACACACACACACACACAAATCACAACACGCTGGCATCAGAGTCAGAACACAGCTCAATCTTTTCCATCACTGGTATAGCTGCTCTTTGTGGCTCCTTTCATTTATTTACTTGTCCATTCACTGGTCCATTCAGACATTCAACATGTATTTTTCCTGACGTAGATAGGGCCCTCCACTGTGGAAGAAAAGGGCGAAGGAGATGCAGCCTCACAGGGCTAGCAAGCGCTCTTCAGGGTGAGCAGCTGGTGCGAGGGAAGGCAGTACACCCTTTCCTCGTCCCCCAGAATTGGGCAAGGAGAGATTTCCAGAGATTCCCTGAGGAGGGGAAGATCCTCCTTGGTGAGGAAGAGAGGGGAAGGCGTCCCATAAAAGAAACAACATGTGCAAATGTCCTAGGAAAACAAATCCCTCTTGGTGTTCTCTCAAACACAATATATGCACAGGTAAAGATGGGAGGATGAGGACGGAGGAGCAAGCAGGATCCATCCCCAAACCAAAGTCCAGCAGGGCTTCTTATTTATCTGGTCAGTCCGCCATTAAATCAGAGGAATTACACAAATGTCTTCCTATGCAGGCTCTATGCTGTTGCTATTTCTTGATTTTATATCCTCAACTAGCCAGAAACCATTGTTGGTGTTGTTAGGTGCCATCAAGTACGTTCCGACCCCTGCACAGCATCATGAAAGGCCACCCTGGCCTGCACCATTGATGCAGCCAGTGTGTCAGTCCATCTTGTCGAGGGCCTTCCTCGCCTTCGCTGCCCTTCTCCAGGGACTGGCCTCTCCTGAGAACATGTCCAAAGTATGTAAGATAAGGTCCCACAATTCACACGCAACAATTCTTCTTCAGCCTTCCTTCATCAAACACATGTACCTTAATTTACCGTGACCTAAAACCAAAACACAACTCGCCACCATCAAGTCTGTTCCCATTCAGACCAGCCGCACAAACTGTTCCTGAGGCTATAACTTTTCACGTAGGCAGATTGCCTCATCTTTGTCCCTCTGCGCAGCTGGTGAGTTTGAACTGAAGGCGTGGCAGTTAGCAGTGGCACACTTGCTGGACAACTCCACAACTCCCCTAATTTACCCTCGTTGACTTAGAAGAGAGGAATATCCCTGGGAAAGTCATAACCCAGGTGCTTCGATTTCTTCACCCATGAAATATCTACCACCACTCTCATACTATACAGATGGAAGGAATAGTGAGCCAATGGGAATTTGCATCTTCTAGAAATGGATTCTGTTGTAAGGCAGGATAACTTATTTTGTGTTACAAAAGTATTCGGGGCCAAAAGATTGATATTTCAATTATGCAATTGTCCCAAATGATGGTGGTTGGTGGTATTAAAAACTCATGAGCAAACAACCCAGAAGCATGGGCCGAAGAGAACCTCAAAAGTCATATCTAAAATGTACAATTATTTTCATATGAGAAAAAAATTGATAATCTCAATAAGTAATCAATAACCACCCTTCTAGAACTGGGCATCTCAAAGCACAGGGCACAATCTATTGTGAAGTCATCTTGGTAGATCTGACTGTAATTTCTTTTCCTCAAAAAGTAGAACAAAATGGAAAAGTAAATATTATTCACGGGACTTTTAAAACATCATATTTATATGGAGATATATATTGGAATATGATGTAAAATGGTTACCTGACTGTGTACCGTGTGCCCCAAAGCCCAAGGGATACAAAGAAGTATCAGAGCTGTTCACGATTTGCTATTTGAACCTATACAGGACCTACTGAACAGAAGCTTATTAAGACAGACAAGACGCTATCACTTACCAGTTAGGTGGCAGGAAAATCAGAGCAGAGGGAGACTGGAGGACGAGCTTAGTCCAGAAAGCCTTCAAGGAGAAGGTGGAACTTGAGCTCGCTTAGGAAGACGGATGGGCTCCAGGTGGGCAACGGGGAAGGAGAGGTGGCATAGAAGGAGAGGGTGGAGAGTGGGTGTGGTGGGAGATTCGGAGTTGTATTTAAGATCCCACGTTAGCCGGAGCTCAGTGCAGCAGGATGTCTAGTGAGGCTGAAACAGTTCTCGTGGGTCGCTGATCTCCGGAGTCCTTTTCCGAAGACTGCCATTTTAAGGAAATCTAGACTTCTGCACCAGACCATTAAATTATCACTAATGTAAACACGCTATGCGGGGAGACGCTGAGAGAGGCGCTCTCTCATCATAAACTTGCTACTCTCTGCCATATTTTAAATTTTCTTTTGCTGTTATTTACTGACTGGACCCTCTTTCCATTAAATTTGATGGTTGAACTACTGAAATTACACGACGCACCACATTGCCGCATGAGCATCTCAATTCTCAGAACACAACTGCAGTCATTGGCACCAGGCGCAAGGGTGAGGAAGTGATTGTCCTCAATTCGGCAAACCCGTCTCTTCAGTGAGAGTCTTTTTTTCTCGAAGAATGACTTCTGCTCTTGGATATATCTGCTTTCCTTTTTTCAGTTTTTTTATGACTATCTTTTTTTCCCACTTATTTGTAATTTTTATATAAACATACGTGTAGCCATTTCTCATAATTAGCACTAATGTTTTTTCATAACCTTATTGTTATTCCAAAGACAAAAAAGAAAAGCGCATATTGTTGTTTGTATTTCCGGCACCTTATTTTGGTGGGCTTTTGAGTTCTTGCTGTCTGTCTCTGGAATGAAAAAAATGTCATAATAGAGAAGGTTTTTTAAAAGCTGTGACTTTAACGAGAGCAGTGCTCATTAAAAATATCGACTCGTCAGCAGTTGATTTTGAGTGCAATCAAATGTGAATATTCACCTCTCTTTAGATAAACATTTTTAATTCCTCTCTCACCATCTTCCCCACATCCGTGTGTTTAAATTAGTGATAATCTAATGGTCTTGTGCAGAAGTCAAGTCAGGAATAATAGAAATATTTATTATAAGCATATAGAGAAGCATTATTATAACATTTCTTTTGAAACATAAAACTCATTTATTGAATTATAAGAAGGGGAGCGCATGTATTCAATTTAGATTACTGATGATCTTGAGTGTGGATGAGAATAATTTTCATAGCGTTTTGGTTGGAGTTGGTAACTATTTTATCAATTGCTCATGCTGAAATTATATCATCAGTTTAATTTAAGACCAGTAGGATAATTTGTGGCCCAAATTATTATTACCAGTCTATATAACTAACCCTAGGCTAGAGAGTGACCCCTTACAGACTTTATAATCAGAATCTGGTGGTGGGACTTAGCAATCTGTATTTTTTGTAAAATTCCCAGAACAATTCTAGTAGCCAGGTGTAGACATCACTGGCTGATGCTTCAATTTACAAGGAAATGAAAAGGTTACTAATGAACCGGGGATAAGTTACAGAACTTGCCCTCCATCCCTGTTTGAGCTGAAATTCATCCAGGGCTCCACTTTGCAACACACCACTCATTCTCTGGAGGGGAGGAGGGGCAGGACCTAAGAGAAGGCTGGGAACCCCTGAGTGGATGGGGGGAGGGTAATCCAGTGAGTTATAGGCCCCTTCCTCCAAAACTGAGAGTCAGTGCAGCGACAGACCCAAGAGGCTGTGGTGGCAGAGAACTGAGGAGCAGCTGTGTATTCTGAGGCAAGAGTGTTTCTGGGCCCAACATACTAAGTTTGGTTTCTAAATTCTAGTGATTGGATCCTAAACCGAGTGGATTCCCAAATCATCCTTAGGAATATTGCTTTCATCCCTATCCACATCCTTGTGGCACTTGCCGGGAGCAAGCAAATCCTGAAAAGAATGGGTGACAGGAGGAGAAAGCCCCCACAAAATCAGGAGCTTCCCCCAGGACCTAAGTGTCATTGCTAATTCGCCGAGGTTCTGCTAGACAGAGGTCCAGTGCGCCTTAACGCATTTGCATCTGATAATGTTCTGAAGGAGGAGTTCCAGAGAATCCTTGTTAAAGCATGAATTGCAAATCGTCCATTAAAGTTGGAGATCTGATTTAGGGAGGATCATCGAGGAGTTTTGTGTGGACAGATTCTGGATGGATTTTCCAGGGATGCTGATTTCCCAATAGGCTAAAACTTAAATCACCACACGGTGTCTCTGAGAGACAGCTCTGTTTCTTTACAACATAAAACTTTGGTTAAGTGAAATGCTTGAGGAAGGGAAGGAAGTGTAAGTAATCAGAGCATCTTTTTTTGGTTCCAGTTCTTATTGACAGTCTTTCGAAAATGTAATAGCCTGTTTCAATGTGTCAGCCTTCATAGGTGCAATACGCTGAATATCATCAAGATTCAGAATTTCACATTGCCTCCGAGTTATTATTCTGAAGTACGTCTGTGTAGGACAGCTAAAAAGTTCCTGAATGGAACGTGGGAGTTTTTTTTTCTTCCTTTCTGCCCTGTTATGCATAAACTTGTTGACAGGGAGCTTGTTTGCTTTTTTTTTGTTTTGAGTAAACAGATATAAACATGATACAAAAGTATACGTACAGCATTCATTAAAAAATAGAAAATGTTTCCAAAAATGCAAAAGAGATTTGGTTCCTCATGGGTTCCACTTTGTTGGATGGCTCTGCTGTTACATCGTTCTGGAATGCTTAGTCCCGTGCCCTAATTTTGTTTCTCAAACCCTGGCTTGACACTGCTAAGTGCTCTATAATTGGTAAGGTCGGTTTCTAACTTTTTTTCTTACACACACAGATTTAAAGCATATTATACTTATATTCTATAGCGCTTTCTTTGTTTTACAGAACCCGGGTGCTATAGTGGATTATACGATGGGCCGCTAACCACACAGTAGGCAGGTCAAACCTACTGGTTGCTCTGCCGGAGAAAGATGAGGCTTTCTGCTCCTGTAGATATTAAAAAAGCCAAGGGGGCAGTTCTGTTGCTTCCTGTAGAGGTTACTATGAGTCAGAATTGACTCTGTGGCAGTAAGTTTGTTGCTCTTAGCCTGGCTTGCTTCTTGCATGTTTGACAGACCTGTTCTTGTATCTGAAGCAGCCCCCGGGTGGGCTGATGGCTTTGGTGGTTGTCATTGTTTTCTTTATATTATTCTCTCAGCACACCTCTCTTGGAATCCTTGCATACTTTATTTATTCAGGAAAGATTCAAGTAAAATGATGGGAGTAGAAATGTTAACCCTTACAAGAACTCTCATCAGTTACAGTGTCACCAGAACCCCCTGACACATACAACTGGCTGATGAGAAACAGGCGTAGAGGATTGTTCTTGTGCTCCCATTGAACATGTTCGCAGAGCAGTCAGAGAGCAGAAGTCTCTCAGGGTATCGGTGTCAAGGTCAGTGCCCTGGTCAGGACTAGCAGTGATTCTCTCCAGCATGGGGGAAGGTTTCTCAGGACCTGTCACACTCCAGTTAACCCCTTCAGGCCTCAGGTTTGAGGACGGCTGTGCCAGAGCCGAGATGTAACAGTGGCAGCCTGTGCAACCAGCAGGAAGACCGAGGTTTATTTCGCCTGCAGGGTATTTGTTTTTAATTAAACCAATATTCAAAATCAAGAAGGGTTGTTACCAAAAAAAAAAAAAAGATAAAGAAAGAAAGAAACCCTGGCTACGAAACCCAAATTCTGCAGGGAGGAACCCAAGCACCTTCTGTGCTCCAGTGGACTGAAGTCCCCATTGCTCCCTACTGTGTCTTCACATTGTGATGTTGAGGCTTCCTACCGGTCGCCTGCAGGCAGCAGCTGCACTGAATCATGTTCCTGGCACCCGTGCTGGAACCTGTATGAGTCTGTGAAGGCTGGGCTCCCAAGCGCCATGGATCTGCTCAAACAACCTCTCCATTCGAAAGCCCAGAGACAGGAATGCAGTTCTCTCCCCCCTAGGGAGCATCAGAACATTTCTATCAACATATTTAGATTCCGTGACAGTCCCATGACTGTCAATGGAGCTGACCCGGTCTGTTAGGAAGAGAATAACCGAGTTCTTTGTTTGCTCGTTGCTTGCTGTTTTACTGTAGCACATGGGCCCCCAACGTCATCAGTTTGAACAACAATGAATTCCCGTCGTTTGCTTTGTAGATCAACGAGTAGAAGCAGATACAGGCTTGCTTCTGAATTTTTAATGAGTCCGTTCTTTATCGGAAGTAGCCCCTTGGTGGTGCAATGGTTAAGTCCTTGACTGCCAGCAGAAAGGCTGGAGGTTCGAATCCACCAGAAGCGGCACAGAAGACAGGCCTGACGCTGCTTCCGCCTTGAGAATCATATGCAGCGCAGTTCCCATCTGAAACACACGGGGTCGCTGTGAGTCAGAATGAACTCGATAGCAACTAACCACCACCTTTATCTTCTGGACGGCAAATTTACATAGCCTCCTAAAAGCACAAAAGGTATCCTCATGTCTCCAGTGGTCGCACATGCCATTTGGTAGGCCTAGGAGTTTGTATAAAAGGGTAGTTATAGTATGGACTCCCTGCCCCGTCGCCTGTCCCCCACCCCCTCTGGTGGCTGTGTTTGTACAGCTGGGAAATGCCCATTGAATGATGGACGTCCACGGTGCGCTCACCCCCTCTCTGAAGCGCATCGGCCTGAACGCTCCAGCGTGTGGACGGAGCTGCTCTGCGAGGATGGCTGGAGAGGAAGTGGCTGTGTCACGGTTGATTTAGCCGTGCTGCAAATAAAGACAAATGCCCTTTTGAAACAACAAGATGGAAAACTCGGAGCTCTTCCGTAGTGGAAGAGGCCTTAATTACTCTGAGTTTCTCTCTCTCTCACTCAACTTTTGCTGCCACGTTCCTTCCTCATGCACACTTCACAGCATTTCCACCCCCGTATCGTGCCTCCTACTTTCCTTCTAAAAACATCCTCCCATCGAATTACTAATCCTTAAGAGCCAGCACTTCAGCGACTTCAATCTAAGAAGACAGGACTGAGAATAGTACCGGTGGAAGCCAACGGAGGACACGGGGCCACGTGGACTCTGGGTGCCGTCTTCGCAGAAGGTGCCACTTCTTCAGACGATGAGGTCTTAGCGTCCAAGTACCCTGTTGCCTGAATTGTGTGCAGAATGTATAAAGTACTGGAGGCATGAAAGCACTGAGGGATAAGTTACCCCTTTTTCCTTAAGAGTTTTCAGTGACAAACATTAGTTACACTGTAGCTTCCATGTTTTTCTTGTGCAGAAGAATCTCCTTGGGGTGGCTTGGCTGCTTAAAGCTCTACTAGTGGATTTCTCAAAGGTGACCCCCAGGGCTTTGTCACTTTGAAGTGGGGACAATTATGTTTCTGAGAGAAATGGCAAAGTGAATAACCTGAATTGAACTTGATTTTGGGTAGACAGCAGTTACCCCTGCTTTGCAAATTAAATGAAAGATCGCCTCCCTCAGTCAGGAAATAAGACGTATTGAGGACATCAGGCACCACGTGTGAAATTGGAGATTAAAGGAGAGCCCCTGATTGAAGGAAGGTGGGTGTCTTGATTTATTTACGCAATCTATATTGAACACATAGCATATATATTAGATACTGTCTAGGTGCCAGGAATTCAGTTAAATAAAACAGACCGAGCTGTCAAGTTATTCCCAGATTAATTTCTTGTCAAACATGGTTCCAGCAGAGCTAGGGTGTATCGTTCCCCAACCTAATCTCGGGAAATTCCCCAAGTAGCTTTGCACCGGGGTCTCTTCTCCGCCCCAAGCCAGCAGCCGTGTACCTCCTTTCCTTCCTGTTGTTAATGATGTTAGGTGCCAGCAATTCAGCGTAATTTCCCTTTCTCCTCACAGCTTCACCACCTGTTCACCACACCTGGGTTCCTTCCTCCCAGCCAAGCCAACAGAAAAATGAGAGGAAGCCATTCCCACACTGAAATTCTTTAATGTTGTTAAGGATATTAATATAGGGGCATGTGTTTTGATCTCTATCCTGCTTTAATGCTAACAAAGAAACAAGCAGTAGCAAAAGTGACAGAGATGGAGCAGATTAAGAGTTAAGTTTCATCCTCGCAGTGTTAGATCCATGGACTCAAAAGACCTTACTTCCCCCATGACTACCAGAACCTCAATGTAATTTTCCTTGTCTGTTTTCTTCTTAAGCAAGCACTTCCAAAGGCAAGTGAGATGGCATTACTCTCCAAATGCCAGTAGCATCAGTGTGAGTATAAATTATCTTAGAGGAAACTGCTCCAAGCTATTCTTTTAATCATTTGCTCTTATGAACTTTTATCATTATTTACTGGTGTGCTTAGTGCAGGTGAAAGATATAGATATGATTGCTTAGACTCTTAGGAACCGCCTCCAACCTTGGAGATCTTCAATTAGATCGGTCTTGGACAATATACTTATTCCAGGGAGTGGAACCTACCTAGATGCTTTCATTAGCTGCGCTGTGAAATACTCTACATGAAGAAGAGTGTGGCATCAAGATTGGAGGAAGGCTTATTAACAGCCTGTGGTTTGCAGAAACCACAAGCTTGCTTGCTGAACGTGAGGAGGAATTGAAGCGCTTGCAGATGAAGATGAAGGATTGTAGCCTTCAGGTGGATTCCAACTCAATATAAAGACCAGGATCCTCAGAACTGGATCAATAGGTGAAACCATGATGGAGAAAAGATTGAAATTGTTAAGGATTTTGTCTTACTTGGATCCATAATCAATGCTCTCAATGCCCACGGAAGCAGCAGTCAAGAGATCAAAGGACTTGTTGCGTTAGATAAACCTGCTACACAAGGGCCTCTTTAGAGTGTTGAAGAGCAAGGATGTTACTCTGAGGACTAAAGTCTCCTGACCCAAATCCTGGTCGTCTCCATTCCATCATATGCCTGAGAAAATTGTGCATTGAACAAGGAAGACCAAAGAAGAGTCAATGCCTTTGAATGGTGGTGCTGGAGAAGAGTACTGAAAAGTACCATGGACTGCCAAAAGGAGAAAATGTTCTGTATTGGACAAGTACGGTCAGAGGACTTCTTCGAGGGGAGGGTGGCAAGACTTAGACTTACGTGCTCTGGACATAGTGTCAGGAGGGACTAGACCCTAGAGAAGGACATTATGTTCAGTAAAGTGGAAGGGTGACGAAAACACGGAAAGGCCTGATTGAGATGCACTGACACAGTGGCTGCAGCAATGGGCTCCGGCATGGGGACAGTTGTGAGGATGGTGAAGTGCCGGGCAGGGTTTCCTTCTGTTGTGCATGGAGCCACATAGGTCAAAGATGAATCAAAGACACCTAACAATAACACCAGCAACCAAAGTAGTTCCTTTTTTTTAAATGCAGATTTTCTTCTTTTACGTACTTTTATTGGGGCTCTTGCATCTCTTATTACAATCCATACATTCATCCAGTGTGTCAAGCACATTTTCACACATGCCGCCATCATCATTTTAAAAGTTTTCTCTTCCCACTTGGACCCCTGATATCAACTCCCCATTTCTTCCCCCTCCCTCCCCTACCCGCCTTCCCTCATGAGCCCTTAATAAGTCATAGATTATTATTTTCATTTCTTATATCATCCTCCATCGCCCCTCACCACTTTTCCATTATTCGTCTCCCTGGGAGTGAGGTATAGGTTGATCCTGTGGTCGATTCCCGGTTTCTCCCTCTACCCTCCCCTAATCCTCCTGGTATCTCTATCCTCATTGTTGGCCCCGAGGGGGTTATCTATCCTGGATTCCCTGTGTTGCAGGCTCTTATCTGTAGCAGTGTGCATGCTCTGGTCTAATCTGATTTGTAAGGTAGAACTGAGGTCATGATAGTGGGGGGAAGGAAGCACCAAAGAACTAGCGGAAAGTTGTGTGTTTCATCGGTGCTATACTGCACCCTGACTGGCTCATCTCTTCCCTGTGACCACTCTGTGAGGGGGTGTCCAATTGTCTACAGATGGGTCTCTACTCCATGCCCACCCTGCATTCACACTGGGTAGGTTTTGTTCTGGATCTTAGTTGTCTGACACTTGATCCCTTCAAAAGTAGTTCTTACCACTTTTCCCCTAGAAGTTCAAATGGTAATTCATGTCTCTGGAATCCTATCTTATATTTTTGTCTTTTAGGTGAGAAGTCTCCTTGCCTTGCTACCTAGAAAGCAGTAGTTGATGCTGTTAGGTCCATCAAGTTGGTTCTGGTCCATAGTGACCCTGTGCACAACAGAAGGAAACACTGCACCTTCCGGTCAATCCCTCTCTTTAAGGGCCTTTCTCTTTGTTGCTGCCCCTCCGCTTTGCCAAACGTGATGTCCTTCTGCAGGGACTGGTCTCTCCTGACAATATGTCCACAGTATGTAAGACAAAGTCTCACCATCCTTGTCACTAAAGAGCACTCCATCTGTACTTCTTCCAAGACAGATCTGTTTGTCCTTTTAGCAGTCTATGATACTTTCAATGTTGTTATCCAATGCCCCAATTCAAGTGCATTAATTCCTCTTTGGTCTTCCTTATTCAATGGTCAACTTTCACATGCATATGAAGCAATTGAAAATGACCATGTCTTGAGTCAGGTGCACCTTCGTCTTCAATGTAGCATAGAAAGCAGGAGCAGAGTAGAAACGAGGAAGACAGGTCTCTTGTGGAGTGCATGATAGGTGGGAAGGCATATCATGGGAGTAGAATGGGATAAAGAAACTCCTGAGGGGAGAGGCAGTAGAATGGGATAAAGAAGAAGCAAGAGAGCAAACTGAGCCACTCAGGCATTTTGGTTCTAGGGCCTAAGGCCACCCTGTTACATTTATCTTTATACGGCTACCTGCAAAATAAGGAAATGGATAGACTGCAAACCTGAGTAAAGAACTCCAATTTCTCGAAAACTTCATCATGCTGAACCGATAGTTCAGTTAGCAAAGGTATAGAGTTTGCATTATTATTTTCCCCATTTTGGAAATGTGAAAACACAGATGATATGTCCGCAGTCTCACAGATACTAATAGATTGAGATGGAATGCAACGTTAGATTCATCCCCCTCCAAAGCACATGGCTGGTATTTTAATTGTGTGTTACACTAAGCTACCCTGAAATGTTGTGCTGCTGATTCCAAAGAAACTATTAGCACTGGGTCAAAATGAGGAAAAGGCAGTGTTTATTCACTGGTTTCTTCTGTCTTGGATTTCATTTCGTGTTGTTTATAACAAAATACAAAAATGTCTAAATTAGTGATGTCTGTTTGAAAGAAGCAGGGTGAATTAAAGGGCAGGTATTTACCTTAAACTCCACAAATCACTGTACAGGAGATAAAATGCAAAAGTATTAATTTATATGAAAATATGCAGGTTACAGGATACACATGTGTTCAGCAAACAACATTTCTTTGTTTCTCTAAAGAAAGACCAAATACTATTGACAGTTACGTGTACACACACACACACGCACGCACATGTGCACACACGCATAACAAGAAAAAGCAAGCATGTGACTTTGTTTAGCCCTACCTACTAGGTCCACCTGTGGACTTTGGACTTAGAAACTATTTATAGAAATAGTATTTCCGTGACTGATAGGCACTCATCCCCTTATGGACGTTGACCTGTGCCTCATTGTAGTTTACTGCACAGTATCATGGTTACAAATTGAAGACTGAAATCAAGGTGATCTGTGAGTGGGCATTGGACTGCTCACCGCAACACAAGATCTATGGTTCACACCCACCCACTGCTCCACTGGACAAAGACAAAGCTGTCTTCTCTCATAAAAGAAATTACAGTCCCCAAGCGCTCAGGAGCCGTTCTGCTCCTAGCTCATCAGATTGTCCAGAGTCAGAACCCACTCCACAGCATTGAGGTCTCCTGGAGGCCCCTTCACACAAGTTCTTTCTCAGAGCAATCTAATGAAACTCATGGCACTTGGCAGGGTATGGAGACATCTGTCTCCCTTTGTTTGGGAAGGGCAAGTTCCCAAACTGCTTTTGAAAACCCTACTTTCTACCTTATTTTTCATCGGTTTAATTTCTCCATAAGCACCAGGAACCTGAGTGGGGCAAACAGTGAAGCAGTTAGCTGCTAACTGAAACGGTGGTTTGTACCCTCCCAGAGGTGTACCTGGAGACAGCCTGGTGATCTTATTCTGTAGTTGACAACCCAGAAAATACCCAGACAAGTTCTACTCTCATCACATAGGGCCACCATGAATTGGCATCAACGGAAGGGACCCCATAAGAGCCACCTCACTAAGCAGTTGACATAAGCCACCTACAGACTTCAGAGTGACTTCTAAACCCCTTTCATTCATCTTGACTGTCTTACCGCCTTGTCGATCCTCAAAGCCCATATGCTGTGTCCTGGGATTTGGTCCCGTGACACAGCACACTGCTCATAGTGCAGTGGATTTCAGTCAGCAGCATGTGAAATGGTTTGGGGAAATATACAGATTTAATTCTTAATTTAATAGCTATGTGCTATTTTAACAGAAGGAGTAGTTTATGAATAAATTTGATGATATCTTTGTGAAAAAAAACAACCAACCTCAAAACCCACAACCTTGGGGTCAGTTCCGACTGAAATGATCCTGCATCATGTTTCTGAGGCTGTTATTCTTTAAGGGAACAGAAAGTGTCGTCTTGCTCCCAAAGAACACCTGGTGAGATCAAACCATCAACGTTGCAGTTAGCAGCATGATATGAAAAGCACATAACTAGCATATCAAGCCTATGGTCGCACAGTACTTTCTGTCTTGCTGTTAGCTGCCCCAACAAGTCGGGCTCCATTCACAGTGGAACAAGGCACTGTCTGATCCTGAGCCGTCCCTATGATCAGTTGTGGTTTGTGATCCATCAGGTTGTCACTGGTGATTTTCTGAAATAGATCCCCCACCCTTTCGTCCTAGTTTGCCTTGGTCCAAACTGTTAATCACCAAAGCAACACACAAGGCACCATGGACACTGTGCTGGTGGCTTTCTTGGGATGCACTAGCCGAAAAATGGAATCCAGGTCTCCCACCAGCGCCCTCCCTCTGTTCTTCCCGAGGGCTAAGCTAATACTTTCCAGTGTATACAAGTCCATTTGATGGAAACTATTAAGTGAAATATAGTTTAGATTTTAGCCACATAAGGCAAGTAGGAACTCGGTGCACAGATGTCACGAGCTGTTAAGTGATACACAGTCATCTCAGGTTTTCTCTAGAAATGAGACGGTGAGTCTAGAAATACCTCAGATGACTCCTAGCTGTTCCGCTCCTCCCCCGGCCACGTTTTTTCTTTTAGTATTCATCCTCAGGCCCAGTTTTTTCCATCCCATGTCTCTGTAGCCTTTCAGAAGCTACAGAGAGATGGTTCTTATCTCTGCCTTCCCAGCACCACCGATACACACATTAAACAAACGTCCCACAGGCAGGTAGCTTAGGTACTATGCAAGGCCGGCCGGCAAGAGAACTACACAAAGTTCTGTGCTTCTGACATCTGTGTTAAATGAACATCTGTGTCTGTAATCCCCATTGAAGTCGAAGTCCTTGAAAGCCCTGGTCTTGTGCCATCAGTTTTTCTTTGTACTTCCTGGAAGGTGAGAAGCTCTTCAGTGGAAAGTCCCTTCATTGATAAAATGTATTAGCCGAGCTCCTATGGCAAATTTGAAACATGTGTTGCTGTGCATCCGGAATGAGCGAATATGTGAGAATGGGCAAAATGGAGTCTCTACACTTCATAGCTACAAGAATTTAAGTCGACAGTCATTTTGAATAGAAAGGGGGTGGGTGGATAAGTACTTCGCGCTTTTTGTTTAGAGAACAATGCCCCTTTGGTCAGTTGGATATTTTTACATATCTGGATCAGATGAGTAGTTTTAACTTCAAGTTCTTTTCATTTATCATGTTTTTCTACATCTGAGTTAAAAATAGAGGAGGAGGCACCCAGCAACAAGAAATATGTCATTCAGCTGGACCTGTCATGACCACTGTTTGACCTTGAGAGTTTGTCCTTGAGAATGCTTGCTAAAATGTTTCAAATGTGCCCATGGTATGAGGGCACGTTATCGCAAGCATCTGCGTGATGTCAATGTAACTATTCTAGGCTGTGACAATTCAGAAGATTGTTCTCCAGTGGTGCAAAGGATGTAGCTGTGGTTTCCTGCCAGGGTTTCTATATACTTGGGAAACAAGCATCAGAGGATGCACTTGGGTTTGGTTCTTTGCTCATGCTCTGCTGGTCTTTTCTTGTTTGTGAAAAAAAAAAAAAAACCCAAAACAGGAAGCTGACACGTGCTCTGTACTTAGTCCAATGGATGTCTCAAAGGCTTATCTGTGTGCTGGAGGGGAGAGGATACAATGAGGGAAAGATGCATTTCTGTCTTTGAAAGACCATAAAGCCGTAATATTAGGAAATATTCAAGAAGTTGATGTACTTATGGCTGTATATATGTACTGTCAGTGCATACGTATAGTGATAAAATTGAATATTTGAAACTTCAAAATTTTAACGTTTATCCATTTTGAGAGTAGATAGAATTTCCCACGTGTAGCATTGCCTAAAAATATTTTTGAATAAATACTCAGCTAGTTCAATTTCCCTATTCTAGCGGGAAATGGTTCCCCACCTTTCTTCTCAAGGGCCTTGGAGTGGACTGGAACCACCCACCTTTCAGTAAGCAATCAATCACACCAACTGTTTGCCCCATTCAGGGCATCAGTTGGACAGTAACTTACTACCACATGCTTTCCTCTTTATCATGCTGGAAGAATTGTTTTTGTAAATCTTTTTTTTACAGCATGAAACATAGGCACATTTAAACTACCACCTGCCAGGGCCACACACTAAACAAAAAAGCAAAAGCTACCCCCGGAGATTATTGGATTCGATGGAAGTCCTATAATGCAACAGATATGTCCTAAAGCTCTTCCACGAAGACCAGGTTGTTGGATCTGTTCCACGGTGGGGTGCTGCTGCTTCGGGAACGATTTCCTTTTATCCATTTATCAGTTGGTTTTTAATTCTAATTATTCAATGATTGTTCATATGCATTTGTTATTTTTTCTCTGCTCTCTGGTCATAGACAAAACTCTCAATAGCCCAACCCATTAATGTTGACGGGAATCAGGCAAAGGAGTAAATGCCTAACTATGTCACTATGCGTGCGGGAGAAAGGGGAGGCTTTCTTTTTTCTTTTTTTTTTTAGTGATTTTTATTTATTTATTTTTCCTCTTTTCTTCTTTTACATTTTATTAGGGACTCATACAACTCTTACCACAATCCATACATATACATACATCAATTGTATAAAGCACATCCATACATTCCCTGCCCCAATCATTCTCAAGGCATTTGCTCTCCACTTAAGCCCCTTGCATCAGGTCCTCTTTTTTTTCCCCTCCTCCCTCTCCATTCCCCCCTCCCTCATATGCCCTTGGTAATTTATACATCGTTGTTTTGTCATATCTTGCCCTATCCGGAGTCTCCCTTCCCCCCTTCTCTGCTGTCCCTCTCCCAGGGAAGAGGTCACATGTGAATCCTTGTAATCAGTTCCCCCTTTCCAACCCACTCACCCTCCACTCTCCCAGCATCGTCCCTCACACCCTTGGTCCTGAAGGTATCATCCACCCTGGATTCCCTGTACCTCCAACCCTCATATGCACCAGTGTACAGCCTCTGTCCTATCCAGCCCTGCAAGGTAGAATTCGGATCATGGTAGTTGGGGGGAGGAAGCATCCAGGATCCGGGGGAAAGCTGTGTTCTTCATCGATACTACCTCACACCCTAATTAACCCATCTCCTCTCCTAAACCCCTCTATGAGGGGATCTCCATTGGTCGACACTTGGGCCTTGGGTCTCCACTCTGCACTTCCCCCTTCATTTAATATGATATATATATACATATATATACATACATATATACATATACACATATATACACATACATACACACACTTACATCTTTTTTTTTTTTTGCATGATGCCTTATACCTGGTCCCTTGGGCACCTCGTGATCGCACTGGCCGGTGTGCTTCTTCCATGTGGGCTTATTTGCTTCTGAGCTAGATGGCCGCTTGTTCACCTTCAAGAGGCTTTCTTTTTTTAAATTATTTTTAAAAATCATTTTATTGGGGGTTCGTACAACTCTTGTCACAATCCATCCATCCATCCATTGTGTCAAGCACATTTGTGCATGTGTTACCCGCATCATTCTCAAAACATTTGCATTCTACTTGAGCCCTTGGTATCAGCTCTTTTTTGTTTGTTTCATAATCATTATTTTTATGTATTTATTTATTTTTAAGGATGATGCTTTCTACACCTGAAAAGTGTACCAGTCTCGTAACCCTGCAGGAACAGCCCTGCTCTGTTCTGTAGGGCAGCTGTGATCCGCCCCAACTCAATGGCAGCGAGTGAGTGGGTTGCTATGAGTTGGAGTCACTGTGATGTCAATGGGTTTGGGGATCTCAAAAGACAATCAGTTACTGTCAAGTGGATTCTAACTCAGGGCCACCCACGCGTATCACAGTGGAACTGTGCTCCACAGGGTTTTGAATAGCTGATGTTTGAAAATTAGCTCACCAGGCCTTTCTTCCGATATGCCTCTGAGTGGATCGCTATCTTCAGCCCCTCAGTTGGTGGCTGATCATATTAATCATTTGCGAAACAGAGAGGCTGGCTCCATGACAGCCAAATTTACCCCCCAACAAAAATGCTTGTGGTTGGAAATAAGCTTTTTGGGCTTAATAAATCAATACTACAATGGGAGATTACCATAAATAAGAAATCAATGTACAGAACAATGTAACTAAGTACATATTCTGAATAGAAAAACAACAACTGGTGAGGCCTCAAGGAAGGCCACATGGAAGAAGCACACCCGCCTGTGTGATCCAAGGATTGTAAATAATAAAATCCACATCTCCAGGAAGGAACAGTATCAGAGTTTAAATTCTAAACACTCAGTTTGCAGAAACTTATGGAGAACCGTGGAAGCCCCAAATCCATGTGCAGGTCCCCACCTGGATTCCGCCTGTGGCGAAACGCTTTGAGTAGAGTACAGGGATGTGAACAGCCTTGCTAGAATCAGGCAGAGAGCACTGTAAAGTTGATTATGGCAGATGTAGTTAGGTGAAAATGTGACACTCTATCATTTGATCTCCATTTTGACCCAGTTTTAAGTTGTTTCAATGTTTGCTATTTTTTGCTTTCTATTTAATTGAACTTTTTCTGGGTTTTTTGTTTTTGTTTGTTTTTAGTCATTACTGGTGTTTTTTGTTTTTAATGTACTTCCTGTTTGTGTTTTGCAGGATTTTCCGTTCATGAAATCCAGGATAAGCAAATCTTTACAGATAGTAACTGGATTAATAATTACCTAAGGGCATATCAGGGGAGATGGGAGGGAAATGGGAAGCTCACCACAATGAGTATGAGCAGAAACTGCTCTAAAATTGATTGTGGTGGTCCATGTGTTTTGAAACATGTTAGCAGTCATTCTCAAGAACAACGCATCTTACTATGATTAAATTGTATAACATGTGATGTGAATTATATGTGAATAAAACCATTAAGTAATATGGAAAATGAATCCATTGTAAGTCTAAAATCATGTGGGAGATGATGATGACATCTATGGAAATCAGTTGCTTTTGGATCTGGTGTTAGGCCTGTAACTTTGGAGAGTCCCTTGGTTTTGAGTTCTGAAAGGAGCCTTTCTACAGAAGGATTCATAAGTTGTCTCTCTTCAGTCCCTACACATTTTCTTGTGTCAAACACTGCTTGCTGTTGGTTTATTTCCATTTAAAAACAAATGTTGCAGAAAGAGGACCTGTGAAAGAAATTCTGAAACTGAGCCATTTAAGCTACTGAGTTCAACTCTTCAAAATATGTATCTTCCTGGAACATAAACAGTAATGAGATTAACTCAGCACAGGGCTGAGATGTAGTGACAAACATATTTTCTACAACAATAGATTTCAGACTCCAATTTTAGATCTCCGTAAGTTCCACAGAAACCTTGTATGATAGAGTGTTCCAGAAACGCATACTTCTGCTCCAAAGTAGCTTCTTTCACGGTATTTCTCTGATTTCAATTTTCTTTGTTTCTTGTTCGTGTGGAGGCTATCTTTCCCTTAAGGGCATGTATGCATTGGTATTGCCTTGTGCAGTGGTGAGGTTATTAACAGTGGAAGTATTGAGGCATACACTGTAGCTAGGCTTCTTGTCCCAGCGGGAGGCTGGCCTGTAGATCTTCATGAGGATCATTGCATTTCAGTGTTCTTCTCACCTTCATTACACCCTGTCTCTCTCTTTTGTCCCATCTCATTGGATAAATAACATCTAAGATTTCCCCTATAATTTGCTTTTTTATCTCTTGAAAATAGCATGTTGAAATTCAAGCTGGTGATGTGTTTTATAATCATAATAATCAGTAATTCAAAATCTCTGACTTATATCCTATGAAGCAAAAGCACGTTGGGCATTATTTTCATTTGGCAGAAACAAGTCTTACCTGTTACTTGTATTTTACTCTTCCAACTGTATTTTTTCAAAATAAGGATACAGAAATGCAATTAGAAAAGTATACAGAAATTCAAAGACAGGTAGAAAAATCCATGGAAGGGGAAAGTGCATAATTTTATGAAAATTCCTAATTAATGATATATAGTAGCTGATAAAATTAGGAAACATTACATTATGGTTTTTGATGCATTAATTGTGTCCTTGCATATGTTTACTGAAGTATCATGCAGAGAAGTATTTATTTAAGTAACGTGAACTATTTGCCTGTGGTTGCAAATCACAGTGTAGCACATGCACAAAGATAAGGAAAATGTGTTGCTTGCTTACAAAGACATCTGTAATGCACTGGTACAAAGATAGTACAAAGAATCAAATGAAGGTAGAAGTATTGAATGTTGACTTAGTATGTAAGAGGAAACATTATAGTTCTAAAAAAACAAGTTTTAAAGTACCATTCCTATAGGCTCACCAACTAAACTAAATGTGTACATAATTTGAATAAAATGTGCACACAAATGTTAATAACAGTTTTATTCATAATTGCCCCACATTGGAAGCAACCAGATGTCCTTCAACACCAAAGCGAACTCACTGCCATCAAGTCAATAAATACTTATCGCAGCTCTATGGGACAATGTAACACTGTAGGGGAGTAAAAAGCCTTATCTTTCTCCCAAGGAGAAGCTGGTGGTTTCGAACTGCTGACCTGGTAGTTAGCAGCCCAACACATAACTACTATGCCACCAGGGCTCCCTTGGCCTTCAATAGGTGAATGTATCAACAAATTGGGCATCTGTACTATGGGGAATTAGTCATAACAAGAAATGAATGATCAAACTAGGAAAAGGCATGGAGGACCCGTTAATGCATACCATTGAGTGACAGGAGCCAATTTGAAAACTCTACATACTTTGTCATCCCAACTATATGATACTCTGGAAAAGGCAAGACGCTAAGGACAGCAGGCAGTTCAGTGGTGCCAGGGGTCCCGGGAGCGCAGGGTAGAGCTGGATGCGGGAAGGGAGCCCATGTCATATGAAGGCAGTGCAATTGTCCCTAGGTTAGAGTTAGTGGGTAGTTCTGCGTGATAGAATCATATGCTCAAGACTGAAGAAGAATCGATGCATTTGGATTATGGTGCTTGGGAAGAATATTGAAAGTACTCCCCGCCAAAAACAAACAAACAAAAAACCAGATCTGTCTTGGAAAAGTACAACCAAAGTGCTCCTGAGAGACAAAAGTTCATCTCACGTACTTTGGACTTGTCAGGAGAAACTAGGTCCTAGAGAAGGACATCATGCTTGGCAAAGTAAACAAACAAACAAAACACACAAACATAAAAACCAAACTCACCTCCCAGTGGTGGTACCTTGTAGAACTCAGCCCAACTCATAACCACTACGCCACCAGGGAGTGACACAGGAGCTGGAACAATGGGCTCAATTATAACAGCAATTGTGTGAATAGTACAAAACCTGGCAGTTTTGTGTTCTCATGCGTAGGGTCACTGTGAGCTGAATGGAATTGACCTGAGAGCACCAAACAACAACAATGTAGTTGTATGTGACATAATAGTGGACATAGGACATCGTGTATTTGTCAAAATTCCTAGGCCTTATACTACGTCGAATGAACCCTAGTGTAAACTGTGGATTTTAGTTAATAACTGTCAATATTGCGTCATCAACCAAAGGAAATACATTACACAAATGCATGATGTTAATATTAGGATAAATAATATGCTGGTGAGAATTGCAGATACTTTGTACTTTTTCCATGTTGTTTTCTGTAAGCCTATAATGTCTCTAAAATCCTATTAAGCAAGACCATCTCCCACTATGTACTTAACATGGAGTTAAAAAAAAGGAGGGGAATACTAAGTGTTGGCAAGGACGTGAGCAACTCTAATCATCCTCGGTTTCTAGTGGAGGGAGATGTACCATGACACAGTCGCAGTGCCAAATGTACACTAAAGCGGTGCATCCCTGCTTGGAATAAAATGAAAAGGAACAGCGTAACGGGCCACATGGAGCATCCATCTATACAATGGAGAATTGTCCTGTGGTACAAAGAACTGAGCTATCAGCTCTGAAAAGGCACACCGGAAATGAGTCTGAAATAAAACCCAGTTGGCGTGGAGTCCACCCTGATTTCTAGTGATCCCGTGTGTGTCCGGTTAGGACTGTGTCCCATGGGGTTTTCTGTGGCTGATTTTTTCAGAAGGAGACTCCTGGCCCTTCTTCAGAGATGCCTCTTGGTGGACTCGAAACACCAGCCTTTGCAGTAGCAGCTAATCATTTGAACTCTTGAGAGATACTGAATCTCAGATACCTCATAGTTATAAAAAAGCCAGACTGAAGCAGCTATGTAATTATATGTTATATGACATTTGGGAAAAGGCATCTAGCATTCGACTATAAAATGATAGCACAAAGGGATTTATATGGGGAGCGATAGAACCATCATCATCTTCGCTGTAGTATGAATGACAAAAGCTCAGAGAAATGTACTCCCATCACCCAAAAGCCAACATAATCGTGTGTAAATGTCTAAACATTGTTATTGTTTGTTTTATCTCAGAAGCCTAGTTTATAATAATCTACAGTAGAGCATCTTCCTGGTTCTTGGGTCGGAAAAGCCGACCATATGGAGAAGCTGCTAATCCTGTTTCCCATTTATTGACAGAAAAATGTGCTGCCTGAAAAGATTTTCACTCCAATGTCCAAACATTTGGGTTTATTTCTATCTCTAAACTTTTTTACTGAATGGAGGCAAGTACCATGGGACCCTGGATGTCAACTGGTTGCCCAAAATAATATTATAAATCATGCTAAGTTCACCATCTGGTGAGTCGTGGAGAGGGGGTTAGTTTATGTTCGCCACAGCCAGCCTTTGCTTTCTGCACATGAATGAGGCCTCTCTCCAGTCGCATATTCACAGACTTTGAGAAAATGTTATTCAAATATTATTTATTGAGGTCTTGTTATATGCGTAGTGATGTCTTCATGCTGTGAGGGCTGCATATTGACCTACTTTGAGTTCCCCTCCTGCTGGAACGTGTAACCTAATGTGAAAGCTGAGACCTATGTCTCAATAGCTGTAATTCCATTTAATCGTGGCAAGTCCTATCACCAAGGTGTTCCTCAAGGTTCGTGCCGATGCGATGAGGGTGTCATCACTTCCTGCCAGGCATACCAGGAAGGCTTATTCCTTGGAGAGTGTGCCAGTTGTCCTGAAACAGTGACAATGCCAATAGACCCTAAGCTTTTTGAGAAAGGGATCTTTTCCATCTCATTGGTTGGTTGGTCCCTATATGTAATCCAGTCCCTCGTGCGTGAGGGACTGTGGGTAGACAGTCAACGTTTTGGAGATCATTAATGAAAGAAAAGACAGCTAATGAAATCAAGTCTTGTCTCCATCAAGCCTAATCCGACTATGGTGACACTATATTTTTCAGAGTAGCATTGCTCTCCATGGGTTTTTATATTTTCCAAGGCAGAGAATAAATCCCAGGGGCCGTGATCGAACAGAGGAATGCAGACAACTGTTTTAAGTACATTTGAAAAACTCCAATAAGTTCAATTTGGCTGGAGTGCAGGGGATTGTGCGGTAGTAATGTAAAAAAACCCAACTGTGTTGGAAACACATCGAGAGGGTCTTTGGTGTCAAGTTCATCTCCATTTTATAGAGAGACTCTAAGTAGCTCTGTAAATTTCCCTCCTAGTGCAGCATGCCAGCACTTCCCATGAGGTGAACATTTCCAGTACATGAAGCCACTCGAACGAACTGGGAGTGATGTGACTGGATCTGTGGTTGAAAAGGGTGTCATTTGCCATTGATCATGAGACAGTGATGATTAGTGATTCTATAAACTATACCAGCGCCAAGTAGAGTGACCATTTCTGAGGCCTCTGGAATGAATTGGTGAAGGGCATTGTTGGAATTTTGCACTTGGAAAACCAGAGTCAGAAGGCCTGGAATCAAATCCTAACTCAAATTCTCAATAGCGGAGCAAATCTCCTAGGTTTTGGAAAACATGAAGTTTGTGTCTTTGACCTTGTGAAAACGAGAGGTAGCACTAACTGCGTGCTTCATAGGTTGATGTCACAGACGGCAAAGAAGACCTAATGGGCAGTGCTTCGCTTCACTTTACATCAGGTCCCCATGAATTGGATTTGACTTCAGTGGTAGTTATATCAGTAACGTAAATGTATAGGACTGTTGTCTTGAGTCTCAGATATTGGAAAGAACATTGCAAATACTTCTGGTAGAGATATGATGGAATTTGGTGAATGCGTGATTATAGGGCATGAGGAAGCAGAAGCTGACAAAATTACTCCAACATTTAGAGTTATATTTGACTGAAAGAACATCTCAATTGAGAAGTCAGGAAGAAATGTTTATTTTGGCAGTACAATGTCCAACCCAGTGTTGTGCATTGAGTTTGGGAATCCTTCTTGCTATTCAAGTTGTATATTTGGCATGCAGTTATAAAGTGGAGGAGGATCAGAAGATGAGGGAAGAAAAGAAATGCCAGCAATTAGAGCTGTTAGAATCAGTATCGTTAGATATGATAATGAGGAAAGATTTCCAAGGACAGCAAATAAGACAGAAGAGGGACCCCTGGAAAAAATTCATATTTAAGGGGAAAGAGACATGAGTTTGAACTAAAGCTGTAAAGAGATCCCTCAGAAAGTGTAGTGAAAAAGAAGAATGTCGAAGGGGACCAACCTGTGTTCCTTGAGCTGATTCCGACTCACAGCGAACTTACAGGACAGAGCAGAGCTGCCCACGGGGTGACCATGACTCGGTCTTTCTACCACATCTTTCTCCCAGGGAACAGTGAGTGGGTTCTAACCCTAAGCTAGGTGCTTTAACAGATTCACCACCAGGATTCCTTTGCAAAGTTGACCAGTAGTGAACTGTATCCCAGGGGTTGAAAATGGATGGCGAATAGCTTTCAGTTTCCCTACATTAAAATTGAGAAAAATAATGCCTTCCTGGATGGCTTGCTCTGGAGAGTAAATAGCAGCTAGCACCTAGTGCAATATCCTGTAGTAGTCTATTTTAGAATAGCTATTATTATTACCATAAAATATTAGTGTTCATTTCAGCATTTAGGGATGTTTGTTTTTTAATGGAAACCGGGCCATGTGAAGGTTCTGTGTGTGATGTGTGGTTTGGTTTATTGTTGTTGTTTTTAAAATAAATCAGAGACTAAATTTGCTACATAGCATGCCCTGACCTTTAAAGGGTAAAACATAGTTCAACTCCAGTTTTAGAAGAGTGCCATACTGTTTTGAAAAGTGCTTTCTTTTTAAATTCTCATGAGAGTGGCAGGGGGAATGAAAAATGTCCCTCATCGTAAGATGAAGCTGAATCATTTCTAGGTACACAGGTTGGCAGGGTCAGCGGCCCTTGCTCTTTTGTTTCATTTTGCCCTAATCTTTCAGCCCGGAAGTAGATGAGATCTTTCAGCCCGGAAAATGACAATGAGATGTTTTGATGACAAGTTAAGGAACCCAGAAAACCATTAGTGAAGGGGAAAAAATTCATAAGAATGTTGACACACACATTTCACATCACCTTATAAATGTGTGACCAAGATAACAGGAAACCTGTAGAATCCACCTTCAGCATGTTGATGAGCCTGTGATCTTGATACAAGAAGTGCAATGGCTCTGCTTTGATTCATGCGAGAGCCAATTAGCTTCGCCACAAGAAAAAACGAAAGAAGAAACAAAACCTCTCCTGCAGGATCACACCCTGCATCTCATCTCAGCCAGCCACCTTGAAAATGTAGGCAATTAAGGGACACCGTGAGAAAGCATAAAAAGGCCTAGGAGCTCTGTGGTTACTCTTGGGAAAGCCATCCCACGTGAGGAGCAGATTCTGTGATCGGTAGCAGATTCTGTGATCTGCCCCCAACAGCCAGTCTTCCTTTTCCCGTGAGTTCCAATGAACATCACAAGAGCGCCCGTGGGAGCTGGTCAGCTCTTTGTTGTCATCATTGGATCTAGGGTTGCTAGCCTGGCACTGGCATCGAGGGCAAATTTTCTTCTGTATTTGTGAAGTCAGTTACTATCAAGATTATCTGGGAATCAGGCCATCAGTCATCCTTGACCTTGGGATTTGTTATGTTGTTCTAATATTCAAAAATTCTTCCAAGTACGCTCACCACCATCCATCCATTTCTGTTTTCTGTTTTGGTCCACGTCTCAGTGTCATTATATTTTCCTCCTTTAAAGGCAGAGAATCTTGAAATCATTTAGGGAATGAAATCCAGATGTTCAGAGCCACATTGGCTTGGATTCACCACAGATCGCTTTACCTAGAGCCATGTTTCTACTGAGGAATACAGCCCCCACCCCCACCCCCCACCTGCTTACATCTCTACTCCAGCTCTTTTCCCTGGCCACAGAATGCCCAGGCTCTCTAAGATGTGAATCATTTTGGGGTCTCTTCCCTCTGCATCCAAAGCTTAGCTCTCAAAACCTGAATTCGTTTTGTAGGTATGCCAGGCGAAAGTACCAACGGGGAACCTTAAGACAGCAGAAATAGATTTTCTCATAGTTCTGGAGGCTAGAAGTCTGAATCAAGGTGTGTTGTCTCTTGAGAGGAAGATCTTTACTGGCTTCTTTAAAGCTTCTCATGGTCCCTGGAAATCTGGCATTTCTTAGCTTAGAGATGCATAAATTCTCACTCTCTCTGTCTTCACATAACTGCCATCCTTCTGTATCCCTTTGTGTCATTGTCTCTTTAGAAAGACAACCAATCATATTGGCGTGAGGCCACCTCACTCCAGTATGACCTCGTGTAAATTAATCATATCCACAGAGACCTCATTTTCAAACAAGGTCACATTCACAGGTTCCAGGGGCTTAGATGTAAACTTTATCTTTTTGAGGGGATACAACTCCACCCATGATAAGGGAATAACACAACGAAAACCCACTGCTTTCGAATCCGTGCCAACTCACAACAGCCCAATAGGACAGGGTAGAACTGCCCCTGTGAATTTCTGAAACCAGCTCGTTATGGAAATCTATTTCTCCTGCCGAGCTGCTGGTGGTTTCAAACTGCTGGCCTTATGGTTAGCAGCCCAACACATGACCATTACACCAGTTTGGTCAGAGTTTAGATCTATTACTCACAGAAGACTAATTTCTGTAACATACAGCCCCCAAATCTCAATGATTTAATGAAAGGAAAATATGTTTACAAGTACATTAAATAAAAAGTAAAAATACTATTTATCTACACCACCAGAAGCCTTCTAAGTGTACCTCATTGTTAACTAAATATTCACTCTCCAACCCTTCCATAGCACTTTCTTCATCATGTATAGTAGAAAAGTTGATTTTAAGGGTATTTATTTCCAAAATGTTCAATTTAGGTGGTCAGCATCCAGCTTTTATCTTTTATATCTTTTACTTACTTTTGTAAAAGTGCTAGAACTTAGGAAAATACCCTGTACAAAGGAAGCATCAGTAAACGTTTATTGAATCCAGCTCAATTTTCCATTGAGTACAATACTGAATTCTTCAAGATTCTGAGTCAAGAGTAGTAGATTATTTGAAAATGTCATTTAATTTTACATATTTTTGAGGCATTTCCTTCCAAATCTTTGTCATATACAAATTGTTGGGTTTGCATTTAAGTGTCTTGTTGTGTGATTGTGATGAGAGGGTACATTTTCCCACCATCTGTACTGGTAACTTTTTTTTTTAGATTCTAATCCTTGAGTCAGAAACTAGGAATAAAGTAAAAGTAGGGGCATATAAGATGAGTTGAACATGGAAACTGTGTTAATCTGGGTTGACTGGAGAAACAAATCCAGGGAGACTCATGTGTGTAAGAAAGTGCTTTAAATCCAGGGAGACTCATGTGTATAAGAAAGTGCTTTAAATCCAGGGAGACTCATGTGTATAAGAAAGTGTTAATCTGGGTTGACTAGAGAAAAATCCAGGGAGACTCATGTGTATAGGAAAGACTCATGTGTATAAAAGAGCAATTGTATATTAAGAAAACACCCTAGTGCAGATCAAATTCATGAGTCTGATATTAGCCCACATGTCCAATACCAGTCTATAAATTCCTTTTCAGACGCATGCAACACATGTAATGATCCCGAATGCAGGAAGATCACAGGCCAGTGGGTAGAAGGTCTTGTTGACCCAGTGGCAGTGGAAGGCTCAGTGCTGACTTGGGGCTCCGGGGCTCCAGCTCTCCCAGTGTCTCCCCAGCAGGAAAGGGGAGGCAGGGAGCATGAGTGTCCCGCCTCCAGGGAGGAAGACCAGAGTTTCTAGAACTCTCAGGAGAAGGCCATGCCGACACAGAGGCACCATTGGCTATGACCTGATTGAGAGGCTAAACTCCACCCCTTCACTCAATTTGACAGATTATATAACTGCCACAAAACTTTATTTCCATAAATCGGAATCACAGTCATGTTTGAAAAACACACACAACCCAACCCGCCTAAGAATTGATACGTTCTTTTAAAATAAGCTTTTGTAAAAGGAAATGGATTCTCTGATGAAGAGAATATCTGGTGGAATAAGAATAGAATGAGGGAGGCCCCAGACCGGGGGGCATTCGGGTTGGTGCCCCCCAGAGCAGTTATTCAGATTGCCACCTCGCCCATGGACCTCCTCCCACAATAGATCATGCAAAGTCCTTAGTAGGGTTCACTACCATCTCTCCTCTAAATAAGACATGATCGATATGACCGTAAAGTGCTTCAGTGAGACATTTCTTAGATTATATGAATTCTGACAACAAAATGTCTTGTGAAGGCCGTCTACATGAAATGAAAACATGATGAGTTACAGCATTATTAGTAACTGGATGGAAGCCTTTGAATATTTTTCTCCTGTTTTTCCTTTAATGACAACTTCGTTCTCAAAAAAATTTACACGGTTTCACAAATGCTAATTGCAACAGTATTGTAGCTTAAGCCCCCCAGAATTTGACAAAATCCGTGACAATAAAGACACCAGAAAGCGTGTATAGTTTGTGTGTGTGTGTGTGTGGTTCAGTGTATGTATGTGTGTGTGTGTGTGGTTCAGTGTGTGTGTGTGGTTCAGTGTGTGTGTGTGTGTGTGTGGTTCAGTGTGTGTGTGTGTGTGTGTGTGGTTCAGTGTGTGTGTGTGTGTCTGTGTGTGTGTGGTTCAGTGTGTGTGTGTGTGTGTGTGTGTGTGTCTGGTTCAGTATGTGTGTGTGTGTCTGTGTGGTTCAGTATGTGTGTCTGTGTGTGTGGTTCAGTGTGTGTGTGTGTGTCTGTGTGTGTGGTTCAGTGTGTGTGTGTCTGTGTGTGTGGTTCAGTGTGTGTGTGTGTCTGTGTGTGCCTGTGTATGTGTGGTTCAGTGTGTGTGTGTGTTTCAGTGTGTGTGGGGGGGGTTCAATGTGTGTGTGTCTGGTTCAGTATGTGTGTGTGTGTCTGTGTGGTTCAGTATGTGTGTGTGTGTGTGTGGTTCAGTGTGTGTGTGTGTCTGTGTGTGTGGTTCAGTGTGTGTGTGTGTCTGTGTGTGTCTGTGTGTGTGGTTCAGTGTGTGTGTGTGTGTGTGCGTGTGTGTGTGTGTGGTTCAGAGCCAGGGGTTTTGTATCAGGGAAAACTAGGTTGAATTCTTGCGAATGACCTCTTTGAGAATGATTGGGGCAGGGAATGTATGGATGTGTTTTACACAATCGATGTATGTATATGTATGGATTGTGATAAGAGTTGTATGAGTCCCTAATAAAATGTAAAAAAAGAAAAGAGGAGAAAAAAATGATTAGGGCAAAGACTGTACAGATGTGCTTTATACAATTGATGTATGTATATGTATGAACTGTGATAAGAATTGTATGAGCCCCAATAAATTGTTAAAATAAAATTTTTAAAAAATGGGTTGAGAGTTGAGGGAAGGGATATGTTCCACAGAATGAAAAGAGAACCAGCCAAGAGCATGAGCACATGATGACGGCGAGCTAGCAAATGATTCCCCTTACTTCTCTCTCTCTTCCCAGAATCTTGTTTCACTGTCCCTGGACAAAACATACAACAGTGTAACAGCAGAGTGATTGCTTATCCACAGCCACTTCCCTCCACCAGTTCTTAGATAGACTGACTTACTTTACATGGCTTCTCCTCCGTGGTGTTGATTTTGATTTGCGTCGAGGTGAATACTGATCAATTTTGAAAGGAAGGTTCCCTGTGGGTTAGACACTGGGCTGCGTACTACAAGCTTGGCAGCTTAGATCCACTAGCCTTTCCACGGAAGACAAATGACACTCCCTGCTCCGGTAGAGCTCTATAGTCTTGGAAACAGTGCCAGACAGGGCCACTGAGTCAGAATCACCTCAGTGGCAGTGGGTATGGAGAGAAAGGAAAAGTGAGATTTGGGAAACATTTTTAAAAGCTATTGAAACAACGGAGCAGGAGCAGAGATTTATTTTAACTTTGCAATCTGAGAGTTCCAGCACATTTTCATAATTAAAATGTCAAGTTATGGATTATGCTTTCTGTGATTATGCAATGGATGAGGGAAGAAAAAGCATTCCTACTGCCACAATCGTTAAATGCTTACTTGGAAGCTAATTCAAGGGTTGGCCATGTGAATCCACTAGCAGCTTCCTTCAAGATTTCCGTGTGGGGATCCCTATGGAGTAGCTCTACTGTCTGATAGAGGGTCTCTGAGTGGGGATTTATTTGATGGCAATAAGTACAGGAGTAAAGCAAGAGAGGCGGGGAAAGGGCTATGGATTTATAGAGTAGAACTGGGGGTTAGTTTGTGTTTGTAAGAAAAATAAAACAAAAATTCCAACAAACCGAACTGCCATTGATTTGTTGCCAACTCATCCGGACCTTGTAGGACAGGGTAGAACTGTCTTTGGAAGTTTCCAAGACTGTAACTCTTTACAATAAGAAAGTCCATGTGATTGTATTGCCATTATTGCTACTGTTTGTCTGCTACCTTTCTACTATGGTTAATACTTCTGTTGCTGCTGTGTCCAACTAACAAGACCTGAGTGTTGCAAGCTCTTTCCTAAGACCCCCGCAATAACATGAGGTGTTTGCAATTTTGATCCCCCTGTAACAAATGAGGAGGTTTGGACTAGGAGGAGCTGAGTAATTTGTCCAAGGCTACACTGTTAATAAGTGCAAACAAGGCTTAGAATGAAATCATATGACTTCACTCTTAACCACCATCTAACCTTCTCACACAGAGAAATGTTTCTAGAAAATAAGAGACATCATATTTCTGAACTGCTATTAATTTGTTCTTTGCATTGATTTCAGCCTTCAGCCTCTACGCATGCTGACTCCTTTGTCTCTGGTGACCCCCTTCAGCCCACATCTCTTTCTCCTGATGAACTTTTCATCGCCCCAGTCTCAACTCCATTGCCACCCTGCTTAGCAAACCTTCCCAGAAACATGGGTAGGCTGGCTCCTTGCCTCGTAGATGGTAGGCACGCTTGTGAAATTTATTCGGTGTAGTATTTGCCTCAGTGTTTTGTTACATTGCTCTCATCTGGATATTCTTGGATTCCCTTGCTCCCTTGTCTTTCTCATTCAATCATCAGGCATAGCTGAGGTGACTTCTTCAAAATTTCCAGAATCCACCTATTTCTATTCCTGTTACCAATGCCCTAGTTCTCACAGTACCTTCTGGAAGATCTCTCTGCCTTAGTCTACACACACTACCTCATCAGGAGCAGTGACTGCTCGTGACCTGACCTGATGTTAAGGCATGGAAGACCTTCTTCTGGCTTGCCCTCTTACGTGGAGCCCCCTCTTCTGACAACTGGTTGCTCTGCACTGCCAGCCTTGTATTTGACCACTACTTATTACTCCCACCCCACCCCACGCCCAGCCACTCCTCCCACTGCCATCTCTCACCGCTGTTTGTACATCTGCTCAAGCTCTGTTCATGTGCACTTGAGAGGCCCTTGCCTCCCCATAACGGCCCCATTTTTCCAGAGAGATTCGCCTTCCTTTCTGTCCCAAGGTCCTTAGGCCCCATAGTTAGCCCCTCTCTTAGGCTAACTATGTCAAGGTGCTGAGTCTAACTCTGTCAAGGTGCTCACTACATTATATTCCAATTGTTGTGGTCTGTTTCACCCTCCCCGCCAGAGTGGTCCTCCTGGATATGAAGATTGGTATGTACACCTTTATGTTCTCCATGCCTAGGACGGAGACCTAAGTCTGAGACCATCTGGTCAGTATTTGATGTTAGATTCATGAGTTAACAACATGTGACAATGCATCTATAAAGAACGTGGCATGCGCCTTTTCAAGAAGATGCCATGTTCTGTTCTGTGTGTTGACTTCCGTGGTTCCTACCGTATTATCTTCCAAGCATTGCGCCCTTTCCTCACTGTCTTCCCGGAAAGTCTTTCCTAATTACACAAGTTGCAATGAGTTATTTGTCTGTTGTGTTCTGGTTAAGGAACCTTGGTGATGTGGCAGTTACCAGTCGGGCTGCTAACCACAAGGCTAGAAGTTTGAAACCACCTGCTACCGCTCCTCGGGAGAAACTTTCTACTCCCGCAGTTACAGTCTCAGAAACTAAGGACAGTTCTCCCCGACCCTGTGTGTGGCAATGAGTTGACATCAGCTTGACAGCTGAGTTTGGTTATGGTCTTATGATTTGGGTTCCTGGTTAAGTCTCGGGCATGGAAATACCTTCCTCAGCTACAGGATGTGAGACTGTAAAGGCAAGGTTTGTGTCTTGGTCATCTCTGAGCACTGGTCTGACACATCCTGCTGTCTGTTTAACACAACAATAATGCACTCTGTTTGGGATAGCAGGCCTTTGTTGAGCTGCCTAAGAGGAGAGTGAATCAGAAAAGGAATTACTGTGAAGACCTTACTTATCTTATCGCAAAGTCCCAAGTAAGCAAGAACGTTTAGGAGCCAAACACTGATGCCCTTGTGCAATTGCTAAAGCCGAGTAACAAGTGATCTTCTTAGACCAGACCATATAGGAATAATGCTAAGTCCTTAGCAACTTTAAGAGAAGGGAAAAAAATGTCCTTCGATATCAGCTGAAGCTATTTTTTTTTTAATCATTGAATTTGTGGAAAATAAGCAGAAAGTAAGTAAGTCCAGGTTGAGAATTTACACAGGCCTGTGAGGATTTTGAAATTCTGGCCCCTAGGACAGCATAATGGGGCTTGCCCGCTAAGCCGCAGGGGACTTTGAAGAGGTGGTGTTTAGTGAGAAAAGTGCTTCACTCCTGAGGGGTGATTTCTCCGCCTTCCAGTTCTCCACTTGATTAATCTTTTCTTAATGAACTTAAAAAAAACCCAAACCCCGGGGGCTTTTCCCAGCCAGGTGTGTGCCATTCAAGATTGCCACTCAACAATCACACTTAACAAGGCCTGTGGTTAACAGCCCTCTCTTCTATATGTTTTGGTTGAAATGCCGCATCCTTACAAAGTACTGTCAGAGTGAATCTGTAACATAATTGAATAAATACTATTGGACATCTCACAGTATGAAGGTATTCGGTGATACTTATTTTTCTGATAAGCAGCTAATCAAAGCAGCAAACCCTATTGATTCGAAGTCATTAATTCATGATTTAGAATAACATGAACAAAGTTCTCATTATTGCAAGTGGGAAACACAAAGCACAACTTCAGTAATAGAAAGCTCTGTTCCTATGTTCAAGTGCTTGTGTTGTAAGGTAGTACGGGCCTACTGGGAGGCCTTCTTTTTCCCACTGATGTCTCCATTTGAAGGAAATTAAATCACACTTCTTTGGAGGCTTGTTCACATTTAGTTTTCACTCACCAAATGTTAACTGAACTCTGTGTTCGTGTTTTCCTTGCAAGTACTGTGCAGGAGACCAAAACTACCAGGCAACTTCTCTACCCTCCTGCAGCTTACCGCGTAATGGGCAAGAGAAAGAAAACAGACGCAAAACGCACGAGGACTGCGTAGCAGTGCTTACAATGGATGTGGGCATGGGGTGCAATGTTCCTCAGCTGAGGTCTGCAAATGATGGAGGAATGGGAGAGCTCGAGAAAGGGGCAACACTGGGCTCAGTTGAGGTTAGCAAGAAACAAAAAGGAGGGAGGGAATTCAAGAAACAAGAAGCTGCATCGATAAAGGCAGGTCTGAGCAACCTCAGATCCTTCTGCCTAGTTCCATTGAAGGGCTTGAGACCCCATCAAGAAATGTAAAGCTTCAGAAGTGCTGAGACCCTCATTGCAAAGTACCTTGTGTGTCAAGCTGAAGAACTTTGGCTTCCTTGTGAAATGCATGGGGAACTCTTGAGGGATTTTAATTACAAAAGTAACATGATTATTGGTGCCGTTTTTAAAAGAAATCTCGCTGCAGCAGTGTAGAGAATTGATTTGGGGCGGAACATAGACTGGAGGCACAGAGATTATTTTGGAAATCCTTGAAATAAATCTAGCAAGAAATACTAAGAAATTAACATTGCATCAGCAGAAGGTACACTGAAGAAGTAACATATTCTAAAGGAAGGAAAGGGAATGGTTAAGTGATCGTGAAGAAAGGGGAGAGTCAAGAGAAGCTTTGAAGTTTGGGCTTGAGGAGAGATGAAGGTGACATCCACAGAGTGAATTGAGAAAGGGGATCATGCTTAAGGGTCAAGGCAGATGGGGACATATTTAACTTGAAGTATCTATCAAAAAGGTTTCTGAGTGGAGCACTTTTGTTTCAGAGATTGATGGGGGAGTTTTTGCTGGAGATACATTTGAGATTCTGGAACATATAAATAATGGGGTCTCCCAAAGAGAGGGTACAGAGTGAGAAGAACAGGAAGTACCAACCAGTATTTAGGAAATGAATCGAGGGAAAACAAAACAAAAAAGAATGCCATCAAAAAGGAGATTTCTGTAGAGAAAAGAAGAAAAATAAGTAAGAGTATATCGCATAGAAGGCTTAAACACCTACTTGTGACTACTGATTTGAGCCACCAGCCATGCAGTTTCCAGTTACAGGCCTAACCCCCACCCCCACCAGCAAAAGGTGTTTCTTTGTTTTGGTACGGTTTCAGTTATTGGTAACCCTATCAAAGGTAGCTTGTTGGTGGAATGACAGGAAAGGAAGAGGCTAGCAGATCGGAGTATGACTGATCAAGGTTCCTGGGCTGACCCTTGACTGCCCACCTAAAAGTTAGCTGTTCACACCCACCCAGGGATGATGTGGAAGAAAGGCCTGGTAATTGCTCCCATGAAAATTATCACCATGAAAACCCAATGGAGCAGTCCCGCTCTGTAACTCAGAGGATCTCCATGAGTCAGAATTGACTCAAGAGCACCAGGTTCGTTCAGAGTATTTTAGTACAGAGTCGCAGGGGCATCAGCAGCTACAGCGGGATGTTGTTAGGAGTTGTCAATTCGGTTCTGACTCCTAGAGACGCCATAGAATAAAGGCAACACGGTCTGGTCCTGAGCCATCCTCACAATTGTGTTTGAAAGCGTTATTGTAGTCACTGTGTCAACTTATCTCCTTGAGAGGCCTCCTCTTGTTTGCTGTCCCTCTACTCAGCACGGTACCCTTGTCCAGGAACTGTAACATGTCCAAAACATGTGGGATAAAGCCTTGCCATCTTCGCTTCTAGGGAGCATTCTGACGGCCCTTGGTGACAGACTCCTTTGTCCTTCTGGCAGCCCGTGGTTCTTGCAATATTCTTCCTCAGTACGTAGTGCAAGTACTCAGTTCTCCCTAGTCTGTCTTCTCCATTGCCCAGTTTTCACATGCATAGGAGGTGATTGAAAAGAATGTGGCTGGGATGGCAGCCTTAGTCCTCAAGATCACATCTTGGCTCTTTAACACTTTAAAGAGGTCGTGTGCAGTGGCGTTGCCCGATGCGTGGGATTCGGGATGAACTCATGTGGGATAATAGAGACTATCAGAAGTGGGGAAGCATCAGCACAGAACCAAAGGAATAGTGACATCTTTTCCAAGCTACAGAGTGTGCTAACAACCCATTCTTTGGGAAGTTGAGGGCATCTCTCAGAGCATTTCTATCGTGAACTTTTTGTTCATGTGAATAAAATATTATTTTCTTGGTGCTTCATGTAATGTGTGCTGTTTTGCTGCTGCTCCTTCCCAAATCTGTTTTGCCATCTTTTTAATAAAACTTTCATTTTCCTCTGGGAGAACTGATTCTTCCTCTCGGTGTGCAGCCTTGATAAGACTTCAGAACTCGTAGCATGCCCTCTCTTGAAACCCACAAAATGATACAGCAGCTTGGTGTGTCAATCTCTCCAACCTATGAATGTAACCTTGCACAGGCTGTATAATGCCTAAGACTCCGGCTTGTATTCAGCTACAGGTCAGATCACATCCTAACTGCATGGTCTGAAACAAGTCACTTCTCTGCATTTTTGTTAGGAAACCCAAAGTGGTACTAGAAATAGTACCTACCATGTAGGTTGTTCTAAAAATTAATATGTCTAATGATTATAACTGAGAAGCCCTTGTAATGCTCCTGGTTGAGTGTTGGACTGCTAATCACAAGGTTAGTGGTTCAAATCTGCCAGCTTCTCCTCAGAAGAAAAATGAGACTGCCTGTTCCCTTAAAGATTTACAGGTACAGAAATCCTGGATAAGGGTCCAAGTGAGTTGTAGTTGACTCAATGACAGGAGCTTGGCTTTGGGTTTAACGTTTAGAATGGCGCCTCATTTAATAAATGCTGAATTTGTTACTGTGATTCCAATGAATTCCTCTCCTGGACCATTTGCTGCTATTTGCAACCAAAGAACTTTAATGGATACGTCTTTTATTGTTAATTAGCATTTCTGTACACTGGCATTGAAAATATAGATAATTTCAGGTGCATTGCCCATTACGGAGGTGTTGAGAGAAATGGAGAATTTCAATATATCATTATAATCATGGCAAATAGATAAAAGCGGACATTTAATAATCAAATAAAAGAGGTTTGAAAAGAGATGTTAATGGTATGTTTGTTGAAAATTTTGGAGAGCTAAAATATAGGCAGGAGTTCCTGGGGGGCACAAATGGTTTAGCTCTTAATGATGATGAGCCAAAAGATTAGAAGTTTGGCCCCCAGCTGAGCCTCCTGGGGGAAGATAGACCTGAGCATCTGTCTGCAGAGGTCACAGCCATGAAAAAACTATGGAGCAGTCTGTTCTGCACACCTGAGGTCTCCTTGAGTTAGACTCAACTTGGTGGCAACTGACAACAACAACCATGAATTTGTTTTCAAAATATGATTGTAGAAGAAACGAGACGGATGTGATATTTTATCTTTTAGCAATTTTAGAACACAGTAGGAAAGGCGGTACACAAGGAATCAGATGTAGAAAACCATGTCTTCTCGAAGGACTCCTGGTCTGTGATCTGAAAGGTCAGCAGTTCAAAACCACCAGCCATTCTTTGGGAGAAAGAGGGGGATTTCTACTACTATAAAGGGTTAGTCTTTGAAACCCACAGGGGCAATTCTACCCTGTCTTATAGGTTGCTATGTGTTGGCATCAAATCAATAACACTGAATTTGGCTGCTCTGAGATTCTAGAAGAAGTTCTAGAAGAAATTAATTTTTTTCTCCTCAATGAGCTTCAGTTTCCCCATTCAATCAATAATAGAGGGATTAATTGAGAAGCTTCCAGGGCTGCTATGAAGCCGAAATGAGATGGTATAGATAAAACGCATCATGAACAACGTGAACTGATTACAGAGATGGTCCCAGTTAGTAACTGCAGTTATTCACCCTGAAGTCCCTGGATCCTGATAACCTAAAGACAATAGTTCAGACAGGTAAAAGGAAGGCCTGACAACCCCCTTCTGGAAGATCAGCCTCTGAAAACTGCAAGGCCTTCCTCTGACACACGTGGCATGCCACGAATCCAAACTTATTTGGCAAGCCCTCGACTAGTTTTACATTTATCTCATTTTCATAAACCATAAAATGGAGGAATTGGCTTCCTGACAACCAAGCTTCCTTGTGGCAGTTGCATAATCTCCTGTCAACTCGAGTGAAGGGATGGAGTCTGGCCTTTCAATCAGGTCATAACCAATGATGCCTCTGCGTAGGCATGGCCTTCTCCTGAGGATTCTGGGAACTCCTGTCTTCCTCTCTGGAGACAGGAGACACACCTTCTCTGCTTCACATTCCTGTTGACAAGTCACGTGGAGACACACTGATGGAGTCAGAGCCCTGGAGCTGGAGGAGCCACATTGAGACCCACATCAGTGCTAAGATGCTTCCACCACCACTGGATCCACAAGTTTTTCCACCTACTGACCTGTGATCTTCCTGTATTCAGCATCGTTGCATGTGTTATGTGAGTCTAAAGAGGTATTTATGGACTGATATCAGACATATGGGGTAATATCAGACTTATGGACTTGATCTGGACTGGGCAGGGGTGTTTTCTTAATATACAATTTCTCTTTGACATAAGGCTCTCTCTTACACATAGATGAGTATCTCTGGATTTGATTCTCTAGTGAACCCAGTCTAAGACCACCCCCAGCCCACCCCTGCCAAAGCTTTAAAGGGAGGTGGGGCCCCTCATGCCTCCAGGTCATGCCCATCTTATTTTTTAAAGTAGATTTCAAAGTTGATTTTTCTAAGTGTTCTTGCTTGGTGTGTAGAATCTCCTTGATGGCAGTGGGTTTGGTTCTGGTTTTAGGCAGAATTCATTTCCCCATTTTTATCATTGTCATTTAAAGACCATTGCTGTCAAGTTGCTTCTGGCTCACAGTGACCCTATAGGCGTCCTGGGGTTTTCAGGGCTGTAATCGCTGCAGAAGCAGACACTACATCTTTCTCCCACCGAACAGTTGGTTTCTCATCCAAACGCTTCACCACTGTGTCACCAAGCCTCCACCAGATTGTTCTACAGGTTAACAAAGACCTTAAGTCAGCCTTAAACAGCACATTTGACATATGCTCTTCTGAGTTATCATGTCACAAAATGCATCTTCCCTGCCCTCTCCTCTAGGGAAGATTAAATTTGAGCTCCAGCTAGAACTGCAGGAGCCCATTTCTTCCTGCTGGATTCTCAGCAGGCGGAGCACCAGCCAGCCAGCTAGCTTAAGCCACGAATGAGAGCTGGAGAACTGACACCACTGACGTGGTCTCTCCTCTTAGGAGCTATGGGGAAAGCGATTTAGCCGATAGTGCGCAATGCGATAATAGTGGCCTACTCCCGTTTGGTTTGGTTCTTGTTTACTGTTCCCTACAGCTGCAGAGTGTTTACATTATAATGCAAGTAGATTTCTTCACTCGTATCTTGGGAAGCTTTGTCGTGAGCATTGGGAAGAAATACTTCTCTGGTGTAACATGATTTGAGATGCCTATAGAGGAATCTTAAGAGAGAGATCAAGATTTTTCAAAGAAACTGTCAAGGGTATCTTTTTCGATTAGTCTCCCTATCTGTATAAATAATAACCCAAGAAAAAATCCCAATTCCCGGGAATCATCAGTGACAAGAGTCATGGCAATTAATGAAAGGAGTCTATAGTTAAGAAAAACAACAAAACCAAGCCCACGGCCATAGGATTCCTTCAGACTCATCGTGGCCTTTTATAGATTTCTGGGGCTCTCACTGTGTATGGGAGTGGGCATCCTCTTCTTTTTCCACAGGGTGACTGGGGGGTTTGAACTGCTGACGTTTCAGCTAGTAGTCCATTGCTTACCCAACAGCATCACCACAGCAAAGGATGGCACTTACATTTGAGTTAGAAGACAATCAGCCTTCAGTTTCGGTCAAGATGATCCCAACCCCTGGTGGACCCCTGCTTCTGGAGTGGAAATGCTCCTTTGGGAAGCAGAGTGTCAGCCCTGCTTTATCAGGCTCCTCTGGGTGGGTTCAGACCTCCCACATGTAGCCTCAAAGTCCAGCATTTAACTGTATTTACCATCGAGGAACCCCGGAAGACTATTAGCAAAAGCTGTCGTAATGTTTTTTTAAATTGTCAAATTTTAAAAATTGATTAAACTTTTGAATTGCATGATATGTGAATTATACACCAACAGAGCTGTCTTTAAAAAAATTAAACATTCCAAAGGGGGCATAAAGATTAGTGTGTAGACAATGTACAGAATCAAAATCAAAGCAAGCCAAATAATACCATCAAGTCAGTTCACCCTTAGAGCAGCCCTCTAGGGCAGAGTAGAGCTGCTCCCGAGGGTGCTACAAACCCTTATGGCAGAGGTTCTCCTGCAGGTCGCGACCCCTTTGGGTCGCCCGATTCATAACAGTAGCAAAATGATTGTTATGAAGTAGCAATGAAAATAATTTTTTGGTTGGGGCTCACCACAACATGAGGAACTGTATTAAAGGGTCACAAAAATAAAAAATAAAATAAAGAGTGGCGGCATTAGGAAGGTTGAGAAGCACGGAATTAAAGAGCCTTGCCTTTCTCCAGAGGAGCAACTGGTGGATATGAACTGCTGGCATTGCAGTGAGCAGCCCAAAGAGTAACCAACTATGCCAACAGGGATCCTAAATAAATAAGAGAAGTACTATTTATATGAGATTATACACAATTATACCAGGTACACGGTAGGTGCTCCAGAGGTGTTGGAGAAAGAATGGAGCCTGTCGTGAAGTGACTGTTAGCTCCGCACAGTGTGGTCGAGTGAAGAGAAAACCCCAGTGCAGAGAAAGGTCATCCTGTTTATCGTGTTCTGCTAATTAAAGTCAGAATTTCCTGGAATTTAGTTCTCTTGAGGCAGGTAAGGCTGAGGGAACCTTTTCTTGAAATTAAGTCAGCTTGGCCTAGGTTAATTACAGACATTTCTCATCACAACTGCAAAGTGCCAGATAAACCGATCCACCAAGGAGCTCTCTGAAGCAGATTGGGGGTGGTGGATTTTTCGATTTACTTTATGGAATGTGCCAGCAAATATTAACCCATCTGATCAGGGCTGGGGAGCTTGCTTCCCAGTGAGTGTGGTCTCTGAATGTGTCATTGCTGATGACATGGAAGGGGAGTCCAATGGCAGTCTGATTCACTAAGGACAGGGAAGGGGTGGCCCAATCACTTCTCTGTCTCCCTCTGGCAAGGCTGACAGGAAGTGGGTGATGGGGTAGAAGGTGTGCACTCGGCTCCTCCTCTGAGAACGAAGGCAGTTGTTATTGCGTGAGCTGGTGCACAGACTGGCAGGATACATCTCATCCAACTCTCCTGGAATTAGTCTGAAAGAGATGGAACAAAAGCAGTTCCTTTGTCTGTTTTCTCTGTTGTGATTTTGTTTGCTCCCACGAGGTTCACATGCATGCCACCTAAGGTCAGAGAACAGCACCTGCTTACTCCATCTTGCCCTCATGGCTGCTATGCTGTAGGCCAGGAATGACCACTGAGGAGACTATCTTGAGCAGCAAAATATAAACCTCATCCAATATTTAAAAGTAGGTACCAGCTTTTGTGCCCTATTCAAACTGAAACAGGGCCAAGTCCTCTTCTCAGATAAAAGCGCGGTTCTTTATGGGTAACTGCTTCCTCCTTAACCCTGACCCTCCCCTGGAAAATGGAGTAGCCCTAGGACATGCCACTCCTCTACCCGGCTGACTCTCATGCCTGCCAGGAGCAGAAGCCAAAGGCAGTTTACTCTCATAGAGCGCCAAGTGGCTCTCTGACTTAATCTCAACTCAGTGCCACAGAGTCATCACGACATGCCTGCGCGTGGAGGGGATGGGGGGTGTCTGTGGTAGAACTCTCGCTTTGCATCCTGGAGATCTGAGTTCAGCTGCATCTCCGACACAAACACCACCTATCTGCTAGTGCAGGCTTGCAGGTCGCTTCCATGTTGAGCAGGTTTTAACAGAGCTTCCAGGCTAGAACTAGGAAGGAAGAAAAGTTGGATGATTTACTTCTGCAAGCCTCTAACTGAGGTAGCCAATTTCCTTAAATCCCTGAGGTCTGTTGCATCTGACATTGCCAATGTTAGATGTCCCATGAGTGTTTTATCAAAATTGTATGGGAATTAATACATAAATGGAGCCCAGGTGGTGCAGGGGGTTAAGCACTTACCTACGAACAGAAATGTCAGTGACTCTAAGCCACCAGCAATTCAGCATGAGAAAGATGAGTCACGCTGCGTCTGCTGAGGTTTGCTTCCTCAGAAACCGTTTCAGAGCAGTTCTACTCTGTCTTGTAGGTTCAGTGTGAGTTGGAATCAGCTGGACAGTCCTGAGCTTGGGGTTTTGGTGTCTTCGTTTAGGGGCATAATGGTTAAGAAGTCAGCTGCTAACGAAAAGGTCAATGGTTCAAACCCACCAGCAGTTCCATGGGAGAAAAGACTGGGCAGTCAACTCACATACAAATTACAACTTAGGAAATGACAAAGGGGAATTCTACTTAGTCACATGGGATTGCTGTAAGTCATAATCAACTTGATGCACACAAAAATAATATAGTACCTATTAGGTATGCATAGCTAATATAACTCAGTATAATGAAAACCTCACTACTGGACTAACACACAGCATCATGATAAATGGGGCACAGAGGCAAGTTGCGAAGAAATTCCTTTTTCTTAGCTCTGAAGTCAACGCTCATGGAAGCAGCAGTCAAGAGATCGAATGGTGTGCAGCAATGGTCAGATCTGCTGCATACCACCTATTTAAAGTGTTAAAGAGGCAAAGGATCCCTTTTTTGTTTGTTTGTTTTTTATAATCGTTTTATTAGGAGCTCATCCAACTCTTATCACAATCCATGCATACATCAATTGTGTAAAGCACATTTGTACATTCATTGCCCTCATCACTCTCAAAACATTTGCTCTCCACTGAAGCCCCTGGCATCAGCTCCTCATTTTCCCCCGCCCTCCCCACTCCCCCCTTCCTCATGAACCTTTGATAATTTATAAATTGTTATTTTGTCATATATTGCCCTGTCCAACGTCTCCCTTCACCCACTTTTCTGTTGTCCATCCCCCAGGGAGGCGGTCACATGTACATCCTTGTAGTTGGTTCTCCCTTTCCAATCCACCCTCTCTCTGCCCTCCCAGTATTGCCACTCACACCACTGGTCCTGAAGAGTTCATCTGCCCTGAATTCCCTGTTTTTCCAGTTCCTATCTGTACCAGTGTACATCCTCTGGTCTAGCCAGACTTTCAAGGTAGGATTGGAATCATGAAAGGGGGGGAGTTGGAGAAGCATTTAGGAACTAGAGGAAAGTTGAATTTTTCATCGTTGCTACATCGCACCCTGACTGGCTCTTCTCTTCCCTGAGACCGTTCTGTAAGGGGATGTCCAGTGGCCTACAAATGGGCTTTGGGTCTGCACTCCGCACCCCCCCCCCATTCGCTATGATAAGATTTTTTGTTCTGATGATGCCTGATACCTGATCCCTTCTACACCTTGTGATAGCACCAACTGGTGTGCTTCTTCCATGTGGGCTTTGTTGCTTCTCAGCTAGATGGCCCGTTGTTTACTTTCAAGCCTTTAAGACCCTAGATGCTATACCTTTTGATAGCCGGGCACCATTGGCTTTCTTCACCACATTTGCTTATGCACCCATTTGGCTTCAGTGATCCTATCATGGAGGTGAGCACACAATTATATGATTTTTTTGTTCTTTGAAAAGATCCCTTTGAATACTAAGTTAGCCTGAGAATATTTTCAACTACATCATATGTGTGTGAAAATTGGACAATGAAAAAAAATTGGACAATGAGTAAGAAAGACCTAAAAAGAATTGGTGGATTTGAATTACAGCATTGGCAAAGAATATTGAAAGTACGGTGGACTACCAGAAGAACAAACAAATTTGTCTTGCTAGAAATAGAGCCTGAATGCTTCTTAGAAGGGAGGGTGGTGAAATCTCATATCATACACTTGGACTTGATCTCAGGGGAGACTGGCTCCTCGAGAAGGTCATCATGTTGGCTAAATTAATGAGTACGAGAGAAGGAGAAAGACCTTCAATGAAATGGACTGAACCAGCGGATGGCAACATTGGGTTCAAGTATAAGGAAATCTGAGAGGATGGTGCAGGACTGGTCAATGTTTGATTTCGTTGTGCATAGGATTGCTAGCGATTGGAACTGACTCAGCGACACTGAACAACAATAACTTCAATGGGGCATTTGATAAGATGGACTTACTTAGCATTCTTTTCCAGGGTGAAACTACAGCAGCCATATTTTGTAATGTGTATTTACTTAACATTTCCTCCTCTAAGATTAAACTGTGGCCATATTTTATGGCCTAGGACATTTGGAACAGGGCCAAAATAGTTTCCTGAAGCACTTTGGCCCCATCAGTAAAAAATATTTCTGGCAGGAGACATGACCTTATTTTCAGACAAAGGAGCCCACAAAAAACAGAAAGTCACAGGCAGCCCACTGCGATTGAGTCCATTCCAGCACACAGTGATGGTGCAGAATAGTGAGGACTGCTTTCTAGGTTTCTGAGGCTGTTCGTCTTTACAGAAGCAGAGCCTCGACTTTCTACCACAGAGCAGCTGTGGGCTCGGAATGCTAACCTTAGAGTTAGCAGGTCAACGTGTCCCCTGAGCTCCACACAGACCACCTGATATTCCATGATGGGTGTAACCCCTGCCTCCTCTGCTAGCTTTTATGTAGAGCTTTTTAAAATTAATAAGTAAATGGATTCCGTAGAGCTGAATCTGACCTTTTGGTTTTTTTTTGCAATGCTTGCATATAATTCTGATGCTCGGCCAACCCTCTCATTTAAGAGAGAAAGATACAGAGGCTCCAGAAGATCAAGAGTGTGGTCTTCTAAGTAACCGTGAGTCCCATGCCCTCTTCCTACAACTATTTTTTTTTTAGGAAGTGCTTTCAGTGACTCTATGGAAATCAACATAATTACTGTCAAGTAATTATGATTTTTGTACCTTCAGTGAAAATATCAGAATAGTCAAAAAGGCAATTAATTTCTTAATATTATTATGGAAGCAGTTTAAAGGGGCTTGGTTAGACATTCAGGAGACCACAGAAGACTCTGGAAATTCACAAATTTGGAAATTTGTGGATTTCACCTTCACAGAGAATTTTTGAAATCTCTTTTGGGTATTTTCTATCACTGATTACATATTCCTCATGCTGCTTTTGGTAGTGTGTGTGTGTGTGTGTGTGTGTGTGTGGTAGGAGGGGAATTACACAATCCATTGGGCAGAATCGTTGTCTACCTTGTTCGACCACAGTTCTCCCATTTATCTTATCTCCTTCACAGTCATGATGAGTCGCTTCATTATCTGTAATAATCATTTGTTCAGACATCTGTCTTTCTTTCGTAATGAACTTAGTGAGGGCAGAGTCCATGCTCATTCATTATGTGTCCTTTGTGCCTAATTTAGGACTTAGTACATTATTGATGTTTAATTCGTTGAACTGAACTAAACTTAAAGTGGATCTAGCAGGAATGATTTAGAAAGGAGCCACAGTATAACGTAGAGAGTCATGGGTCTGATGAACACAGGTGGTCTGCAGGGCATATGCCACATGGATGTTCTTATTAAAATAGAGTTTGTCTAAACAAAAATATTCCTATCAAAATTGCACAATTTTCTTTAAATCGCTGTATGTTCCAGGCCACCATCTCTCTATCAGTGTGTCATAGTGTTTGATATGCAGGTTGCTATTGCTGCTGGAGCTATGTGACTGGCATTCCAAATACCAGCAGGGCCACCTGTGGTGAGCAGGTTTCAAGGGAGTTTCAGACTAAGACAGATTAGGAAGCCAGATTTAGCGATATGCTGCCTTAGATTAGCCAATCAAAATTATATGTACCTCAAAAGATATCGTTCAATACAGTGCTAGAGGATTCCTAGTTGTGCAGTCAGGTGTTGACTGCTAACCGCAAGGTTGGAAATTCAAACTCACCAGCTGTTCCAAGAGATAAAAATGAGGCATTCTTCTCCCATAAAGATTTTAAAGTCTGAGAAACCCTAGGTAGGATCACTGTGGGTCAGAATTAACTTAATGGCATTAGATTTGGGTTGGGTTTGTAGTGCCAGAAGACAGTACCCTAGGTTGAAAACCAAAACCAAACCCATTGCCCTTGAGTCCACAGACAGCCTCGTCTTTCTCCACAGAGTGGCTCGTGGGGTGAACCACTGACTTTGAGGCTAGCAGCCCAATGCCTAACTCACAACACCGCTTAGGTTAGAAATAACTCAAAATAGACAGTGACCACAACAGTGTACTCAAATCTAACAATGACTGTGAAAACTGGACAGGATTCATTTCTTTCCGCTATGGAAGGGGTGCCATTGAGTCAGAGCTAACTCAACAACAGCATATAATTCCAGCCATTACCGAGGGAGGGGAGGCAAGAATCTTGTTATGTCCATTTTACTCCAACTTTGCCAGCAACTTAACAAAAATCAGTGCAATATTCTGATTAGATGAATGGTACCTTCAGGAGATTCAAATTCCAAAGGGTTGTGGTTATTGGATTAAGACTGTGAGAGAGATTATCAGTCATTTGGATTTGTGACTCCTGGAGAAATTCACTAGGTACCCAGATGGCATGACCTGGGTGAAACTGACATGTAATGAATTTACAGAATCTTTCTTACATTGATAAAAATAATCAGCCAAGAGATGAGACCCACTCCCTTTTTCATGCTTTCAACGCATATAAAGCTTTATGTGTTAAATTCTGGGTCAGTCCCTGGAGCTCTTAAACCGAAGACCACATGGTGGCCTCCTTTCAGGGAACTCAGCGTCAGGTCCACAGTTTTTCTCTGTAGGTCCCTATAGTTATCAATTTGCAGCATTTTCAATGAAACGGGGTGGGGGGGTGTAATTATCAGAAGATAAGTACTACTATTAAGTGATGAAATGACAGGGCACATTGGATAAATCTGCTGTACTAGACCTTTTCAAAATGTTGAGAAGCAAGGATGTTACTTTGAAGACTAAGATGCAACTGATCAAGCCATGGTATTTTCACCTGCCTCATATGCAAGTGAAAAGGGAACATTACAGAGGGGTCTCGAGGAGAGGGGCCAGTCAGGGCACAGTGTAGCAATGATGAAATATACAACTTTCCTCTAGTTCTTAAATGCCCACCCCCCAACTATCATGATCCCAATTCTACCTTAAAAATCTGGCTGGACCGGAGGATGTACACTGGTACAGATAGGAACTGGAAACACAAGAAATCCAGGACAGATGAACCCCTCAGGACCAGTGGCGAAAATGGCTATACCAGGAGGGTGGAGAGAAGGTGAGGGAGAAGCGGGGAACAGATTACAAGGATATACATATAACTTCCTCCCTGGGGAGACAGACAGTGGAGAAGTGGGTGAAGGGGGACCTCAGACAGTGTAAGGAGGGGAGAAATGAGGAACGGATACCAGGGGCTCAAGTAGAAAGCAAATGTTTTGAGAATGATGAGGGAAACAAATGTACAGGCGTGCTTGACACAATGGATGGATTGTGGATTGTGATAATAGTTGTACGAATCCACAATAAAATGATTTAATTAAAAAAAACAAAGAGTTACAGTTTGGAAACCCACAGGGGAAGTCTGCTCTGCCCTACGGGGTCACTCAAAATAGGCATCCACTTTATAGTGAGCTGTGAAACAGAAGCAATGGCATTATGTAACTTGCTATGTTGTTGTGATAATTACTTGAGAATGTGTTTGCCAATGAGAAAATTGAAAAGAAAATGAATTTTGCTTTTCTTTTTTGCCTAGACTACAAAAAGCATGGCTGTACAGGGAAATCTAACATTATCACATGCACACACTCACAAATCCTAGCACAAAATAAATGGTACTTACCATTGTTTAAAAAAAATAATGAGAGCTAATGTTTTGAGAATGATGAGGGCAATGAATGTTCAAATGTGCTTTATACAATTGATGTATGTATGGATTGTGATAAGAGTTGTATCAACCCCTAATAAAAAGATTTTTAAAAGATAAGGAATGTGAAAAAAAATAAAAGAAAAGAAAGAAGAATTGATGCATTTGAATTATGGAGCTGGTAAATAAGTTTGAAAGTGCTATGGACCATCGATAGAACCAACACATCTGTCTTGGAAGAATATGAAAATAGAGATAATTTATAAATTATCAAGGCTTCATGAGGGTGGGAGGGTAGGAAAGAAAGGAAAAAAAGAGGTGCTGATACCAAGGGCTCAAGTAGAAAGAAAATGTTTTGGAAATGTTGATGGCAACGTACTTACAAATGTGCTTGATACAATTGATGTATGTATTGTGATAAGAGCTATAAGATACCCTAACAAAATAATTTATATAAAAAATGAGCTGTAAGAACCCCCCCATAAAATGATTTATTAAAATAAAATAAAGTGCAGGAGGAATGCCCCTTTAGAGGCAAGAACGCTAAGACTTAGCGTCATGAGCTCAGGAGAGATCAATCCCTGGAGAAGGACATGACACTTGGTAAAGAGGGGCAGCGGGGGAAAATAAAAAAGAAGGCCTTGACAAGATGGATTAACACCTCAATGGGTTCAAACATCAGAACAATTGTGGGTATGGCACAGGACCAGGTAGTGTTTTGTTATGTTGTAGACAGGGTCACTGTGAGTCAGAACTGAGTCCTGGACACCCAACAATCGAGCAGGCTTTTCCAGAAGCCCAACTTGTTATTTTGGTGATTAGCACATTCACTACCAAATATTGGTGATGTCCGCACCACTTAACCAATGTTAAATAAAGACATTAATAAATACATAAGATGGGTGCTACAACAAAATGTGGTGAAGAAAGCAGATGGTGCCTGACTGTCAGAAAGAATACATGAAACCTAAAGGTCTACGTTCCACTGAGTTCACAAGGAAGAAACACACCGGCCTGCGTGGCTCAAGGATTTGTATATAAAATAAGCTCCGATAAAATGAATTGTATCTAAAAAGTAAGCAAGGGCTGAGGCTGAAGTAAGAGCATAAGGGAGTTCCTTATACTCATCTTCTAACTTACTGTGTTGGGCAGGGTCGTCTAGAGAAACAGTGACACTGGTCTGTGTATACGAAAGAGCTTTATTTCAAGAACCACTTCGATGAGATGATGAACCAGGATGACTTTGAGTTCAGTTAGTGTTGCTTACTGTTTTAATTTGCCAAGTGAATAAACTTCTGTGCCTCAGTTTCATCGACTGTCGAGTGTGAGTTAAATTAGCAGTATGTTATTTTGGAGTCTGAGTGAGATGGTGTCTGCGAAGCCGTAAGGACCTCGTAAGAACGCAGTAAGCGCTCAGTAAGCATATGTCGCCGCGGTGCTGCTGTTGTCAGCCACCTGCGAGTCAGCATACACTCCTGGAGACCTCCTGTGTAAGAGAATGAAGCATTGCCTGGTACTTTGCCATTTTCATGACCATTGCTTTGCTATGTTGAGCCTATTGTTGTGGCTGCCGTCAATACAGGCTAATTGAGGGTTTCCCTCATTTGTGCTGACCTCTCTTTATCAAACACGATCTCTTTTCCTAATGAGTGAAAATGCATCCAAAGTAAATGAGTCGAAGTCTTGCCATTGTCACCTCGAAGAACAATGTAAGAGTAGGGGGAGTCAAAAAGCATTGCTACTGGAGTTCTAGTTCATCCGTGCACAGGCGTATTCCAAGCAAAACTGGTTTGAACACATCTCTGCGATCAGCAGACACGTTTCTCTGGGTGGTGGACTTGCCTTCATCTTGCAAAGGGGTGCTTTCCAAAGACAAAGGAAACTAGTAGATTCCCGGGACATTGGTGGGCCTGCTCACTGGAAGACAGAGAAGTCAACTCAGAAGCGAATGGTGACTGCTTTGGAGGGTTGCCGAAGGGGCATCTGGTGAGATGCTTCAAAGAACACACGGTACTGCAGCGGGAGAAAGAGACCTGGAAGTTGTGCCAAGGAATCCTTTTGTCCATTCCAGCAATACATGGATCCTTCTTTGAACCGATCCAGAGCAGCCCTGTGAGAATGTTACTGGGAAACCTGACTCCAGCCAGCCGGCAGCCTCAATATTGTCTCTTCAGACTTCTTTTGTTGCCAAAAGAACACCATTTAAACGGAGCACCGGTTGAGTTCCTCGTGGATGCAAAAACTGCCATTTTGATGCGGTGTCGATTGAAGAGGCCAGAATTCTTTGGAGGAAGCACTAAAAAGTTGGACACACCACCTTCAGAAGTGGATAGATCTAGGTGGAGGATGGGTCGAGAAACAGTGGTTTCCCGTTTGCATGTTTTTGTTTAGTAAACATTTCTATGATTCATAACGATACTTTTGAACTAATCGTTGTGTCTATTCTAATATCAGTCTGCATTGTTGACCGACAGCCTGGGATGTACACCCCTCATCTATGTGACTCGTTATTCTTTCTCCTGTTGGCCTTCATGCGTGAGATTTGTGGGAGAGGTGCCACAGTAAACCAGAACAAAGTAAGAATGCCTACTATGGTAGAGGACACATGGGAGAAAAATATAAATGTGAAAGAATGAGAAATAGATGTGTTGTTTTTATTTGCATTCTCCGTGAGATACTACACTTATCTAGCAACTTCGAAAAGTTGGTAGCAGTTAACCCACCTTTGTGTTCGCTGGTGTCTAATCTTATTAAAAGAAAACTACAGGGAGATAAGCTTAGTCACCAGACTTTAGACAGACCTCAGCCCTCACCACTGTTAACCCGCCGTCTCCATTCCTGAGAAGCCACGTTCAGAAAGGAAAGTCTTCTGTGTCTGATTTCTCCTATTCCCATCATCCTTTGGGTGGTGAATTGACTTACCTCAACCCTTTCGGTATCACTTTCTTTATGCTTTTGATGTGATTATGGATTCTGGTTTGGTAACCTGAAAATGGTCAGTAAACAACAAATCTATGAAACCGTCCCTACCAAAATGAGCTTAAGGATATCCAAGCTGGTGAAGAGAATGAATTAATATGCTCAAGATTCCAAACACTACTGCGCTTTGGATTGTGAAAGGAACATGGCCCTGTTAGTTCTGACACTACTTGACTTAAAGTTTACTGTACTGGAACCCTACTGTCTAGGGGAAAATAGTTCATTCTTTTCAAAACTTCTTTGAGCACTATCTATGTGCCAATTCAGGAAATAAGAGATGCAATGCTTTGTAGTCGTTGTTAGTTTTCTTCAGAGTAAAAGGGAGCTCGCTGTTGTGTAATCATCATCTGTGCCTTAATAGGCTTGTCCTAATGTGGCAGCAAATAGTGGGTATCTTAACTTAGACTTAGCCAAACTGTGATTTAGGCAAGGTTGAGTGGTCTCTTTATTAAAGATGATTGTTTAGGAGAAGAGTAAATAGATGTGTCCTTTAAAGGAGACAAGAGAAGTATGAGGTGGATAGAATTGTAAAGCGGTGGGGTTGATTTTGTTGAGAAAATACAGTGCTAGAAAGGTAACCTGAGTTTAGTGGTACAGTGAATTATGTTGGTGATTTGCTATCTCCTGCTTCATACGTTCAGCACATTAGCCCGCTGACTAAATTCATTATTGCTCAAGCTAGTGCTTGTCGACCTTGAAGAGGCTGTCTATTTCGCCAGAAGGCCAAGAAGCACTAGTCACCTATAATGACAACTTTGGTAAGACGGGATTGGTACCAGAGTCATTGCAATTATTTAGATAAACTTAAGACTCGTTTTACCTTAACAACCATGACCAATCTAGAGGGAATCTAGAAATGTATTCCTAGACACCCCACCCCCGGTGAAAGTGTATATCGACATGCAGCTTCCCATGAACTCTCATAGCTAGGCGTTACAAACGCACTGCAACATCATATGCGCTTCTCCTTCATTTCACTTCTGACGTTTATTTGTAAATGTTTCCTTACAATGATGCAAGGCCTTATATAAAGCCTCGCTATTCTTTCTTTACAGTCAGCTTCTTGAGATGGGGGTGTTTAACAACTGCATGTCTGGGGGGAAAGATTCTTTATAGGGTTTGTCAACTTCCATGGGGTAAATGCCCCCCTGACAACTGATTTCAAGCTATCTCTATGTTATCATTGGTCACTAAGTTTGGATGAGTTGTACATAAGCTGTACATGTGAACCAACCTCAAGATGCAGGCCTAATATTCCCATTTTTCACCACTTAGATACCTTAGGAAGGAGCCTGGTAGCTCGGTGATTAAGCACTCAGGTGCTAACTGAAAAGTTGCCAGTTTGAACCTACCAGCAGCTCCATGAGAAAAAAGATGAACCAGCATTTTCCTATAAAAACCCCCATGGTCAGTTCTCCTGTGTTACATGGAGTTGTTGTGGGTTGAAATCAGAAATGAAAGAGATATGAGCTGGTATATACATGGCTTAAACCAGCCCGGGCTCTGATTGGGGCTCAGATAGAGAAGACTCTTAAGGACGATTGATCATCATTCTTTTAGAACTCACTGCCATCTCATGTCCAATGGTAAAAAAAGGAAGAAGTTTATGCTTCACTGAAAACATTAACCAAAATCAAGGTTCTAGTAATTGAAGAAATAATAATTAAAACATTTTGATGCGTGGATAAAGCACTAGAAGTACTTACTCATCTATGCCAAGAAATTTGGAAGACAGCTACTTGGCCAACTTATTTGTACACATTACAAAGAAATGTGACTCAATAGAATGCTCAAAATATAGAAAAATACCACTGATACCACATGCAAGTAAAATTTTTCTGACGATCATCCAACAGTGGTTACAGCAATACATTGACAGGGAGATGCCACAGGTGCAGGCAGGATCCAGAAGAGGTTGTGGAACAAGGGATATCATAACTGATGTCAGATGGATCTTGGCTCAAAAAGAGAATACCAGAAAGATGGTTGCTTTTGTTTTATTGACTATGCCAACATATACAACTGTGTGGATCTTAACAAATTATGGATAATCTTGAGAAGAACTGGAATTACAAAACACTACATTATGCTTATGCAGAACTTGTACATTGATCAAGAGGCAGTTGTGCAAATAGAACAATGGCTTACTACATGGTTTCACATCAGGAAAAGCATGCTGCAATACTGTATCCTGTCACCATACTTAGTCAATCTGGGTGCTGATCAATCATGAAAGACACTCCAATCAAATCATGAATGACTTCTTGCAAGCCTGGTGCCTCACTCTTCTTCACATAATCCAGCTTCTCTGATGATTGTCTCAGCATAGAGATTGAATACGTATGGTCAGAGGATATGGAGCTGAAGCACACCCTTCATCATTTTAAAGTATGCACCATCCCCTTGTTCTGTTCACATCGCTGCCTCTTGATCCATGCACAAGTTTCCTCATGAGCACAGTGAAGTTTTCTGTAATTCTTCTCAAGATTATCCATAGTTTGTTGTGCTCTGCTCAACCCGATGCTTTGAAGAAAATGACAAGTCATAGTACTTCCTAGGAGTCTCTTAATAAAATTCTCTTGCAATGACTAATGCCTTTCAAAGGCCAAACTTTCTCTTGGTAAGACAAGAACCTGAATTCTGGTCATAGTCAGGATTTGGTGTGTGTGTGAGATTGTGTGTGCATTTGTATTTGTGTGTGTGTGTGTGTGTGTGTGTGTATAAATTGAAACAGGCAGGTTTGTTGTTGCTTGAACAGAGACCTTTCATGTGTGTCTTGGGAAATAGCACCATGTGAGGTTAAGTTTTGGAAACTGACTAACACAGACTACTGCCGCTCCTATTGCTTTATTTTAAGATGTGATCAGTTGCTGAGCCTAGTGCTCACAGAACAAGTAGACGTAAAACTGGCCATTAAATGATTTTTTCTATTTTATGTCTTTATATTTAGTCAAATAAAAAATGTAGACAGAAAAATAAGAATAAATGACGGTTTCTTAATCGTTGTATTGACATTTTGACCCAGTTTTACAGAGTGTGGCTGCAGGTATCGGTAGAGATACTGTTTGAGGAACGTGTGATGTGAAGATCAGTTGCTAGAGCTAGCAGGAATAGGAACGGGGGGGAGAAAAGGAATCAACTGGTAAACAGGCGTCAGGGCGTCTGGGAATCGTAACTTAAGTAAGCTTTACTTTTGGAGCCCAACAGACATCGCTTTAAAAGTATTTCTCAGTTGTTCACTTTGCACAACAACGGCATCGCCTGGCATGGGTACGTGGTAGATGCAGACATCACCGCGTTCTTTAACTAGTTGCATGACCAGCCTGGTTCCTTCTAGTGCAAAGAACGTGGACACATCCATCATTGCTGATAGGAAAGTTCAAGGGTGTGCCTTCAATTCTGCCTCACTGAGAAGTTAATACCTTTTAGGTTTTTAAATGAGAGAGAGATTTCATTTTAATGACTTGACTCATGCAACTATGGTAACCTAGCATGTCCAAAATCTGTGAGCCAGGGACAGGGTGCAGTTCCTGCAGTCGTGTGTCACCAAATCTGTAGTTCAGGTGACAGAGCAGAGAATTTTTTTACTAAATGGGTATCTTACAGGCAGAATATACTGTAGGAAATGCCCCATTTGCTCTTACTTTTTCAATTGATTAGGTAAGGCCCACCCGCATTTTGACGAATAATTACCTGAGGCCAATGTATTTAATCACATGGGACTACTTCATCTAGACAAATACTCAACAAAATAACTGGACATCATTTCCTAGCCGTGTTGACAAAATCAGCCATCCGGCTAGTCTATTAAGAAGTAGAAGTACACCTATACAAACACACACACACACAAGCACAGCACTTTCACACCTGTGGACACACAAAATGGAAAAAAAGCTGTACTGTCGCAGGGCGTTTCGTCTTCTTTTGTACACTGCTCTTTGGGAGGTGGGGGCCGGTGGGGAGTGGGGCCAGTGGGGGGTGGGGGCCTAGAAGGCCTAGAAGAATAAGTAGCACATAACAAGTATTCAGAAAAGATTGTTGAGTAAAGAAATGGTTCATGAACTCCGTTTCTGTTCCAAGCTTTGAAAGTACAGAAAGCTAGTCATAAGGGAGAGCCTTATCTTAGAATTAGCCCATACAGGATAAACCGATTTCCCTAACTAAATCCCTCTCAGTTAAAAATCAGCCGGTGCTGGGCCACCATCTTCTTTGGGTGGCATCTTGGTGCTTTTCAAGAAATTAAGGTGGTCTTTGTATATTTGGTTTAATGTGATTGGAATCAAAAGGAAGAAGCATTTCATTGAAATTATAATACAACATATTCTAAGGGTATTTCTTTCTACTAAAGCTGAATGCTATAGAACAGTAATTCTCAAATATGAGCAATTTCCTCTCCCCAGGAAATATTTAGCAAAGTCTAGAGACATTTTATATTGAGCAGCTGAACTTTCTGTAATGCACAAGACAGCACTGTGGCTACTTGATCAAATAAGTATCGGGTTTAAAATAACAGTGAGAAAACTGACAAACCCTGTTGGAGACAAACATCTACTACTTCTTCACCATATTAAACATATCTTACAGAGTTTAGGATGTTCAATTGTCTCTAGCCTAAGGTCTTTATTGAATCAGATGATAAGACCTCTGTGTTCCTCCAGTGTTTTTGTTTTTTACAGACATTTATAGTGTATTGACAGTAATTCATTTTAAGGACAATGGTCTAGGGGAGGGGGTAAAAGGTCACAAATTCAACTATACTTTATGGAGCCGCCTTTATTAAGTCTTAAGGACAAAAGAGAAAAACAAATCAACCAATGAAGGAAACAAACACCATAAAGGCCTTATGGTGCCCAGAGGATTCACAACCATATGGCTAATTACATAGAATGTGGGCAACAAAGGAAATTGTCCCCCAGTCATGATTGGTGTCTGGGATGTAGTCAATTCATATGGATCTTAGAGTCATAATCACTTCTGTGCTGTATTCTAAATGCGGGCCTCTATTCCTGTGGCTCTTTCCCATTGTGCAGGGAGTACCTCACTATGCTAATGGACAGGATTAAAGTGGGATTACGTCTCCACCATTTCAGAGTGTGGAAGCAGTCACCATTCTATTTCCTTAGAAACAAAGGGGGAAAAATAGAAGTTTACACCATGTAAAGTCTACAGAATAAAAGTCACACCTCCATCAAAACCATTCCTCTGTGTATTATAGCCACCTCACAGAGAGAGGATTCCAGAAGAGTGTGGTAGTTACAACATCTGGTATCAATTTGTGAAGGGGCGGAGTCTAGCCTTTCAATCAGGTCTCAGCTTGATGACCTCATTTGAAGGTACCATGGAGATAAATAGCTCACTGGAGGTCACATATACTCACACTCTTTTGGTATTCCTGATGACAAAACACATGGAGCTACGCTAGAGCCCTGAAGCTGGGGGACCCACACAGAAAACCACGCCAGTGCTGAGATGCTTCCACCACCCCTGGATCCACAAGACTTTCCACCCACTGGCCTGTGAACTTCTACATTCAGCGTCATTGCATGTGTTTCATGAGTCTGAAGAGGACTTTATATTGGTATCGGACATATGGGCTAATGTGGGATTTATGGACTTGATCTGGACCGGGATGGGATGCTTTCTCCATATTCAATTGTTCTTGTATATAAAACACAGATGAGTCTCCCTAGATTTGTTTCTCTAGTCTACCTGAAATAACACAAAGAGTTGAGCACATTCAAGATCTCTGTGTGCAGATCAGAAGCTGCAGCACAGAGACCTTGGGACAGAGCAAAGGAGCCGAAACCAAATGCTGAGACAAGAAGACCAGGAGCAGCACAGAGCTGATGAGGCTCTGGGGTAGACCATCGGGCTGGCTTCCTGCCCAGTGAAAGCAGAAGCCAAGGGACCTTGTGGCTGAGTCTAAGGACTGATGAGGAATTTAGTAGCTGGTTGAGAAGAGGCGCTGCAGATTAAAATAACTATATCCTTACTGTTTTCAATCCTGGTCTGTTGTGACCTATTAACTTATCTAATAAACTTCCTTGAGTGTGAATATTATCTGTACGTTTTGTGTGGCCATTGCAAGAACTTACCTGCAGAAAAGTAGAGTGCTATCGAAGGAATGTTGGTGCCAGAATAGTAAAGACAATTGGAGGATGGAAGCATATGTGACCTCCACCTTGTGGCAATAGGGAAGTCAGGGGAGGTCAGATAAGGCCCCCTCTATGCCTTTATTTTCAGTGACCAATCAATCCATTACTGCCACAGGCAGGGCTACATAAGCAGGAAAGGGACCAGGATTGGGATACTGTAGTAGGTCGGGTTGACTAGAGAAACCAATCCAGTGACACTCATATCTGTGTGAGGTAGTTAGTTAATTGTGCCATCCTGGCCGATAAACACATGTGGAGTTAATTGAGGGGCAAGGAGATAAATGGCTTGGTGAGCCTCACCTTTAGAGTTCTCGGGTTTCTTGCTTTGTGATGGTCGCGCCAGGGTGCAGCTGCCTTAGCAGTTCCCTTATTGCAAGACATCCCCAAGGAGAAGCCACGTGGACCTACCCCGATGCAGCCCTGGGTGCTGGAGCACCATGTGGAGACCCTGCCAGGGCTGAGATGATTACACATTCACTGACCCAGCTTTCTTCCTGTAGTCGGCGTCATTGCATTTTGTGTGTGTGTGTGTGTGTGTGTGTGTGTGAGATGGAGGAGGACTTTGTGGATTGGTGTTGGACATATGGGTTAATGGGTTAATGTTGGACTTGTGGGCTTGGGCAGCACTGGCTTGGGATGTTTTCTTGATGCGCACTTAACCTTTATATAAAACTCTCTCTTATACATGGGTTGCTGTGGATTTGTTTCCCTAAAGTACCCAGACTAACACAATGTGTAAGAAAGAGCTTTATATCAAAAAGTAATTATACATCAAGAAAACATCCCAGCCCAGTTCAACTCAAGTCCATAAGTTCGATACTAGTGCATAAATCCCTCTTCAGATTCACACAGCCACATTCAATGGTGTAGAATGCAAGAAGATCAAGCCAGTGGCTGCAAAGTATTGCGGATCCAGTGGCGGTGGTAACTTCTCAGGGTCTGCCAGCAAGAAGATGAAGGCAGAGAGAGGGGTAGGAGTGGGGAGTTCCCAAGACCTTCCTTATGAGAAGACCACACCCACAAGCAGGCACCCTCGGGCTCTGACCTGATTGGCAGGTTGACTACCACCCCTGCACTTGTATATATCTTCAAGTTGACATGAAATCATGTAACTGCCACAGATGTATACACACTTGCAGATTAGAAAAGTTTACGGGATTGGGTCTGGGCCCCATGGAACAAGTTGGTCGGGGTATGACTCATGACCTTGCAAAACTCTGCTACCTGGGTTTTTATGAAGGAAACACCCAGGCAAGACCCTGAGAGGCAGACTGCCCATCAGTGGGCTAGGAGAGTCCTGGTAGTCTCCTTTCAAATGCAGTCTGCCAGAAGGCAAAGCTTTTTATGAGGGGTAATACCAGAGAGAGCTGAATTATGTAAACACTCAAATGGATTTAGGGTTCCCACTGAAAATAACCCGAGTGCTCAGAATGTAAAGCTCTAATGCATATCTCATTTACATGATAGCCTTATGTCTGCCTCAAAGCAGGCACTTAGCTTATTAAATGAATAACAGTCCTTAGGGGCTGTCTCGGTCAACTTAAAAAATTCGTTATTTTTAATCAAAGGCTCTTCTTTTTTCTTCTTTTATTTGATTTACTTTTAATTCCAAATGACCATTTTCCTTTAGACTTAATAGAGGCATTTTTTCTAGCCTACTGAACAATTGTACCAGGAAATGTCAATTGAATGAGAAATAGTGGTTTCCTCCTGATCCAAGCACATCTAAAGCATAGTTTATTACCACGGCATTAGCCACTTCATTATACACTATCTCATTCACTTATAGCTTCTGATTGAATTTGTCTTGTCTTCTCCAATGGCTTGAAAATCTAATCAAAGCTTTTGTGGACCTCAAGACGCATAACTCCTAAGTGTTTTGCTGACTGGAAAGCCAGCGAGTGACAGATTGTTAGGGTCTCATTTCTAAAACCATACCTCACAGGTGAAACCCCAAGAAGACCTTGATCTCAGCCAAGGAACTAAGGTCTCCTCCAAAGTCGAGAACCGCAGATCCAGCAGAAGGCACGGAGCACAAGAGCCGCAGCCTCTCCACCCTCATGTTGCCTTCTCCTGCCTTGCTCGGCTTTTCCTCAGAGCCCAAGAGCCCTTCTGACCGGCCCTATGCGGCACTCTCTTTCCACATCTATTTCCAGCCCCATAAATATTTTCACCAGTCACTGACACATCTTGCAGGGAGAATAAGGCTCCAGCATGGGAATCAGAGGACAGAGCTATGCTGGTTTCTTACATGAGCAGAAAGCAGACATCACTAAGCCTGCAGCCTCCTGCTGGGGAGCAGGAGTCTCTGGCTCAGGTGGCCCCCTCTGCACTTTTGAACTGCCTCTGCCAGGGGAGACAGGTGGAGTGGAGGCCTGAGTTTAGCAAGAATGCAGGCACTTGCAGGGGAGCAAGGGGATCAGTAAGGACAGGGAGGAACCAACTTATCAGGGACAAGGTTATTCTTTTGTCAGGCTTACTTAGTGCTAAATATATGTTGCAGAAGTTTGGCTGCAGGGAAGCTTTGATCATATCTAACACAGGATTTTTTAAATGCCAATCTAAAATATTCAAATGAAGAACTGCTTAGTTTACCTCAGCTTGTTGTTTGGTCACTATTTGGATCCTTTTACATTCTCTTTGCTTTTCAGACAACCTTGCAATTAACTTCAAAGCCCAGTTTCAAAGCAGGGGAAATGATCCTATTGAAGAGCTGATCTGTCTGGTGAACCAAGTAAATGTTCAGAGACAGCTTGATGAGAGAAGGTAAAAATTAAAAAAAACCTAAATATTTTCAAAGCATTTTCTTCCCAGAAGATTCCAAATTCAAATTTGAATTTTCAAATAGTGACTTTAACAGCCATGAATTATATCCACAATGGGGAAGTTGACCAATTACAAGGTTAATTTCTGAGACATCGTGTTCTCAGAGCCATCAAATTAATTCTGACTCTGACCCTATAGGGCAGGGTAGACCTTCCCTTGTGGGTTTCTGAGACTAACTCTACAGGACTAGAAAACCTCATCTTTCTCCATTGGAGTGCCAGGTGGTTCCAAAGAACCCCAAAATCCAAATCTCTCACATGATCTTCTAAAAAGAATAGAGCGTATTTTTGTGCTAATTTGCAAGTTAACTAAGAATTACTTTCTTTTTTATTAATTGGGATTTAATACATATAAGATTCCATATTTCAATCCCATTAAGTAGAATTGTACAATTACTATAATAATCAGTTTCCAATCATTCTTTTTTCTACATGGACTCTTTAACATTGTCTCATTTTTACTCTCCCACCATTTTGTCCCCCTCCCCCTGAATTGAACCCCTTATTCTACTTGCTATCTCTATAAGTTCATCAAGCAAGGGTTGATAAACTTGTAGAGATAGCAAGTAGAATAATGGGAAAAATGGGAAAGCATGTAACACAGCTTCAAGAGGATGACTTCCATTGACATAACACCTCTGACATACACTCTACTGTGAACAAACAAAAGCCGAACAGAACAACGCAAACCAAAACCACAGAAAATTTTGGAAACCAGACGAGGTTCAGAATTACTTTCTTAAATGATCACCTTTGGGCTGGGACTGGGGAACATATATAGAAAACATTTGCATTTAAGATGGCTTCTTTATGACTCAGAATCAACTCAATGGCAGTTGAGTTTGGTTTGGGGAGTTTCTTTAGAATAAAAAGGAAAAATTCCTCCTTCTTAGCCAAAAGACTAACTTTTTCAAATAACAATTTAAGTTAGGTATCTGTTACCTTTCTAAAGATTATGCTAAGTGTTTATATTATTTTATGTAGAGATCCATAAATGGTACAAATGGCTTGTGCTCAGCTGCTCGAGCAGAAGCTTGGCAGGTCAAACCAGCCCAGCTGTGCTGCCGAAGAAAGGTCTGGTGATCTACTCCTATGAAGATGCTAGCCAAGAAAATTCCCTGGAACTCAGTTCTACTCTGTATCACACAGGCTCACCCTGAGCTGAAATCAAGTGGATGGCAATGAGCCTGACTGGTTGTTAAACTCTGTAACACCGCTTACCAAATCCAACTGCCAATTGATTCCATTTCAATTCAGAACATCCCCCTATGGGCTAGAGCCGCACTGTCCCCTAGGACTTTCAAAGCCGTAAATCTGTACTGACTGGTGGGGGTGGCCTCCTCTGTTTCCCATCTAGCTTCTGGTAGGTTTCAGCTGTCTCATCTGCATATGAGAGCCAGGCAATGGTTAAAGACAACCAAACAGAAGAATGGTTGTATTTGAAGGATGGTGTAGGCAAAGAAGATTAAATGTGCTAGGAACTCTCAGAATAACAAGAAGTCCTGGTGGCTCAATAGATTACCCATTGGGCAGCTAACTTCAGGGTGGCCAGTTCAAACCCACCAACTGCTATGTAGGAGAAAGATGAGTCTGTCTGCCCCTGTAAAGATTTAGTTTGTAAATGCAATGGAGAAGTTCTGCACATTCCTTTAGGGACTTTGAGCTGAAATTTGACTCAAAGCCAGTCAATTTGGTTTGGGTTTGGCAGGAAGAATCCACAAATCTGTCCTGGAAGAACTATAGCTAGTATTCTCTGTAGGAATCAGGATGGCAAGACTTCATCTCACAAACATTGGCTGTTATCAGGAGGGACCCGTCCTTGAAGAAGAACATTCTTGGTAATGTAGAGGATCAACAAAAAAGGAAGGCCCTTAATAAGAAAACTTGGCCCTGTGGCTGCAGCAATGAACTCAAACATCGTAACGACTCTCAGGACTGAGCAGGGTTTCATTCTGTTGAATATAGCCCACCCACCCCTACCCCCCAACTCGATCATCTGCTACATCTTTGAAAAGTGTGCTTCAGGCAGCTCTCAGTGACAGAGCATGATTTCCTTCTTTCTTTCTTTGAAGAAGAATGAGCTTCTTTCCATAGCCTGTGAAGGATACCTGGGATTAAATTATCTCTCCTTAATAAATGCACAGTGGCAAGTTATACTGAGCCCTGAATGCAAATTTTCTAAACAAATATTCCCCATTAAAGAAAGCAAATAAAATTAGGTTGGAAGAGTGCCAGATGACATTACTTTTTAGCATTTTCTTGTAGTTTAATAATCTCTTGCCACTCTGGTTTTTAAGGGTCTTTGCACCAGTTATCTGAAGACTAAAAGCCGCTGGTAAATGGCTAGAGACAGAGGTGCTCTGTACCATGGTTCCAATATTACCTAAGAGTGACCTCATGGAACCCTTGTTCTAGCCATGCAGCAGGTCCAAAGCAGGCGAAGGGAATTGCTGCTCACAAGATTATCAAAATACCTGCAGGACATTAGCATCCAGCTGACCCGTGGGCTGCCTACCTAGCCTTTCTCCATTATTTCTCTCTGAATGCTCTTTGCGCCAGAACAACATTGGGGAGCAGTCATAAAGGCCTGAGAGAACCCCTGCTGCCTGCCTTATTAAGCGTGGGTGTCTGTTATGGAAGCAGGCAGTGTGGAGTAGTGGTGGAACCCACTATTTTCCGAAAGAGCAGTGCCAGTGGCAGCTTTTCGCAAGCCAAGGCGTTTTTTCAGGTCGACCATTTCTGAATGCCCTTGTAGCTGGTCGCGATACCATCTCTCTCTCCTATGCTTCCATGATACACACCCCCACACAGAGGCACAAACTACATCTGCAGAAGAGATTCAATCAGCCTGTAGGCTCCCAGTTAGCAACCTTACTCTTGACGTTATTAAATTTTGGCATAATAAACTTTTGTCAGTGATGAAGATGTATACGTAATCACTCTAAAACAAGGAATTACACTATTATAATATCCTGCCAAAAGAACAAACACCTCTGTTGGAAGAAGCATGGCCAGAGTGCCCCTACTTCCCTGCAAGACTTTGTCTCACATACTTTGGACACTTTGTCAGGAAAGACCAGTCGCTGGAGCAGGCCATCATGGGTGTACAGTGGAAGGAGGCCTTTGATAAGGTGGACTGATACAGTGGCTGCAAGGCCGGGCTCAAACAGAGGAATACCTGTGGGGGTGGCGCAGGACAGGGCAGTGTTTCGTTCTCTGTGCATAGGGTGCCATAGGTGGGAACTGACTTGATGGTACCAACAACAGCTATGCCCTTAGGCACACACACAAGCAAACCCCCACCCCCACACAACCCTTGTTCGATGTATATCATTCAATCAGGGAGGGGACAAAGGGAAAGGGCAAGTTGTTTCAGAAGTGGAGCAAGTCTTCCTGATGCAGCTACAAGTCCCCTCGCAGAATGAATGTGAGCCAAGCATATGTTGGTTTTAAATGGGCTCATTCTCCAGCCCCTCTGGTCATGCTTTTCTCCTTGAGTTTTGAAGTTATTAATAATTTAGTCTATATTACCCAAGCAAACAAATGAATATGCCCTTTCAAAGATAAACTAATAAAATCAACATTCTGTGGGAAATGGAAGTAAACTCAGTTTTACGAAAGACAGCCGCCCCTATTTTTTTAAAGCTGAACTTTGAGCTAGTCATATTTCATAGTCCTCTTTGCCAAACCTGGTTTCTTGGCTACAGTCAATACACACTGTTCTGGCTTTCTGAGCCCTTTCAGCGTGATGTCGCAGCTATTTTGTACTCTAGGAGACTTGGTGGCATAGTAGTTAATTGAGCTGCTAACTGCGAGGTCCAGAGTTCAAAACCACCAGCTACTCTGTGAGAGAAAGATAGGACTTACTCCTGCTGTAAAGGGTTACAGTCTTGGAACCTCACAGAGGCCGTTATCCCCTGGCTGATAGGGTCACTAGGAGTCAGTATCAATTTTATGGCAGCAAATTGGTTTTGTTTATCTAATTATTGTTTAGCACTTTAGGTGTCCAAACTCTCATCCATTTTTTACTTATTCCAACACCAACCGTCTCTCCCATGGCAATCTACTTCCTTGTTGGGCTTGCTAATCTGTTGCAACAAGCACACAAACTCACAGGCAATACTCCTGATTACTGAGCTTATAAGGAAAGTTAACAGGTTGCAAGTCCGGATCAAAAAACATTAAGATTACATTTCTTTTGACCACCACACTTACTCCTTGGCTTCTGTCCTGCTCGGACAAGACTGCAGTTTCACAGCTCCTTTTGTGCTGATAGATGTCCAACGGACACCGCACTCTGCAAACCAGCCTCTTGCCCAAAGCTACTCAGCTTTACTGTGGTCATCTGGGAAATCCACCACTCCACCCCGTGGGCGTGACTCCTGTTGTCTCTGCCACTGTAACGTCCCTTCTCAGCCATGCTGGCCCTCTGTCTCTCTCTGGTCCTCCCCTTCATGGTCTCGGTGCTGTGGCTTTAGGTGCCTCTGGTGCCTCCAGCACTTCCAGCAGGGCTCTCTGAACACTCCACTGATGGCCCTTCGGCCTGGAGGGTTGTGGGATGACTTGCTTATATACCCAGTAGAGGGGCAAAGCTGACCAATTAATGTTTCACAGCCTTTTTGAACATGGTCCCACCCAATCATTTGTGAGGAAGTTGCAAAAACCCTGTAGAAGAGTCCTACCAAGTAATTCCAGGTCAACGTGGTAATCAAGTCAAGACCAGGGATGTCAACATGCTAGGTGATGGGAAGCTTTTCCTTCACTCTGCCTTCTTAGTGCAGAAAGAACTCAATGGCAGAAGCATGATAGTAAGTGAAAGTAAACTTCTATGAGTGAAAATAAAGTTTAGCTCACGCTTCTCACAGGTAGGAAGGAGCTATCTCTGTAAAGCGTGGAGAGCCATTTGGTTGGAAAGCTCTTGATCTTTGACACCTTTCCTTTCTGACTGGTCTCTTCCCACATCTACGCAGGGGGTGTGGGGGTGTGTGTGCATGTGTGCTCTTGTGCATGTGGCATGTCACGTAACAAGTCTTTACCACGCATGCCCAGGCTTTGAACGGATGTGCATAAGGGTTCATGTAAGGTGTGATGTGATTTCTCCTTACTACACACGTCTGCTGATAGCCTTCTAGCATGTGCCTGACCTCTTAGGAAGGACTCTTAGGAAGGACCCAAGGAAAAGGACCCTTTTCCTTGCTGACTGGTGGGCTTTGGGGGAACAAATCCTATTCCCTAAGCTTCCTGCCATCCAAAGGTATCTAAACCATTCATATAAGCATTGAAGAAAGAGCTGGTTTGGAGAAGAAAGGTAAGTTCCGTTTATTGCTACCTTTCATATTGCAGTTCATCAGCCAAATAACACTGTACCAGCAGATAAAATTGTTGGTTTTGAGATCTGAGCCCATTCAGATTTGCCTTCAAAGTTTTTGTGGGTTTTTTTTGGCACTTTTAATTGGTAGCTTGAGTGAAGAATATGCTGTTTAATTTATTATCAATTCCGTGAAATAACATAGGAGATTTGTGCTTGGAGTTAGAAAGGTCCCTAGGAATACATAATTTATATAGCCAGTGAGTTAACTCAGGGTCTAGAGAGAGTAAGTAATTAGCTTGAGTCATAGGACTCAACTATTAAAGCACAGTCATCCACTACTGATCATCACAACATTTAATTTCTCATTTTCTTTCCAAAAATTATAATTTTATGTAACTGTATAATTCAGGTCATATCAGATGTACTTTCAAAAATTCAAACTTTCTCTTCTCTTATTACCTTCCATCTCCCCTTCCTGACACTAACTCATCAACACATAATACATCTCATCTAATTATTCACAATATTTATACCATCATGTACAGATATATGTAGTGTTTCATTGAAAAAATAAAAACATGTATTACTTTTCTATATTTTTGTCTTTTCTCATTTAAATGCATACCGAGGAAACCCCTTTCAAGGGAAAGATTCAAGCCTAATAAATTATTCTAATGGTTGCATAAAACTCCATGCTATGGATATTTTATAATTTAGTCTGCAATTCAGACTGGTCTCTCAGTTACTTGGTGCTGCTTGGTAATAGAAATACCACAATTGGGTGGCTGTAACAAACAGAAATGTATTCCCTCACCCTTAATCCTCTTACAACCACTTAGCTTATCATATCACACGATGCAGGATCATTATATAACTACAAAGTTGCATTGTGACATAACTGTCAAGCCACTGAAAACCATGGCCCAGCCAAGTTGGTATAAATAGTATTTCATTAACCATACTTGTCCCCATAACCATGTGTACTAGTGATTTTATTTCTACGGGATAAAGTTCCAAGAATGGAATCTGGAAATCAATTCATATGTGTATTTTCATTCCTTAGAAACTAAGACCAAATCACTTCCCCAAGAAAGCTGTGTTGTTACTGTGTAGTCATTGTTAGGTGCCATCAAGTTAGTTCCAGCACACAGCAATGCTGTATACAACAGAGAGAAACATTGCCCTGTACCGTGTTCATCATCATCATTATGTTTGAGCCCCCTGTTGCAGCCACTGTGTCAATCCATTTTACTGAGAGTTTTCCTCTTCATCACTGATCTGCTTCACCAAATGTGTTATCTGGGCTTCTTAAGAAAGCCCAGAGAGTGACCCTTATATATGTATATATAATGTAAATGACATATCAAGAACATTACTCACACAGTTGTACAGGCAGGCAAGTAGTCTTGGGAGGTCCTAAGTACTTGGGTAAGATGTTAAGCCGGAGACTACTCTTGGGGTACAGATGAACCCAGATTCAGCAGGAAGATTATATAACTGCAGAGGCAGGTGAATCCAAGGTCAGCACTTCAGGATTGTGATTGGTTGGCAGATGGTAGACTGCTGATGACTCCTGGAACTAGCAGGCAATATGGCAGACCATGGCTCAAATAACAAAGAACTAGAGATGGATAAGCCCTTTCCTGACAACATGTCCAAAATACATGAGACAAAGTCTCACCATCCTTGCCTCTAAGGGGCATTCAGATTTGTTTGTTGTTTTGGCAATCCGTTGAACTTTTAATATTCTTCACAAAAACTCTAATTCAAATGCATGAATCCTTCAGTCTTCCTCATTTAATATCCAACGTACACATATCTATGAGGCAATGAAAATACTATAACTTGGGTTGGGAACACTTTAGTCCTCAGAGTAACTTGCTTGCTCCTCAACACTTTAAAGCTGGCGTCCTCAAACTACGGCCCGCGGACCACATGCGGTACGCCGAGGACATTTATCCAGCCCGCGAGTGGTTTTCCCCTTTTTGTTTTTTACTTCAAAATAAGATATGTGTAGTGTGGATAGGAATTTGTTCAGAGTTTTTTTAAAACTATAGTCCATCCCTCAACGGGTCTGAGGGACAGTGAACTGGCCCCTGTTTAAAAAGTTTGAGGATCTCTGCTTTAAAGTGACCTTAGACATCACTTTACCCAAAGTAACCTATTGTTCGATCTCTTGGCTGCTGCTTCCACGAGCAGATTGTGGATCTAAGCAAGTCAAAATCCTTGACAACTTCAGCTTTGCTCCATTTATCATGATGTTACCTATTGGTCAAGTTGTTAGTTGGTTAAGTTGGATCTTCTTTACAGTGAATCATCCATGTTGAAGGTTGAACTTCTTGATCTTCATCTGCAAATGCTTCAAGTCCTCCTCACCTGTAGTAAGCAATGTTGTGTCATCTGGCTATCAAAGGTTGTTAATAAGCCTTCCTCCAATCTTGATGCCACCTTCTTCTTCATATAATCCAGATTCTCTGGTGAGCTTAAATGAACACATCTGCTCAGCATATGGACTGAAAAAGTATGCGGAGAGGCTTCAACCCTGAAGCACACCTTTCCTGATTCTAAGCCATGCAGTGATCTGTGCACACACCTGCCTCGTGATCCATGTAGAGATTCCAAAATGAGCGCAATGAAGTGCTCTACTTCCCATTCTTCTCAAGGCTGTCCGCCATTTGTTATGATCCGCACAGTTGAATGCTTAGTCAATAAAGCACAAGCCAAGATCATTCGGACATCTGCAGTGGCATCTCTTGTCCCACATCCTCTGAATCAGTCCTGAACCTACAGCATCTCACTATCAATGTATTGCTGAAAGCATTGTTGGATGATCTTCAGCAAAATGTTACTTTCATGTGATATTAGTGATATTGTTCTATATTATGAGCATTCTTCTATTCTGAATACCTGGTTTGCAGAAGGCTGTGGATGACAGTGAAAACCCAAAATCAATTTCAATTTTTCCACATGAATTGGGGCTTCAGAGAATCTTCTCTGACCATTTACCAGAGATTTCAATATCACTGTTGCTAGACTAAGTGCATTGGAAAAATGGATTATGCAGATGTCATTAGGCTGAAATTTAGCATCTTAGTTGATCTCCCTTTTGACACATTTTGAAGTTTCATTTTTAAATAATTTTGCAAATATTCTCATTTCTATTGAGATTTTTCAGTCTTTTATCATTTTTATTTGTTGTTTCTTTTGTGTCCTTCTGGTTTTGCATGATTTTCTGTATATGACAATAGGTAAATTTATAGGGATAGTAAATGGAATAATAAATTACCTAGGGACATGGCAGGAAAGGTTGGGGAAATAGGAAGCTAACAGCTCTGAGTATGAAAAGAAAATGTCCTGAAATGGATTGTTGTGATGATGGCACATCTCTTCTTAATAAGACTGAACAATTGTATGATATGTGAATTATATGCTAGTAAACCAATAAAAAGGGGCAATGTTTTTTTTAAAGTTTTAAAAATATATGGGATACTGTGTTAGTCTGGGTTGATTAGAGAAAGAAATTCATAGACACTCATAGGTGTATAAGAAAGAGCTTTATATCAGAGTAATTATACATTAAGAAAACATCCCAGACCAAGTCCATAAGCCCAATTTTAGCCCATATGTCCGATACCAGTCTATAATTTCCTCTTCAGACTCACAGAACACAGGCAATGACACCAAATTCAGGCCAGTGGGTGGAAAGTCTTGTAGATTCAGTGGCAGTAGAAGCGTCTCAGCGCTGGCATAGGTCTCCACGTGGCTCCTCCAGCTCCAGGACTCTGACTCTATCTGAGTAGCTCCATGTGCCTTGTCAGCAGAAATGTCTTGCTGGGAGAGAGTGTATCTGGCCTCCAGTAAACTATTTGTCTCTGCCGCACCTCCAAATGAGGTCATCAAGCTGCGACCTGATTGACAGGCTAGATTCCACCCTTCCTGAAGTGACAGTACATTATGTCACTGCCACAGAGACAAATACTAAGAATATTGGAATTTTAAATGTGTGAAGAATGAAACTAGGCAGAAAGAAGAAATTACCAGAAAGATGTTTATCTGTGTTTGATGGCATTTACGAAGGCATTTGACTGTGTGGATCACAACAAGTTATATGTAACATTGCAAAGCATTTAATATTCTTAAATGTGCAGATTTGAAGGCACATTTAAGACCAAGAGGCCGTTATTCAAATAGAACATACTTAGTTAAAATCTAAAAAAGTGTACATTATGGTTGTGTTCTGTCACCATATTTATTCAACTTGAACTGAGCAATTAATCAAAGAAGCTGGGCTGCAGGAAATAGGCCAGGGCAGCAGGAGAAGAAGATGCACTACCAACCTACTGTACCATGCAGTTGACATAACTTATGAGCTGAAGGAGCACGCTTACAGCACTGGCTGATGAACATCAGCCTACAGACTTCATATGAAGTATGCATCCACGTCAAGAAAACAAAAATCCTCACAGCTACACCTAAAGTATTGAAAACCAAAGACATCACTTTGAGGACTAAGATACATTTGACGCAAGTCATAGTCTTTTCTCTTTTTTTTGTCATAGTCTTTTCAATCCTCTGAAATATATACAACAGATGGACAATAAGTAAGTAAAACCAACGTAGAGTGGATATGCTTCAGTCATAGTGCTGGGAAAATGTTGAAGACACCACATACTACCAGAAGTACACATAAATCTGTCTTGGCAGTACACACATACTGTTCCAAATAAGCAAGGAGGGCAAGGCTTCGTTTGGACATATTTTCAGGAGGGACCAGTCCCTGGAGAAGGGCATAGGATAGAGGTAAAACAGAAGGTGAGAGGAGAAGAGGAGACTTTCAGGGAGATGGACTGACACAATGGCTGCAGCAATGCGCTCCAACATAGCAGCCATGGGGAGGATGTAGAAGACTGTGCCTTCTGAAGAGGACTGTGTCTTCTACAGAACCGTCATGTGGACATCTAACAGCACCGATAGGTTTTCTTGCAGTTTTTCTTTAATCCACCTGAGTGTGTCTAGGGTTTGATTTTGGAAATGGTGAAAGGTGAAGATTTGGTGTTCTTTGTTTCAAAATGAATACTTTGTCAATTATTTTATGTTAAATAGCCCCACCCTTTGACTCTAAACCAAAATGTTTTCTTGGTCATTTATTAAATCCCCATCTCATATTTGACTCTACTTCTAAACCTTCTTTTTCACAAAGACATGTGATATCTATCTGTCTATCCACAGATCTATCTTAATATCTCTGGAGTCGATCACAGAAGCTCTACGGAATGTGGTGGTACCTGGCAGGGCAGATTACCCAAGTGACCTCAGAGGTAGTTAGGCAATGCTCAGGTATATGCATTAAGAACCTAGTTTGCTGGAATCAAGCAAAAAATAAATACATTGAAGTAGTTCCCATGCAATTGAAATGATTCTTTCCAAAATCTTTTCTTTCCGTGGTGGATGCTTGTATAAAACGAAGTTGGGTCTGAGATGTTTGATTTTGCTTATGAAGTCTTAAGTAAGGGAGACTTCTTTGACATCTTTAAAGGGTGTTCCATGCTAACGGTACTGTTCTCTTGCTTGATTCACAGATGTGTTCTGGAAAGGCAACAGCTCTGACTGTGTCTTCATTGTAAGCTACAGCTGCTTCTACGTGGGAGCTCGACTCAAGGGGAAAGTGGCCTTTTCCTGAAGAGCAATTCCATGGGTACTGTACCTGACCCCCTGAGATCGGCTAAAGCTTCTCTGATTGCAGCTCCTGGAAATGAAGAGGACCTGGGAGAAGGTCGCTCTGCCTCATGTCAGCACAGAGCACCCCTCCTGTGTAACAGCACAAATGGCCTTTCAGGAGTGCCTACAGAACCAAACCTCAGCCCCAGGGCAGTGCCTGTTGCCCTGACGCCGGTTTGTGAGCATGCAACCACCCCGCCAGACATGTCTTCTCCCAGTGTCTTCAATGAGGTAGAGAAAGCACCTTCCACACTCAACTCTCCTGGTAAAACCAAGCTGCCAGGAAGCATCATGCCCACAGCTCCAGCCTCATGTTCTGCAGTAGAAAAGGATCTTACCCAGGCACCCTGTGCTATGCCAGCCAATCGGTGCATCAACCAGGCCATCCTGGCTGATCAGCTCAAGGCCAACTCCCCATCTGTACCTGAAGATGCCCAGGTGACGTCACAAAGAACCCCTGGAGGAGAGCAACCTGACAAGTCACATGGGCCCGCAGTAGGCGTCTGTGGTAGCAGCAAAAACCAAGTGCCCAGCGGTTTTCCTTCTCCAGAAACCATCCAGGGAATGGTGCCAATTCCAAACACAGCAACCCTGGTGTCCAGCCGTCCGGCCTCCCCTGTGGGTGGACCTGAAAGGGGGAAGCAGCAAGCCATCTGTGGGTCTGAGGCACAGCCCTGTAAAGCTCCAGCCAAGGAAACTGGGTGTTCCGAAAATCAGCAGCCCTCTCCCACGGCCTTGGACAGCCAGGCCGTGACTTCTGTGTCACCTCAACCACCCCACCTGTCTAGCCAAGCTTCCACGTTTCCTCCACAGCCAGAGACGGCGCTGTTCCCAGAGCAGCATCAGGTGTCCAGGTTCAAAGAGGCCAGCACAATGACCCACCAAGCCGACAGTGAGAGGAACCAAGTCCCCAACAAGGCTCGGCAAGACGCTGAGGTGCAGGCTGTGGCAAGTGTGGAGAGCAGATCGGCCTCCACCAGCCCCAGCATCCTCACTGCTTTCTTAAAGGAAATCTCTGCTCCCGAGCATTTTGAACAAGAGCAGCTGCGGGTCATCTGTCACGGCAGTGGCGGCAGAAGCCACACGCTGGAGCTCTCGAATCGCGCACTAGCCCCCCAGGAGGTGGGCCCGTGCTGCGGCATCTTGCCGGAGGAGCACGTCCCAGCCTCTGCAGCAGGCCCCACAGCTCTGCAGGGGGAAAGTAACTCCGTGAACTTACCAGGCCAAGTGCTGCAAACCTCGCCCATCAAGGCGGCCTCCGATCACAATCAAGGTTCCCACAAAGACCACGGGAGGTTGGGCGGAGTGACTCCCAAGAGTGAAGAGCCCACCTCTCAACTACTTGCAGGTACGAATCCCAGCTCCCGGAAAGCTAGCCCTCTGGACCAGGTGGTCCTCTGTGCAGGCAGTCCAGGTGACGGCAGTCACGGCCCAGGCAAATGTGAAGTCAACCCATCTGAGCTGACCGTGAACTCAGTCAGTGGCTGCTCAACAGGCCCAGACTGCAACCTGCCCAGCGCTTGTGTCTCCGCCAGCCAAGCTGATCAGTTGGAGACCTTGAATCCCTCCGAGAAGGGAGGTGCGGGAGAGAAGACGCCTGTGTCTCCTCACTTGGGAAAACAACCAGGGTCGTCTGGCATTGACACCCCCGAAGCGAAGGCCGAGGCCAAAGCCACCCTGCTCCAGCCCAAATCTCCAGCAAGCGGAGTCCCAGCATCAGCTGCCAGCCCCACCCCTTGCGCGCTGCGGAATAACCCGGAAAACAGCTGCGAAGGACATAAGCAAGCCAAGGCCGCCGCGAGCCTCAACCTGCCTTCCGACTGCCTGGGTGACTCCAGCCCGGGTTCGGGCAAGCGGACTCCTGCCCGCTCGGTCAAAGCCAGCCCCCGCCGGGCCAGCCGGGTCAGCGAGTTCCTTCGAGAGCAAAAACTGAACGTGACAGCGGCCGCGGCGCAGGTGGGGCTCACCCCGGGCGAGAAGAAGAAGCAGCTGGCCGCCGACGCCAGGCTCCAGCTGAAGCAGTCCAAACGCGTGCGGGACGTGGTGTGGGACGAGCAGGGCATGACCTGGGAGGTGTACGGTGCTTCCTTGGACCCGGAGTCCTTGGGCGTCGCCATCCAGAACCACTTACAAAGGCAAATCAGGGAACATGAGAAATTAATCAAAGGGCAAAGCAGCCCGACCCGCAGATCCATCTCCTCGGATGCGTCTTCGCATAGGAAGCTCAAAGGCAGGCCACACAGCGTGTTCCAGTCGGTCCTGCAGAACTTCCGTCGGCCCAGCTGCTGCGTCCGCCCCGCCCCTTCGTCCGTGCTGGACTGAAGGGCAAGGCGCGGGGGAGCCCCCTGCACGGTTAGGCTATTCGGAGGTGTCGATCTGATTGAAAGCTTATCCTGTTTTTCTAAGAGCCGTACAAGAGAAAGAACTCGTGAAAGGAAGTATTTAATACCGAAAATTGCTATCCAGAGTTTTAAGGTCCTTTGTCCTGGACGCCCTACGTAAAATTTTGAGAAACATCCATTTGCATTTGAAAGGAAGAGTGAGAAAAGCAAAGTAAATTTCACTGGACGTGTACAACCTTAGTTATGTGGAAATGATATTCACGTTTAAAAAATGTTGCTTATCGAAATAACATGATCATCATTTGTGTCATTTTGTATTACTGCCTCAATTGATCCTTAGTATGGAATTTCCATTAAAATCTTTGCATTAGGAATTGCAAAAACACTCTTAGCAAAACACTGTTAAACGTTCTAGGTCTATTGCAATGAGGGAGGCGAGTCCATGGAGCAGTGATTAAATGCCCCACTCCTAGACTGAAGGTCAGCAGTTCGAGCCCAACAGCAGCAATGAGGGAGACAGATGTGGCGGGCGGCTTCCGCCTCGGAAACCCTGCTCTGCCTTACAGAGTCACTATTAGTGGAATCGGCGTGAGGGGTGGGGGCTCGTTAAGGTTCTTGCTTTGGGTGTTCAGTTCATGGGAGTCAAATCTTACTACACAAAATTTAAGTAGGTGATAACAATAATATAAAAAAATCAAAACACATTTGAATAACTTCTAGGTCAGATGGCATTAAATAAAAGCATTTACTTAAGTGCATAAAATTCCAAATCTCAATTAAGTTGTAAACATATGCAAATAGCCCTTTTTATAAACCTTGTTAATCCTGTTAATACAAGAATTATAATAGGGAAATTAGCTACTGTTCAATATAAATACTACCTACATAAAACACAAATATAAATATACAGAGTTTCCTCTATTGAAGGTAAAGGATATGTATCTCTTTTGACGAGTTTGGGATTTTTTTTGTTGTTTTGGTTTGGTTTTTATTCTATTGAAAGTACATGGGACCAAATTTTTGAAACAATGGTATAATTGGTGAGAAGATTAGATATTGTAATCTCTGATTGCTTTTCAGAAATAGTCTATGGAGAATGTTATGGTTTGGGGAATACAAATATCCAACCGTCATTTCTATGCTGGATAAAAGGCAACCGCTGGAAGTAACAAGAATAATGCTCATTTAGACCCTTTACACAAGATGCAATTTATATTTTTCTTTGGCTGAATTTCAGTAGATTATGAAAGGAAATGTCGATACTGAGACACAAGTATTCGTATAGCATTTTTATGAGACTGATATCTCGTTACCTATAATCTCAATAAAAAGACAGCCCTTGCAAACTTACCTAGTTTAGGAGAAACCCCATCCTCTCATGGCTTCAAATCCAGTTAAGGGAAGGGACACATAGTCTGAGTTTTGGAGGACAGGTCCCTGCTTCACTTTGGCATATACTTGTCCCAAGATAAGGACCCTGGTCTAGGGGGAGTATGGAACAGAGGGTTGGCATAGGCCTTGAGAAGGCTTCCCCTTCTTGTTTCCATTGTAGAGAGAGCTTTGTTCCCCATCCTCCTTTTAGAAAACCCATGTTGGAGGAAGTGCTGGTTGCCGTCTCTGAATTTCCATTCCCGGATGGGCCAGAAAAGGGTATCTGACCATGTCTTCTCTGTCCAGAGATGTTTAAATACCATTTGCCCAATATCTGTTTCTGGTTTTGTTGCTGTTGAATTTAGTCTTGCATATTCTAAGCACACGGTGGTGGGGTGGGGGAGGACAGAGGGGAGCAGATGTCACAAGCTATGCTGGACACCTAAATTAGTAAAAAAAGCTTTCCATTTTTTGTTCAAAGAGTTTAACTGTATATAAAACCTGATTTTTTGTTATTTCTCTAATGCCCATATCCTGATAATGATAATTATAGTGGGTATAATTAGAAACTAATAATAAGGCACATTTTCTGCTTATTTACCAATTGACCTGCATGAAGTCTGCTGCCTAAGTGGCAATTACGACCTATGAACCTATGATATTAATGACCTGAAATTCTCTTTGGGCGTGAATTATTTATTTTATTTTTGTAGTGATTTGGGGCTGTGTCTGTTGTTTCATATACCATATACTTCGCCAGGAAGTCTCGTCTCCCCTAGCTCCCCTCTCTCTCATGCAGGCATGTTCCCTGTATTCAAAGAATGCTCTCTGTGTACACAGTCACAGCTGTCAACAGGGCCCACTCCAGATGGGTCAGCCCTAGGTAATCCTCAGCTGTGAAGCACCTAGGACAGGCTGTTCCTGCATTAGAATAGGAAGGAAAAGTCATTCAACATCAGGCAGTAATATTTATTTTCATGAATTTGGAGTAATCACATGATTTCTAAATAGTAAAATGAAAAGAGACCTAAGAGAGTCGTAGACATTCGCCCTAAAGGAAATAAGTGGAAACCCCTTAACTTGGCATTGTACATGTGTGTCTCAAATGAAAACTTTCTGGATGCAGTGTTCTCAGTACCAGGACCAAATGAGTGGTTTCTCCAGTGCTCCAGGCACTCGCCCTACGTATTACAAGAGCTTTTCGTTCTGTTGGCTGATCAAATGCTATAGAGCTAACAGTTTTCCAAAAATATACCAGAAATATGCCATCAAATAACTAAATGAGGTAGAAGCCTATTAAATGCAGTATGTTTGCATTATGACACTACAAGCTGTTCTCACAATAAAACGTCTGTTGAGAATTCTCCATGCAACATAGATATTGAATTCATCAGGCGTGACACCTGAAGTTCGTTCAACAAAAGCTTCAGGCCATCTTTTCTGGCAGATTCTTTAAACTTGCTCAGTTTTTCCTTCCTTCATGACACCTCGCTGGGTTTAAAGTTATTTTGGTTTTGCCCTTAACTTCTTTTTGATACGATGCAGTCATTCTGAACACACTTTCATTTTTAAAATGTATGGAAGAAATGTTTTATTAAATCAAGAAATAAAAAATATTTCTTAAACTTGTAGCACAGGGGGTTAATTAGGACTGAGTATCTGGAAGATAAACATTGAAAATGCTAAAGACGCTTGACCACTTACTATGCGGATACTAGTAGTTAAAATTTAAATGTTGACTTTCCATTTTTACAAACATACACAAAAATCAAAGGCATAGTCCCAAAGCTTCTGTGTGCCTTCCAAATGATGTCTTTCACGATTACTGCATCAACTATAGTTAAATATTTTACGTAAAGTAAAATCCTCACTAACTTTGCTGTGTTGGATCAGTGGCCTGTTTTGAATGTTTCTTAAATAGAGTTAACTAGCAACCTGTTTTGTTTTGCTCTGTTTTTCATCCAACGTGAAATAACTACAAAGTGTATTAGTGTGCTTTTCTACCTTGACAGGTTCAACTCTCCAAAGCATAATTTGATCAGTGATGATGGTTTGATCGTCACAAGTTGTATTATAATTTTAGACACCTGCTTTTATGTGTTAAGCACCAGAACTGAAAGAAGTTGGGCTCAGTATGCATGCACAAGATGCCTAGAGGCTGAATTTTGGAACCAGATCCTTATAGAATCTTGTAGTTTTAATGTAAAAAGCAGAAAGGAAAGTAGCATTGTTTACACCCTAGAATGTTGAGGGTTTAATGCTCCTAGCTTCTAAATGATTATTCGCGTTTCTGGAGCTCCTGACCATTCTGGCAGTCCCTATAAACTACACCAGATATCCTATGACTTTAAAACGTTGCTTACAGAGACTACAGACCAAAATGAAATAAAGAATACTGTTAATGAACACTATTTCCTTTTGATCCATCCACTTAGTCACCCTTCTGTTCCCCAAATGTGAGAAATTGTTTTCCTCCTCCTATGTATTCTGCACGTTTTAGGTTTGTTTTCTTCCCATTTATAGTATCATGATTTACCATATTCCTTGACTAATTTTTAAAAAATCAGTATAAAGAAAAATAATGCATTAAGATAAGTTTTGTATATGTGTTTTTGCTGAGAACTGCGCCTGTGTAGGTTCGTGTCGGCCTCTAAATGTCTGATTTGCTAATTGTCTATAGTGCTGCCCTAGGGCTGAAGCTGTTTACTCTCCCCTGCTTTGTCCTAAGTGGTGTTTGCAGGTTGAGGGCTGTGAATTTCCCTTTGTGATAATCGTGCAGTGACCTCTGCGGTATCTTGGATAAGTGAACTGCTCCAGCTTTCTCCCGCTCCTGTTTTGTCTGCAAGCTGGGTGAGAAATATTGACAGTGTCTGCTTCTGCGGTTGTACTTTCCATAGTAAGATATGAGCACGTTGCTTTCTGCTAGCGATTTGTCTTCTGGGCCTTTTTCGTCATGTCACTCCAAATGTGGGTTCAGCTGCTGCCACCTGTCCATCCTTGTAATGAGAGCTTCACAGTGAAATTCGTCAAGTGGCTGAGTTATTAGAAATGCCCAGATCCATGAGCTTAAGGATGTCTATAAAACGTTAGACACTTTTTCAAAAGTGAGAAAAAAGAGCCTTGTAAATACTGTCAGAAGAATTCCATGAACTTTATTCTACTCCTTGGGGGGCAAGGGGAAAACACCTCTTGTCTCCAGGAATCACATGGTCTTCATTTGCTATGTTCAACAGATGAAGGTGGACTGAGGTGGGCAAATAGTCTTACAAAGAATCAGTGACATCTGCCAGAGGTCATCCTAGCTTCTTTTAACTGTGAACACTCACCAGCTAAACTAGTCACTTGCCACAACCAAATAACCTCTCTCAAAATGAATTCGATCCAGCTGTATATATGTTTAAAGGGAAGGAAAAAAAACAACAAACCTGAAAAACTTCTGGTTGGCATTAGGTAAACCAAGGTGATAATCATAAAGGACATTCAAGTCACCGCAAGGGCCCTGATGACCAGACTGTGGGGCCAGAATGGTGCGACCAGATGTCATTTATAAGTTCTTGTGTGTGTGTGTTTTTAAGATCCAGATATCTCAGATACTAATTGTGAGAATAAAGACTGTTGAACATGAAACTAAAGCCAAGCAATAATGTGCCACAACGAGGCAGTTATACCAGCAAGCATGTCTACCCTGGGCACATCATTATGTGATATGGTTTGCTCTCTAACAATTGTACCCATAAAATAAAATAAATGAAGGCGTATGTTCTGCTTTCTTGCTGGAAAAACTTGTTTGGGAATTGCATCAAGAGGTACACTACTCGTGAGTATCAGAAAAAATATGGTTAATCTCTCTCTTTATGCAAGTTCAGAAAAAAGGATCACCACATACCTTGCTGATGAAGAACTCAAGACAGCGCCCATCCGGAACTCTGCTGAAATGGAGGGCTAAGCATGTAGTAGCTACTCTTCCCAGACACTAGCATGCGGAAAAGCACCTCAATTAACTCTGCCCAGAGCATTGCCGCCTTAGCTATGAAGAAAAAACAAAAACAAATGAGCTGTCAAATGCAGAATAATTCAAACATGGGTCCGCATATCAAAAGCAGTCTCATGCACTGCCTGACACAAAATCATGCTATACAAGTGGACATTCTAAAATACTAGTGCTTTATTGAACCACTATGGGCTACAGCTCAAAACTGATTGGATGCAAAATAGCAGGAATTCAAACAGTGTGATTTACACTTCCCAAAAGATACTGATAATCAACCAGCCTGCTGGGCAAGCTGAGGTAACCTGAGTGGCCTGAGTGTGTTTGGGAGGGTGACATGGGAAGGGAATGCTAACTTCTTTCTGGATAGCTGGAGTTGCGGGAGGGTAGGGCTCGTCGATTTATTTCTGGGGTGAAATTATAGCTTGCTTTGTGACATTGATGCTAGTACAAATTATGGTAATATAAACATTAGTTTGTCTATTATATAGCAGATATTTAAGCAGTTATACTGTTTTATTCAAGTTATCGTTTTTAATGACATTTAAAGGCCGTGCATAAAAGTCAAGTCAGCCGGATGAGTAGAGGGGGCTTACTTACCATGTTTATCACCATCGTGTGTTGACTTTAATGTAGATCCCTTAGATTTCAGTTCAGACCATGTCTTTGAGTAAATTATTTTTATAATGTTTTTATCCTATCTTTAATGTTTGTAAATCAAAAGGCTGCAGTGGTATAGTCATACTCCCAAACCTCTAGAGGAGGAGAGCGACTCATTCTTGCTTTACGCACATGTGGAGTTATTTTTTATTCAAGTAGAGAAAGGTCAACATGGCTTGAAAACGCAGAAAGAAGAATCCACAAAACTGCACATGTATTTATTCTGCTGTCGTGTTGTATGAAGAATACATTGTGGGTGGTTCTGTAGTTGGCTGTGGTATGTCAATACATTTTGAACATGTGTTCAGTCTGTGAGTGATTGATTTTCTATTGGCAATGTGTAGAGGGAAAAACACATGCGGTAGCCCATTTTAAGGCCAAGTTCTTTCATCAGATAGGCACATGTACAAGATTAAAGGAAGCCAACACAAGTACATGGGGATTCAGCAAAATAATTTTTCTTTCCATTTATGAATGTCAGAAAGGGCTGTTTCCTTTTTTATTGTTTTTGTTTGTTTTTCATTTCGTAGAATAGTTAACATAATTATCAGAAAGGCTGAATAAAGTAACCAGTACATTAACATGTTACTGAACAGGCCAGGCTTAATCAATCACACCATCAGACAGAGGTAAGGTCAGTTGTCAGGCCACTGGGTTGATTGACATTTGTATACATCCCCTCTGTGTTATGTGTGACTAAAATGTACCTACTATGGGTGTGATTGTGTATGTACCTTGTATGAATTACCTACATCCTCCAGCAGTTTCAGGAAAGCAGGAAGGAAGAAGCACTTGTTCAGAGGCCTCAAAAGGGCTAATCAATAAGTGTTTTCATTTTCTACACATAACGATGTAAACATGGCATACCTGTAAATAGCTTACCTACATATAGATGCACATACAAATACTATTCATACTGATACGTCTAAATAAATCACAAATTGAAATAACTAACTGAAAGTTACATCTTTTCATGACTACTGTTTTATAAATAAATACTAATATTAGATCAGATGCACCTTGGAAATCACGTTTGTTCTTGGTGACAGATTTTGTGTTTAGGAAAGCCCTGTCCTGTTGGCTACGGAAATCTAGTTAACATCTTACTGAGGCGCAAACTCATATCTGTGCAGCTTTGAAGTTTTAATGGAGTTCTTTTAAGCACATAATTTTCTACTTAGAACAGGCAAACACCAGCAAAACCGATTATGTTTTATAAAATCTATTTGGATATTTATCAGTGTGTTTGCCCAGACTAACAAAATCTCTACATTTTAAAAGACATGTCACTAGATTTTACAAGAATATGTCATCATTCAGTGTGGCCAAGGACAGTGGGTTTTTTTCTCGAGATTAGCAAAACCATGCTCAGCAACTCGAAAGTGAAGTGGGGGGAATTACAGATATTAGTAGAATAGTAAGTTCCTAGTAACTAGGAGTTCTTTAAAATGAACTCAAATGAGATATTATTGTCATTAACATAGGTGATACTGTGCAAAATAGATAACAGGATCACAGTCATCAGCCAACAAATATCAACATTGGAAAAGATTTGTCAACTCATAACAATTTCATTTGGCACGTTCATGTTCTTCAACTTCTCATTAAAAAATTATATTAGGATTTCAGAAACCTATTATGGCCTTTTCCTGATTCTTTGGCACTAAAAATGATGTTGACTGAGTATTAGATTGAAGACCTAGAAGAAAAACAATAGAATTACCCACTCATAGAGAATGCCATTTGGCGACATGCAAATATAACCACTTTTAATAGGCAGTTGAGAATAACAAAGGTATATTCAAGGTTGTGAAGACAAACCTTTGTCTTTCAGATTAAAATTATCCAGCCATAAAAACACTACCGCTATTAACCATGGCTTGCAGTGGGTTTTAGCTCTGATGACCATCTGTCTTATAAGTGCAGAGTATCTGAAACGTGATGGTTGTCAATATCTACTGTTACCTAAAAAAATCGTTTATGTTCTTATATTTGGAAGAAGTGTATTAAAGTATCACCTAGAAAAATCACAACTGTCAACACAAGTCGTGTCTGTTTGTAAATACTCAGATGGAAAAGACCAAAATTGTAGTGCTATATTGTATCACTGAGAAAATAGTACCATTCTGAATGGAAACTCGATTGATGAGTGTTTTAGTATTGGAAACTAAAATTTATGGTTTTCCATGATGTCTATATGCAAAGTTCACAAAATGGTTTTTTTAAGGAGTTTTCCATTCTCTGGATATTGACCTGCCAAGAAGATGTCATTTAATTTTTTTAAATGCAACATTATATTTTGTAGAAGGGTAAGAACAAGATTCTTGAATGCATAAGCTTCCTCCCTTATTTTGAACTGATTTTTAAATGGATATTTAATGATACCAAATTACAACCGACGACTTCATTTTATCCTTAAATACATAATTTTATGCATCTCACTTTCCATAATAAACATAATATAGACAAAAAAGTTACTGTCGTTCTTGTTATTTCAGTTGCTTCCACCAGTGTTGAAGTTGCTCTTTTGTCTCTGAGTATTTCGGAGCATCACAGTGATCCATGATGAAACTGACAGCATTTACAATGGAAGAATTTGGGGGTAATTAAAATAGAATTCCCACAGAGCCAGCAGTGCCTCAGGTCCTCGGAGGTCATAATAGTTTAGTCATCTCTTGGTTGGACAATGGTGTGTACACATGTGTGTTCTGTTCGTGTTTCCGGAGAGTCAAGCCTGTGGGGCTGTGGGCACATCTCAGGGAGTCCTTTGTCCCACCTTTATTAATCTGCCAATGTCCAGCCTTAGATGCCTCTCCCAGAGCCATGCAGGTTTCGGCTAGGTAGTTCTGACTTCTCTGTATACTCCTGTTCAGGTTCTCTAGTCTAGATTTTTAGAAGGCAGCAGGCAGCCCTGTCTCATCCGTCCATCCTGTTTAACCATTAGTAAAATGAATACTATAACTGTATTCCTTTGGCCTCTTTGAATTTGTCTTCAATTTATCAAGGAAAAGTACAGAAGGGGAGATGCATGATTTAAGGACCTGAAATCTTTAAAAAAAAAAAAAAAAAGGGAGGGAGGGGGGTTTCCCATGAATTTTAAATAGTAACTAATTGAAAATTTCCAAGACACATACTCTCCCTCCAACTACTCTATGTACACTTTTTCAACTTAAAATTGAAGCCCTCAGGCTGACAGTACCAGACTCTTCTGCACAACTCAGACCTTTCATTCTTGGTCACAAATGAACTCGTGTGTTTCTAAAAATACAAATCTACTCATGGAAATGTTAGATTGCATGGCAGTCTATGGAGTGATCAAGATAGTTTTGTCGGATGCCAATAGCTGTTTATGTTCCACTAGCAGGTGTTTGCCTCCTTCATTGCCATTTCCAGTCACCTATTCTCACACATCCGCATCCCCAGCATGCAGTAGGAGACAGGAGAGGAGGTATCCAAGCAGCCATCTGGCTTCCCTGGACTGATTGGGGACTTGAAAAACCTCTTGTTTCTTGTGACGCCTTTCGTAAATGGTATCCGATCACTTTCAGTCGACCACGCATTCTCGTGAAGGCCAACAGGTCATTTACAACGTTCTGGAAGTGTTTAGACCTTCAGTATGATCTTAACAATGTCCCATGGCCAGCTTTTTCTAAATATATTCTAGAAGACTAACATCATAGGGATTTAAATTGTCATGATAGAAGCTAAAAAGTACTCTTCTCTAGTGGGAGTATAATGGCATGTTGGGAATGGTATTTTCTGCAGTTATTTATTTATTTTTTAGTCCCACTTGACACTTCTCAACCAAACAGTACAGGAAGCTTAGTCTGCTGTTCACAAGGAAGGGAGAAGGTTATTCTGCAATATTATACATAGAAAAAGGATGATAAGATTGCTTAGCGAGTTGAAATGGATTGTTTTGTTTTGTTTGTTTGTTTTCTGGGTGATTGTGTTCTTTGAGGCCAAAGCCAACAGAAAGAATAGTGACTGTATCCAACATTCCACCAGGCACTTTCAGCCATGCGTTAGCCTTGGAAGCTCTTGCATAAAATGACACATTGCTTTAAGGTCTGTTTGTTTCTCTGAATTACAGATGCTTGTTGTTTTTAGGTGCTTCCAAGTGAGCTTCGGTTCATAGAGACCCTTTGTACAACAGAATGAAACACTGCCCAGTCCTGAGCCCACCTTCCAGGTGTTACGTTTGTGCCCATTGTTCCAGCTCCGGTGGCAGGTCGTGCCATTGAGGGGCTTCCTCTTTGTCACTGCCCTCTACTTTCCCAAACACCGTGTCCTTCTCCAGGGACTGGTCTCCAGATAATACGTCCAAAGTATGTGAGATGAAATCCCGTCACGCCCTTGTTCCAGGGAACATTGTGGCTGTGCTTTTTCCTAAGGGAGATGGTTTGTTCTTCCGGCAGTTCACAGTGCGCTCAGTATTCTTCACCAGCACCATGAATTCAAATGTGTAAAGTCTTCTGCACTCTTCCTTATTCAATGTCCAACATTCACATATCTATCATCGCTGGAAACTTCATCACTGTGTGTTAGTCTGGGTTGACTAGAGAAACCGATTCATAGCTACTCATATGTGTATAAGAAAGAGTTTTATATACAAGAGCAATTGAATATCGAGAAAACTTCCAAGCCCATATTAAGTCCGATATTAGTCCATCCATCCAATACCAATCTGTAAATTTCTCTTCAGACTCAGGCAACACATGCCGTGACAGCAAATGCAGAAAGATCACAGGCCAGTGGGTGGAAAGTCTTGTGGATCCAGTGGAGGTATAAGCATCTCAGCACTCATAGGGGTCTCCACATGGCTCCAATGGCTCCAGAGCTCCGACTGCATCAAGGTAGCTCTATCAGGCTCATCGTCAGTAATGTCTCACAGAGTGAGCTGTGTCCCACCTTCAGTGAGCTATTTTCTTAGCCGCTCCAAGCTAAGGAGATCAGGGGTCATCAAGCTGGGACCTGATTGACAGGCTGAACTCCACCCTTGCACTCTTCTGTCTCTTGACTGACAACAGATTATGTAACTTCCACAGCTTGGGTCAGGTGCACATTAGTCCTCAAAGTGACATACACTTTCTTGTTCTTACTGAACACATGAATTGCAGTTACAGTGATACAGTAGCAAATACTCAGGCTTGGAACCAAGAAACTGCGGATGAAAACCTCACCCTGCCTTCAGGCAAACACCATTGGTTGGCCAAGTCCTTTCATCTCTTTGAAGCTCTGTGATTTTGTTTGTAAACTGATGACAATACAGAGTTTGCGAAATTATGGGAATTAAATGACAACGTGGGCAAAAGAAATTTTAGTTCTTTGCATTGAGCTTTGTCTTTTTCTTTTTGCTTGAGGTTTGCCACTGTTATTTTAAAAATCTGGAATTTTGTTATTTTATATCTAATAAACTTTTATAACTCAATATCAATACTGAGAAATATTTTAAATATACTGTGAGATACATAAATTACTACTTTAAAAGTATTTTCTCTTTTAAGACATGAGGATAATATTTTCATGTGCTTAGAGTTGTCAGGCATTTGAGATTGAGGACAGCTTTTGATTAACTTTGCCTCACAAAATTTGATCCTTGAAATACAAAGTTCAATATTAGTACTAGCAATTCACAAAGAGAGGGAAACGTTTTTTTAAATAACATTTAGTTAGTTGAACTACATGAAGATTTAAATTTTAGTTACAATAGATTCTATATTCAAATTAAAAGTGAAGTCATACAAGTGACAAAATCTACAAAGTATGAAGAATGCCTACAAATAAATTACAAAAGCACCAATAACACAAGAGAGAAAGATTGGCCAAACTCAAAAAGCATCATCAGTATATCAAAGTATGTTCTACTGATTGCCAGACCTCTACCCGCTACAGAGGAATCTGCGAGAGGTGGCAGGCAGTACATATTCCCCAGAGCTGAGGGGAGTGTTGTGTCTTAAAGGGTGTTTGTTTTAAAGACTGGACTCCATCTTTCCTCATTAAGAGATATGCAAATTAGAAGACCTTAGTGGTGAGTATGTGGGCGTAAGCAAATGGGCACCAAAGGTGGCATGAATATCTTCAGAGTCACAGAAAGTACTTGAGCAAAAGTCAGATTCAAACAACTGCCACATTCAAAGACCGCCGCAAGCAGCCAGTTATGAGCTTCCGAGATCAATTTCCTTTTGAGCTCGTTCTCTCTCTCTCTCTCTCTCTCTCTCTCTCTCTCTCTCTCTCTCTCTCTCTCTCTCTCTCTCTCTCTCTCTCTCTCTCGATTTTTGGCAAGGGGGAAAAAACTTCCAAATCACAGCCCTCTTCTCCCTTCTTAACCCTATGTAAGTCTATAGGGCTGGTAAGGGAAGAACCCTCAAATGAGAACTACAATTATTTCATGAGTGTGTATTTTAACTCTGAAGTGAACAGCATTTCAGTTTTGAAGGACCCATAGCTACTGAATCAGAAGAGCTCCCAAACTGCAATGAATGAGATTCCTTGTAATTATTTTGCGACCTGGCACCATTCACTAAAGAACTCACAGCCATCAAGTCAATGCTGCCTCGAAGCGAGCCCCAGTGGGCAGCTGAGACTCACTGTTTATGGGAGTAGAAAGCGCCCAGTCTTTCTCCCAAAGAGCTGCTGGTTTTGAACTGCAACCACTACACCATCAGGACTCCAACAAAGGTTTAGGTGATGTTAAATACCAGAAGTTTATTGCGCCATGCGTAGCCATCATTCTTCTTAAAAGCAAAAAAAGTGCTTTTGTCCACAAGCTGAATAGAAACACAAGAGCCCTACAGATAGGGTCGCCTCACGCTCACCATATGTACCCTGCTGTCAGCCTGTTCCACACCACGTGTCGCATCTGGAATGTTCCCTATTATCTCCCTGCTTCCCTCCTGGTCTGTGTTAACATCCTGCCAATGCAGGAACCAGACTGGTGCTCTTCAGCAGACAACAGGAAAGATATGGACCCCAGTGAAAACCCTCCATAGCCTTTGCCTCCCATTCAGAATAAGTGTCAAAGCTCAAACCAAGCCAGTGACCATCCAGACAACTCTGATTCATGGTGACCCCATGTATGTCAGAGTGAAGCTATGTTGCATAAGGTTTTTCAGTGGCTGAATTTTCAGAACTAGATGAACAAATCTTTCTTCTGAAGAGTCGCTTGGGTGTACTTGAACTGCCAGCCTTTTGGTGAGCATCTGAGCATTCTAACTGCTTTTATGGCCCATGGACCTCCAAGCCCTCACAATGACCTAAAACATCTGCCCTCTCTGACCATGAACTCCCAATAGTTGACTCTCCTTCGCGTGACGCCCGTAGCACCGGCTTCCTGTCTGTTCCTGTGGTACAGGCTAAGCATACACGATTAGCTTTGCCTGAAACCCTCTCCCTTCATATAGTCTCAAAGTTCATGCCTTCTGTCCCATCTGGCCTTTACTCAAAGGTCACCTCCTCTACTTGCACGATCTGAAAAAGTAACCAGTTCTGTCTTCACTATACTGCTTTATGTTTCCCTTTACGTTTAAGAGCCACCTGACTTTAAAAAAAAACAAAACATTTTACTCTCTTCCTCTTGTGAATCAGATTGTATTTCCCCACTTCCTCCACCAAATAATAGATATGTTAAAGTCATAACCCCCAACACCTTTGAATGCGACATTATAGGAAACAGAGTCTGAAGATGTTGTAAGTCAACATTATGTCATACTGAATAGGGTAGGCCCTGATGACGATAAAGAAAACACAATCAAACCAGTTGCCATGAAAACCCCATTGGTTTCACAATAGAATGTCACCCATAGACTCTAGAGCTTCTGTTTCTAAGATCACCAGAACTTTCTCTAGGGGTGGGGTTGGCAAATTTTTGAGATGGAAGAGCCAATCCTGTCCGTCACAACAATTTAAGATTTATTCGAGAGTCAAGTATATTTTTACAAACAAATGAAATCGCCGTTATCTGAACAATAACCTTCAATTTTACTGCAGAGCCATAGATAGGTCTCAAAAGAGCTGCATGTGGTTCAAGAACTGCAGTTCGCCAGCCCCAGTCCGAGGGCAGTCCTGGAGGTGCTTCTTAAGTGTCAGCCTTTCCATTAGGACGGCCCTCCTGCATTCTTTAGGACTGTTGCTAGGTGCCCGCACGTTGGCTCCGATTCGTACTGACCCCACGTAAAGCAGAGCCAAACACTGACTGACTCTGCACCATCGAAGGGTTGTTAGTATGTTTGCGCCCATTGAGTCATTGTCAAGGGTCTTCATTGACTCTCTGATTTACCAGGAATGATGTCCTTTTCCAGGGTCTGGTCTCTCCTAATAGCATGACCAAAGCACATGAGATAATGTCTCCCCTTCGAAGGACCATCCGTGCTATGCTTCCTCCAAGACAGATTTGTTGGTTGTTCTGAAAGCCCCTGGTACATTCAAGAATCTTTGCCCACACTGTAATCCAAAAGCATCATTGGATGCTTGGTCCTCCTGATTCATTGTCTGTCTTTCACATGTACATGAGGTGACTGAAAATATCATGGCTTGTTTCAGAAGTGGTATAGTAGTCCTCATGATGACATGTTTTATTTTTAACTCGTAAAACGTCTTGCAGACTTTTTAAATTTTAAAGTCTGAAAAATTTTGCAGAAAATTTGTCCAGTGCACTATGCCATTTGGTCTCTTGGCTACTGCTTTTATGAGGTATGGTATGGTTCTAAGTAAAATGAAATCCTTGGAAACTTGCATCCTGATGTTGACTGTTAGTCTGGTTATGAGATTGTTTAATGCTCTTTTCATTGATCATACTCTATTCTGAAGGCTTCGATCTTTGATCATATTCAGCAAGTATTTCATGTCCTCCTCACTTTCAGCAAGCGATGTGTCATCTGGAGATCATAAAATATTAGGGAGCATTCCTTCAATCCTGAAGTCATAGCTTTCTTCACATAGTTGAGTTTCTTGAATTTATATGAGAAGCATAAAGATTTGAGTAAGTATGATAAAAGGACATAATTCTGACACTTGTCTTTCATGATTCTAAGGCCCTTGTTTGAATGATTACATCTTGGTCTCTATATAGTGTCCACAGGAGCCCGATTAAGTGTTAACAGAATTCCCATTCTTCATAAGGCTACCCATAGTTTGTTAGGATGCACACAGTCCCGTGCCTTTGCACAGCAATGAAACCCGAGAAAATCCATTCATGGTATTCTCTGCTTTCAGCCAAGATCCATGTGGCATCAATAGTACTAGTCTTTGTTAAGTGCCCTCTTCTAAAGCTGGTTTAACTCTCTGGCAGATCCCTGTTGATATACTGCTGTAACCACTGTTGAATTGTCTTCAGCAAACTTTACCTTGCATGCGACATTAATGATGATTTTTGATAACTTCCTCATTCGGTTGGGTGCCTTTTCTTTGAATGGGCCCAAATATGGATCACTTCCAGCCAGTTGACCAAATGTCTCAGGACAGATGAGTTAGTGCTCCTAGCACTGCATCACTTTTATGAAACATTTTAATTAGTATTCCATCAAATCCTTGAGCCTTGTTTTGTTTTGTTGGCTAATGCCTTCTGTGTAGCTTGGACTATCTCCCTCAACGTTGTATTGGGTTTTGATCATATACTATTTCTTGACTTTAGCTGGTTGGGATGTCAACCAGCTCTTGTTGGTAGAGTGACTCTTAAGTATTCCTCCCATCTTCTTTTGATGCCCCTCATCCTTCAAACTGCGGCCCATAGAATCTTTCAACATTGGAACTCAAGACTAGCTGTTCAATCGTTGTGCACCCACTGCTCCCAGAGCTTCCTTACTGCCACGGAAGTGCCACTGACCAGTATCCAGCATGATCAACGTGTTAGATATTGCTTGAATGGAGCCTAAATTTTTTCTTATAATAATATACTGATCCATTCTCTTATTGATCATAGGAAAGCTTTGATAACTCAGACTACTAGGGTATTTTTGGATACTTCTCTAATAAAGTGATAAATGGACCTAAATAATCAAAAACAGTATAAAAAGCGAACAAATACAAAAACAGTATAAAAAGCGACTATAGGTGAGACTCACTCAAATATATTTCCTCTAAGTGGTGTGTACAAAAAGAGGAAAGAAAAAACAAAAGTATCAAAATGCCTACTCATACTCTAAGAAAAAGTCCAGTTCACAGTAATATTAACTGTGTGCCTAGAATACAAACCCCAAAGAATTAATAGGTCTTCTTAATGGAAATAAAGGCATATTGACTTGTCCTTTTGGTACTGGAGGGGTGGCAAGAAACCAGGTATACAAAGGCCTTATTTTGCATGCAATATGAAGGGCATTTGTACAAGGTGATTAAAAGACGTTTGTTTTCTCCTGTAGTATATGAAATTGCTTGCCTATCCTCACTAGTATTTTAATAATTAATTAAGCTAAATTGTTATGAACTTTACAAATGCAGCCATTAAAATATATGACTAGGCCCTGAGCATATTTGAAAACCGTTAATAAAATTATTAGAAGGTATAAATGTTTAATTATCTTACTTGCCCCATTTATAAAAGAGAAGAGCCAGATAAAGCTCTTTTTGTTCTTTGAGGGTAGGTAAACAGATCGTCAAAAGATACTAATTCACTGGTCAAATATATGATGTATGCCATTAAATTAATTATGTATTTATGTGATGTGATCATTTCATTTTGAGAGGTTTTGTTTTCCTGCAAAAGAGTTACATTGCAATAAAAATACCCTTTAGCGTGTTTGGTAGAGAGGCAGAAGCAACTAAAAAAATCAGACACATGTATTAATGCTTCCTCTATGATTAGAAAAATAAAAGAACTAATAAAGAAGTAAGCCCTGACATAGATGACATGGAAAGATAATTCTCATTTTATAAATGTAGGAGTAGACTATATCTCCTTCTAATAACTTTCCAGGGAATAATAATCAGCTACACTTGCAATGGGGAGAATTTTTCTAAGTCAGATCATCTCCCGGCATTTAAGTCCTAAGACACAAAATCGATTCAAATATTGTGACTAACAAGAAAACATTCTTTCATTCTATGGACACGTATTAAGCACCTGCTGTAGACACACGTGCAAAATGCACACACTAGAAATGAGAATGGTCAACAATTACTGTCCTCCAGAGGCTCGCAGATATGTAAATCTCTAAACACAGGATATGAGTAAGGCCACGATCGAGCTATCACTCACTATTCCTATAGAAGCCCAGAAGATGAAGCACTAACCTCTACCAATAGTTCAATCACGAAGATTAAAAAATGGAAATAGGAAAGCACAGTGCATAGAGTGTGTGAGTATAAATTTGCACTCCTTTTGTCTTTATTGTATCCTGTATTATATGCTATAAATTGTTTGTCACTCGATATGTAATATCACCACACTGATAAATTTCAACTAGTGTACTTGCTTTTAGTCACACATTAATTGGTAAGAAATGGATCATTTAAAGTGGATAGTATCATAAAAATAATTTATTTGAATGCGCACTGGAAAGAAAAATAGTATGAACATATGTGTGTACATATATGTGTGTGTGCAATATGAGCTTATGATATGTGCTATGAAATGAAGAGACAAACTTCCATGCAGCAAAAGGGCTGACATCATGTTTGGAAACAATAGTCGAGGAAGGCACATCCGATCCCAAATGTTTCATGAATGCTTTGCATTTTGCTGTTGTTGTTGGTAGTCGTTTTGTCCTATAAAACATGGGCGATCTTTGTCTTCTCTCACTTTTATCTTTGTGTTTGTGATCTCTGGCACATAAGCATAACAAAGAATGCCAGATGTCAGTGTTAAAAAAAACAAGATCTATCAGTACTCAATGCTTATTCATGCAAAAACAATAAATCAGATGGCATTCTTGAATGAGGGGGTCATTCTAATCAAATTGGAGTGAAACAGAAATGCCCTTCATTCCATTTTCCAAGCCCCCTGAACCCACAGTAGGCCAAGGTGATAAACCATTGTTGCTGCTACTGCTGCCGCTACCGCAGTTGGCTGCCAGGGGACCAGCCCCCAGTCCTTAGCAATCCCATCCCCAGTGCTGCCCAGCCCTGGGCCAGTTCCATGACTAGTGCTGACTGGACTATGGTGATCCATGCCAGTTCTCTTTGATTTTTTTAGAAGTGGATCACCTGCCCTCTCTTCCCAGTTCATTAAGTCTGGAATCTCTATTAAACTCTGTTTAGTATCATAGCAACACATGAACTTCCACCGACGGAAGGAAGAGGTGCCTGGGCTGGAATCACACCCTGGTCTCCCACCTGGAAGGTGAGAACTCCATCACTGGACCACCGATGATACACAATATAAGTTAGCACTTAAACAACGTTGGAGTTTGTCGATACAGACATTGATAATGAGGGGTGGGGGGCAGAGCAGAGACCAAAAGTCCATCTGTAGACAATAGGACATCCCCTTACAGAATGGGAACAAGGAAGGGATGAGTCAACCAGGGTGCAGTTTTGCAACTGATGAAACACACAATATTCCTCTGGTTCTTTGAGGCTTTCTTACCCCCCTCACTAACAACCCAGTCCTGCCTTTCACTTCTTGCTGGACTGGAGCATGTACACTGAAACAGATAGGAGCTCATGACACAGGGAATCCAGTTCAGATAACCCCCTCCAGAACAGAAGGGGAGTAAATAGCAGGGCAGTAGGTGGGGAAGTGGGGAGAGGATTGGGAGGAAAGGGCAACTGATCACAATGATAGAGGCATAACCCCACCCCCATCCAGAGGGAGAAAACAATAGAAACATGGGTGAGGGGAGATAGTGGTTGGTGTGAGATATGAAAATAATAACTTATCATTTATCAAGGGGTCATGAGGGTGGGAGGGAGGAAAAAAAGAGGATCTGAGGCCAAGGGCTCAAATAGAAAGTAAATGTTTAGAAAATGATGATGGCAACATATGTATAAATATGCTTGATACAATTGATGTATGAACTGTTGTAATAGCTACAAGAGCCCCCAGATAAAATGATCTTTAAAAAGAAAATGTTGGAGGCTGTAACCATCAGAACCATTTCCTACCTCGCTGAGAAATCCTAAACCTAGGACTCCAGGATACAGTCCAAATAATCCTTACCAAATGAGCGACCTGATATGTTTCTCACAAATAATTTAAGTCCATGAGCATCGCAACCAAGCCACCATCTGATCCCCAGGTCTTCTGGGCTAACTCTAGATGGACTCAGATCTCCAAGCTTTTCAGTCATTATCCATTTTTGCCACACGAAGCCCCCAACAGTAATCAAGAAGAACATAAAGACAGGTAGTTCATTTTCATATTTTTTAAATACCGTGATTAATGAAGAGTTGTAGATAATAAACTTTAATGAAATATCAAGAATTCCTTTAAAAAATACTTGAGTAATATATGCTTCCCAGGTATGTTAGTCCAGGTAGACTAGAGAAACAAATCTAGGGAGATCCACATATGTATAAGAAATGACTGTATATCAAAGAGTAATTGTATATTGAGAAAACATCCCAGCCCAGTCCAGATCAAGCCCAGTCTGATACCAGTCTGTAAATTCCTCTTCAGACTCATGCAGCACATGCAATGATGCTAAATGTAGGAAGATCACAGGCCAGTGGGTGGAAGTCTTGTGGATTCAGTAGTGAGGGAAGCATCTCAGCACTGGTGTGAGTCTCCATGAGGCTCCTCCAGCTCCAGGCTCTAGCTCCATCAGAGTAGCCCCATGTGGCTTGTCAACATGAATGTCTCACAGAGAGAATGCGTGTCCCGCCTCCCAAGAGGGAGGCAGGAATTCCCAGAATCCTCAGGAAAAGACCATGCCCACACAGGCATGATTGGCTATCACCTGATTGACAGGCTAGAGTCCACCCTACCCCTTCACTCAAGTTGACAGGAGATTATGAAACTAACTGCCACACCAGTCCCTTTAAAATGTGGATGGAAAAAAATATATCATTGTGAATGAGGGGAGTGCGCGATGGGGACCCAATGCCCATCTGTAGACAACTGGACATCCCTTGCAGAGGGAGAGTGGGGAGGAGATGAGTCACTCATGGTGCAGTGTAGCATTGATGAAATGCACAACCTTCCTCTAGTTCTTAAACGCTTCCTCCCTCCCCACTATCATGATTCCAATTCTACCTGGCAAACCTGATTAGACCAGAGGATGCACAGTGATGCAGATGGGAACTGGAAACACAGGGAATCCCGGACAGATGAACCCCTCAGGACCAATGTTGAGAGTGGTGATACCAGGAGGGATGAGGGAAGTGGGTGCGTAAAAAGGAGGAACCGATTACAAGGATCTACATATAGCCTCCTCCCTGGTGGATGGGCAACAGAAAAGTGGGTGAAGGGAGACACCGGGCAGTGTAAGATATGATAAAATAATAATTTATAAATGATCTAGGGAGGGAGGAGCAGGGAGAGAGGGGGGGGGGAAGAAAAATGAGGAGCTGATTCCAGGAACCCAAGCGGAAAGCAAGAGTTTTGAGAACGATGAAGGAAACGAATGTATAAGTGTGCTTTACACAATTGATGTATGTGTAAATGATTTAAAAAATAAAATGTGACTGGATTTTTTTTCTAACTTAAATACTTTTTCAAGTATCCCATTTCATTGCTTTCACATATGGAAGTTAATGACGCAACGACACGTTTATTCAAGTCGTTTTTGAAGTCATATTGAAATCTGACACAGGCATAGCCAAAGAAGGAGTTGATCAAACTTGGAAGCAGGGGGGAGGAGAGGATGTATGCAAATGAACCCTCAGTGTTTTCCCTGACAAGAAAAATGTAATTAGATGTCCACCAATGTTGTCTGATCTTTGAGACTTCAGTAAAGGCATTTCCCTCTCTGCCTACGTGCAAACTTCCCCTGCAAAGGAGCAGGGCGTCACTACTCCGTGCCCCGCAGCCTGCAGCCAGGTGGTATTACTTGGTCTGGCTCTTCTTTGATCTGTAACTACCACCCAATGACTGGGGCGAGTGGGAAAACAAGAACAGGGCTTGGTCAATTTTGCTATTCCTTAAGGTGTAAGTGGGCTTTTTAAGAAGCAGAAACAGAGAGAACCCCACACCCATAGCAGGAGGAGCCCGTTTGCCCAGGATCCTCAAGGGGAAAACTGATGGCAGGAAACCTCCTGAAGAAGGAACTTTGGTGGCAGCAGACGGTGGGACGGAGCAGTGCTTCCCAGCACACAGAGTGCATGAGGAAAGCTGAATGTTTCCCTGGCAAGGCAGGATGGGGATGGGGGTGTTGCTTGCAGACTGGGGTGTCCTGTGGGTATTTCCTAGTGCAAAAGGAGCATTGTAATACTTGCCCCGGGCTGAAAGATTGAAAAACAGAGAGAAACTTGCCTGAGAGAATGCGTTTTCAGACAGACAAACTCTATCCTTAATGCTTTCTGATCATGACTTGACTTAGGCTTTTAACTTCCCTAAGAACCCTCCCATATTTGTGAGTATGTCTGTGGTTATCTTTGGTGATAGGGACTGAACAGATAAGGGATGTCAGAGGGTGAGGCAGGTGGGGGGCTGCATGGGGGGTGAAGGTCCTCTGCCTCATAGGAAGTATCCATCCTTCAGTAGATGGCACCTTGGACTCTCCTTTTCCATTGTGTCACCCGAGAAGGGCAGGCATGGCTCCCAGATTATGTCCTGACACCCTAATCCAGTGGTTTTCACCCTTCCTGATGCCACTACCCTTTAATACAGTTCCTCATGTTGCGGTGACCACCCCACCATAAAATTATTTTAGTTGCTACTTCATAACTGTAATTTTGCTGCTGTTATGAATCTGGCAACCCCTGCGGAAGGGTCATTCGACTTCCAAAGGTGTTGTGACCCACAGGTTGAGAACCGCTGCCCTAATTGGTCCTAATCTGGCGCTGAAGTCTAGAGTGAGATCGACAAATGGGAGAAACAGGCCGTGATGCCCTCTGCAGAGGAAACCTGGCTGACCGGCCGGCCTCTAACTAACCAGCCACTTCCCCCTCGACTAATCCTAAAATACGACTTCTCACAGTCTTCCTCTTCCCGCGTCAGCTTGCCCACCACGGTGTCACCCTGGAGCCTTCTCTCCGACTGTTTTCCCTGATGGGTCCCAGCATGACTCTCTCCCGCAAGTCTGAGGCTCCTCTTCCCTGGTGGCACAGTGACCCAGCATTTTCATTTCTGGGTGACATGGACTACTGGTTCCACAAACCACCGATTGTTCTTCACATGCTGATAAGCTAATTTTGCTTAAACTATGTATTATTTTACTTATGACTCGCAAGGGTGGATTATCAATCTTAAAAATGGAGAAAAGTGGAACAGACACATTGAAAAACATTGCCGCCTGTGTGAAGGGCAGGTTGTGAGAGGCGAGAATGTGTTCAAACAGTCAGGTGAACTTGTTCTCCAAGAGTCTGACTGGCGCATAAGTTTATTTTTTCCAGAAAAGGATCTCATGGAAGGGTCCTGGATAGAATGGGGAAAAAATGAAGAGCCAAATTCAGGTTCTTGGAGGTGATTTTTCATCCTTCAAGTCTGGGCCTGAATTCACACCTGGGGCTCAATTTTTGGCCAAATAATGGACAGGATTATAGTGGAGATGGAGACAAAAGTGAAGAACATACACTTTAGAATGGTCAATTCTGTGACACAGGGGCACTGCACCGATCCAAGGACACGGTTTACCAGGATTGGGAAGAAGGATGGAATAAAGACAAGGAGGCCCAAGGCAGACTTGCAATATGTAGTATTTTATTGTGAGAACTATGATTGGTGGGATGGTGTGGAATATGGATGAGCTGTTTAATGTAAAACTGTGAATGAACTACATTGGATTTTCTCACAATTCACTATTAAATGTGTGAAGAAAAAATAATAGGAAAATATTGCATTATATAATGAGAGTTGTGTTCTAATTCTACCATTCTCACTCCAAGACACATTAAAATATCTGAATAGAAAAATGTAAACTATTTCATTATTCTAAATTTAAGGTTTCTTTTGTGTGTGTGTATTTTAAATAAAGAAGGCATTATTTTTTCTCACAGAAGTCGACCTGTTAATTATGCCAAAGTGACAGCGATTCCCCAGGGACCTACTGAGTCTCCTGTAAGCTTTTTAGAATGGATAAAGGAAGTTTTAAAGAATCATACTGCTGTAGATATTGATTCCTATGAGGGGGCGAGTCTCGCTCAAGGACAAATTTCTCACACAGGCCACACAGGACATTCGCAGGAAAGTCCAAATACTAGTGCAAAAACCTGAAGGAGCTACCCAGGAGGAGATGGTGGCTTGTGCCAATACAGCTTTTTACAATAGGGAGCAGGAAAGCGAGGCCCGAGCCCGGGAGAAGGAGGAAACAAAGGACATCAGGCATGCCCAGATATTGGCTGCACTGAATAGCAGACGCCCATCGAATGCCTCCAGGTTACCCAGACTTTTAAACCAGGTACCAAATACTACATTTGCCAGCGACTGGTTCCTTGGGCCAGGAACTGCCCTGACCGGAACGAGCCTCCTCAGACACCGTGCATCCATAGTGAGTATACTGGCCACTGGACTGGCCTCTGTCCTAAGGCCCAAAACCTGGAGGGGAGGTACCCACAGGCCAGTTGGCAGCTGGCAACAGAGGAGGAGGATTGAAGACGCCTGGTCCGGACGGCCCAGCAGCAAGAGGTAACGGTTACTGGTCTGAAACCTAGGGTGGGCATCGACATGGCAGGAAGGTCAGTGAACTTTCTTTTAAAACTGGAGCCACCTCTGTCCTTATTTCCTCCCCTGGACCCCTGGCACCCCACATCTGCTCCATCATGAAAGTGTCAGGAAAGCCTATAGTTAAACATTTTACTGAGCCTCTCAGATGTCTTTGGAATGACTTCTATTTTTCTCATAGCTTCCTAGTGACACCTGAATGTCCAGCTCCTCTCATAGGCCGAGACCTGCTGTCCACGCTGTACACCGGCATAGTCATCGGGCCTCATCCAGGTCCCTCTGCAACTTCCAGTTGTTCCTCACAGTGGAGGAGTCTCAGATACCCCCACAGGAACCGTGGGAACAGATGAATACTCCTGTGAGCCACTGGACGGTCTTAGGATAATATTTCATCACCACCCCAGGACAGAAGAGGGCTGCACAGATGATTCTACATCAGACCCCTCACTGCAATGACCAAACAATATTACACTAACCTAACTTCAAGGGCACTGCCACCTTACAATCTTACCCATGACTCACTTAACCTGTTCACCTGTTGTTTGTTTTCCAGTTCTCAGGTTACAAAGGCCTCTAAGCCAAGTGTGCCAACTCCAAGACCACCGCCTCCTAAAGGCCATACATCAAAGGGAAATGCAGGAGCTTAGGGAGGAGATAACAAAAACCAGAAGCAGAAACACGGACCTCAAGAATTGACTGGAAGAATCAGAGAACTGCATCAATGACTTGGAGGACAGCCAAGCAGACTTTAACAAACGTGAACAAAAATCTAATAAGATCATCAGAGAAGCTGAAGAAAACCTAAGAGCTATGTCTGATCCTATTAAGCAGAACAACATTAGAATTCTTGGCTTACCGGAGGAAGACACAACAAAGAAGTCATCTGCAACAATAGTGAGAGAATTCTTGAAGGAAAACTTCCCCAGCTTAATGAATGAAAACCAGGCAACCATTTAGGAGGCTCAAAGAACACCAACTAGACTGAATTCTAAGAAGAAGTCACCAAGGCACATAATAGTTAAACTATTCAACTTTGAGGAAAAGGAGAAAATCATGAGAGCAGCTAGGGAAAAACAAGCAATCACATATAAAGGTTCCAAAATAAGAATATGCTCAGACCTATCAGCAGAAACTATGAAGAAGAGGAGAGAGTGGAGTAACATACCCCCAAACTTGAAGGAAAACAACGCAAACCCAAGAATACTCTACCCAGACAATTTATTGATCAAGATATTTGGAGAATCATCTTCCCAGACAAGGAAAAAGTGAAAGAATATGTTAGAAGAAACCTAGCCCTTCAAAAGATCCTTGACAACCCAGTATGGGCAGAAGAACAACACTCACCAAGCATAAATAAGAGACCATCACATAGAAAAACCTCACCCAGAGGGCAACAAAGAGAAAACAGAACACATGATAGCATTGGCTTAAGGGTGGAAAGAAGTCAAGAATGATACACAAACACACACATGCAAAATACACTAATGAGAAATGAAAGTAGGAAAAGTCCCAACACAAAAGGTGTAAGATGACATCACAGAATCCACAGATAGAGATAATAAGCCTGAATAACAATAGTCTGAACTCAGGTGTTCGAAGACCGAGACTAGCAAACAGGCTTAGAACACACAACCCATCAATTGCCGGCTACAGGAGACACATATCAAGGCTACAGACAAAAATAGACTGAGAATCAAAGCAGAGAAAGTCATACTAAGCAAACGGCAATAAAAAAAAAACAGGGGTTGCAATCCTAATATTGGATCAAATTGACCTCAAAGTGCAAAACAAAAAAAGGATAAGGAGGGACCCTATATAATGCTCAAGGGAATGGTAGACAAAGAACCACTAAGCATTGTAAACATATATTCCCGAAATGAGAGAGCCGCTGAATACGTCAACCAAACACTCCAAAAGATTAAAACAGAAATCACAGTCTCAACAATTATAGTTGGTGACTTCAACACACCGCTCTCTGAGAAAGATATATTTCAGGGAAAGAAACTCAACAAGGAGCCTAGAGATCCAAACACCACAATTAGACAATTTGATCTGATAGATATTTACAGAGTTTTCAACCATATACAAAAAAATTCACATTATTTTTAAGTCTACATGGAACATATTCGAAGATAGACCACATGCTGGGACATTAGGCGAATCTAAATAAATTTAAGAACATTGAAATAATACAGACCTCTCTATCTGACCATTGTGCCATAAGGCTGGAAATCAACAAAAGGAAGACAAAGAAAACAAGAGTAACAAATTGGAGGATGAATCACTCTACTGCAAAAGGAGTGCGTACTGGTGCAGATAAGAGATGAAATTAGGAAATTTCTAGAAACCAATGAGACTGAGCACACGACATACCAAAACATAAGGGACACAGCAAAGGCAGTCATCAGAGGAAGTTTCATAGCAGTGCATGCACACCTGAGAAAGGAAGAGAGACTCATGATTGATATGCTGGCCCAAAATTTACAACAGCTAGAGTAGAGTCATCAAGACAATCCTACTAATAGAAAAAGAAAGGAAATTATAAAAATCAGGAATGAAATTCAGGAGAGGGATAATTTAAAAAACTATGGAAAAATTAATATCGCTAAAAGTTGGTTCTTTGAAAGGATAAACAGAATCGATAGACCACTGGCAAACCTGACCAAAGAAAGGAGGAAAAAATTTCAATAGCAAGAATAAGGAATGAAAGAGGGGACATTACAACAGACCCTAATGAAATCAAAAGGATAGTTACACAATACTATGAAGGATTTTACTCCAATGAATTCAACAATTTGGAAGACATGGACAAATTCTTGGAAAAACAATTCCTCCCTAGACTATCCTCCGTGGACATCAAGAATCTCAACAGACACATCGCAATAGAAGAAATAGACAAGGTTATCAAGGGATTACCAAACAAAAAAATGTCTGGACCAGATGGCTTCACTGAAAAATTCTACCAAGCATTTAGGGAAGAACTAACTCCAATCCTACACAAACTCTTCCAGAACATAGAAACAGATGGCAAACTCCTGAACTGCTTCTAGGAAGCTAGTATAACTCTGATACCAAAAACCGGGAAAGGATTCCACAAGAATAGAGAACTACAGAGCAATATTACAAATGAACATCAATGCAAAAATCCTTAACAAAATACTAGCCAACAGAATACAAAAGTATATAAAACAGATAATTCACCATGACCAAGTGGGATTCATACTAGGGATGCAGGGATGGTTCAACATATGAAAGACCATTAATATTATTTGTCATATTGACATGAAAAGCTATAAAAACCACATGATAATATCAATAGATGCAGAAAAAGCATTCGAAAATATTCAACACCAAATCCTGTTTAAGATGCTTGAGAAGATAGGAATGGAAGGAAAGTTCCTCAAGACAATACAAGGTATATATGAAAAAACAACAGAAACCGTGATAGTCAACGGAAAAAAGCCCAACGCAAACCCACTGAGAAAGGGGACTGGACAAGAATGACCCAGTCCCCACTCTTATTTAATATCGTGTTGGAGGTTTTAGCTAACAGCATAAGGCAAAGAAGAGACATGAAAAGTATTCATCTGGAGAAGGATGAGATACATCTATCATTATTTGCAAATGATATGATTTTATATACGGAAAATCCCAAAAGTTCCTCAAGGGGAGTACTCGAAGTAACAGAGGAGTTTGGCAGAGTGACCGGATACAAGATCAACAAACAGAAGTCTGTTGGACTGTTATACACATTGGATAAGACCACAGTAGAGGACATCAAAAAGGTGGAACCCTTCACAATAGTCAAATACAAATTGAAATATTTAGGGATATACCTGACTAAAAGAACAAAAGATTTATACAGGGAAAATTACAGAACACTATTACAAGAAACCAAGAACAACCTCAACAAATGGAAGAATATCCCATGCTCGTGGATTGGAAAACTCAATATAGTCAAGATGTCAGTTCTGCCAAAGCACTATATAAGTTTAATGCAATCCTGATACAAATATATTTTTCAAAGAAATGGACAAATTGATTACCAACTTCATATCGAGAGGGAAGAAGCCCAGAATTAGCAGATAACTCCTGAAGAAGAAGGACACAGTTGGAGGGCTTGCTTTACCTGACTTTAACACATACTATATAGCCACAGTTGTCAAAACTGCATGGTATTGGTACAATGACAGATACTCAGATTAATGGAAATGAACTAAAAACCCAGAAATAAAATGGTCAGCATACAGACAACTGATCTTTGATAAGGGCCCAAAAAATATCAAATGGGAAGCCGATGCCCTCTATAACAAGTGGATACCTACAGAAAAATGAAGCAAGACCCTTATCTCACTCCATGCACAAGAATAAACTCAAGGTGGATCACAGACCTTAAAGTTAAACCCCAAACTATTAGGGCCATCAATAAGCGAATTGGGACCAACTCGAGAACTTTGGCACAGGGAATACATAGGCTAGCAGAAATAGGGAAGGACACAAACACAGAGGAGACCCAAATTGACAAATGGGATATACTGAAGATAAAAAACATTGAAAATATTCACCAAGAGAGTAATAAGAGAGTCCATGTACTGGGAAAACATCTTTAGCAATGACACATCAGACAAAGGCCTTATTACTAAAAGGTACACAACTCTGCTAGCTTTCAAAAAGAAAAAAAACTAATTGCCCATCTGAGAGTGGGCAAAGGATTTGAGCAGAAGTTTCACAGGGGCAGAAATACGAATGGCCAACAAACATATGAGAAAATGTTCCCGATCTTTAGCCATAAGAGAAATGCAAATTAAAACAACAATGAGGTACCACCTAACACTTTCAAAGGTAGCCCAATTCAAAAAATCAGAAAGCAACAAGTGTTGGAGTGACTGTGGGGAGACAGGAACTCTCATCCACTTCTGATGGACTTGTAAGTATGTATGACCACTATGGAAATCGGTCTGGCAATATCTAAAACAGATGGGTATCGATTTACTATACAACCCAGCAATTCCCCTACTGGGCATATACCCAGAAGAGGCAAGAAACAAACCAAGGCCAGACATTTGTGCTCCAATGTTCATTGCGGCACAGTTCACAATTGCAAGGACTTTGAAGTAACCCAAATATCCATCAATGGATAATTGGATTAAAAAACTGTGGTATCTACATACAATGGAGTACTACACATCGCTTAAAAAGCAGTGATGAACGTATGAAGCACATCGCTGCATGGGAAGAACTGGAGGAAATCATGCTAATCGAAGTAAGTCAGGCACAAAAGGACAAGTACAACATGATTCCGCTGAGGTAAGTACGAAAAAAAAATGCAAAAAGGGCATAGGAAAAAGCTACTGAATACAAACAATCTTGGGGTGAGGACCGTGTAGCATGGCAGGGACCAGATCAAACACATGGATGCACAGCGTATACAACTGGGGGGAGGTGGAGAAAGGGAAAAAATGATGAAAATAAGGAAGAAACATGTAGCGAGTGGAATGGGGCACTAACGCACCCAAGGGGAGGGTATTGTTTATATCTCCACAGGGAAAGAGAGACCAGATTTCAGCCCAGTGTCCCAAGGTATGAATGGAACATTCTGGCTTGGAGTGGGGAACCAGTGGAAAGGTCTGGGGGGGGGGGGGGGCTGGCCAGTACCAAATACTAAGTGGATGCCTGCCCCTCCCCCAGAAGAATTTATTTCAAAGGACGGCATTGAGTCTGCAGCTCCAGGAGAGGGACATATCTGATTAGAGTAAGAGAAAGTGGAGCACATCCTGACCCACCAGGCCTAGAGAACGATGACCCCAATTAGAGCAGCCAGTCTACAGAGAGGACCACATGGCCAGCCCCACTATGAGACATGACGTCCCTCACTGACCCATGGCCCTGCAGGGGACAGCATCAGAGACACAGTGTGGGAATTGAGCACAATATGATCCCGCCACACTGAGGCAAAGCACTGGGGGAGTGCAGCGGAACAGCAAAGGGATGGAGCAACAAGGTCTCCAGGGAATGCTGAAGGTAGGTTTTGGGGCCAGGGCATGATGCCCCAACAGACTGGACTGGAAAACACTCATAAAGGCCAACAAATGATACTTGAACTAACTACAAGCTTTTCTTTCTTGTTGTGTTTGGTTCTTTGTCAGTGGGTTGTTGCTGTTTTATTGTATATTGTTGCTTGGTTTTGCTCTGTCTTGTTTTTGTGCATGTTATTATCTCCGCAGGTCTGTCTCAATATGATAGACTGAATGAACAATCTGGAGGAGAAAGCAAGGGGACTGACAGTTCTGGGGAGGACATAGGATAGGGGGAGGTGAGGGGAAAGGAAGTGGTGTTAACAAACCCAGGTACAAGGGAAAAACAAGTGATCCAAATTGGTGGTGAGGTGGGTGTGGGAAGCCTGGTAGGGCATGATCAAGGGTAATGTAACCGAGAGGACACCAAGGTGTGGACTGAGCATGCTAGTGGGACAGGAGGAAAGTCAAGGGAAATAGAGGAAAGAGCTGGGAGGAAAAGGGCATTTATCGAGGTCAAGATGAAGACATGTACATATGCAAATATATTTATATATGAGGATGGGGAAATAGATCTATGTACCTATATTTATAGGTTTAATATTAAGGTAGCAGAAGGACATTGGGCCTCTACTCAAGTACTCCCTCAATGCAAGAATACTTTCTTCTATTAAATTGGCATTCTATGATGCTCACCTTCCCGACACAACTACTGAAGACAAAGTAGGTGAATATTGAAATGTGGTGAAGAAAGCTGATGGTGCCCGGCTATCAAAAGAGATAGCATCTGGTGTCTTAAAAGCTTGAAGATAAACAAGCAGCCATCTAACTCAGAAGCAACAAAACCCACATGGAAGAAGCACACCAGCCTGTGCGATCATGAGATGTCAAAGGGATCAGGTATAAGGCATCATCAGAACAAAAAAATCTTACCATAGTGAATGTGGGGCGAGTGCAGACCCAAAGCCCATTTGTCAGCCAGTAGAGATTCCATTGCAGAGGTGTCTAGGGAAGGAGACGAGCCAGTCGGGGTGCGATGTAGCAATGATGAAAAAATACAACTTTCCTCTAATTCCTAAATGTTTCCTCTCCCTCAGCCCTCCCCCACTATCATGACCCCAATCCTACCTTGCAAGTCTGGCTAGACCGGAGGATGTACACTGGTACAGAGAGGAACTGGAAACACAGGGAATCCAGGGCGGATGATCCCTTCAGGACCAGTGGGGTGAGTGGTGATACTGGGAGGGTGGAGGGAGAGTGGGTTGGAAAGAGGGAACTGATTACAAGGATCTACATGTGACCTCCTCCTTGGGGGATGGACAGCAGAAAAGTAGGTGAAGGCAGACGTCGGACAGGGCAAGATATGACAAAATAATAATTTATAAATTATCAAGGGCTCATGAGGGATTTGGGATTGGGGAGGGAGGGGAAAATGAGGACCTGATGCTGGGGGCTTAAGTGGAGAGCAAACGTTTTGAGACTGATGAAGGCAGTGAATGTACAGATGTGCTTTACACAATTGATGTATGTATGGATTGTGATAAGAAGTGTATAAGCCCCTAATAAAAGGATTTTTTAAAAAGACGTTCTGATCACATAAACAAACCTTGGGAACAGTTCTATCTTATGTTATAGGATCAATATGGGTCAGAGTACACACTGTGGCAGTTACCTCAGTTTGGTAACCGTGACTCATTTGTCAATTTGTCTTACTACTGTGGCTTACTGTTGTGGTGATGATGAAAGGCATAGAATAGATATTTCAAATACCAGCAGGTTGCCCATGGTGCACAGATTATACCACAGCTTCCAGACTGTGGATAGACAAGGAAGAGGAAACACTGTCCCCTTCTGAGGAATTAGGCATGGAAAGCTTTATATAAAGGGAACATGATCTGATATAGTGACCACAGATGAGCCCCTCCAGTTTGGAAGTTACTCAGAATACAACAGAGGAAGAGTTGACCATAACGACACGAATGGAGGGAAGTTTTCCCAACCTTCCTATGTCAGCCTAGTGAGGGATTTAGCTCACGGACTTTAGACCTAGTCCCTGGCGCAGGATGTCGTGTGTGGTAAAGTAGAAGGGCAGTGAGAAAGATGAAGTCCTTGGAAGAGGTGGATTGACAGTGGCTTCAACAATGACTCCAACATGACAACACTTTTGAGGACATGCAGGACCAAGCAGCATTTCCTGTGGTTCCTCTGGGCCTCTGTGAGTGAGAACTGACCGAACGGCATCAAAAAGCAAGAAGAACATGGCCCTGCCTCTCATTAGCACCATCCACCAATCCAATCACTCTTCTTCAACTCCTTTTGCTCTTGCCCTATCTAGCAAGCTTTACATAGTTAAGAGATTTTAAAAATATGAAATAGTCTTTATTCTATAAACTGTTTTTATGTTTATTAATCCCAGATGTCACCAAATAGCTGTTGGAGAGTTTGATGTTGATAAGGCTCCTTATGTAAGAATATAATATCTGAAAACTATTAAGTGTTAATGCTAAATGCATTAGAGACATTGTTTTATTTTATGACATTCTGATCAATGCATTGCTGTTCCCATTTAGAACACAAAGAGAGCAAAGTAACTCATTCAGAATAAATAAAATGACAGGACTGAGATTCAAAGCCAGCTTTCCCTGTCTTTAAGCACAAGCTCTGAATTTTCTGCTCAGAACAAAGCTGAGAACTTGGAGGGAAGAAGAGAAGCGGCCACTGTGCAAGCAAAGTGAATGCCGTGAAATCCCTGCCCTGAAAGGCCTAGTCCCCTGGGAAATCTCTCAAGACTATTCATCAGTCTCTCTAATTGAGTACTGACCACAATTCCAGATGATCTACTCTCCAAAGCTCTGTCAGATCAGCAGCAGCACGTTAAGCATAGTGAGTGACATAGTGATGTCATTCATAGGTTTAGAAAAGGGGGGAGATAATAAAGCTAGAAAAATGAGTTTCCACGCTGATAAAAGAATTCCAGCAGGATGGCGTTGATGGGAGGGGCCTTCGAGTTGGTTCCGCCTCCTGGAGACCCTGGTGAACCCGGGAAACACTGCCCAGTCCTGCGCCAGTCTCACAGTTCCTATGTGTGAGTCTATGGTTTCAAGGGGTTTTGTTTATTCTGACTAGTTTTCAGTTCTATTTTTTCTAAACTTCCAAAGTGACCAGAGCGAATATGATTGCCAGGTGATCATCTGTATTTGTTTCCTAGGGCCACTGTACCAAACATGACAGTATCTCACTAAGCCACCACCCCTGCTCCCTCCCCCCCTCCAAGTATGTGACCCAAACTTTCCCTGGCCTGCCTCCCTGCAGGTTCCTCCTTCCACCTGCCAGGCCTCCCAGGGGCCTTCAAAATCTGTTTCTTTGAATGTAAAAAACATTTTCGTTATTTTTTTCATTTATAATAATGGTGTCAGGAAGTGTTTGTGCTTAGCAGATTGATTCACTTTGTAGAACCGACCACATTCCAAATGTGCTCAAGTCACGAGGTGTTTGGCAGTTTCGTTATTGTTTTTTTAGAGATGTGTTGTTCCATTTTATGGACCAGAAAATTTTATTCATTCCTCCACAGATGGGCTTTTTGGTTGTTCCCATCATTTCTCTTGTAGATAGGGTTGCAAGAAACATGGGTGTGCAAATACATACTTGTATCTTGCTCTTTTTTTCTTTGAATGGTGTACAGAGGAGAGAGATTGCAGCGTAGTACAGTATTGTTATTCGAATTTGCCTATTGTTTCCGATAGTGGTTGTACAGTTCTACAATCTCTCCAGCAATGTATGAGCATTCTAGTCTCTCCATATCCTCTCCAGAATTGATTTTCTGTTGTTGTTTTGTTTTAATGTTGCTATCAGTGTTGGTAGGAGGTGATAGCTCATCGTTTTTTAATTTAGATTTCTGATACAGCTAATAATCATGAGCACTTCTTCATATGATTATTGGCCACTTGGATGTCATCTGAGCAAATTAGTTAATTGTTGATTCATGTCTTATGCTCATTTTGAATGGATTATTTGTGGTTTTGTTATTGATGCGTTGCAGTTTCTATAATTCTTTGAAATTATCCCCTTTTCCTGTATATAATTGCAAAAATAGTTTCCCAATCTGTGGATTTTAATTCGGTTCTTTTAATGAAGTCTTTAGATGTACATAAATGACATACTTTAGGAGGTCTCAGTTGTCTATTTTGTCTTCTGTAGTTTGAGTGTTTTTCATTAAGTTTGGGACTATATTTATGCATTGTATTAGGGCTCTTAAATATGTCTCTAAATTTTCAGTGATGATCGTTATAGTATGAGGATTTATATTTAAGGCTTCAATCCATCTTGAGTTCATTTTGTATATGGTGGGAGGTGTGGACCTTGTTTCATTCTATTGAAGGTTTAGATCCAATTTTTCCAGCACAATTTGTTGAAGAGACAATCTCTTCCCCAGTTAATGTATTTTAATGCTTTATCAAAAATCAGCTGTCTGTAGGTGCTTAGTTTTATTTTTGGATTTTCTCTTCAGATAAATTAGACTTTAAACTATCTTACCAACACCAAACTGTTTTTGATTTCTGTGGCTAAAAGGTTTTAAGATTGAGGCATGAAAGTTCTCCTAAATTGTTGTTTGTTTTTTGTGTATTTTTTGGAGGGGGGGGGGTGATTGGTACTACTTTGTTTATCCTGGGTTTATTTCCTTTCCATATATGAATTGGATTGAAATTCCATTGAATTTACAAAGTGTTTTTGGTAATACAGACATTTTCATTAAATTAAATCATTTTATCTGTGAGCATGGGTGTGTTAGTCTGGGTAGAGAAACAAATTCATAGACACTCATATGTGTATAGGAAAGAACTTTATATACAAGATCAATTGAATATGAGAAAACATCCCAGCCCAGTCCAGATCAAGTCCATATGTCCCATATTAGCCCATAGGTCCAATACCAATTTATAAAGTTCTTTTCACACTCACACAACACATTCAATGACACTGGACACAGGAAGATCACTGGCCAGTGGGTGGGAATTTTTGTGGATCCAGTGGCATTGTAAGCATCTTAGCACTGGCAGGGGTCTCCACGTGGCTTCTCCTGCTCAGGGCACTAGCATAGCTCCATGTGTCTTGTCAGCTGCTAGGTCTCCCATGGAGTTAGCAGACAGAGAATGGCTTCCACCTCCAAGGAGGAATACCAAAGTTCCCAGAATCCTCAGGAGAAGGCCATGCCCACAAAGAGGTCTCATTGGCTATGACCTGATTGACAGGCTAGACTCCACCCCTTCATTCATAGGTCTCAAATTGAAAATAGATTATGTAACTACCACAATGGGACATTTGTTCATCTGTATGTTTCTTGTAGAAGTGTTATATAGTTTTCTTTGTATGGATCTTTTGTTTCACTGGTTTATTCCTATGCATTTTGCTTTTGGGTGATTACTGTAAAGGGTATGCTCCTTTGATTTTCCTTTCAGAGTTCTCTTCCTTAATATCCAAAACTTCTATTTTTTTTTATATGTTGAACTGATAACTTACTGTGTGGCCAAATACTTCACTAAGTTCCAGCAATTTTTCAATGGAATTTTTGGGATTTTAAAAATGTTAACAGTTTTATGGGCAGATAATTCACATATAATTCAATAGTTAGATCGTATCAGGAAGAGTTGTACAATCACCACAATCAGCTTTAGAACATTTTCTTCCTTATTGTCCTGATTGCCTGCCTCTCCTGCCATACCCATAAGGAACCATTAATTGGTCCCACTTACTGAACTTATAGATTTACCTATCCTGGATTTCAGATACAGAAAAAATAAACCATTTTAAAGACAACAACTAAAAATAACAAAGTAAAACAGATAAAAAGTCTCTAGCAGAAAATATTAAAAACTGGAACAAATTTACAATGGATCACAAGGGAGATCAAATGATAGGGTGCCTGATACCTTATCCTGTTGACACCTCGTGATCACACAGGCTGATGTGCTTCTTCCATGTGGGCTTTGTTGCTTCCCTGTTAGATGGCCGCTTGTTCAAGCCATTATGTATGAACTCTGTAAGATTTGTAATGTATAAGGGGCCCATAGGGTGAGAGGGTGGGGAGGGATGGAAAAGAGAAGTGCTGATACCAAGGGCTTAATTAGAAAGAAAACATTTTGAAAATGATGATGGCAACATCTATACAAATGTACTTGAGACAATTGATGCATGGATCATTATAAGAACTGTAAGATCCCCCAATAAAATGATCATTAGAATTAAAAATAAATAAATAAATAGGTCGATCGATCGATCAATCAATCAATCAATAACAGCACTAGAGGTGGCTTGGGCATTCTCAAAGGACTCCAGCTCTATTGATTTTGAATAGCTTTTGAGCCAGGTCACTAAGTGAAGTCCAGGCTGCAGAGTGGATGGGCTAAGATTTCCCAACAATGTTCTTGGGACTCCAAGAATGAGCAGGTGCACCATTGTAATAGTCAACAATTCCTAGAAGCAAATTTCCTAGTCTTTCCCTCATCTATGCAGTTTTTAGTTCTCTTAAAATCTCTCCCTAAGGACTCCCAGTGATCATCTTTTGTCCTTCAAAAAATAATCTATCAAGTTGACCATTTTGGAATCTCGAAGCACTCACCATAACTTTCTGAGCTTGCCTTTTGACTTTAGATGTAATTGGTGTAAGACAGCCCCTCAGAAGCCACTCTTCTGTTTGGACACCAAAGGAACGAACTTGTTGGCAGCCATCCCCTGAGATCACAGGGAAATCTTTAAGCACGTTTTGTTTAAATCAACTCATGTATGTGGGAACTGTAACTTAAGTAACCACATTTTTTTCAACTTATATCTGATAAGAGGTGTATAACTAAAATTCAGTTGTGTACATAATACATGAACAATTCTTACTACTCAATAATGAAAAGTCAAGAAACCTAATTTAAAAATGGGAATTTGAATAGACACTTATCAAAAGACTTTATACAAATAGTCAATAAGCACATAAAAGGTAATACATCAGCTTTATTCACTGGGAAATGTAAATCAAAGCCACAATGTGTTACCACATCTCACTTACTAGGGTAGCTATATGGGGGGTCTCTCAGAGGCACAAGTGCTTAAGCAACCAACTACAAACAGAGAGGCTCCAAGTTCAAACACACCCAGCCACGACTTGGAAGACAGGCCTTAAGGGAAGGTCATACAACCTTAACATTAGTATGGAGCAAATCTACTCTGTACACAGGGAGGTGACCATGAATCAGAATTGACTCTCCAACTGCTAACAATAGGATACGTGTAATGAAAAATATAGCCAATAGCAAGTGCAAAAAATGCGGAGAAACTGAAAACTTCATGTATTAGTAGTGGGAGCATAAAGTGGTACAGCCATTTTGGAAGACAGCTTGGTAGTTTCACAAAAGGTTAAAATACCATATGACCTACCAATTCCACCTTTATGTGTCTACCCATGATTAATATGTCTATCGACTGATGGGTAGTTACACAAAATGGATTCTCACCATAGAATTAGATAGCTATTCAGCAGTGAAGTGCAAATATGGGCTGCAATAAAAATAAACATTATATTGTCCATTATATGCCAAAAAACACTGTGTTCAATGAAAGAAACTAGTTACACAAGAACGCCTTTTCTTTTATCTCATTTATAAGAAAAGGTTAAAGAAAGCACGGTATGGTGATTGAAATGTTCTAAAATTAGAATGTGGCAATAATCATACAAATCCCTAAATAGACTCAAATTCACTCCATTCTACTCTTGAAATAGGTGATTTTTATGGTATGAAATTTTAAAAGCTGTTATTCTTTTAAAAAGAATCAATCTCAACTTTTCTTCTTTACTTTCATTGCTATATCCCCCATCAAAAACATAAAATCACACGTTAACATTGTGTCAATCTGAGCACATTACTCAAAGTTCTCATGGAGTTTTTCTTTAATTGAGGCAACACATAACGATGACTATGCTGTTCATCTCTTTCTAGTTTGCATAACTGTCAGGTGGAAAGGAGAGACTTAATTACCCACAAATTGCTCTCATTATCATTTCTACCAATTTAAACAATCACAGTGTGGCTATGAGTAATGTCACTAAAAATACACCAGTTTGCAGTCTCCATTCGGGAACAGCGGGAAACAGTGAAGACGGGTGACCTTTGAGCCATTTTCCAAGATAGCATGGACTCATCTCATTTGCTGTCCCTCGTGGGATTATGCCAGAATCCACCCAGATTTTTAATCTGAAATCCAAAGAACAAAAATGGATAGCAGCTTTCTTATTGTGGCTTTTGTTTTGTTTTTAAATCAATTTATTCTGGTTCATATTTTTAGACATCTCTATATGGTCCACTTAACAGGGAAAGATCAAAGCCTTGATTAATGTGGCAGAATGGTCTCAAACCCAATGAAACAACAACCAAACCCTTAACGTGGATACCTTTTAGCTGTTCCTCTCAAAAACTGTACCCACCTGGTTCTTGACATAGAACATGGTGAGGCTCCCGGAAACCAAAAGTACATGGTGCCCAGTGACCACGAAGGACTGCTCTGAAAGGGATCCTATTCAAAGGACTTGAGTAGAGTAGGGAAAAAATGTGCAACTTAAAATCATAAATATAAGATTCATGGTAGCCTTCATCATATCCTCGGTCACCACTTAAGTCTGGGACGAAATTCACTCTCTGTGACTCAATTTTCAGGCAAATCTTCCATAGCTCTTTAATTAGCCCTAGGAAGGTGACCACGTCTTAAAACAATCAAGTTTGAGATCAAAAGGCAACATTTGTCCAAGGACAAAATTCAGAAGGCAAGAAAGCATAGGGATGGACATGGAAAACAAGGATGAAGTGGAGTACATGATATTACATTGCAGGGGTTGAGATCAATGACGTGCCAGAATTGTGCACAGATTGTTGAATTCAATACTGATTTGCTCTGTAAACATTCACTGATTTCTCAGTAAAATAGTTTTAAAACAGAAAAAAACCCCAACAACCTGGCAAAGTTGAAGACTTCCTGTCATTCGTATACCTGCAAAGACTGAGGAGAATGTTTTTAATGGAGATGGGCACTTGACATGTGTGTCTAATCTGCTCCTGCTCCTAAGGGGTTTCTGGCTTGGAGAATTTCGTAGGGCAGTTTTAGAAACAAGGTTTAGGTGAACTTAAGGGCTTTGGTATCCTTTTTGTAGAGCAGGTTAACAGAGAATCGTTGTCCCTGGAAAATCAGAAGGTTATTTGGGGAAGCACCGTGTAGATGAACAGATTTTCTCAGATCACTCACGTGTTTCAATGAGGCCAGGCCTGTCGGATCATGGCCGGAAAGCCACGGAGAGTGCATTAGTGGCAAAGGCTCACAGCCTAATTTGCTATCACGGGTGATAAGTAGGAATATGCAACAGAGCAGAAAGGGCACAAATGAATTATTTCCCTCTTTATTTATCTCTTTCTGTTCAACTGGACAGAGCTAACTGGCAGGAATGAAAGACAGCAATGGAAATGTTCCCACTTGGTAATAGAGTAATTTAAATAACAAAGGTTTTTATTATCTGCTAAGTACATTGGACTATAGGGGGGCGGTGAATAATTTAATGTGGTTCTTCCAGCCCAAGCCTGGGAAACACTCACTAAATGACATTTTCCTGAATAGCTCTGAGTAAGAAGGTAGGAGGAAGATGCGCTTAGGATTCACCTGTGAGTAACTGTTAACAGGATTCATTGTGATGGCCACCCTGCAGGGCATGAATTGGACCCTCTGCAAAGCAGGAGGAGAGATGGATCACCTCACCAACAAGAGTTGGGAATGAGGTGTGTCCTTTGGAGCTGAGCTCCCTGCCCAGTGCCCCTCCTGGATCCAGGAGACCACCGTGACATCAGAGGAGCAATAGCACCGGAGCTGGGAGGCAGCACAAGACCCAGACTGATGTCCTCACCAGTCCACAGAACAAGTGAAGCAGAGTGCTTTGGGACAAGAGGCAGGTTGGTTGGGTCTTTATTAGCAGGCCAGAAAGAATTTGGCAAAAGATCCTGACTGAACAACTGTATCCAGAACGCTTCTCACCTGCAGTGTGACCTCATTTCCTTGAGAAACGCGTTCATCATGAACATTGTCTCTGGGTTCTGTGTGGCCCTGCACTGAATTATCAAACTCAATGCTCTCAGTAGAGAACATTGTTTGAGATCGAGCATGGGCTATATGAATTTTATTTTCTCTGGTAGTTCCCTTTTTGGCTTTCCTCTTGTCCGGGTAATAGTCCATTCTTGAAAAACCTGGATGAGAAGAAAGGAATTTAGGGTGGGGGGGAATAGAGTCATCACAATAAGACTGTGGTCTAGTGAATAGTATTATGTCAATGTTGTTTATTAATTTTGGTAATTGTGACAAGGTGTTAACATGAAGGAAATTGAGTTTAGCATACATGGGACCTCTCAGAACAATATTTTAATCTTGTCTGTAAACCTAAAACATTTCAAAATGCAACTACTAAAACAAAATCAACAAGTTACTAAATTCAAAACTACCAAAAAAGTCTATTCTTCAGATATTATCTTCCCTAAGATATTGGCCATCATTCCACCATTAAGAAGAAAATTTCTATATCCTATAGGGAAAAAGCGTGACCTGTGGGTTAAGCATAGGGCTGCTAACCATCAATCTGGTGATGCCAACCCACCAGACATTCCATGATAGAAAGATGAGACAGTCTGCTTCCTAAAAGACTTACAGCCCCAGAAAAGCCTAATGTGTAATTCTTCCTGTTCCAAAAGGTCTCTCTCTATGAGTCAGAATCAACTCCATGGCAGTGGGTGTGGTTTGGGTTTCTGTTCTAATTGCTTTTTTGGTCATATTTTTTTTACAGTATGTATCCATTCTGACTTTGATCACTGATGTACATGCTTTCTATACCTGATTAGGAAGGTGGATATGGGAGTTCAATTTTATATCCATTTGAATTTGCAGTAAAGTATAGGGGTGGAGTTCAACCTATCAATCAGTTAATAGCTTGATGATGCCTCCTTCGGGGTGTGGTCTTTTCTACAAGAGAACTTTGCTTCCCTCTGTTGCCCTACACCTTCCTATTTGCTGGGACTTGATATCTGCCTCCAGGGGCGGCCCTATATGGTCATTGACCCTGGAAGCCAACCTCAGAGCTGTCTGTACTATATACCTGCCAGGTTTCCAGCAAGCTGGGACCCACATGATTCTGCACCTGCACTAACCTGTGATCTCCCTGTATGTGGCTTCACCTTTCTACATCATCTGTCTTTAGCTGCATGAATCTGAAGAGGGCTCTACTTAGGACCCATGGACTTGAGTTAGACAGCTTTCTTGATATTAAGTTGCTTTTTGATATAAAGTTCCTTCTGCTACATATATGTCACTGGTTTCATTTCTCCAGACAACCCACCCTAACACAGTAGGATAGGTTGTTCTTGTCATTAGGTGCCCACCAGATGGTTCCAAGCTTATGTCAAACACAATGAAACACAGCCTGGTCCTGAGCCATCCCATTCTGTTATTTGAAGCCATTGTTGCAGCCACTATGTCAATCCGTCTCATGGAGGACCTTTCTCTTTTCCACTGATGTCCTGTTGATGAAGTCTGATCTTCTTCTCCCAGAACCGGCTTCTTTTAATGACATATATAAAGTATGCGAGATGAAGCCTGGGCCTTCCAGACGGCTAAGTGTCCTGGCTGACTTCGTCTCCTCTAAAGACAGATTTGTTTCTCTGTTAGCTCATGACACTTTCAATCATCTTCCCCACCCCGTAATTAAAATACATCAAACCGCTATAGTCCTCCTGATTCTCTGTCCATCTTTCACACGCATAATCAGTGATTGAAAATCCCATGATTTATGGCAGTCATACCCGAGTCCACAAAATGGCATCTTTAATTTATGATACTTTTAAAATATCATTTGCAGCAGATTTTCCCAATACAACATGTTATTTGATTTCTTGACTGCTATTTCTAAGAGTGTTGATAATGCAACTGCCATTCAGAAGCCTTTCAGTAGCTAGTCCTTCTAATATGGGCTGTGTGTTCTTTATTCTTAGGCTATTCTTAGTCCGAAAGCTCTGCTGAAAGCTGTTTATCATGAGTGCCCCCGCTGGTATTTGAAATAGTGATGGTGTAGCTTCCAGTATCACAGCAATAGACAAGGCACCACAGTATGACAAACTGATGGACAAGTGGGAAGAATTGATCAGGACAGAAAAGGAGGGGGTAGCGAATTTAAATGCTACTTCTACCAATCTTGGCAAAATGACTTATCCTCCTGGAGTCTTAATTGTTTTTTCATCAAAATATTGAACAAGACAAAGACTAAACCAGGCAAACCAGGTGCCGTAGGTTTTGTATCAAGTAGGCTGGAGAAGGGTTCTCAGTGTTTCAGCAGTAATCAATCCCACAGGAAGTGATCTAACACTTGCAAACAACTCCATGGTGGGATTTAGCATAATGTAATCAACTCTGTGAGAAGACAACTGTGATGGCGTGCAACCCCCTTCAATTGGAATCAAACATAATTGGGGCATGACTGATCCTTTGTAAGTAGAAAGCTTCACTTCTGCTGGATTGAAATATTGCTTCCTGCCTTATTTCCTGCTGATCCCAGGAGACATCAGGAACCCGCTGGCCTTCCATTTGGCTTTGCATTCACAAGCCTGTGATCTTCCTGCTTCCTTGTTCATCAGTCCCCATAGCTACATGAGTCAGGAGAAGGCTCCAGCTCACCAGCTGAGCCACAGATTTAAACCAGACTTGATTTACCCACTTCCACAAGGGTCAAAAGAACAAAGGAATCTCTTTTGGAAGAAGTACAGCCAGAAGGTTTCTTGGAGGCAGGGATGGAGAGGCATCATCTCCCATACTTTGGACATGTTGTTAGGAGAGACAAGTCCCTGAAGAAGGACATTATGCTTCATAAGGGGTAGATAAGAGCCTTCAAGGTGGATTGACTTACTGACTGCAAGAATGGACTCAAACATAAGAACGTGAGGATGGCTCGGGACCAAGTAGTGTTTCCTTCTGTGATACATAAGGTCGTGTGGGTCAAATTGACTCAACAGCACCTAATGATAACAACAACTCTAACAACTGTGTGATTGATTTATTGACATAAACCTCTTTCTATATACACACACATATAAGAGCTGCTCGGTTTGCTTCGCTAGCGAATTCAGTGGAGCACACCAAGGATAGAGGACAAAATGGATAACAATCACTTCTAATAGTGGACAACTGTTATTTTTTCTTTCTACTTGGTTGATGTTATTGCTTTCTGGAGCAGTGGGTAAAGTAGGACTGAATGTGGGTGAGATGTTTCAACACATTTTGTTTGGAATAAACCTGTGCATGTAAAATTGAAGCCCCAGGCGCACCACTTTTGCACATACTCTCAATTACTAGCTATGCTAACGTAGATTCTCAAAAGACAAGCTGGAGACTGGGAAAGCAGTCAAGAGAGCTAAATGAGGCATAATTAAGGTCAGAGTCATGAAATGGCATTATGAAAAGAGCTCTAAAAACTATGAAGGAGGTAATATTAGATGACCTTGGGTAGGATGTCGGGAAGGAGGTAACAGGAGAAATCTGGTGAACAGGTGGATGGAGATTAATACCCACTGAGACAGAGAAGAAAGTAATAGCAGTCGGTTTGGAGGAAATGTGATGGTGAGCTCAGTTTGGAACACAATATATTTGAGATGAGATGCCTGTGGAGCGTTTGGGGGGAGATATTGCACTAGACCACCTGGCCCAGGGTGAGAATGATGACTTGGGCTATTTCAAGGTTTCTTTGTCTTTGACTTGCTCCTGGAACAGCAACTAAGCAATGAAAATATATAAGAATGCAAACAGCTGGATACGGTTTCCCATTGCCTCCCTTTTATCCTAAGAAGATGCATTGCAAATACATTTTGTTTCACCATCTGCATATAAATTCAACAACCAAGACAAAAATATTATAGATCAGAGGGCTCGCTAACTTTTATACTCACAACCATGGCAGCACACAAACATTTATGAAAATATTGATGCCACAGTTCTGCCATTCCACAAAATACATCACACAGACATAAGAGTTGGTCTCTGAGCTGTGAACCCTTACTGTGTTCGCGCTGTGACAAATTTGATTACCTACCCAAGTCAACTTGGCCATGAACAACTCAGGTTATTTTCATTGTAGCTCAGTAGTCAATAATGTTTGGACAGATGGGTAAGTGTTAAAACTCCCCAACATTTCAAGACTTGGTTATTTATAATACTGAGTTATAAAGCAAATTTCAGACCAAATTCAGACACACATATAGGCACTTAGAAGTAGTCCAGTTATAGATTCAGTATAGCAAGCCACGCTACAACTCTGTGAATTGAAATGGCAGTTGCATTGTTACCTCTCAGGTTTCTCTGATAGGAACCATCTCAGAAGGTAGCTTTCCCCTGGAGTCTCTCAGCATCATGCCAGCTGGAGCTTGGGAGTACAAATGGCACCAAGTATCCATACTGACTTCTCAGGTGGCAGGGTTTTTATTCTGGCTGTTGGCAGGGAACACAACCAGGACCAGAACATCTCCACACACCCTCTTCATGGCTTTGGCTTCTTACCAAATGCTGGTTGGAAACAGAAACTGCCGAATCAGTTAAGGAGGGCTTGGTTCCAAACTGGCACAGTGCTGTCCTCCCCATGTTCTCTCATCTCGTCCAAGGTCCTCTCAAGAGGCAAGGGGGTAAAAAAGTAAACTCCCATGTATCGAATGAAGAAGAACCAAGTTATATTGTAGAAAGTCATTTTATTTTCTGTAGAAAATAAAAAACGTCCTGTCTGTCTGTGGAAAATGTAATCCGCTACAGGGAGCAAGTAGATACAACACAACAGTGCAACCTGTTCTTTAATGATGATGCCTTTGTCCATTGTGGCTGCTCCAACATGATGGGGCTGTCGGCGAGCTGTTGCGCTGCTAACAGCAAGGTTGGTGCTTTCGATCCAACAGTTGCTCCTCAGGAAAAAGATGAAGTTATCGGGTCTCATAGAAATGTACAGTCTCCAAAACCTACAGAGAGCTGCAATGAGTTGGAATCAGCTTGCTGATAAGGTTTGGCTTTGGGTTTGCTTAATATGACAGTATGCCAATGGTAGGGTTTAAATCTAAATTATCTTTTTTAAACCATATAATGTTGAAGAATCTAGACTAACTTGGCTCCTGAGACATTGAAGGAATCAAGTTTAAGATGCCAGCCTATCAGACTAATAAAACTCTCATATTCTATGTATAAAAGATTGGTAAATGTTTCTAAGATATCCAACACATATAAACTATCACACTATCCTTCAGGAAGAATTTAAAATCATGTTGTTGTACTTAAGTGCCATTGAGTCAACTCCAACCCCTAGAAACTCAATGCGCACTAGAGCAAATCACTGCCTGGTCCTGCACCATCCTCACAATTGTTCCAGTGCTTGAACCCCTGGTGACAGCCACTGTGTCCGTCACAATGGGGAACAGTCTCTTTTGACTGACCTACTTTACCAAGCATAATGTCCTTCTCCAGAAATGGTCTTTCCCAGCACTCTGTCCAAAGTTTGTAAGAAAAAGACCTGCCATTTTTGCCTCTAAGGAGCATTTTGGTCAAACTTCTTCTTAGACTAATTTATTTATTCTTTTGGCAGCCCATGGTACTTTCAATATATTTCTCAAGGACCACAATTCAAATGCACCGATTCTTCTTCCGTCTTACTTATTCCATGTCCAACTTTCACATGCGTATGAAGCAACTGAAAACACCATTGTGTAATTTAGTGTCAAAGTAATCCCCCTGCTTGACAATATTCTAAAGAGTCCTTCTGTAGTAGATTTACCCACTTAAGTGTGTCATTTGATCTTTTGACTCCCGCTTCCATGAGCATTGATTGTAGATCCAAGCAAGAAAAATTTCCTGACAACCAACCTTTTCTCCACTTAACACAGTGTGACCTTTTGGTTCAATTGTGAGGATTTTGGCCTTCTTTACACTGAGTTGTAATCCATACTGAAGTCTGCAATCCTTGATCTTCATCAGCAAGTGCTTCAAGTCATTGTCACTCTCAGCAAGCGATGTTGTGTTATCTGTATACTGCGTATGCATCTGCATACTACAAGTTGTTAATAAGCTTTACTCTGGTCCTGATACCATATTTTTCATATAAACCAGCTTCTTGGATAATTTCCCTTAGCATATCTATTGAATAAGTGTGGCGAGGGGATACAAAACTGTCTCACTCCTTTTCCGACTTTTAACCATGCAGTATTCCCTTGTCGGGTTCCTGCACTGCTTCTTGATGCATGTACAAATTCTGCATGAGCACAGTGAAGTGTTCTGGAATTTTCATTCTTCTCAAGGCTGTCCATAGTTTGTTATCATCCACAGAGTCAAATGCTTTGGCTTAGTCAGTAAAACACAAGCAAACATCTTTCTGGTATTCTCTGCTTTTACCAAGAGCCATCTGAATCAGCAATGATATCTCTTGTTCCACCTCCACTTCTGAATCTGGCTTGAACCTCTGGCTGCTCCCTGTACAGCTCCAGCTACTGTAGGATGGCCTTCAGAAAATGTTCACGTGCATGTGGTACCAGCCATGCTGTTCTATAATCTGAGTATTCTGTTGAGTCACCTTTCTTTGGAATAGGAACAGAAATGGCTCTCCTCCAGTCAATTGGCCAAGTAGCTGTCCTCCAATTCCCAACATAGACGTCTTCAGCTTCCTGAAGCATTTCAGTGGGTATATTCTGTCCGTTTCTGGACCCTTGCGTTTGGCTGATGTTTCCGTCTAATTTGGGCTTTATCCTTCAGTGCCATTGGTTCTTGTTCATATTCTACCTCTTGAAATAGTTGAAAGTCTCCTAGTTCTTTTTGGTCCAGTGACTCCATGCATCTTTTCCATCTTCTTTAGGCGCTTCCTGCAGCATTCAATATTTTGCCCATGGAATCTACAAATGTTGTAACTGGAGGTTTGAATTTTTTCTTTAGTTCTTTCAACTTAAGATATGGTGCGCATGTTCTTGTTGGCTTCCTAACTCGAGGTCTTTGCACACTTCATTATAATATTTTACTTTGTCTTCTTGAACTGTCCTTTGAAGTATTCTGTCTAGCTTTTCTACTTCATCATTTCTTCAATTTGTTTGATCTGTTCTGTGATTAAGAGCAAGGTTGAGGGTCTCCTCTGGCATCCACTTGGATCTTTTCTTTCTTTCCTGTCTTCTTAGTGACCTTCTGCTCTTTTCATGAATGGCTTTCTTGATGCTCTCCAGCGTTCCTTGGGGTTTCTGTCCTTAGAGTTCAGTGCAGCAAATCTATTCTTGACGGGCTCTTAAAACGCAGGTAGGAGAGACTCAAGGTCATATTTTGACTCTTGAGGGGTTATTTGAATTTTCTTTATCTTCAACCTAAACTTATATATGAGCAATTCATGATCTGTTCCATAGTCAGGCCTAAGCCTGGTTTTAACTGCGGATATTGAGATTCTCCATCGTCTCTTCTCACAGATGTAGCCAATTTGATTTCTGTGGATTCAGTTTGGAGAAGTACAACCTTTTGTGTCACTGATAAAATGTATTTGCTATGAAGTCATTGATCTTGAATAATTCTGTCATGAAATATCCAACTTTGTTTCTATCACCAAGGCTATATTTTCTTGTTCCTTCTTCTTTGCCTCCAACTCTTGCATTTCAATCAGCAGTAATTATCAATGCATCTTGATTGGATATTTGTTCAACTTCAAACTGAAGACCTTAGTAGAATTCTTCAATTTCTTCATCACTAGCTTTCATCATTGGCGCACAAATCTGATTAACAGTTGTATTATTTGGATTTCCTTGAGGGCAGAGAGTTATAATTCTATCATAGACAGTATTGTACTTCAAGATAGATCTTGAAATGTCCTTTTGAAAATGAACAAACTGCCATTCCTCTTAATTTTTTCATTTCTGGCATAGTTGGCCATGTAATTTTCTGATTCAAAATTGCCAGTGCCAGTTGATTTCAGGACACTAACTCTTAGGATACTGGTCTTCATGTGTTCCGTTTTATTTTTTGTTGGCTTTAGTTTTCCTAGATTCATAGTTCTTACATTCAAAATGCTGGTGATTAGATTTTTCAGCATTTCTTCTCATTTGGAGCTTGCTCCATCAGCAAAAATGAAGATTCCCGAAGGCGTTACTCCCTCAGCCTCTACCTCATGCAAGTCACCAGGCTTGACGCGCCCTTGACCAAGCAGCCCTTCCGCAGTCCCATTTCAGGTGCATTCCGACCTGGGATGACCACCCTCCAGCACTCTCAGAAAATGTACTTCCACTCATTAGGCCTTCCATGTCTGACAGTGTTTTAAAGCTGGAAGGCTGTTCTCAGTCTGGAAGCTCTGCTGAAACCCGTTCCCTGTGGACGACACCGCTGGTATTTGAAATACCAGTGACACAGGCTCCAGCATCACTTAGCCGCCAGAGTATGACATACTGACAGGTGAGCGGTAGGTTAAAGTCAAAGGCACACAAAATAAAGGGTGATTGGGAAATTGCCTTGTATGTCTACTTAGTCTCTAACAGTGGGCTTAGTCCACAACAAACAGCCAGCAGATAGTTGTACATGAATCTCCGAGCGTTTTCAGAGAGCTCGGGGTTGGAGATTTTGATTTATCAGATAGCTAATCTGGATACAATTGCTTAAACCATTGTTGGCCAATTTTCGGGCATTAGCATAGATGCCGTCACCCAAGAGTTTGAACACAGTAGGAAAAGCAGTGCTTTGTGAACCACCTAAGGGGACCCGCAAGATCGCAGGGTGCATCATGGGTGAGCCCTGCAAGGAACCACAGGAGGATTCATAGATATAAGTTGAAACCATGTAGACCACTTCCAGAAGCTTCAAATACAGAGGATTCTAGTCAAGACAGAATAAAAACTGCTTTCCGTAAAGTTGAAATAGAATTCACAAGTAACCTTAGCAAATGTACTTTTAGTGACTGTAGTCACAAGACAGCGTCCTGGGCTTCAGGAACGGGCATGACTCTGAGGATAGTGAGATAGGAAGTGTTAGAGACAAAGAGTCAGTACTCACGAAAAATGTGGGATAAAGGTCACATTGTAGACAGGGAGAGGCTTAAGAGCAGGTCTCAAAGATGAAGGAAAGAGAACTATTGGGAATCCCACAAAAAAAAGAAGACATTTATTTTCAAGATTTTGGAAGGAAAAGATGAAGAAGCAATGGAAATTGGCATTGGAGAACTTCATAAAACCTAAAAAGGAAGGAAGATAAAAGTAGACACAACAGGAAATGGCACAGTAAGCGACTGGACTATCAATCTGGTCTTTGTTTTTGCTAAATTCTAATGATATTTGTGTTTCTTTGCTTGGGAGCATTTGCTACAAGGAAGCAGAAATCAGAAGTTTCTTGAAGACAGAATGCCTCTAGATTCTTAAGTTTTAAAGCCAAAACTCACTGAGATAATTCTGCTAGGACGTCCTGTTAGAGAGTGTGAAGAGTGCTGAGGTCCTTTTAAGAAGACTGAAGAAGCCAAATTTTAAATTTATCCCAAAAGAGAGATATAATTTTCCTAAACTAGGGAGATTTGAATATCTTCTGGGAGAAGCTTAGGTCAGGTTCCACGCTGAAAGCGTCCAGAGACTGCTAAAACTCAGGGAGTAATGAGGTGTGGGCCAGGTAGAGAAGTTAGGCACCAGGTAAAGAGGTGTGTTGGTCTGGGGACTTTAGAGAAACAAATCCACAGAAACTCATGTATAAGAGAGAGTTTTATATAAAGGTTAAATGCACATCAAGAAAACATCCCAACCCAGTGCTGCCCAAACCCACAAGTCCAACATTAACCCATAACTCCGACAGCAATCCATAAAGCCCTCCTCCATCTCACAAAATATACACTACGATGCCGACTGCAGGAGGAAAGCCAAATCAGCGAACGTGTAAGCATCTCAGTGCTGGCAGAGGTCTCCACACAGCTGCTCCAGCACCCAGGGCTGCATTGGGGCAGGTCCATGCTGCTTCTCCTTGGGTATATCTTGCAGGAAGTGAGCTTTGTCAACTGAAGCAGGGAACTGGCTAAGGCAGCTGCACAAAGCAAGAGACCCGAGAACTCGAAAGGCGAGGCTCACCGAGCCATTTACCCCTCTGCTCTTCAATTAACCCTACATGTGTTTATCAGCCAGGTTGGCACAATAAACTAGCTATCTCAAGAGGGGACCCATCTTTTAGAAAGAGAAGTTAGGTCTGAGAAAGTTTCACCATGGGGTATCAGATGCACCACACAGGCACAGCCTTAAACCCTGAAAATATCGACATCTATAGGAGATGGGAATTCAAAGTCGTATTCCAGACTCAACATCAGCTTGCTGGGTCCTTGTGCAACCTCAAAACAAAAACAAAACTGCATTTCTCACCACCCAGTATCTGGGGACTCAAAGGTAGATTTAAAATGTAACTTACCTTAGATAAAAGGAAAAATATGTAAAGTTGGAAATGCTATGCCTTTTACTCCACTATTCATCTTGAGTTCTAGCTGTATTTTTACAGTTCAGCACATTAGAGAAAGATTACATCTAAAAATCATCTTTTGGGAAAATCAAGTAAGGTGTCATCAGATTACAGCCAAGAAAACCCCATGGAGCTTAGTTCTGTGCTGTTATGCAGGCAGTTTCCATGGCTTGGAATAGACTAGACAGTTTTTGGTTTTCGTTTATGTTTTGTTTTTTGGCTTGTTTGTTTGGTTTTGTATGCTTGTTTTCAATTAGGCAATTAGAATGCATTACAACCCAGAAAATATTCATCTAGACCCTCATTCCACCAACCTCAAGCAAACGACATAAGCTCCCTGGGTTTTAATTTCTTCACCAGAAATAGATAAATGAAAATAAGGATAATACTAACAACTGTCATAAATTATTGAGAAGATTAGAGGAGATCATGTGCGTAAAGATATTCAGACATGCCCAGCATGGATAGTACTTCAACCATTAAAGTGTTGTTCCCATTAGCATTATTATGAGACTTTAAGTTTCTCGTTGTCAGGGCCTTTCTTGTGTGGTAAACATCTAATATTAACTTGGCAACAACAATGAGAGTGAAGAAAGAAAATTTTCTAAAGTGAACCAAGTCCTTACAATAAAATTGTGCACAGGAATTTTGTGCATTTCAAATAGTTTTTAACTCATTTAAAATAGTTTTAAATGTAAGACCATTTAAATAATTTGACTATTTTAAAGTAGTTTAACTTATTTCTGTAATAGTATCCTTGTTTGAAGAACCTCACAATGATACTTTTCTTTTGTTTGTTTTAACCTGTTGTATTGACCTAGTCCCTGTGTGTGATACATTCAAAGGTTTAAATACTGTACAGTAAGAGCTGAGCAATCATCACCCAACCAATTTGGGATCATTGTCTCTATTCTTGTATCCATTGTTAACAGCTCTCCATTTCTGACCAACCTGCCCTGTCATAACCCTAAGCATCCATTTAACCTAGTGACTGTCTATAGATTTCTCCTGGATTTCCTATACCGAAAATCATACCAAAACCTCCACCAGAAGGTCTGAGGTGAATGAAAGTCATAACACAACTCAGAAGCCCCACCCTTCCCTGAGATGGCATCAGAACTCAGAAGCCCCACCCTTCCCTGAGATGGCATCACAGTGCAGCTTCGTCTTTGCCTGATTTCCCTTCCTTTCCCTTCCTTGAGTTATAACAACAAAAGCAATTCATACTAAATCTCCCGAATGCTGCTCTCTAACTCAAAATCTGTTCCCTAGGAAACCCAATTTATACCAACAACCAGAACTGCCTATATAAGACAACACAAACGAACTGCCCAGGCCCTGGTTCAGAATTTAAATTTCAAGATGACAATATCAGAGTATTTAACGAAACCCAATGTCTTTCAAAACACATAGATCTGTATTACTGCACACGCAGAATTCTTCAGGGAAGAAGCCAAGGGAGCTCCACTGGTGTAGTAGTTAGGAGTTGGACTGCGATCCGCATGATCAGAAGTTTCAAACCACCCGCCGCTCCACGGGAGAAAGACTGGGCTTCCTACTCCCCTAAACAGTATAGTCTGGGAAACTCACCTCATTACAGTCTCTGGATCAACCCACCTCATCAAAGGTTTCCCTTTTGTTCACTGCCCTCTACGTCACCAAGCATAATGGCCTTTTCCAGAGGTTGGTCTCTCCAAGTCACATGTCCAAACCATGTGAGACACGTTTCATTGTCCTTGTCCCTAAGGAGCTTTCTGGCTCTACTTCTTCCAAGATGGATGTGTTTGCTCTTTTGGCAGGTGTGGCACTTTCAGTGTGCTTTGCCAGCACCATAGTTCAAACGCATTGGTTCTCCTTCGTGCTTCCTTTTTCAACATCTGACTTTCACAGGCATATGAAGGGATTGAAAATACCATGGCTTGGGTCAGGCGTACCTTAGTCCTCAAAGTATCGTCCTTGCTTTTCAACACGTTAAAGAGGTCTTATGAAGCAGATTTACCCACTATAGACCTAACTGTTGAGAAACAATAGCTTCACCAGAACAAGGAGAAATAATTATTTTGAAGCAGGACTTTTTCTACTTGCCCTTACAAACTTGGAAGTTTTCCAATCACAGAAGTAAGGGTGGATGCATTCCAAGATGCTAAATAAATAAGGCAAAAGATCAGAATTTTAAATCATTGACAGAAAGGGCATTTGGGAAACTCCAAATGCTAATATAGCCAAAGTCTGGGAGCAGCAGAGAACCCAAATACCAGCTCTGTGAGGAACACTGACATATGGAATTGGGGAGAGCAAGTTGCAATAGAGAGAGTAGATGGCTGTGTCAAGAATCATATTTCCATTATTCTTAGCTTCCTTGTCCCTTCATAACTCTCATAATAATAGATACAAGAAAGAAGAAAATGATCTAAATTTTATCATGGTGATGAATGAACAACTTCTTTAATATATTTAAACCATTGAGTTGTATGGTATACAAATTTCATGTCAATAAAACTGCGCATAAATAAAATCATTGGTGTGTCACTAAAAAAGAATCAAGTGAAGACAATGAGGAGGAAGGAACCCTCTGATTAATAGTTGTGGGCATATTTTATGGATTTAAGAACCTTCATCTCATCAAACAATTAAAATTGGGTTAATTGTGTTCTAGAACAGTGTCTGCTTTCAAAACTGTATAAAAACTAGTATAAAAATTGCAGTGTCAGTCCCCCTCCCAGCCCCTGGGACCTGGCACTATGCGGGTACTTATTCTACTATGCTTTGATCTAGTCACTTTAAAATCAAATCTTGTAACAAAATACCAGTTAAATTTTCTAAATAAAAAAAGGACTCTGTTATAATTACAGGATTGTATTTAAAATGGTAGGCTTTTCCTTGCAGAAGAGATTTTGAAGATCAATGCTTTTTCTGCTCTGGGGGATAACATGTGCCCCAGGCTCATCAGTTTATTTTTGAGTAAACATACAATCTATTGAAATTGCAGCTTCCAAGGAATGTCGTTCAGCTAATTATAAACACAGTCTCTATCATGTGAGTGTTGCCTGCTTGTCTTTCATTTAAATCACAACATTGATGCCATTTTGAATGTCTTTAGTTGGCCCAGACCACCAGGGCTTTTGGGAGAAAGAATATGGGAACAGCAGCATGACTTTTTCCTCCTTTTGAAGATGAATAAGGTGACCCACAACCAAACAATTTGGTCCAAGGACATAGTGACAGGAGTTACTGCAGTGCTCAGAATCTTAAACGTGTAGTCCTAGCCAACATCGGCATGATGACCTAGCAAACTTTTTAGTTTCCTTCCACGAGAAGGGAAAATAATTATTTTTGCAAAAGGAAACACCTATTCATTAAATATGCTATCTAAAATTGATGCAAGGTTTCATTTTCCTTAACTGATAACATGGAAGTCATCAGGACCCCTCATACATTATGCAATTTTTTACAGACACAAAAGCCTTATCTCATAAAATAACTAGAATATGGTGGATTTAAAATGTTTCATTTGAGAGCCTATAAACTGCACTCCTGCTAAGTCTGGAATTAGCTTTGGTTCTTCTTCTTCTTTTTTAATTGGGGACTAATTGACATTCAAAGCTCCCTGAAATGGCACATTGAAGATTCAGTGCCAACTGTGTTCTAGCAAATTATCCCCACCAAATATTGTTCACCTGAGGATAACGGTAAAGAAGCAATCAGATAAATCCTATGGAGAGACAATCTGCAGAACATCCAATCTGGATGATCAGAAATGCCAGTGTTTTGAAAGAGGGGGAAAATTCTGGAGAAGGCAGAGGGAATTATTTAATTTTTTATTTTGTTTTATTTGATGTTTAGGAAAGAAATGTACATGAAGGAAGAAGCCCACCCTGCCACAGAACAGCCAAGCCCAGTTCAAGTCAAGTCCATGGGTAAGATGCTAAGCTGGAAGTCCCTTCTTTCTGGATGAATGAAGCCAGAAGCAGGAAGACAAGAAAGGAGGCAGAAAGACCATAGACTGGTGGAGGCAGAGTCAAGTAAATCCAAGGCAGGCAAGAGGACAGGCCTCCAAAAGCCCCCAGGTCAGCAGGTCACGTGGCAGGCTGCCTGCCCTAAGTGGCCAAAGAACAGACACAAGATCCAGACCAACAACATGAATAGGTGGTGAGTTCTTTGTAGCGTCTCTTTAATGGATAACAAATAGGCCACACCCCAAAGGAGACATTATCTATCTGTGACCTGAGTTGCATTCCACCCATAACTTCTTCTCATCACCCCTCTCTTTGCCATCAACTCAATACCAACTCATCGTGACCCCTGTGGGTTTCCAAGACTGGAACGGGGTTAAGAGACTAGATAGTGCAGCCTTGCTCCTGTGGAGCTGCAGGTGGTTTCCAACTGCCTGTCACACAGCTTGCAGCCCAGCTCAGAACCACTAGGAACCAGGGCTTCTTAGAACTTCCAGTAGAAGCCAGGTTGAGAGAAAACCGAGCACCAGATCCATCGAGGAATTGTTTTAGATTGAAGGAGAATAAGAAGACATGAGCAGTAAGTGCAACAAGTAATCCTTGGTTAGGTACTGGATTTAAAGAATTAAATTAAATAAAAAGATCCTGATGAAGAACATGGTTAGAAGAATTAGGAGCTATATGACACAGTGAAGTATTAAACATGGCTCTTCTAGTTAATGTTTTTATCTCCCTCCAACTGGCTTTTCTCTCCATGGGTCTAGTAAGAAGATGGGGAAGATACTGATTCCTATGAGTAATTGTGAACAGGATTCTGTGGAGTACCATCTGTTGGGTATGAAACGAGCCCTCTGAGAAGCAAGAGCAGGAATCTCTTTGCCACCAAGTGGCAGGAGTGGAGCATGTCCTCTGGACTCAAGACCCCTGCACAGTGAACCTCCTGGGTCCAGATAGCAGCTGCAACATCAAAGAAGCATCAGCAGAGCCAGGAGCCAGAGCATGGAACAGAGTGATGGTCTTCCCAGCCACAAAGCAAGCAAAGCCGGACCCTTTGTGCAGGAGGCTGATTTGTGTGGTAGGATGGTTCCGGGCACTTAGTTGGGGAAGTTGGGCTTGCTGGCCCATGGAAGTAGAGTGCAGTGCCTCTAGGCTGAGGCTCACTGGGGTGGGGGCTCTGGGCACTTCATTCAGGGAGCTGGGATTGCTGACCCACAGAGCTTAACCTGTAGCTTTGTGTCGAGTGATGTTTCCCTTTGCGCATTTATTGCCAGACCAGGAACGTTGTACACATCCTGGTAAACAACAATCCTGGGCATTGCTGACTGGCATTACCACATGCCACTTCCTTTTTAAAAAGAAATCATTTTATTGGGGGCTCTTATAATAATCCTTACATCAATTATATCAAGCATATTTGTACATATGTTTCCATCATCATTTCCAAAACATTTTCTTTCTACTTGAACCGTTGATATAAGCTCCTCTTTTTGCCCCTCCCTCCCTAACCCTTTGATCAATTATATATTGTTATTATTATTTCATATCTTACACTGTCCGTTCTCTCCCTTCACCCACATTTCTGTTATTCATCCCCTTGGGGGGGACAATATATCCAACCTTATGATGGGCTCCCTCTTTCTCCCCTTTCCCCTCCCCAACTATCCCCCTACCCTCATGATATCGCTACTCCCACTACTGTTCCTGAGGAGCTTATCTGTCCTGAATTCCATGCTTCGATAGCTCTTATCTGTACCAATGTATGCTCTCTGGTCTAGCCAAATTTGCAAGGTAGAATTGGGTCATGGTAGTGGGGTGTGTGGGGGACGCATTCAGGAACTAGAGGGATGGTGTGTGATTCATCGTGCTATACTGCACCTTTGTTGAATCATCCCTTCCTTATAACCCTTCTGTGGGAGGGGGGATATCCAATTGTCTACAGATGGGCTTTGAGTCTCGATTCCAACCTTCCTTGTTTGCAACGATATAATTGTTTGGGATCTTTTGATCTCTGATCCCGTTGACACTTCATGATCACACAGGTGGGTGTGCTTCTTCTATGTGGGCTTATTTGCATCCCTGCTAAATGGCTGCTTGTTTAACCTCAAGCCTGTCAGATCCCAGACATTATCTTTTGATAGCTGGACACCATCAGCTCTCCTCACCACATTTGCTTATGTACATGCTTTGTCTTCCACGATTGTGTCGGGAGTTAACGTCCTTAATAAGCCCTTGCATCATGAATGGTGTCGGAGTTTCTGTAAAGCCATCGGCATTATAATGGTGTTAGAACCCAGAGAGATCAAGCAGAGAAGTAAAATAGAGAACATTAAGTTAGACATTACGCTTATAGTAATCATAAATTATCAGAATGTGAAATATAATCGGAATGTGGTTAAATAGAAAAATTTGCTTTTTCTTAGGAGATGTAAGTCAAAACATTTAAGGGTATAGTGTTAGGATGTTCACAACAAGCTCTCAAATGGTATAAATAGATAAATCAACAAATAGATACAGAGAATGAAAGTAAACTTGGCAAGACTGTAACAAAAGCAAACCCAGCTGAGCTGAAGACTCCCTGAGTGTGTACTGTGGCATCTTATTTTCTTTCAGTCTTGAGCTAAAGCAATGCTTTAAAAGGTACCAATTAGATAAGACAAAATACTGCTTTGTAAATTTGTTTGTCTTATTCATAGTGTGGATTGTTATGCTTTCCTGGCCATTCATACTTTCTTCTCTGGTGGTTGTCTATACCAAAACATTATTCCCTTCCTTAAATATGCATAAGGAGGGTCTACCACAGTCAAAAGTTGTTTTAAGCATTGAGGATCGACTCCAATGAGCAAAACAAAAAGAGCTTTTTTGGCCCTCTGAGAACTTCCATTCCAGTGGAGAGGCAGACAGCACACATGTCATCACCTGTCTGACGTGGGCACTGGGGGCACAGTGGAGGGTAAAAGTGCCCTGGTGGGTGTGCCGGGAACAGTTGTAAGGATGGTGCGGGACCAGGCAGTTTCATTCTGGTGTGCACAGCGTCCCTATGAGTCAGAATCGACTTAATAGTACCTAGTAACAACAAACTCTGATGGGACTCATGTTTTTGTTTGAGGGGATAAATAATAAAGAGAAAACAAGAGTATCACATGGTAATATATCTTAGGGAGAAAAAACTACAAGTAGAAAGATAAAGAAAATAAGCAGTTGAGAGATTGGAGGAAGTGTTTGTTCCGAAGGATGGAAGTAGTAGGGAGAGGTTTACTATTTTTGGAGCATGCTCTGGTATGGTCTCAGGTACGGGTGGTGCAAGTAGCTTGATCTCTCTGAACCTGCAGATGGGCAGTTCTAGCCCACCCAACAGCACTACCAAAGAAAGGCCTGGCAATCTTCTTCCATAATGAATACAGCTGGACAAAAGCACTATGGAACCATTCATCTCCATGAGGTTACCTCAGAATCAAGCCCATGGCAACACGCTTGGGGACAAGTTTGGGACGGTTCTGCTGATAAAAAGACAGCACCAGTTTAGCCCTGTGGCTAAATGAGGGGAGAGTGTTACACGGAATGGAAACAGCACATGAAAAACCCTGAGGCAGGTCATCTCTGATATGTTCTGAGTTCAGAGTTGGGGGCAGGGGTGAGAAATTGGTGACGAGACCAGAGAAGCAGCAGGGAGTATGCAGGCCCTGGAAGCCACATCAAGGCGCTGCTAGCTGGAAGCCATACTAAGCACTGCTATGTGTAAAAATATTTGCTGTATAGGGAGATGGCAGTTTAAAAATATTTGAGTGGTTTAAAAAAAACTACATTAATGATAGCAGACCCAGCAGCCGTTAAGGCTTCAAGATATTTGGCTGCTCAGATACAGCACGTGTTCATTTCTTCTCAGATATCTGGATGGCTCCATGCGTTGGCACTCCTGATCTACGCCATGGTTTTGTCGGTCTTCAAGAAGGCAGAGAAAGGTTGGACGGTCCGTGAGGAAGCCTGAAGAAGAAGGGCTGCACTTGAATTAGGGTGCTGACATTGAATTGGGATGCTGACAAGGAATATTAAGGTCCCATAGCCTGCCAAAAGAAGACCAACCAGATCTTAGAAGGACAGTCAGAATGCTCCTTAGAAGCAAGGATGGTGAATGTGCGTCTCACGTACTTTGGACATAAAATCAAGAGAGACCATTCCCTTGGGAAAAGTCGTCATACTTGGTGAACTACAGGGCTCATGGAAAGAGGAAGACACTCGTGGAGATGGAGTGACACAGTGGCAGCAGCAAGAGGCGCAGACATGACAGCCATTGTGAAGGCCCTGCAGGACCAGGCGGTGTCTCCTTCTGGTGCACAGATGGTTGCTATGAATCAGAAGAGATAAAATGACAGCTAACAGCCACCACCTAACTCCTACCTGAAAGTTTCCAGCCGTGTCACGGAGGAAAGGTCTGGTTAGCTGCTTCCAAAACACTTCTAAGCAGCAGTCCTGTTCTTGAACCCGAGTCAGACTTGACCCAACATCGACAGTTGGGGTTGGTTTTCTTTCTTACCTGTGTGGCAGCCAAAAAGAATTTGGTTCTGAGCTGCTTCATCCTTAATATAGCTTTTCCATCTCTGCATTCAAGACAGCTATTTCAGTTATAACTATTTCCAAGTCAGTACCAGGAGAGAGAGAGAACGTGTAGAGCAAAGACCTTCCTCTCTCAGGATGTGACCCTTTGTAAAGATGTGTTATGTCACGTTTATTCACATTGCTTTGGCCAGAAATTGGTCACATGACCATTCTTCCGCAAGGGAGGATAGTTGATATAATCTCTAGCAAAGTGTCCATGGGCCCTGCTAAAACTCATAGAGGGGTTCTTTCGTACACAGCATGGGAGAAACAGATGCAAAGGGAAAGTTTCAGTTTATGCCAAAGCGTCCTTGCTGCAATTATGCAAATCCTTCAGAAAATATTCACCCAAGTATGCTTGTTTTTCAACCATGTGTCTTTATATTTAACTCTTTGACTCAACTGGATGGGTGGGTGGGTGTATTTTTTTAAATGAGGCTATACGTTGACTTCAAACCCCAAATATTGAATTATTCATTTGTCATCATATAGTCTCACCCATGATACGTTATAATTTTTCATAACTTTTCTTACAAGACGTGCATTTTGGGCAGGCTACTTCCTGAACATGCAGGACAACCCCTTCCTCAATGTCATTAAAAAATTTAGTTTTGACTGCCTGCTTTGTTCAAGACTAAGGAAACCAAGCTACATACATTAATGTACATGATCGTTTTAGCTGCCATCATATGGTTGTTCTTTCAGGTCCCAGGTGCCCTATGTTCCATTCATCTAACTAGATCGTGGTATGATAAGGTAGGTAGATGATAGATAGATGTGGACTGGGTGCGTGGGTGGGTCGATGGATGAGTAGGTAGCTGGAGGAGCGGATGGCTTGAATGAGGGGGTAGATAGATGAACAGAAAAATAACTGACTGCTTGTATCTTTCTTCAAAGACTCGTTGCATCTCAAAGATGTTTCATTTAAGTTACTTCTCTCAACACTAAACTCCCTCGAACAGAAAGCATACCTTGAAATTCAAAACTCTTAGTCACAATTATAATCCAAGAATTAGGACCAATGAAGTATAGGTAGCTATCACTGTTGAAGATGCATTTTTTGTGAGTTCTTACTGCCAGACAGCAGTTTCATAGCCTTGGTTACCCCTGGGGAGCAGTCACCCAGAACATACCGAAGGAAATAGACAGTGTATACCAAAAGCAAACACTGAGACATAGACACACATATTTAAACATCTCATTTCCTGCCCAACTTTTATGTCATCTTTTCTCAAAAAGCCATTTTATCTTGTTGGCATTGTCCTTCCTTGGTAGTACCAATGGCAGAGACAAAACAGACTGAATTATGTTGACATAATTTAGTTTAAGTACCTAATCAAGTAGTTAAAGAATTCTAAGTTGGATGTTAGTTTTTTTGGACATTTGAAAAACTTCCCGAGACATTTAAGAAAATATATTTTGTTGAAAACAACTACTGGATAAATCACAATAGACTAATGTCTGTGACAGCTACAAAGTCTTCATACCTTCACACAGTAACTTATTTCTTGTGCCCACATAGGATGGATATAGATATTCCTAGCGATCTTGCTAGGATGTCCTAGGGGACTCCACACCACGAAGTAGCACAGAAATTCAGCTTTCTTTCATGGGGTTCTACTGATATATCATTCTTCCAGACATGTGGACAGAGAAAGGAGGACTGAAATATTGAACAAGATGTTATGCACAGAAACCCTGAAGTAGCAGAAATCACTCCCACCTTCATTTATTTGGCCAGAAATCAGTCGCATGCCCAGTTAGTAACAAGAAAGATTGTAAATGTGTTCTTCCTGTGTACACTACGATTTTATGGACAGTAAGTTTGGTGTCCACAGCCATTACCTATTTTACTTCATCTTTGCATATTTTTTTCACCTAAGTCCAAAGCTTTTTTACTTAACAACTCTTGACTTATTACTAAGGCTCATGAAGTTATATAAGGAAATGGTACCAGGCCACCTCTGATGTCCTCTGGTTACAGCAGAAAGGAGAACACAACTCAGATTCCTAGGAAGCAGAGGTAAGATGTGCTTTCACCCTCCAACTATTCTGAAACCAACTTGTAGGTCATTCGAGGCCCTCTCCTTCTGCGCCATGATTGATAATCCATTGCCATGGCCACACAGAATTCACAGATAATACAATCCCAGGGGTAGTTGTTAGGCAAGGTAACAAGTTATAAGTCAGGATCAGGAACCATAAAGAAGACAGTCCTTTTGTTCACAGCTCCTCTTTTCAGTCATGCCTACAAGTGCATCTCTCTACACCTCAGCCTCTCAGGTATGCTGCTCCTTGGCTTCTGACCCTTGCAAACAAGTCTTAGAAACCTTATTAATGCTAGGAACTACCCAGGGCACTCCACTCTGCATGCCAGCCTCCTTCCTGAAGGCACTCAGCTTCACCTTCCCACGTGTGTGGGTGTCTCATGCTGCCCTGGCCATTTCCAGGGCTCTGCCCGGGAGTCTCAGATGTTCTCTGCTTTCATGGATCATCACTCTTGGTGGTCATCAGAGTCCTCTTAGAGAATTATACCCAATATGATTTTGAAATTCCTTTCCATTTCAGCAATGAAATCTTCTGCTCCGAGTCTCCCGGCTCTTCACAAAATGCCTCAAGCTCCAGGGCCTGGTAGCTCAAAGGTTTTTCAGTGAACGTCTTAGCCATTTTCTAAGAAAATTGGGGTATTGGAAATTTTCTCACATGACACGGTGGGAACCAAACTGCCAAGTGGTTGACACTGAGCCAGACTGAGAGCAAAGGGCATCACGAAAGCACCTTCACACTGATAGACTTTTCTCCAAATCATTTGTGTTGAAATAATTCATAGAAATCTAAACATATAGAGGATAATATAATAAACTACCCTTTATCCATTACCTAGTTTCAGAAATCATTTATTATTGCATGGCCAACAATGATTGCACTTTGGGCTGCTAACTGCAAGGTCAGCACTGGGAAACCACCACCCCCTTGGAAGAAAGCTAGAGTCCCAGGAACTCTCAGGGGCGTTTCCACACTGTCCTATAGGGTCGCGGGAACTCACAGGGGCGTTTCCAGCCTGACCTATAGGGCCGTGGGAACTCACAGGGGCGTTTCCAGCCTGACCTATAGGGCCGTGGGAACTCACAGGGGCGTTTCCAGCCTGTCCTATAGGGTCACGGGAACTCACAGGGGCGTTTCCAGCCTGTCCTATAGGGTCGCAATGAGTCGGCATCGACTCAATGGCTGTGAGTTTAATCCTCTCCATGGTCCTCTCTCCAGATGTATTTCTTTACTGCACCTAAAACTCTTCACTGCTCACTGGCAAAACTAGCTCAGTCCTAAATTTACGGTAGCCGCACACGACTTCATGCTCTTGTCCCTTGCATGTGTGTCTATAAACCACATAGCTTATAATTAAGATCGTGTATTTGTGACACACTGCAGACGTGATGTGGAGACCTTATCTGACCTCCTCTAGCTCCCAAGGCTAATTCCCACAAGTCAGAGTTATCTGAGGCTCAGATCAGACATGCCGTCATCCTCCATCCTTTTTTGCTGGATTCTGACACCAACAAGCCTTCCCATGGCACTCCACTGCTGTGGCCGAGTTTGATCACCTATGACAATGGCCACATAGAACTCACAGGTGATACAATTAATGGGCTCATTCGGGAAATGACCAGGTTACGATTCAGATCTACTAGTCTGGTCAGCAATGCTTAGTGTACATTTGTTCCCTCAGGATCGCTCCTTCTCTGCCCTGCCCACAGGTAGGCATCTGTATGACCTCAGCCTGACCTCTGCCCTCCTCAAACAGAGCTACAAAGCTCTTTAATGGCAGCAAATAAATGACCATAGGCATGCCACTCCAGTATAGGCCTCCACCTGAAGGCGCTCGGCCCAGGTCCCCTTATGAAGTGCCCAGAGGCCCCACCCTGCACAAGCCAGCCTCCTGCCTCAAAGTACTGAACTTTACTTGCTCTGAGGGCCTCATGCCCTGATTCTTGGTTCTTCTGTTGCTGCTCCTCTGGTACCCAAGCTGTCTCCTGGATTAAGACGGTTCAATGTGCAGGGATCTTAGGTCCAAAGGATGTGTCTCACGCCTTGCTCTTCTCCCTGTTGATAGCCAATCTTCCCTCTTACTTCATTCAATACCCACAGGGTAGCAATCACAGCGAACACTCTTAGCTACTACTCACAATCAAATCATGTAATCTTCCCCCATCTTCTTACCCAGAGCCATCAGGACAACAAAGGTGGGCGTAAAGAGACTGTGGCTAGAAGAATGATACCAAATAATTCACTGCATTTATGTGCTAGCGTCCACCAAACCCAAGCCCCACTTCTATCACTGCCACCAAGCCAATGCTGACTCATAGTGATCCTATGGGACAGGGTAGAACTGTCTCTGTGAATTTCCAAGACTGTAACTCTCTTTCTCCCACAGAGGGGCTGGTGATTTCTAACTGCTTATCTTGTGGTTAGCAGCCCAACTCGTCACCACTGTGCCACCAGAGGCCCTAGTGATTAGTGATTCAAAATAAGGTTTCCAAAACCATAAATCTCTATGGGAACAGACAGTTTCATCTTTCCTTGCAATTTGTGTTCAATATTTTCTTTGGAATGTGCACATGCATAAATATAAACCATTTATTTTATTTGCTATATGTTACACCCTAGTGTCTAAATGTAAGTTGTATATTAGAAATAAATTATAAATTGTATACCGTCAATGTCTATCTCAAGAACAATGGGGGTTATATATAAAAGCCACCAGCCTAACCTGCTGCCATCGAGTCAATTCTGACTCATAGCAACTCTACAGGACGGAGTAGAACTGCCCCATAGGCTTGCTATCCAGTTATCAGTCTTTCTTTTTTTCCAGTGTAAATTAGGAAGGGGGTTACATTTTTACATTCTGAATTATCAGCTTTCTCTTCAACAGTTTAAATTAATAATCAACACCCCCAAAAGTTTGCCCTTCAACTGCTCCTTGATCACTGTGTTAGTCTGGGTTGACTAGAGAAACAAATCCAAGGATGTTCATATGTCTGTATAAGAAAGTTTTATATGGAAGAGTTATTATATCTTGAGAAAACATCCCAACCCAGCCCAGATCAAGTCCATAAGTCCGGTATTAGATAATAAGTCAAATACTAGTTCAAAAATCCCTCTCAAGATTCATGCAGCCCAATCAATGATGCAGAATGCAGGACAATGAAAGGTCAGTGGGCACAAAGTCTCATAGATCTATTGACAGTGACGCATCTCCAGGGCTCTGGCTGCCATCAGCTTGCATAGAAGTGGCTTGTCAACAGGAAGGCAAAGGCAGAGAGAGAGTGTACGCTCCCAGAATCCTCATGAGAAGGCCACACCCACAAGGAGCATCATCAGGCTGTGACCTGATTGACAGGCTAGACTCCACCCCTTCCCTGTTAATATCCTCACGTTGACACGAGATCGTGCAACTACCCCAATGGCTCTTCTCCCTCCGGTTGGGTTACCATCACCCATGACACCACAGTGACACCTCCGCTTCTTCCTGGGCCACTGCTTTCTCTTTCTCCCTCGTTCTCCCTCTCTGGGTGGTTCCAAAGTCTCCCTTTGTATAAACGTTTTTCTCTTGTTTTTTTTTATACAACTTTCACTTACAATAGCACTTTCACATCATATTTGTCTTTTGTGATTGAGTAATTTCATTAAGCATGATATTCCAGGTCCAGCCATGTCCTAAGATGCTTCATAGCTTTATAATGATTTTTTAGTAATGTGTAACATTCCATTGTATGTATGTACCAAAGTTTCTTTATCTATTTACTCTTTTACTGATGGGCATTTAGTGTGTTTCTATCTTTTTGCTATTATGAACAGCATTGCACTGAATATTGGTCTGCGTATGTCTGATAAAGTTATGACTCTTACTTCATTAGAATACATAACCAGCAGAGGGATGGCTGGATCGTTTGGAATTTCTGTTCACAGTTGTGGGAGGTGGTGCCATGTCACGTTCTGCAGTGGTTGTAGGTATTTACAGTGTATGAAGATTCCAATCGCCAGCATTTGTTATTTTCTGTTTATTGAACTTGGCAGTCAGTTTTAGTGTAAGGTTTTGTTGTAAATATTTAAAGAAGCAGACTACAAATAATCAGAGAAGCTGCATTATATGAAAAATAATTTATCATTAGGATTATAGGAAGGCTTATTAACAACTCGAGATATACAGATGCCACAACCTTGCTTGCTGAAAGTGAGGAGGACTTGAAAAATTTGCTGCTGAAGATCAAGAATTGCAGCCTTCAGTATGGATTGGAACCCAATATAAAGACGACAAAAATCCTCACAACTGGACCAATAGGTAGTATCATGATAAGTGGAGAAAACATTAAAGTTGCCAAGGATCTTGTTTTGCTTAGACCCACAATCATTATTCATGGAAGCAGCAAAGGATTGAAAACAAATGCATTCTGTTGTGTAAGACGACTTCACAAGAGCTCTCTACAGCAAGCATCTTGCTTTTCAATCACCTCATATGCATGTGGAAGTTGGATATTGAATAAGGAAGGCTAAAGAAGAATCCAGGCATTTGAATTGTGGTGCTGGAGAAGAGGATTGGAAGTATCTGGACTGGCAAAAGCACAAACAGATCTGTCTTTAGAAAAAGTACAGCCAGAATGTTCCTTAGAGGCAAGGAGGAAGAGACTTCATCTCACATACTTTGGGTATGTTTTAAGGAGCGAACAGCTCCTGGGGAAGGACATGATACTAAGTAAGATGAAGAGGCAGCTAAAAAGAGAAAGGCCCTCAATGACATGAATTGACACCGTGGCTGCAGCCATGGGCTCAGGCATAGAAACAGTATTCTTTTGTGCACAGAACAGAGTGGGTGTCACCTCACAACATCACCAAAGCAAAAGAATTCCCTTTGCTTTATATCCTCCTCGCACATATTACATATGACAATGGTGAAGCAATACAGCTGTCATTTTAATTGTGGGGTAAAAGTTGGCTTTTATTTTGCTGGTTCTGTGTCCTGCCACGGCTCTGCTGTCTTACCTCCAGTTCTTTGGACTTGATCCAGTTGTAGTCTGCTGTATGGTCTCCTGATCCCAAGAGTTGTCAGCAGCCTGCCTTCTGACCTGCCAATCTTGAATTCCTTTGCCTCTACAGCCAGAAGCCTGCTATCTGACCTCCTGATTTTGGGTTCATCAGCCCCTGAAGCTAACTGAGTCAAAAGAAGCCTCCCACCTGACATACAGCCCACAGACTTTGACCTTGTCTATCTCTACAATTATGTGAGTCATTTCCTTGATACAAACCTCTCTCTGTATAATTTCCTTGGTACACACCTCCCAGAGGGCCCCTCGCTTTATGTCTCTAGACTCTACAGTTTTACTCTGAAATCCTTCAATTGATGAACTGAAGCCCACTTACATCATGGAAGATAATTTTTTTCAAACAGTTTTATTGGCAAGTAATTTACATATCCTATAATTCATTAGTTCAATCATACATATCAAGGAGACTTGGATAATCACCCCCACATCGATTTTATAATAATTCCCCATCCCCATTCCCCATGGTTAAATCACTTCTAAGATGAGTTAGGCAATCACAATCCATTCTAGTGCTGCCTGCCCCCTCCTATCTTCATAATTTACTCCCCAAATCCCCTTCCTCTCTCTATAATCTACTCCCAACCCTGCCTTCCCTACAACCCCTTGTATCAGTTATTCATTATGCATCCACTCCTCCTGGGCTTTACAGCTGGAAGACCCAACAGACAACAATAAAAAAACAAAATCTCACTCAGGTGGGAAGGATAAACACATAATAGTATGCAGACAAAAATACAAACAATGCGCAAGAAGGAAAAGACCTCCGACAACATTCAAAAAGCCAGGAAAGAAATTTCTGTCATGGAACCAGTAAAAGATACTTGCACCGAGGAAAAATTCAGGTGTTATCAATAGGGTAGTCAATTGGCCAAGTATCAAGGTCGATCCAGCATAATCAAGATTACAATGGTTTCTGCCTAGCAGTAAGGATGTTCTAGACTCTTGCCTGTTGCTAGATTGGATCTGCCAGTGGCTCAGGCTGCCTAGATACTATGGAGATGGATTTGGGACTCCCATCGTCCCCCACAGCCATCCACCAATTGGGGGTTCACAATTTTTGCTCTGATGGTTTTCTCCTCACCATATCCGGATTTGGTAATTGTCATCCTTGGATCACAAAATCTGGTGTGCTTCTTCTGTGGGGACTTGGTTGACTCCTAACTTAGATGGCTGCTTGTTTGAATGCAAGCCTTTCAGACCCCAGACACTATTCTGATTGATAGCCAGACACCCTCTGCTTTGGAAGATAATCTTGATTTAAAGGCTACTGAATGTGATAATCAAATTTAAAGATGTTCATAACAACATACAGACGAATGTTTCACTACCCAACTGGGCATCATCATAGCCTAACCAAACTGACACATAAAGCCAGCCATCACAGGCTTAAACTGTCACATGCTTGTATGTGATTGATGTCAATGGAATCCATAGCAACCCAGATCTCTGCGTCCAAGAATGCAAAAGAGGCAGGTGGCACAGAGTGCTCGATAAACTAGTTTCTGCCAAAGCTCCCTCTTATTCCCTTTTAAAATACAAGGATACCTATTTCAGGCTTGCCTTTCACCATAAGTAGCAACATATTTGCCTTCAGGCCAAATGACTTGTCTAATGAGACAACCATGTACTTGGCAGATCACCGAAGGTCACAGCAGCTTAGCCGTATTACAAGAATCCTGTTTTCACAAAGAAAAGCTTCAGTTGTGATAGGAATAAATTTAAGAAGATGCATTTCTGGGCTAGGGCTAGAAGAAGAAAATAGTCTTTTCCCACAGCTACCAGTCTGATACCCTTGCCTACGGCACTGCAAGATGCCACGCCAGCTTTACTGTGGTACATTCTGGCCAAGCAGGGCCACTAGAAGCCGTGAGGACCGGCTGTGTAGCCAGTGTTCTGCTCATTTAGCTGTTGACAGCAGTCTGCATATCCTGACACTAGGGTACAGAAGTTTTAAGTTGAAGGAGCTTGAGAGGTTTAGAGATGAAAAGGGTGATGGTAATTCAATGTTAAAATCTCAAGCCTCTTGTGCGCGAGACCCCGGACACCCTGTAGAGTTGGCCTTGATTCAATAGCAGTGGGTTTCGTTTGGGGGTGTGTTCCTTGTCTACCGAGAGAAGATTGCTTGGGCTTGGTGAAGGGCGGCCCAGGAAAACACTCATCTTGTGCCAGAGCCTTTCTGTCAAACTAAAGGAGACCCTGCCGTGATAGTGTCGTCTTGACTCCTCCCTCTCCATGGCTTTATTTGACGCGGGCCCAGAGCTAGATTTATAACAGTAAGTACTCAGCTAAGAAATGACTCTTCATCAGATAAAAATGATGAGTGTCTAACTGCCTTACTACTTGAAAAAAATAGTTCAACTGGAGTTCTATCTTATACTAAAATGAATTCCAGAATTAGAGATTTAAAGTAAAATATATCTGAGCAAAAATAATTTTTAAAAAGTTTCCAGAGATTAATAAATGTTGACTCAATAATACAAACATTTGATATCCTGAAAACCCCATGAAATAATATGAGGAAGTCGCATAATTATTTGCAACAAATGTAGGACAAAAGTTTAACGTATGAATAAATCTTACATATTATTAGGGAAAGGAGGACATGTATAAATAACACAGAAAAGGAAAAGCAGAAATGAAATGAATGTTTAAAACAGAAAGCAAGTCCACAGGCTCTGGAACCAGGCTGTTTAAATCCAAGCATAAGCTCTGTCTGTGTTTAACCACATGACATTAAGTAAATTGCTTCACCTCCCTGTATCTAGTTTCTTATCTATTTGTTCAATCCAGAATTATACACACTGGATTCTCTAAGTGGATTCTCTAAGTCTTAATATTCTCTATTTTACCTCTAAGAGTTCTATCACATTTCAATGGCTACAAAGAACTGACAGACAAAATCCATGATTAAAAGGTTTATTGAAGAAGTTGACACTTCCTATTGCCAGAGAGAAATGCTCAGGGGAGAGTCCATGATGAGGATGTGTTACAAAGTTCTTTCAGGCGTTCTAATAAATGCCCAGTGGGGCGTATCACTAGGCTGTGTGTCTCAATCTGAAGTCATTCAGCTCAAGCTCTGTGGATCAACAAACCCAGCTCCCTCAGTGGTGTCCACAGGCATGCCACGGCAGTAAGCATCAGCCGGAAGCCTATCATCCCCACTTCTGTAGGTCAGCAAGCTCAGCTTCCCCCAGTTAAGTGCCCAGAGGCACCCTAGTCCACAAGCCAGCCTCCTTTACAAAAGCACTCAGTTTCATTTGCTCTGTGGATCGGGATGTCACCACTCTGTTCTGTGCTCTGGCTCCTGGTTTTGCTGCTCCTCTGATGTTACAGCTGCCAATGATCCAGAAGTTTCACTGTGCAGGGATTTCAGGTCTAGAGAATGAGGGACTCCACACCTAGCTCTCCCTGGCAATGAGATCCCTCCCACTGCTTCTCAGCAGGCTCATTCTGTGGGAAGCAGGATGGTATTCCAGGGAATCCTGTTCACAGTAACTCACAGGTAAAGCCTACCAGAATCTTCCCTCACCTTCTTACCAGACTAGAGTGCTCCGTTACATAGTTCACCGGCCCCCTGCACTTAGATGAATGTGCATTTCTTTTTTTTTTTAACTATAACTTTTATTTATTTATTTAATCACAATCCATACAAACATCCATTGTGTCCAGCACTTTTGTGCATCTGTTGCCATCATCTTTCTCAACATTTTCTTTCTACTTGAGCCCCTGGTATCAGCTCCACATTTTCCCCCTCCCTCCCTTGTAAACCCTTGACAAATTATAAATTATTGCTATTTTCCTATCTTACATCATCTGCTGTCTCCCTTCACCTAATTTTCTGTTGTCAGTCCCCCTGGGGGTGGGGGAGGGTTTATATATTGATCATTGTGATTGGTTCTACCTCTCACCCCCTCCCCCCCAATTTCTCCCTACCCTCCTGGTATTGCTATTCTCATTATTGGTCCTGAGGAGTTTATCTTAGATTCCTTGTGTTTCCAGGTCTTCTCTGTACCAGTGTATATGCTCGGGTCCAGATGGATTTGTAAGGTAGAACTGGAGTCATGGTGGTGGGGAGGAAGCATTAAAGAACTAAAGGAAAGTTGTATGTTTCATCGGTGCTATACTGCACGCTGACTGGCTCATCTCCTCCTGTGGCCCTTCTGTAAGGGGATGTCCAATTGTCTACAGATGAGCTTTGGAACTCCACTCCGCCCTCTCCTTCATTCACACAGATATGAATTTGTTTGTTCTGGGTCTTTGATGCCTGATTAGCTGATCCTATCGCCACCTCATGATCACACAGGATGGTTTTCTTCTATGTGGGTTGTGTTACTTCTCAGCTAGTTGGCTGCTTGTTTATATTCAAGTCTTTAAGACCCCAGATGCTATATCTTTTGATAGCCAGGCACCATCAGCGTTCTTCACCACATTTGTTTATGCTCCCATTTCATCTTCAGCAATCGTATTGGAAGGTGAACATCACAGAATGTTGGATTATTATAACGAAGTGTTCTTGCATTGAGGGAGTACTTCAGTCGAGGCCTAATGGCCATCTGCTGCCTTAATACTTAATATATAAGTATATTTCCCTATCATTATATATAAATACATTTACATATGTACATGCCTGTATTTAGACCTCTATAAATGCCCTTTGCCTCCTAGTTCCTTCCTCTATTTCCTTTTACTTTCCTCTTGTCTCACTATCATATTCAACCTTCATTTGGGTTTCAGTAATTCCTTTCAACTACATTACCCTGATCAATCCCCACCAGGCATCCTGTGCCCCTCCTCACCATCAGTTTTAGATCACTGTTGTTCCCTTGTCCCTGGGTTTGTTGAGAAACCCCTTCCTTTCCCTCACCACTTGGAACTATTGGTCCCATTGTTTTCTCCTCCAAATTGTTTATCCCACCTATCTTATCTAGGTAGACATGCAGAGATAATAATAAACACAAAAACAAGACAAAGCAAAAGAAAACAAACAACAATACAACAAAAAAAAGAAAAGCTTATAAATAGTTCCAGGTCTGTTTGTTGACCTTTATGAGTGTTTTCCTTTGATGAGGTACCACTCCTTAGCCCCGAAGTCTATTTTTGGTATTCGGACTTCCTTGTTTTGCTCCCCTTGCTGCTCTGTTGCATGCCCTTAGTGTTTTGCCCAGGTGTCTCCAGTCTTGTCATCCAAAGCCCTATGGGTTGGTGAGGTACTTCATGTTTTATGGTGGGGCCAGCCCAGCCCTATGGTCCTCTCTGTGCATTGGCTGCTCTGAGCAGGAATATCATTCTCGGGCTTGGTGGGTAGGATATGTTCCACTCTCTCTCCTCTCCTCTTTGTTTGCTCCTGTGTGCTCTGATCAGATGTGCCCCTCTCCCTGAGCTGTAACTCTAGTGCTGTCCTCTGAAGAGAATTCTTTGCAGGGGGATGGGGGCAGAGAGGGGGGTGTCCATGTAGTTCGAATTGGAGACACCCCCTCAGACCTCTCTATTGAGTCCCTGTTTCATGCTGGTATATTACCTTTATGGCTTGGAGCACCGGGAGATATAAACAACACCCTCCCTTCAGTGGGATAGTGTGATGTTCCCCTTCTACCCATGTCTTTTTCTCTCTCTCTCCTCCGTTTTAGTTGGCTTCCATATGTATCCCTGGATAGAAGAGAAGTCTGGGTAGTACAAATCATTAACTCAATTGGCTGCCAATCAAAAGGCTGGAGGTCTGAGTCCATGGAGGGCTGCTTTGGAAGAAAGGCCAGGTGATCTCCTTCTAAAATATCAGCTATAGAAAACCCAGCGGAGTACTTCAGATGTATTTGTCATGTGCACATGGCAATTGGGTTTTCTACAGAAGACATATGAATCTTAATTTCACATGAAGTTGGCCAAATGTTCACTTCGGAAATGTGCGAATTTTAAACCATTTGGGGGGAAAGATGACATTTCTTCGTACTTTAATTGAGTTCAACAGAGAAATATATGTCTTCAAAGATACTTCAATTTAGCAATAATGAGAAGAGAGTTTTTGTATTTTTCTTTTGGAGAACTCTGACACTTGAGCTGTCAGAGAGTCCACGTCAGCGGTGCCACAGCTGCACAATTGCACGTCCGTGTCTCTTTCTTCGTTGGAGACTGTCAGGACAGGGAGCTGGCATGGGTGAATGCAAAGGCCCACGCATTAAGAGAGGTTTCCTGATGATTGGACTTGGTTAGAACCTGGTGGATGTTTTCCATTTCACATGGATAACAACGTCTGCTGCAGCAGAGGATCTTGAGACATAATCGCTGGGCCGAAGAGAAGGCAGGAAACACGGGTCTATTAACTGCCTTGCCCTGGAATCTCCAGAAGAGCTCTGACTCATTAGCATTAACACAGAAGTTGGCAGCTTATCTTACAATATGGTGTTAGCTTCATATACTTGACAATTTTCATCCCATTGCTGAATCTACCTCAATATCCAATTTCAACTGCGCATGACGCTTCTTACGTTTTTGGTGCGCAGAAACATGGTTGTTAATGAAAATGTCCATTATGTAATCCATCAAAGCATATGCGCTTCTCAGATATTGGCAGTTGAGGAGCACAGAAAGCTTAGCCACCTTTTCAAGGAGCAAACGCTTTAGCAGGATTCAAGTGATAAAACGTTCTTTACAGAAATTAAAGATGCCACAGAAGTAGGTATCATTTATTAAGTGTTCACGATTTTCCAAGCACTATGTTGAATGCTCTGTAACAATGCTCTACATTTGGTATGATAATTTTTAAAATTCTAGAGATATATTGTTTTCATTATATTATATCCAGAATTTGATCTTCCTAGGAAATTCAATCTCAGATAATATTAAAAGAGATCTCTTTACTCCTTGTAGTCACCTAAAAATCAGAGAGGTTTCGGTGATGTCTGCAAAATGGGTGAGCAGCCTTTCTCCTCCTGGGCTTATCTTTGTTACTAGGCTCCCAAAAAGGAGCCTAGAAGGCACAGTTTGCAATCAGGTTGGTAGTTCAAACCCGACTCTCCCCACCCCCAGCAGCTCCACATAAGGAAGGCCAGGAGAACTATTCCTGAAAAGATTCCCCAAGCCAAAGCCATTGCCATCAGTTCTGATCGAAAGTGCCCCTCCCTAAGGATTCCTTATGGGAACAGCAGCCTCATCTTTCTCCCTTAAAGCCTTTGGTTGGTTAGAATGACGATGGTGGTCGGTCGGAATGTGGCTAGCATATTAAAACCAGTTCTACCCAGTAGCACCTGTCTCTGGGAAAGGACAGCATGCTTGGTGAAGTAGAAGGTCCGTGAAAGAGAGGAAGGCTCTCAATGAGACGGACCGACACAGTGGCTGCAACAATGGGCTCCAACGTAACAATTGTGAGGGTGGCAGCGGTCCAGGCATTGTTTTGTTCTGTTGTTGATAGGGTTCTGATTCACCAGGAACCAGAACCAACTCAATGACACAAAGCAGCAATAACCTTGTAACACACGGAGCCACCATGAGGCAGAGGCCAACCTGATGGCAACTAACAGTAGTAGCAGCATCATAAACACACAAAATCACCCCATCCCTCTGGTCTTTTGGAAACAAGCAACTCCAGTATTTCTATGCCACGTTCAATTGTGAGAACATTGGTGGTCCAGGAGGGTGGGTGTCGCCTTGGTGCAGCCAAACCAGAACACCATGTAGCCACGCCTCCTGAGCATCATACTCTGTTCCTGCTACAGTGGCAGCACTTGCAGCTAACAGCAGAGGTGATAGAATCAGACTGTGTTTCAATCCAATCTTCATCATTTAAAGACTCTACCATTTTGGGTAGAAAGTGAACCTGAGCAGTCAATCAGCTATTTTGTGCTTATTCACTAAGTCAGAGAGAGAGAGAGAGAAAAGATATGGAATCATTCCAAAAGTCTTAAATGGCTATTCCTTGATCAAAGGAAGAATCGATGCATTTGAGTTAAGTGTTGATGAAGAATTTTAAACATATGAACTGCTGGAAGAACAAATCTATCTTGGAAGAAATACAGACAGAAGGCTCCTTAGAATCAAAGATGGTGAGACTTATCTCTGGATAAGGACATCATCCTTGGTAAAGTAGAGGGCTGGGGGGAAAGAGGAAGACTCATATTTAGGCTGGGTTCTCTAGAGAAGCAAAGCTTGTGAAGCTTATAGACGTCTATGCACAGTGAGGTTTATATTAAGGAAATGGCTGACATAGTTGCTGCAAGCTCCAAGTTTGTAGGTCAAATATTAAGCTGGAAGCTTATCCTGACTCATAGAGTGCAGAGGCTGATGAACCCAAGGGCACCAGGAAGGCCACAGGCAGAGGCCAGTGAATCCACAGTGGGAGGGTCAGGTTTGTAGCTGCTGATTGGAATTCATTGAAGGTCAGCAGATAAGATGACAGAGAAGATAACTCCTCCAAGAACTGACAGACACTACAGCAGGTCATTGGCTCAAGTGCAAAGAACTGAATGAATTTCATGGAGGCAGATGCAGGATCCAGGCAAAGCAAATACCAAGCAAGCTTTTCCTCAGTATCTATTTTTATATTGGAAGCAGGCCCATTCTCAAGATTTCATCATGGAGGATTACTAGGTCTAAACTGCCAATCCCTTGAGAGTAACAGCCCTGCCAAGTTGGCACAATTTTTTAAAATTAAAGGATCATTTTATTTGGAGACTCTTAAAGTTCTTATCCATACAGCAATTGTTCAAGCATATTTGTACATATGTTACAATTACTATTTTCTAAACATTTGCTTCCTATTGAGCCCACAGCACAGAGGGGGAACACAGCACACAGGCTGGTGTGCTTCTTCCATGTGGGCTTATTGCTTCTCTACTAGATGCCCACTTGTTTAACTGCAAGCTTTTAAGACCCCAGATGCTATATCTTTTGATAGCCTAGCACCATCAGCTTTCTTCACCACATTTGCTTATGCACCCATTTTGTCTTCAGTGATTGGGGCACAAACTTTTAACTATCATAACCGTCAACAAAAAAGGACTGACACAATCAGCTTCTGAACAACAGCCCCAAATACAGTGAGAGCTTTCTTGTGTTGTGCATAGAGTTAGTATGAGTATGAACATATTTGATGACTCCTATCAACAACTTTTTTGAATTGAATGAAACCTGATAATTTTCTACATTAAAAATCAACAACAATGAAAGACTAAAAAGAAAACTAGGCCCATACTCTTGGAAGTTTCTATTTGTACTCCCTCAATAGAAAATTAATAAATATTATGTTCATGGTGTTCGTTGGTTGTTCCTCTTTTCCATAAATTGTGTCTAGTCTGGGTAGAAACATCCCCTTGAAAAGCCTAGAGAGTTCTTCTAGGTCACATTGGAGAAGGCTTGTCATTTCTATGGCTATACTTGATTGATGAGCAATTGTCAGTGTAAGTAATTTACAAGACAATTTCTATGTGTTTCTCCGACATACCAAAAACTAACTCACTATTACCCAGTTAATTCTACCTCACAGTAGTCCTACGGAACAGAATGGAACTGCCCCTGTGAATTTCCAAGAATATGAACCTTGACCAAAGTAGAAAGTCTCATCTTTCGCCCACTGAGCTGCTGCTGGGTTCAAACTGCTGACCTTGTGATCAATTGCATAACCCACTATGTTGCCCAGACTCCTTTATTAGAAATAACTGGTCCATATCCCAATATTGCTGTCAAAGATATCTAGAAGATCAGATTGGTAGCTATTGATACTACACAGCTCTTGTATCAAACCTTTAAAATTTTAATCTCCCTTTCATTATCCTATTAATACTAAAAATTTAAAAGTATTAATAAGGGCTTACTACATGTCAAGATTTTTTAGGGCTAAGACTCAAATTTATACCTAGAAAGGAACTTGTAATAATCTATACTTGGAGAATTTTTCCCCCCATCTTTTGTTGTTGCTTGATGGAGCCCTGTTGGCACAGTGGTTAAGCACTCAGCTGTTAACATAAAGGCTGGTGATTGGAATCCACCAGCTGGGAGAATGGTTGGCAGTAAGCTCTGTAAACAGCAAACCTTATGGGCCAGTTCTGCTCTGACCCACAGAACTCAGTAAGTCAGAACTGACTTGACAGCAATACATTTGGTTTGATTTTTGAAAGTTTTTGTTATGTTGATTACTGTGTAACTTGAAGGATTTCACTATAGATCTTTTTGAAAAATCCAATACCTACTTTAATAATTAATATCCCAACAATAAGACAAATTGTAGAGGTGATATTCAATAAGGGGTCTCTAGGTAACAAAACAGAGATTGCCATGTGTGGTTGGCTCCAGACAGTGTCAATATTTAGCTTTAATTTTTTACCAGATTTTTTAAAACTCTGTACACTTTTTCTCCAGAAGAGCAGCTGGTGGTTTTGAACTGCTGACCATGAAGATTGCAGGACATTGTGTAACCACTACACTACCAAGGCTGCTACATAGGGTTTCTGCAACTATGACTTTTTACAAAAGCAGACATTTTCCCTTCATCATTTTCCCTCAGATTAGCTGGTGGGTTTGAACTTAGAACCTAACCATTAGCAGCCCAATGCTTAACCAACATAACCACTAGATATACATATCAGTATCTTTAAAAAATACCCACAACAGCCTATTTTACACTATTTTTCTCATCTGTGTTCTCTTTCTTATAAATGTTGCTCATGGGTCATAATGCTTACTTGTGGAATGATCATTTCTTGGCATCTCTCTGACTGCAATTGTCCCAAGTTCACCTTATCAAATTCACCTTCAATGACATTTGATTTCCTTTTCTGAAATGTTCTGGTTAGGACTACGTCTTGATTTCTTAGTGTGACTATAAGAGAAGTACCATGAGTGGGTGGCTATAATAAACAAATTTGTTTTCTCACAGTTGGGAGGCTATAAAAGACCCCTGGAAGCCCATTGATTAAGCACTATACTGCTAACCAAAACCGCTATGGTGCAGCTGCTCCACAGGAGAAAACACCTGGAGATCTACCTGCTCCAGAAAAGACTGCAGTTGTTGAGGTTATGGGCCACTGAGTTGACTCCAACTCAACATGGTTTAAAATCAGGAAAGGTGTGCATTAGGTTCGAATCTTCTCACAATACTTGCTCAGTCTGTATGCCGAGCAAAGAAACTGGGTCATAGGAAGAAGAATTTGGCATGAGCATTAGAGGAAGGCTTATTTACAACCTGCAACATGCAGATGGAACAACCGTGCTTGCTGAAAGTGAAGGGGATTTGAAACGTCTGCTGATGAAGACCAAGGAGTACAGCCTTCAGTATGGATCACGAGGCAATGTAAAGAAAGCCAGCCTCCTCACTGGACTGACTCGGGGCCTGCACTGACGGCTTGGCATATAACAAGAGTTGGTTGTGGAGATGGCGCAGACCCGGGCAGTGTTTCCTTCTGTTGTGCGCAGGGCTGCGTTGCATCAGACGTGACTTGATGGCACCTAACAACAACAACAGCATCCAAATCCATCGATTCTAACTTAAACTCTTAAAAAGTTGGTGTGTTGAAGATTTCAGACTTATGCAGCTTAACTTTCTCATACCCACATTGGTCAACTGTGTGGGCTAAGATGTTTTTTACTCGTTTCTATGTAATATGAAAAAAATGGGATTTATTAAATTTTGCTGCAAGCATAATGGGTAATATTTCTTCCAGTTGTCAGAAAATGGTTAAATTGGGATTTCACTGGATATGGTTTATATGTTAATAAACAAGAATAAGAAAAATAGAACTACTTTGCTTTAATTTCAATAATTAAAATCTCTGTATCATCACCCCCATGAATGGTTTAGTTTCTAAATATATCTCATTATACAGTTCGATTCACAAGTCTCTAAATATTGTACCAAACACAATTGCAAGGCCTTGAGGGGGAAATAAGGATGAGTAAGACTCCATTCTTCCCTCCAGGAGCTCACAGCCCAACCAAAGAGAAGGCACTTAAATAATAAAGGATAATTAACTCCTCTTAAAAGACATGCATATGGAACAGCGTTTTGATGAAAGGGGGTTAAATTAATTATTACATATGATCATGTTTATAAAAACAAAAATAACTTATTTTCACCTTCTTCAAGGATTCCTTAGCGGAGGTGTACACATTATAATTATAAACTACGCCCCAACCATCCTCTCTCTGATTTCCTTTTTCTTTTCTCCATAACATTTATTATCGTCTAGCATAGTATGTATGTAATCCAGCTGTCTATTGTGACTATTGTTTATTGTCTCCATCTGCTGGAATGCAAACTTTATAAGAGAGGGATCATAAACTTGTTCACTGGTATCTTCCATGAGCCTAGGACGGCCTGACAGATCTCACAAGCTCTCACTGTCTTCGAATCACAGCAGCCTTAGAGGACAGAGTAGAACTGCCTGTGGGTTTCCAAGATGACAGGTACTTAACAAATGGTTGAATGGGTGAGTGTTTCATTTCTTGAGCTAGAGTATACCTATATTAATCACCCAAGATTCACTGTCAATCTTTTATGACTTCACATTGCAAAATCAGTTCACTTGCTACCTGATATGTATTTTCTCAGAAATTAGAAATTTGATCACAACCATGTCAAAAGGGCAAACATAAAATGTGAGACACAGACTTTTTATATTAGAGTACCACTATATTTGCTATATATTGGATAGATTCACAATATTAGCTTCAGTGATAGCAAATGTGACTTCGATAATAAAATGTCAGCATAGCAATAGTTATCACTTCCTAGTATGAATTATTATTAATAATTAATACAGTTTATATGAATGGAACTAGGTATCCATTGCTGCTTGATGGTGATGATGCATCTTGTGAGATGATTAGCAGTCTGTGGTGGTTCTGAGCCTCTCCAAAGAGTTTATGTTATCTGTAAGGTAGTCGAGAGGTGCCAAAGATCAACTCAGTTGAATTAGAGCAAACAGGCTTTATTGCAGAGAAAAAACCAGCCTGAGTGAAGTCCCACGGTCCACAGTGTCCGGGCGGAGGGAGTCGCACTCCAGACTACAGGAGTGGTGTTTATATAGCCGGGGAACATGTGAGTGGGCTGTCTTGAATTCATATAAGGTACAGTAGTCAGGGATTGGGAGATACAGGTATGTCCAGGTTTCTGGAATGTAAGGTGTCTTCCTGGTTCCGGGTGTATTCGTGCCGGGTGCAGAGCGGTGGGTCAAGAACAAAGCGGGCACTGAGCCAAATGGGCCATGAACAAAATGGGCCTTGAGTAAAAGAAAGAAAAAACCTTGCAAAGCTGCTGACAGGTTACATAGCCAGCTCTGGTCAGCTCCGCAGGTGTGTGTGGGAGATTCAAGGCCACTTGCTGCTAGTTGTTTCAGCCGGCTCTGGTCAGCTCCGCAAGAGTGGGGGAGATTCAAGGCCACTTGCTGCTAGAAGCCGGCCTGGTATTGATCCGGCCATACATTATCCATGAAAATATTGAACCTTTGAGTATCATCATCATCATCATCATCATAAAGAAATTCGATTCTTGAATTTTGGAATTACCGAGTAGTTTGGGATATTTGTAACTGAGTCAAATATTCCAGAAGTCAAATTTCTAAAGTATATATCTTGCACATTACTCTTTAAATATACTACCAAGTTGATAAAATAGGCCTCATCATTATTAAATTAAAGTCCCATAAAGCAAATAGAAAATGTTTGTTTGCTCATTTAGTTCAATTGTTTTTACTTTATTACTGTTCTTTTAGCTTTTGTTTTCCTTTCATTAAGAAAAAAACCCCTCACTTCCATTGTGTTGATTCTGACTCATAGCAACCCTACCCAGCGTTTCCCAGACTGCGAATCTTTCCCAGAGAAGACAACCTCCTCTTCCTCCCTGAGAGCAGCTGGAGGCTCCGATGGCTAAGGTGGTGGGTGGCAACTCTAAGAGTAACGCCACCAGGGCTCCAACGTAGAGAAAGAAACATTTTAAAGAGATCAAACATAAATTCTTGTTTTATAAACATACAAATTGCAATAGTTTACATTTAAAATTTACTAGAGAGCTTCAGCAGATTATTTGAATTGGGAGACAAAGGAATTTGTGAACCTGAATCCAGTGAAAAGAGAATTATCCAGGCTACAGAATAGGGGGGAAAAAACTAAGAATAAGAGATATGTGAGGCATTGCATGATAGGTGCCAACCCACTGGCATAGTGTCCAGCTCAGAGTGACTCTAGATAGGGTTTCAGAGGCCTGGCAAATCTTTACGGGGGCAGACAGAGGCGAAGCTGGTAGGTTTGAAATGCCTACCTTGCTGCAAGGAGTCAATACTTACTCAGTGTTGCCTTCTCCAAATTCCAAACAGCCATCAGACTGCTGGGATGAGGATCCCGCCCAATGGCATCAACCGTTTCACGTGTGCTGTGCTCATCTCTCCGGTACAGCCACACCCATGAGACACTGGCAACATGTTGGCAAATGAAAGCTCTTTATTATTAACAGAAAATAGCTTACTTTTATTTTCAAATAGCATTGACTAAAGTAACCATTCAGAAATCATACACCAACTCACCATCCGGAATCCTTGTCTACCTATCTTTTTTCACCCAAAAAGCTGAGTCTGAAGTCAATGCACTGGACCTCACTTGTATTCACACTGATGTGTAGTACTTAATAGTCCACAAATGCGCAGTCTTCTTTGTCAACACCATAATTCAAATATATCCCTTTTTTCTCTGGTCTTCCTTATTCAAAGTCCAACTTTCACATGCATACAAGGCAATTGAAAATACCATGGCGTGGGTCAGCGCCTCTTAGTCCTCAAAGTGACGTCTTGGCTCGTCGACACTTTGAAGTGGTCTTGTGCAACAGATTTGCCCAACGCAATGTGTCATTTGACGTCTTAAGCTGCTTCCAGGCATGTTGTTTGTGGATCCAAGTAAAATTAAATTCTTGACAACTTCAGCGTTTTCTCTATTTATCATGATATTGCCTATTTCCATTTCTGAGGGTTTTTATTCTTGGAAAGTTAAATGTAAGCCATATTGAAAGTTGTATGCTTTGATTTTCATCATTAAGTGCTTCTGGCTTCTTTCCTTTTAGCAAAGACTTGTCATCTACATATCGCAGGTTGTTAGTGAGCCTTTCTCCGATCTCGTGAACACATTTTTCAAGGACTCCAGCTTTTCAGGTGATTTGTTGGCAGACCGATTGAACAAGTCTGGCGAAGTTCATAACCCCGGCACACATCTTTCTTGATTTGAAACCATCCAATCTCTCCTCCTGTTGAAATGGCTGCATCTTGGTCTAGTTAAGTACAATGAAAGTGTTATGTAATTACCATTATTTGCAATGTTATTCATAGTTTATTTTGATCCACACAATCAAATGGTTTGCATAGTCAATAACACATAAGTAAACATTATTTATTATTCTCTGCTTTCAAATGGAATGCCAGCAATCAACCCTCATGTCACATCATCTTGAGAATCTGTCTTGGATTTCTGACAACTCCCTGTCAGTGAACTGCTGCAATCATTTTCCAATGACTTGAAGTGATATTGATTATATTGTTTGATTATTAGCTCATTCTGCTGGAAATGGGTACAAAAAAGCATCTCTTCCAGTAAAGTGGCCAGTTACCTATCTCCCAAAGATCTTGGCTTAGATAATGCTTTCCAGAACTTAATTAGCTAGTTGAAACATTTAATGGGTGTTCTATCAATTCCTGGGTGCCTTACTTTTAGCTAATGCATTCCATATTGCTTGGACATTTTCCTTCAATACCACTGGTCCTTGATCATATGCAATCCCTGAAATGGTTGAACATGGGCCATTTGCTTTTGGTACAGGGACTCTGAATACTCCTTCCATCTTCTCTTAATGCTCCCTGCATCATTCAGTATTTTGTCCCTAGAATCCTTCAATATTGCTGTCAATATTCAGTGTCAGACTTTCACGTGCAATGGAAACCACTGAAAACACCATGACTTGGGTCAAATACACCTTGGTCTTCAAGGTAACATCCTTGATTTTCGATAATTTAAAGAAGTCTTGTGCAGCAAACTTACCCAGTGCAATATGCCATTTGATCGCTTGACTGCTGCTTCCATGAGCATTGATTGTGGATCCAAGCAAGAGGAAACTCTTGACAACTTCAATCTGTTCTCCATAGTATGACAAACTGGCAGACAAGTGGTGGTGGGTTTTATTAGCGAATTCATAAAGTTACAATTCTGGAGCATAATCTATTTGGAAGTAACATGGACAAGCCAGCGTACAGTTCTTCAAGGAGGACAGCTTCTTTCTGGCTGGGCCCACAGGTAGGCCTCTGCTGCTGGACGCTACTTGGGCTGGAGTCTTCCACTCGGTTTGGGCTCTTGGGTTTTCTCTGGGTCCTTGCCGCTGGCCTGTACTCCTGCTCAAGCCTTCCTTCCCTCCATGGGCAGGCCCTACAAAGGCCTTCAGCTCTTCCAGTAAGTGTCCAGAGGCACCCCACCCATCCTGCAAGCCTCCTGCTGAAGGCAATCAGCTCTCTCTCTCTCTCTCCATAAATTGGCCCACTCACTCTCGTTGCTTCATTCCATGGGCCAGAAGCCCCCGCTCCCCGTCATGGTGGGCTCCTTGTGCTGCTGCTGCCACTGTTCTAATCGAAGGTGTAATTCAGGGAGAGTTAGCCGGTTCCCATTTTAAAATCTGGCTGTGAAAAGACATTCTTGTAAATGTCAGTGAAGTTTTTCATGTCTATTTTGTTTTGTGAGCTTGTTTATAGGCCAACCCATATAAACTGAACCCCAAGTCTGCCAATCGAAAGTGGAAAGTATGCCATAATGCCTTGTCACTAGAATGTGATAAGGAGTCATCCAAAAAGAGTCACATACCTGAGCACTTCACATGCCTGGGGCTGTGACATTTTCACTTGCCTCAGATGTGTGCGAAAACTGGACAATGACTAAAGAAGACAGAAGAATAATTGAAACAACATTTGAATGATGGTGTTGATGAAGAATATTGAATATACCACAAACCAAAAAACCAAACTCACTGCCATCACATCAATGGTGACTAATAGTGCCTACTCCCCCAAGGGTTTCTGAGACTGAGTCTTTCCCCCTCAGAGCTGCTGATGGTTTCAAACTGCCAACCACGCACATTGCCCCCCAACTTGTAACCACTAGGCCACCAGGGCTCCAGAAGAGTTTCCCCCATCCATTAAAATCATACTGATGAAACAGCTATTTCTTCATGCTTTATCTCTGTCTCCAACATGCACGGAGTCCAGAGGTCAAGCAGACACAAGCCAAGTACAGGATCCAGAGCAAGAGAGTGAACATCCAAAAGTGAAAACAAGATTTGCTTTGTTAGCCAGGTCAAAGTGCGCATCAACATAGGGGTAACTGGAAACTGATGGTGTTGGTCACCAGTGACCCATAGCCAGTCTTCTGCATGTGCTAAGTCAGGAAGGGGGAGATCATAAATACGGGATCTTGCCCATATCTAGGGCTGTGATACAGGCATGGTTTGTGCTTTCTACAGACTATATGCTTCCCAGACAACAAAAGGTGGTGTCGTGAGTCACACTATCCAGTAAGTTGGAGACTCAAAATGTACCCCACCTTAATCACATCTCATTAACATAACAGATAATGCCTTCTGAAATGGGATTATAACCATAGATGAAGAGGCTAGAAATTATATCTTAAAATAGCACAAAATGGCTAAATGGGCCATATTAAGTAAATAGTTACATCACAGACTGATAGAAGAACAAACAAACAAATCTGTCTTGGAAGAAATACAGCCAGCATGCTCCTTAGCAATGAGGAATTTGAGGAATTGTCTTATGTACTGTGGACATACTATCAGTATGGACCATTGTCTTGAGAAAAGCATTGTGATCATTAATGTTTTGTGTCAACTTGCCTGAACCAAGATTCTCAGTGGTTTGGTAGTTGAGACCTTGCATCTGGCTCATTGACATGCAAATCTTTGTACTTGAGCCAGCTGCCTGCCATATTGCCTGCCTATCCTGGAGTCATCAGCAGCCTGCCTTCTTACTTGCCAACCTTGTATTCATTCAACGAGGAACTGATACCAAGGGCTCAAGTAGAAAGAAAAGGCTTTGAGAATGATCGTGGCAACAAATGTACAAATGTGTTTGACACTGTGGATGAATGTATGGATTGTGATAAGAGATGTAAGAGCCCCCAATAAAAGCATTTCATTAAAAAAAAAGCAGAAACCTGTCATCTGACCAGTCAATCTTGAACGGATTAGCCCCTGCAGCCACACAAGTCAGTAGAAGCCTCCTGTCTAACATCTAACCAACAAAACGGAACGTGCTTCCCTCTGCAACCGTGTGAGCCATGTCTTTGACATAGATGTCTCTCCCTCTTGCTTCTCTAGCAAAACCAGCCTAAGACAGACACTTTTCTCAGTTCAGCAGACGACCAGGGAAAAGGAGAAAGCCCCTCAGAGAGTTGGATCGACACCCTGGCTGCACAGTGAGCTCCAGCAGAATGATTGTGAGGGTGGCGCACAGCAGGCACAGGTGAGGTCTCTGTGAGTGAGAACCAGCTTCTTGACACCAAACAACAATACTGTCACAAGGGTTTTGTGCATTTTATTTACAATCACCAAAATTGTTCACCTTGGCAGGCCACAAGCATCTTATTTGCATAGTCCCACCCAATCATTTTGTAGGAATTAAAAGACCATAGCTATTTACTAAAAAATAAGTAAATAAAAGACTTGACTTCCTGAAACCCTATTTTAAAAGTAGCAGGTCTCCGGTGACAGTAGGAAACAGGACATAGTAAACTGGCTGAGCGTCTGATATATTATCTATTTATTTAACAGACACTAAATTTCAATATTCCCCCTGACTTTCCCCTACCTCAGACTGCACATACCAGACACCAGCCCCAGGCAGGTCATCATTTCCAAGTTCCCCTTACACGCCAGCACAATGCCAGGCGTTTTAATGCAAGTTGTCATACAATGTTGATGGGTAAGGGGAAAAACTCATGTGACAACTGAGAGCTCTGAAATTCAGAGGATTTGTGATTTGCCTAAGGTCATCAAATCAGCAAACGGTTGAAAATGTGTTACAGTTGGGTTTATTTCAGTACAGAATGGCCCCATAGGGCAGAGTAGGTCTGTCCTGTTGGGTGCCCAGGCGGAAATATCTGCAGAAGCAGACTGCCACATCTTCTCTCACCATGAATGGGTTTGAACCACAGACCTTTACATGAGCAGTGGTTGCTTAACTGCTGCGTTCTCGGGGTTCCTTGGGTAAAAGGCAAAGGTAGGTTGTGAAGAAATTGGAAAGGGCGTGAATTAATTCCTTAAAAGATTATTTGAAATTTTCCTTTGTCCCAGTGCTAGTTTAGAAATGCTACCCAAGATAGCAGCTGAATCATTTACCAGCCAAGTGGACTGCTGGCCACAATTCGTTCAGCAGAGAGGTGTTTCTGCCTGAGGATAGCCCGAGTGAAGGACGCTACGCTGGGAATGCTTCATCACAGGACAGCGTCCCTGATGGGATTTCTTGGGTAACATAGGATGGAGCTTCCTCTGCTGCCCTCCCTTCTAGCTCAGGAGTGAAATCGGCCATCATTTAGTAGTAAAATTAAGATTTTTCGTATCAGACTGAGCTCAAATCCTCTTTCCTCCACTTACTAATTGTGTTACATTATGAGATCACTTGGGCTCTCTAGGTTTGCTACTTCATTTGTCACGTGGAATAACAATAGTAGTTACATCTGATGGCGATCACAAATACTAAGGGAGGAGCATGGAAGTAAGACCAACATCATGGAGTCGTATTGATTTTACGTCGTTCAAAGTAAGTGAATTGTAATTTTTAGGATGGTGAAGGGCAATTCGGATCCCTGCCCCAAACTCTCAAGATATATATTTTTGTTGACTGCCATATGTCCTTTATTTATTATTTATTATGTAATTATTATGCCCCAGTGGAGTGGAAAAATCATGAGGAGACTGGCAGAGTTGTGTTCAAATCTCAGTTCTGCTGTTGACTAAACAATTTTGAGAAAATTATTTAATCTCTCTAATCCTCAATTCATCTCCTTTATGAACAATAATCTTTAAATTCTTTGAGGGATTAAAAAATTAGCATATATAAACTAATTATCTAATGCTAGAGAATAAATTATGGAAAACATCCAGTTAGGTTATGAAAATTCTGTGTGATGAAGAGTTTTATTGAGCACTTTCTTTGGCTTAGTAAGCATTTCTTGGAATTTATAAGAACTACCTTTTATTCTATGTGATAGATATTGAGTCCTTTAAATCAGTCCTCATCCATTCACCACCTTCCCACTTACGCTCTGTTGAACAGCCAGGATACTCCTGAAAACTACATTGTCCACATTCCCTTGTCAACTAGCTATCGGATATTTTCCTACTCTGACAGTCACTGAGAGAAGATTGAAAGGTGAAAGAGAAAGGGTAGGTGACTTTTGCAGCGAGGACTGTATCTCAGCATTCGGGTTAAGCCATCCTTACCTATGGTCCCATTCAACCGTAGGGTTACTAGCAGCTTCTGAAAGGTGTGACTCTGAAGGGTGCATCACCTTCCGCTTTGCTCTTTCAGCTCTTCGAACGCTCATTAAACAAATAGGATTCTTGAAAGCTTGCAGGTTGCACTAATAGTGAATGGAGCTTCAAGACCAAGAGAGAGGCTTAGAAAAAAGCCTAGCTCTCCACTTTGAGAGTCTAATCCACACCCAATCATGAGCTTCATGTATGGCCAGGCAGCATTTTGTTCTGTTCTCCATGTGGCCCTAAGGAATGGGGGGTCTAATCAATAGCAACTAACTACCAGTGTTTTCATATACTTGGGGTTTTGCTTAGGGGTTTGGAGCGCATAATATTTTTTTCTATTGAAAAATATTAACTAAGGTTTAAATTATTTGAGTCTTTCTTAAGAAGTTTTCAAAAACAAGCTGTTGTAGTAAAACACAGGAAATCCGTACAGAATCAGAGTTCAGAACTAGCCTCAGGAAGGAACACAGAAGATATGGGTGCTACAACAAAACATGGGGAAGAAATTAGAGGATGCCCGGTTATCAGATAAAATAGTGTCTGGGAGTCATAAAAGCTGGTTTCCAAACAAGTGAGAGGGCAACTAAGTCCACAAGCACACCAACATCAGTGTCCGAAGAATTGTACATCATATAAATGGAAATCGATGGAGGGAATAGTATCAGAGCTTAAATTGTGAGAATCTAGTTAACAGAAAGCTATGGATGACAGAGGGAGCTCAAGAGACATTTGTGGGATCTACACAGGATATCAATTCCCAGTGATTTTCCTCTATCCATAACAGAGGGATGGGGAGAAGGTGGTAACTACACAGAGTGCATTGGAGAGACGACTATGGAAGATCCAAAGGATACGCCTGACTTGAACAGTTACAACCTTGTCAGTTGATCCCCACTCTGATGCATGTTAAGCCTGATGTGATTTTCAATTTTATTTTTTGGTATTTGCTTTGCTTTTTGTTTGTACATATTGAAGTTTTTCTTAGATATGTTATGTCATTGGGGGTCGCCCTCATTTTTATAATATGTTTCTGTTTTTCAGTAAATGAAACTCAGGACTAATGTACCTATAGGAACAGCAAGTAGAATAAGGATTTCTGGTGGGGGTGGGGGGAAGGGAGTAGAGTGGTGGTGTGGGGGTAAGAGGCAGAAAGGGAGCTATTATCAAGGAGGTCAGGAAGGAAAAGATTGTTTGGAAACTGACTGTGGTAGCAATTGTACAACACTGCTTGATGTGATTGAATTATGGGATAATATGATATCTGTATTAGCTCCCAGTAAAACGGTTTTGAAAGAAAGAATAAGAAGTCAGAAAATGTTAGTTCCTTCTTTTCCTCTGGAAAGAGAAAAAGAATGTGTATAATCTCCCACAGCAAAAATAAAACACATCCTACGAAATGTATATTTTAGTCTAATAGAAGAACTACTAAATGAAGAATATTTTAACTTCATATTTTTCCATTGTGCAACATTGTTTTAATATGAGGCATAAAATTGGGCAGATGTTTTATGTTGTTAAATTGTTTCAATGATGCTGTTTTTTTTCTTAATTATACTATTGTATCATCTTATTGAAGCTTTTCAAATAACTTTCTTGATCCTGGCTTGGTCCATGGACTGCATCATGAACAGTGGCCAAGGCATTTATCCAAACATTAACAGCTTCATCCTTGCTCCCGTCCAATCTTCGCTGAAGTGGACAGCTGAAATTGCTATGGCATAGGTTTAAGAAGAAATTTGTTCAATTGAAAACATGAAAAGCAACCCAACACATTAAAAACAACAGTGATTTCCTTGAAATTGTTCTACAAAAAATACAATTTAGATTGTATGATAAGGTTTCTTGTATATTTCTCACAGAACTAATAAGCTATCTATCACTATCCAACTAGCAGAATTCTCCTGTAAAGCTGTCTGACCTGGGACCTTTCTTGGTTGGTAGCTTCTTGATAATCATATCTACTTCTTCTTTTGCTATGGGTCTGTTGACATTTGTGACCTCTATCTGGGATAATCCAGGGAGGAATTGTTTTTCCAAGCATTTATCCATGTCTTCCAGGATGTTTAATTCATTAGAATATAGACTTTCATAGAACTTTATGATTATCCTTTTAATCTCATTGCGGTCTGTTGTGATTTCGCGTTTCATCCCTCAACCTTGCTATTGGTGTTTGCTCCTTCCTTTCCTTGGTTAGGCTTGCCAGCAGTCTGTAAATTCTGTTAATCCTAACAAAGAACCAGCTTTTAGTTTCATCAATTTTTTTGCAATGTTCTTTTGTATTCCCATTGATTTAACTCTGCCCTGATTTTTATTATTTCTTTTCTTTTACTATTGGAGGGGTTGTACTGTTTACTCTGTTCTAGTTGCTGGAGGTTTTGTGATAGCATATCAGTCATCAGTCTCTCTTGTTTTTTAATAAATGCCCTTATTGCTATATAGCTACCTCTGATAACTGCTTTTGCAGTATCCTATAGGTTTTGAGATGCTGTATTCTCATTCGTTTCTAGAAACTTCCTAATATCCTCTCTAGTCTGGGCCAACACCCATTCATGTTGCAGAAGATCATTGTTTATCCTGCAATCCTTTATTGGTCTCCAGCTCTATGATGGTCTAATTTTGAAAATTAGCTATGTACACTTGAAAAGAATGTGAAAATTTTTGCATTTGGATGAAAGACTATAAATGCCTGTCAGGTCCAGTTGCTTAATTGTAGTGTTTAGCTCCATAGACTCCTTGCTAAGCTTCTTTCCCAGTGATCTATCTTTCTCTGATAATGATGTGTTAAAGTCACATACTATGATTGTTGATTCTGTGATTTCCTTTTTCATCTTTTGAATAGTTTGCTTGACAAATTTCATGGGTCTCTTGTGAGGTGCATATATATTTATTATTATTATGGTTCCATGTTTACTGATTCCATGTTAGCATTATATAGTGCCCCTCCTTGTCTTTTATTACGGTTTGCACCTTGAGTTCAATTTGGTCGGTGATTTACATTGCAACCCCTCATTTTTTTTAAGTTGCTGTTTGCCTGGTATATTTTTGGCCAGATTTCTATTCTTAGTCTCTTTTGTCTTCAAACATAAGCTGTGTCTCTTGCAGGCAACAGGTTAATGGGTTATGTTTTCTGAACTGGTCTGCTAAGCCTTTGTCTGCTAATGGATGAATTGAGGTCATTGAAATTCAGAGTTGTGAACATGATCCTTGGATTCATTGCTGTCATTTTGTACATTTTTCATGGTTGTTTTCCAGTCTCCTTCATATCATTGTGCTGTGTTTGTGTGTGGGTTTCACACTTTTCTTCTTTTCCCTCTGAGGCCTTGTTGTCTTGGTAATTTTTGTGAACTCGTTGGCTGCTGGGTGGAGTTGGGCTATTTGGTGGTCTCCTGCTTGTGCTTGGTGGATGTTGGTCTTCTGGCCATAGTGAGGCAACAAGGAATATCAGCAGGGTTGGGTGTCTTATGGCATATTCTTTATGTTTTCCTTATCCTGGAAAACTCTTACCTCACCATCTATCTTAATAAATAGTTTGACAGGATAGAGGATTCTTGGCAAGGTGTTTTTTTCTTTCAGCTTTTGGAAGATGTTACTCCACTCTCCTCCTCTTCATGATTTCTGCTTCTAGATCTGAGCATATTCTTACCAGGGCACTATTGTATGTTATCATCTTCCATTTCTTGCTGCACTTAAAATTTTCTCTTTTTGCTTGAAGTTGGATAATTTCACTATTATAGGCCTTGGTGAGCTCTTCCTGGGGTTTAGTCTAATTGGTTTCCTCTCTGATTCCTGTATGAGTATCTAATTCCAGTTCATTAAGGTGGGGAAGTTTGCTTCCAGAAATTCCTTTGCTAACTTACGTGTTGACTTCTTCATTTTGTCTTGTTCTACCAGACCAATTATTCAAATGTTATTCGTCTGAATTGATTGTGGGTTTTCTTCTACCTCTTTCATTATCTTATCCGACCGTTTTCACCTTTTTTGGAAATCTGCCTGATTGTCCTTGAGGTCGCTGGTATGGTTCTCTGCCTCTTCTAGTCCATTTGGGATATCCATGATCTTGTGTTTAGCTGTGTTAGTTCATCCATAAGCTCTTGTATTCTCCTTTGTTGCGTGGCCTTCATCCACTCTATTGTACACTTCATTCCCTCTATTGTGGACTTGATTATTCCATCCTTATTCTGCATTTTTTCCCTCATCTCCTGTATTACTCTGAGCAGCCTTCTGAAGATTTCTTTTTGTGGAAGATCCACATCTGATTCTTCTGTGCGTGTTGTTATCTCTACTGCTGTGTTTTGTCTGTCTTGTTGTTGAGGGTGTTGCAGTATGTTGCTGTTTACATGCTATTTTGGAAGAGTTGGGTGCCATATTTCTGAACAACCAAGGGGCCCTGGGCTCTTTCTCTGTGTTACCAGTAAGAGTATCTTTTAGGACTACTTGTGGCCTACTATGGTGGTGGGTTGGACTACTTTGTAGGCAGGGTGCCATGGTGACTCAGTGGCCGGTGGTGATGAGGGTCCTCAGAGTATGGGGTGAGACTGGCAAGTATAGATGTGCCCATATGTTGATTTGGGGCAGGTTTGTAGTTTGGATAAGGTTGCTTGTATAGGATGTCAGACCATGATTTTCAGCCTTTCAATGAGTAGAGCTTATTAGTGTTTCCTGCTTTGTTATGTTAAAATCCCCTTTGCTATGCTCTGGAGATTAGCTTTGGCTACCTCGCGTTATGTCTATGCATGCTAAAGGACAGCCTTCTGCAGGTTTATATTCAAAGTTACACCAAGGACCACAGCCTAGAATTGAGTTTTTATCAAGAAAAAATTATTTTTCTCTTTCTATATTGGGGTTGTGGGGTTCCCTGGTATTGAGACTGTACCATGTTGGCCCCCATGGAAGGAGGACTAGCTTAGCATAGGGTAGTTTTTTGGTTGTTTTTATATTCAGTTGTCTGGAACTGATTTCATCCCCCGGCTGTTCAGCTGTGCTCTGTGAAACTGGGTTCTGACACAGGTAAATATCTCAGAGTCTCTTCGATGGCTGTAAACTATTTGTCAACTATCTATCACTACCCATGCTGGATGGCGTGGCACTGGGGAGAGGCAGGAGGGATGACTGATGTGATCCTTCCGTTTCTGGATGTGGAGGGGAGCTGCCACCCCCTAGACTGCAAGCACAGGGTGACTAGCAGGGCAGGGAACTCTGGTGTGGGATCTTGTGGCCTGCTCTCAGAGGATCACTGAGAGCCTGAGATTCTGACTACTTTTAGACAGCAATCTGGGTTAATCACTGATCACTTCAGGGCTAGGGCACAGGAAGGGGCTGCAGATACCATCCTTCCAGACCTGGGGCAGGGTCAGCAGAGCCCAACAGCAGACACAGTGAACCAAAAGCATTTCAAACCTTCTCTTGGGTGAAAATCAAAGGGGGAAGGTTGAGCTTGACCATAGTACACTGAATCTATTTTTAGCACCCAGCTTTCCAGTGTTGGCCTCTTTGCCTCTTAATTTTCTGGTCTGGCAGCAGGAGCGCTGGGCAGGTAATTCTATCTGGACACCATCTTTTATCCATCAACAACATTCCTAATAAAATGTAACTGCTTGGGCTTTTTTTTTCCGATATAATATCACTAAATGTAACTTTAGATGTTTAGTCTGGTGTTCTGGGGGAGAAATTGCTGTTCGTATTTATTGTGGACTTGATGTTCCCAGCCAACAGAAGCTAACATTCAAATGACTCTGTTGAAAAACATGAGGTGAAAATGCAATATCCTTCTAATCTAGGACTTCGGTTCACTGATCCCATGAGCCTCTTGAAGAGACCCTCTGATACCGAAAAGTTCAATCATAAACATTTTATGTGTGGGAGGTGCGGTATGCAGACTGTGGTACCTTGCATGTCACTATGAAGCTAGATGCTACCCAATCTCATCAAGACAGACTAGGAATGGCCAGATGATCTATTTCTTAAACAGCCAATGGAAACACTCTAGATCCCAATGGCCTAATTCACAAGTGAACGCGGAGTGGAGTAAAGGCCAGGCATCTTTTCCCTCTCTTGTACAGTGAGCCCCTGGAGTCTAGGTGCTGGCTCGAGGACAATGGACAACAATGACAACAATGACTAAGTGTCAAGCACTGATATTTTAAAATACTTCTTAAAATAATCATCGAGCTACTTTCTACAGCTATAGCTGATTGTTTGAATGGTATCGAATTTGCGCTGAATTTTTAGAGAGCTGATTATAAAATCCATATAAGGAATGATTCTGCAGAAGTGGCTCTCCCAAGGTCACTGAAGGCTCAAGAGGAGTGGCAATAAATATTATAAGAATTTTTCTTTAGTTCAATAGAAACATAATAATTAATCTTCTGTCATTGAAGGCACCCTGGGTTAATTGGAGCACACTCCTGTGTGGTAGCTACATAATCTGGTGTCAATTGGAGGATTAAGAGTGAAGGGGTAGAGTCTAGCCTGTCAATCAAGATATAGCTAATGAGGCCTCTGTGTGGGCATAGTCTTCTCCTGAGGATTCTGGGAACTCATGTTTTTCCTCCTTGGAGATGGGAGCCACTCTCTCTCTCTCTCTGCTAACTCCCTTCGAAACATCCTGTAGACACATGGAGAGAGGCTGATTGAACCAGACCCCTAGAGCCAAAGAAGCCACGTAGAGACCCCTACCAATGCTGAGATTCTTCTACCACCACTGGATCCACAAGACTTTCCAACCACTGGCCAGTGATCTTCCTGCCTTCGGCACCATTGCATGTGTTTCGTGAGACTGAAGAGGACTTCATAGATTGGTATTGGATATATGGGCTAATCTCAGACTATGGACTTTATCTAGACTGGGCTGGAATGTCTCCTCAAGTTTCAACTGCTCTTGTATATAAAGCTCTTTCTTATATACATATGAGTGTATCTATGAACTTGTTTCTGTAAACTACCCGGACGAACACACCCCATGACTGGACTCTGCATTCTTATGTGGGAAAGATCCTCAGAGAGATTCCAGAGCCTGGCTCAGCATTTGGTATGAATGCCAACATTGAGTAGAGTATCTAACATGATGTGTATGCTCAATAAATCCCAAAGTCAGAATTTTACATCTGAAAGGGACCTTCTAGATCAATATAACTGATTGTCATTCTTCCCTCCTGAAACACACAGAAAGGAGAGCATACTTTAGGAAAATGAATTTTTACACACTTACAATCCTCAGGGCAAAAGCCGCTTCTGGGCCATATATACAGCAGTAGTTTTCAAGATCCTCCAGTAATTTAAGAAATTATGCACCATCACTTCATTGTTCATTAGCTGGAAACCCTTCAGATCAAGGAATTAAAATCATTTATATCACAGAAGCTATCCTAATTTTGAATTCAAATAATATATATCACAGAAGATACCCTACTTTTCTATCAATATTATGAAATTGCATCACCCTGAAATCCTATCTATTGAAACCTCTGTTCTATTTCAGCAATTGCTTGCAAAAATTTGATGTTCTTCATCAAAAGCCTGGCCTTTCACCAAATAGAACTAACTTACTGTTCGATTCTACTTTAAAACAGGATCAGATAATGAATGGAGAATGACATGGGCTTGTGTGAGTCATGTGCACTTTGGAAATGGAAATTCAAGAGCATCTCTAAAGAGATGCAAGAGGGAAAGGCCAGAGCCTCATTTAAAAACCCTGAGTACAAAGACAGTGTGAAAGGTCACAAATTTCATTTTGATATAATATTTTACTCATTACGTGAGTAATACAAAAGCAATTGATTTCATCTAGTGATTTATAATGTCACGCTAGAAAGGATGCATACTAATTAGAGATAAAATTTGCTGCAGATTTCTGAGTGCACTTAGAGAACGGACCCCTAAGAAACCAACAGTCTCACCACGCTCAGTATTGAGAGTATTCAGATTCGTCTCCAAAAGACAAATATCTCTTTGAAAGATTGGAAGCAGAAAGTGATGCACTACAGTATCTATGTAATTAAATTCTAGGTCTCCATATTTTTAATCTTTTAAAATTTTTTTCATTTTGTTGGGGGTTCTTACTTCAAATAGAAAGTAAATGTTTAGAAAATGATGATGGCAGCATATGTACAAATATGCTTGATACAACTGATGTATGAAATGTAAGTGTATTGTAGACTTAAAACCAGAAAGTAACCTGACACAGGACTAAAGTCCTACATAAACCTCAGCGTCTACGAACCTGAAGCCAGAACTCGATAAAGACCACCTACCATTGCTGACCGTTCTGACCAGGGGCACACTAGAAGGTCCCGCACACCATGGGAGTAACACAAAATTCAAATTCCCAGAGGAGGCCAAAGCTACTGACCCAGTAGAGACTAAAAGAATTCCCAAGACTATCGCTTTAGGGCCCTTTTTGGACTTGGACCCATAATTCTAGAGGTCACCTGTTAGCCAAATAATAGGCTGACTCTAGTAGTGTTGAGGGTGTGGTGGGCTGTACTTCAGACTTACCTGTCAAATCAATTCAAACACACAACAACCCAATGTACAAGGGAACAAAGCACTGCTTCGTCCTGTGCCATCCTCACAATTGCTCTTATTTGACCCAACATTGGCGCCACTATTTCAATACATCTCTTCCAGGGTCTTCCTCTTTTGGCTGTCCTTCTAGGTTACTAAGCACGATCTATATTCTTTCCCAGGGATGGATCTATCCTAAAAACATGTCCAAAGTATGGCATCGTGAGCTCCAAGTTAGGCTGCTAACTGGTTCAAAAAGCACCAGGAGGCCCACAGAGCAAAGATGAAGTTTTCTGTTGTTGTAAAGATTTACAACGTGAGAGACCCACAGGAGAAACTGCCCAGTCCTATAGGTGGCTATGAGTTGCAATCAACTCAATAGCGGTGAAGGTTTTTTTATTTTATTTTTGTTTGTGTGTAATCTAAATCAAATTTGTGGGCCCAGTGATCTCCTCTTGCCACTTCCCATTTCTGCCATTCCTTGGATTACAGGTGCATTTTCCTAAAGACCTTTCTCTATCTGTACTTTTGTGTATCTTCTCTTTCCTAAAATAAACTAAGTCACTGGTCATTGAGTCAATACTGACTCATAACAAAACCCTGTGGGTTTCTGAGGCTATAACTGTGGACAGAAGCAGAAAACCCAATCTTTGCCCTGCAGAGCCGGTGGTGGTTTTGAATTGCCAGTCAGGTGGATCTCCACCCAGTGCTGAACCACAGCACCGCCAGGGCTCCATTCCATGAAGTAAGATGGAGCCAATTACTCAATATGGTACTTCTAGCCACAATCCCCTGTCCTATAACCCCTTTTGTAATATGTCAATTTTAAACTCTCTGCCTATTGTTAAGAGTCCTGGTGGCACAGTGGGTTCAGTGGTAGGCTGCTGAGCTCATGTTCTCCCCAGGAGAAAGACCAGAGGCTTTCTACTCCCATATGGACATTGAATAAGGAAGACTGAAGAAAAAAGGATGCATTTGGATTGTGGTGCTGAAGAAGACTAGTGGAAGTGCCATCAACTGCTCAAAGGACAAACGGATCTGTCTTAGAAGAACTATGGCCAGAGTGCTCCTTGGAGGCGAGACTATCAAGACTTCTGACATACTTTGGGCATAACACCGGAAGAGACCAGTCCCAGGACCAGGACACCAGACTTGGCAATGGACAAGGACAAGGACACCATACTTGGCAATGTGGAGAGGAAGCAAAGGAACGGAAGGCCCTCAAATAGACAGATTGACATCATGGCCGCAACAATGGGCTCAGGCCCTGGAGCAAATGCAAGGATGGCACAGCACCAGGCAGTGGTTCATTCTGTTGTGCATAGGGTTGCTATTAATAGCAGCCAACTGGATGGCACCTACCGACATGGATTTATAGTCTCGAAACCCACAGAGAAGGCTCACTCTACCATAGGTCACTATGAGTCAGGACCGTCTCCATGGAGTGAGCTTGCTTTTTGTATCCCTGTGGCTGTTATCCCACTTTATAGGCAGTTCTCAGTTAGACAACTGAGGCAGACGCATCTTAAATTTCCAATTTAGTAGAAATGGGAACCAAGTCACCACCCTTGTTTTCTTGGTGAAAGACGAAAACCACTTCCCTACCAAAGCCTTCCTCTGGGAACAAGAGCCATCTCAGAAGCAGGAATAAAGAGAGGAGTCTGAAGACCATCAGAAAGAAAGTGATCGGTGGAGAACACACATCATGGGTGGTGCAGGTCAAGACCAGAGACACCCGGGGCCATAGTTCAGAGCAAAGCACACCGGGTGAGATCAGAGGCTGAAGCAAAGAGGCCATGAGATTAAAGAGCGGAACCGGACGGAGACGTGGAGACTGAGTGATAGCAGTGGGCTGCCTTCCTGCCGCACAGAGGCAGAAGTCAAGGGATCAGGTGGCTGAGAAGCTGAGAGCTGAAGAGACTACTGGCTGAGGAGAGGGGCTGCTGTGGGACAGTGACTGCATCTTTACTGTTTACCGATTCTGGCTTGTGGTAACCTATTCACATCCCTAGGCAGTCCCTTAATTTCCAGTCTGTTCTGTGTGGTCTCTGGGCGAGATTGTCAACCCACAAGGAAACATGGGGTGCTGTGGCTGGAGGCAGAATAGAGTGAGAAGGATGCCAGGGAGGCACACCCGACTTCTGCTTCGGGCAATCGGGAAGTCAGAGGAGGTCAGATAGGGCGTCTGCGCCCTTTTCACTTAAGGAAACCTTTCTGATTAGCCCCACCCTTCCCAAGTATGCTCTCCTGTTAACTGATAATATTGTCCAAGAACTGTATATAAGGTCATGCTTGCATGTACTAAGGAACAAGGGCTTTATTGATCTTCTGGGGAGACGCAATTCCATTCACAGCATCTGACTCCAAATCCCAGAGCCCATGCACTTCATGCCACTCTTGTTCACTTATAGACGCAGCATCTAACTTACGTATTTATGTGTTTCATGTTCATTTATGTATTTGATGCTCTGTCGGGTGCTATTAACATGCCCAAAGCCATTCTGTGGCAATTAATCCTATGAAATAAGTACCACATTTGAATGCTGATGAAATGGGCTTGGAGAGGCACAGACGTTTGTTCATAGTTCACAGTGCCAGTGAGCAACACAGCTCAGGCCCACTCCTGATCAGTCTCTGTCCAAAGCCTACAATATGACCAGGCCACTAAGGTGTTTTGCTACTAGCTCTCTATGTAATGCTGTTGCTTAGCATATACACAGCAAATCCTACCCCAATTTAAGGGTCTACAGTGACATAGATCATCTGCGACATCATTATCTGCATGTGCAACCAATCACGTGCTCCTTTTCTAAGATGCCCCTCCCCCTACCACGAGTCCCTGCCCTCCACAGTTCCCATCTCGTCTTTCTAAATGACTATTCTCAATTTGATCTCATACAGGCAAATCGTCAAGAAGCATAATGCTCAAAGCAGACACTTTTTAACTAGCTAAGCTAAATTATTGTTTGGTTTTAAGGAGACTTCAAGCGATATTTTTTGGTGTAAAGTTTAAACATCATTTCTGGTCAATAGTTTCAAGAGTTTATCCAAAAATTCTGGATTCTGTGATAATTTTAACTTCTGTTCTGCATTTTATCCATTTTGAAAAGCTTTTTCTCTCCCCTCTGGAATGATGTATCAGAACATTGAGTAATAGTAGCCAAGCACCATCCAGTTTTAACAAAGAAACCAAGGAATCCCATGAGTATGCATCAAGAGGCAGCACAAGTGCCCAAACTTTAAGATGCTTTCTTTATAAATCTTGACAATGAAGTCTTTTCAGAGTAAGAAGTAGCTTAGAGATCATCTAAATCTCACCCCGCCTCTTTTTTCACTAATGAAGCTCCAAGACCCACAAAAGTAAATAATGCAAAAATCTCAGAGGTGAAAGGCCAGAACCAGCCCCAGCTCAGGCTTTGGTCCAAACTCCCATAGTATTCTTGTCTACATGACACATTCAATTCATACAGCTGTCTGTATTTTAAGGGGCTAAACGCTATCTATTTCTAAGATAATTGTGATATCCCTGTGGAGCTCAGCACATCTTCTTTGCTGCAACTGTCTTTGGGGCTGTATTGTGACTCTTTAAAGGTCACTTTATTCTTGCATACTGAGACATTTCAGTGATTGGATAACAAATAGTTATGTTTATAGATGCTGCCTCCTGCTTTATAATATATCCTCTTGGATTTTCTTTTTTCTTTTTAAATGATCATTTGTAGTCCTGGTCTTCTTTAAAGGTGTTGTTTTCGCTGGAAGGTCCTTTCTAAAAAAGATAAAATGATATTAGCCTTAAAAAGGCCTATTAATTCTCAGAGCTTTTCATTTGATTTTGAATTCAACAAGAGAAGAAAAGAACTTTTAATTTGAGACAATTACCCTGTTCGTTCCATTCATCATGTGACCCAAGCTCATTTCAGTAGCAATTCCCAGCATTCTTTTCAAGTCAGTACTTCCTCAGTATATCTATTTAGATTCTGGAATTGTTGCCTTACAATCCTCCCTTCTTTGACCCAAGACTCTTCCCTTCTTGCTGAGTCGATCAGAAGCAGTTCCATTGTCTCAGCCTGGAGGTTTCACAGATCCTTCAGCAGGAAATAAACATGCAAGTGAATGACAACCCAGCGAGCAACAACGAATCTATGGGGACTAAGACAGGGAACAATGCAATTCTCCCACTTCAAACACCTCATCACTTACCTTGTTCCCTGTCTTACAGTTTAAAAGTATGTACTACTTGTGACTTCTCATGTGCAGTTTTTATTGTGAGCGTATCAATGGAGTTTATGTTTATGTTGTTGTTAGGTGCCATCGAGTCGGTTCTGACCCATAGTGACCCTGTGCAAACGCAGTGCTAACACATTAAGTCTTAATACACTTGACAATGCTGCCACAAATCCTTCGGACATCTTTATGGCTTCAGGCTGATGGCCTCATTCGGAAGACGGTTTATCTGGAGGGAAAGACAATCTTTAATGAGGCAGAGGTCACCACAAAATGATCAAACCCAAAGAAACCACCAAAGAACACAAAAATAAGCCAATAAAGGTATACAAGAGGGAGCTTTACAAAGCGTGTCAAAAAATTCCATTAAAAAAAGAGGACCTGATGCAAGGGGCTTAAGTGGAGAGCAAATGCCTTGAGAATGATTGGGGCAGGGAATGTATGGATGTGCTTTATACAATTGATGTATGTATATGTATGGATTGTGGTAAGAGTTGTTGGAGTCCCTAATAAAATGTAAAAGAAGAAAAGAGAAAAAAATGATTAGGGCAAAGACTGTACAGATGTGCTTTATACAATTGATGTATGTATATGTATGAAATGTGAAAAGAATTGTATCAGCCCCAATAAATTGTTAAAAAAAAACAAAAAAACAAAACAAAAAAAATTCCATTACCTTTTAATTCCATTTTCCCAAGAACCTTTTGAAGCCCCCTTCATACATAATCTACACAACCCTGCAGTACCTGTAATAACAATAATCTACGAGAGGACGTGCAGAAAGGCACACACACTGAACAGGCCCTGGGTGAGATGCATTCAAACAGTGGCGGCAACAATGAGCTCCAACCTCAGAACAATGGGGAGGCTGGTGCAGACGGGGCTGTTTCGTCCTGTTGTTCATAGGGCTGCTATGAGGGGACTGACTAGATGGCACCGACCAATAACAGCAACCACAACCACAACTACAACATCTTCAGGGCAAAGTTTTCTTGAAGTTACCTTTCTGATCTTAACTCAGTATCTATTAAGTACTTTATCACCATGGAAACCTACGGTATATTGTTTTAAGCAAAATTATTTAGGTCTTTGTGGATTCTCCATTCTCTAGAAGCCTGAGAGCAGCTTCCTCTTGCTGGAAGGAGCATTTCATCATTTCTCAAATTGTTTATTCAATCATAGAACAATACAATAATGTGTTATTCTTCTGAACATATTTTCTTTGGAGAAATTGCTGGTTTAATTCCAGGCTGCAATATCTGCAATAAAACCAGTCATACATGTTGGGGGCTTTTCCCAGTGCATATAAAAGTTATATTTACAGTAATATAGGAGGAGGAGGAGGAGGAGAATCGATGCATATGAATTATGGATGCGAGTGAAGAATCTTGAAAGTTCTGTGGACTGCAAAAAACAAACAAACATCTGTATCAGAAGTACAACCAGAATTCTCCAATGCTTCTTAGCAGCAAAGATGGCAAGACTAAATGTCACATACTGTGGACATGTTCTCAGGAGGGACTAGTCCCTGAAGAAGGACACCGTACTTGGTAAAGTTGAGGAATCAGGTAAAAGAGGAAGGCGCTTGATGAGATGGATTGACAGCGTGGCTGCGACAAGGCGCTCAAGCACAGCAACCGTGAGCAGAGTGCAGAATCAGCAGGCATTTCATCCTGTTGTGCGTAGGGTCACTATTAGTTGGAAACAACTCGAAGGCACCTAACAACAATGACAACCACAGGTGGAAAAGAGACCCTAGACCTAACTTTCATTTCTAGAATCCTAGTGATTAAGCTGAGGCAGACAAACACAAACCGTTCCAGTGGGAAAGACCATCAGCATGAGTCCTGAGGATGTCCAAGGGTTCATAATCACACCGCTAATCAAAGATGATAATAAAGACAGAGGAAACTCACAAAATCATGGTTGCCAGCAGACCAATTCATCACAATTCTAGGGGGGACTACAGAAGCAGGAGAGGGTCTATGATATTTAGGCTTTATGTCAACTTGGATGAGCCAAGACATGCTCTAACATAGTGTGGTTGACTCCAGGATGGGATCTTCTAAGAAACAGCAAAGCTGCTGTGAGAAGAAAAGGGTAGAGTCCCTACCTCCTTAACCTGGTCACAACCTTGATACAATTAAGTTTCATTGAGGGCGTGGCCTACTCGTAGTATAAGTTGGCACTGCGGCGGCAGCTCACGCACTTCTACTGCTGGGTCAGGATCTTGCACTTGGTCTCTCAACCACCTGTGCTATTGCCGGTGATCCCAGGAGCCGCCAGCAGTCTGACAAACTGGGATTCCTTTGACCTCAGATTTATTCAGCTCTGCCTCCACTAACCTGTGGTCTTCCTGCTTCGTTTCCTTCTTCCTGCTTATTAGCCTCTGGAGTTACAAGAGTCAGGAGAAGCCATCAGCTGACATCTGGGCCAGGAACTTGAAAGAGACTGTATTTACCTACTTACAACTGTGTGAGCCATTTCTTGACATAAGGTTCTTTCTATATGCATATGCACACAAGTATCAAGGGTTTTGCTTCTCTAGAAAGCCCAGCCTAACACAGCAACCACGCATGATCAAATACATACCCAATTGCAGATTCGGAAAGTTTACAGGATTGATTCTGTGCTTGCTGACCAGGTTGGGGTATGGCTCCTTGTGTTAGTTTGGGTAGACTAGGGAAACAAATTCATAGATATCTATATGTGCATAGAAAGAAAGAGTTTTATATACAAGAGCAGTTGAATATTGAGAAAACATCCCAGCCCAGTCCAGATCGAGTCCAGAAGTCCAATATTAGCCCATATGTCCGATACCAGTCTATAAATTCCTCTTCAGACTCACACAGCATAGGCAATGATGCTGAATGCAGGAAGATCACAGGTCGGTGGATGGAAAGTCATGTAGATCCAGTGTTGGTGGAAGCATCTCAGTGTTGGTAGGGGTCTCCACGTGACTCCTTCATCTCCAATGCTCCAGCATAGCTCCATGTGTCTCGTCAGCAGGAAGACAAAGCAGAGAGCCTATGACCTGCTTCCAGAGAGCTATTTATCTCCTTCATGCCTCCAAACAAGGTCATCAAACTGTGACCTGATTGACAGGCTAAGTTCACCCCTTCACAGGTTGACAGGAGATTATGTAACTGCCAAACTCATGTAACCCGGAATGCAGGTATTTTGCTCTGGAATATAGCAGCCAATTTACTTCACTCCAAGTTAGAGGAAGGAAGAGACGTTTTCATTTAGAAAGTGTAACAGTGAGGTGATCGCAGCAGGGTAAAACAGACTGTCCGTATGGTTTCCTGCTTGAAACCAGACTATGTAGAGAATCTCTCCCTTTTGCTTTTGGAATTTTCACTTTGAAAGGTCATATGTAGGTGTGTTACATTAGCTCAGGTGTCAGAACTTTAGTGAGACTGGGGTGGGCAAAGGGAGGAGAGGTGAGGCGGTGGCAAGAATCTGGCGGGAATCTTACCACAAGGAAAAGAAGGAGCCCTGCACAAAGGAAGGGGATGGGCAGATAAGGCACACCCACCCACCCCCCATGGAAGAGAGAGGACTCGAGAAAAGGCTGGGTGAGGAAGATAGGGTGCCCACACAGCCCTCAAAATGACTGGATAGGCTACAAGACACAGCATGAAGCCTGTGGTGCCGAAAAGCATGAACCTGGAAAGAGGAGGTCCACTGGGGAGACCCAGCCAGTGGTGAGAGGTCAGCTATTAGCAAAACAAAAGGTCCAGTTCTGCACTCCACTAGACGTTTTGGACTAGCCCCGCGCCCATTGTACTTCCTTTCCTAAGTAGCTCACGCTTTCTGGTCTATCATTTTCTCTGACCCTGGTCTGAATTTTGTCCCTCACTTGAAATCTTTCTTGTGAACAGGACAAGGATCAAGGAATGGAAAGGCTCCCAAACTGGAACCACCTCCCAGTCATGAGGGTAACCATGGGAAACACCTGTTGACTAGGAGCAAGCACATAGAACAAGGTTCTTTAGGTCTGAGACCAGCATATCTTTGTTGACTAACTAGATAGTGGGGCCTAGCTTTTAATCACTAACAGCCAGGTCAATAAGAGTAGACTCTCCACTTTATCTGACTCCGTCAGGTGACATCTGCATTCAACCTGTCTGGTTTTGAGCAATATCTCACTGCCAGCAAGTCAATGCTGACTCAGCTGGACCCCCTGTGGGTCACCAGCCTAGCTGTTTATGAGAGTAGAAAGCCCAGTATTTCTTCAGAGGAGTAGCTGGTGGTTTCAAACCACAAACCATGTGATTGCAGCCCAACACATAACCCCTACACCACCAGAGCAATACAGAGAGCTACAAAAATTCCACAGGGGCTACTGTAAGTAAAGTACCTTAGGCTGACTGCATTTTGTAATGGAGATTTTTCTGCACGCATTAAATAAAATAACAGATTACACTCATGACCATGCAATTCTGCACCCCGATTTCCATCAAGGGTAGGCCCAGACATGTTCCCGAGTCAAGATTGACCTTCCTAGGCTGGCCAGGGAGTCCGTAATCAGTTTCAAAGATGCTCTGCCTGAGGACAAAGCTTCTTACAATCATCAGAAAGAACTCAAAGGAAGCGGAATCTATTGAAAAAAATCCTCACTACAACCAAGTCAATACTGACTGAGATAATTAAAGTTTATTGTGCCAACCTGGCCGATAAACACATGTGGGGTTAATTGAAGGGTGGAGAGATAAATGGCTCCATGAGCCTCGCCTTTCTAGTTCTTGGGTCTTTTACTTTGTGATGGTCAGACCAGGGTGCAGCTGCCTTAGCCTGCCTCAGCTTTCAAGTCTCACTTCCTGCAAGACATCCCTGAGAGAAGCCACATGGACCTACCCTGGTGCAGCCCTGGGTGCTAGGGTAGGCATTAGAGACCCCTGCTAGCGCCGAGATGCTTACACGCTTACTGATTCAGCTTTCCGCCTGCAGTCGGCGTCATTGCCTGTGTTTTGTGAGATGAAGGAGGACTTTGTGGATTGGTGTCAGATATATGGGTTAATGCTGGACTTGGTGGCTTGGGCAGCACTGGGTTGGGATGTTTTCTTGATGTGCCCTTACCCTTTATATAAAACTCTCTCTTATACATATGAGTTTCTGTGGATTTGTTTCTCCAATGTACCCAGACTAATACACTGACTCATAGTGACCTTATAGGACAGGGTAGTACTGGCCTTGTGGGTTTCCAAGGCTACAACTCTCGGTGGGTGTAGAAAGCCGTCTTTCTCCAGCACAGCAGCTGATGGTTTAAAATAGCTGACCGCACAGTTAGCAGTCCGACTCGTAGCCACTATGCCACGGGTTTCTTTTCTTGGGAGTCAATGGTCAGTGAGTGGAGGCTGAATCTATATGGAGATTGAAAATGGGTTTAGAAGCCCTATTGTAAGCCATGGCCTCACAAACCTGGTGTACTAATACAGCACTACACTGTGGACTATTACATGTGCAGTAGCTGTATGAACTGGCTTTAAACATCGTGAGAATGACCAAGACACGATCCGTGTTATAAGGAAATGGTGCCAATGGAACTGCTCAAAGCAGAATCGCCACAAACCTTCCATTTGGTAAACGTGTGGCATCCACAAAGTGCAATCAAGTGAAGCACAATAAAATGAGGTGTGCCTATCCACGCGATTGCATTTTGCACATGGAATGTTGGAGGAAAGTAATTGGAAGAGCCTAGCAAACAGAGGTAAACAAGCCACAAACCTTAGCTCAAATCAGGGCAAATGCTTGCTTCGGTAATTAAAGGTTTGCTTTAAAAAAATAAAATTTGTTTAAGGAGCGTATGTGTTCTGAGCCTGGGATGTAGCTAGGCAGCCTCCTGTGCCTTTGATCACTGGGCCGAAGTCTCAGTGGTGGTGTTTCCCTGGAGCCTCCATTCTCCAGGGAAAGGGAGGGCACGGGAGGGCCTCAGGCTCTTTCCTCCCTTTTATCGCTGAGCTCGGGATTGGAAAGCCTGTGCTTTCAGCAGGTGTCTTAGTGCCCAGACGAGCTAGGCGGGCCACCTGTGATGGCATTTTTGGTGTCACCAAGCGCCTCACAAGAGCAGTCTCGCGTTCCCTCTGCAGAGGCGTCCCCATTTGGGAGATGTGAGCTGAAGTAACCTTGCAAAATAATGTTCTCCCAGATAACAGACACTGGGTAGGTTTTAAAAATCATTTTTATAACTTCAGGTATCCCCCCCTTACGCCCTTCATGTGTTCTTGCTATTACTAAGGAATTGAGACTCTTGGAATGTCATTGTCAGCATTTTCAAGCTATGATTTGCCCTGTCTGATTAACAAAGGCCTGTTGTACTTTCTCTCCCGGCTTTCAGAAAGGTGAGTACGCTTGATTTGTTCTTGATAGTCACATGTAACTTTTAACCTCCACTTCCCACGGCTGACTTTCTGAACTTGACCTTGGATGGTTTGGAAACTGAGTTTGCCTTTTTAGATAAACCAGTTACAGGTATTTTTTGTGGTATTCATTTTACCGAGAACTTCTCTGTACAACCTGGATGTTCCCTTTTTCTTGCATTCTGAATTTTTTAAGTACCTTTCCTTCACATGAATTGGTATATATTCTCTGCCATTAAGTTTGACTAATAGCAGTTCCATTAAGACAGAGAACAGTCTATAGAGTTTCTAAGGCTGTAATCTTTATGGAAGCAGCCTGTCACATCTTTTCCTATGGAATGGTTGGTGGTTTTGAACTACTGACCATTTGGTTAGGCTGCCAAGTGCTTAAGCATTGCACCACCAGCACCCTTTAATTGATATGTACCCAAATTATAAATTCTGAAGCACTGTTTTTATAGACAGCTATGGTTTACACTGGAAGCCCTAACTCCAGTTTGAGTCATTTTAAATGAATCCTCCACTTGCATTCTTTCTGACCATTAAACTGCTAGGTGGCAGCTTAGACTTCTGGTAGACTGTTTGAAAGATTACAATGGCCCAGGTAGCTGTGAGGCAACCTGCCCTTAGGAACCCTACCAGAACTTACCCTTAATAAACAACTACTCCATATAATCTAGAGCCCTATGGTGCAGGTCGTTATGCAGCACTGTGCTGCTTACCACAAGGTGGGCAGTTCAAACTCACCAAGTGCTCTGTGGCAGGAAGATGAGGCCGGCTGCTCCCGTAGACTTAGAGTCTCAGAAACCCTATGGAGCACTTGGAATCAACCCAGTGGCAGTGCATAAAAAGTAAGAGTCATCCACAATCAGAGTGCTGGCAGATATGACTCCATCCAGGATCTGGCTAAAGGCTGCCTAGCCACCAGTCACACCCTGAACATCCTGTGAGTTGGTGGTGGAAGCCCTTTCTAACCTGCAATTGTGTGCATCCCGATCATGGTCATTTCACCACTTTTGTAGTCCCACCGACATCAGTGATGAATTGATCTTCCCCAATGATGATTATGTAATGACTTCCTCTGTTTTCCTTCGTGGTAACCCCATGACCATGAACCCTTTGGACACCACTCTGACCTCATGCTCATGATCTCTCTCATCCAGATGCTTTGTCTTTATCTTTCTGTTGTTTAAGACTTAGTAAACAGGCCTCTAGACAATACGTTTGAATTGATGGTATCCTTTTTTCCCCAGAACAAGGTGTGAGTGTACCTCGAGGATCCCTGATGGTGTAGTGGGTTACATGCTGAGTTTCTTACCACAAAGTCAGCGGTTCAAAACCTCTAGCCATTCTACAGGAGAAAGATGAGACTTTCTACTCCTGCAAAAATCTCTACTCTTGGAAACACACAAGGTCAGTGCTGCTCTGTCATATAAGATTGCTGTGAGTTGAAACCGACACCATGACAATGAGTTTGAGGGAGGTTTGTTTATTTGTTTGTTTTGTTTTTTGGAAAGGCACCTCAAAGAAAGTCACATAAATCGACCTCGAAAAAAATTCACCCATTGAAAATCTTGTGGAGTGCCATTCTATTCTGACACGCACGGCATTGAAATTAATACCTTAACAACTGTCCTGGTCTTGCTTCCTTTTTGTACTTGATGAAATAAATGTACGTACATTACCTCATTTAATCACCACAGTACTACTAGGAAGGTACTTCATGGTACAGGTGAAGACTAAGGTTCACATGCGGGATTTTGCTCTTGGTGGACAGATAGGTCCTAAGTATCAGAGTAAGCTGCAAACATGCAATTGACCCAAAGGATATTATTTTAAAACATGGTATCATTAAATAGAGTATAATTAAATACCATTTGTTGTCATTGTTATTTGCTTGGAGTCCATTTCTAGTCAGGTCAAACTTGTGTGTGCAGAAAATACCACGCATATAGAGTTTTCAAGGCTGTGATCTCTCTGAAGCAGATTGCCAGGCCAGTGTTCCAAGACACCTCTGGTCAAACAGTCCTGGTAGCATTGTGAGTTAGGCATTGGGCAGCTAACTGCAAGGTTGGCAGTTTAAACCCACCAGTCAATTCTCAGGAGAAAGTTGAGGCTGCCTGCTCCTCAACATCTCCAAAACTCCATATATGGTCACTATCCACTTGATGGGAGTAGGTTTTTTTGTTAGTCAGTCCAGCACTTAACTGTTTGTGTCATTCACTCATATTTTAAAGAAAATCCACTGCCACCAAGTCACTTCCAACTCAGAATGACCCTGTACGGAATCCCCAAGTCGGTCAATGTTTATGGGAGCCAACAGCTTCATTTTTCTCCCACTCAGCAGCAGGTGGTTTTGAACTTCTGATCCTTTGGTTAGCAGACCAAATGTCTAACTGAAAGCATAACCAAAGCAAACAATTCCAACCCACTGCTGAGGAGTCTATTCTGAATCATATCAACCATACACCAGGTGTCTGAGGCAGTAAGTCTTTACAGGAGCCTCATTTTTCGCTTTAAAGAGCATATTAGCACCATAAAAAGTATTTCACAAATAACATGTGAACACAGCAACATCTTGTCCGAAGGAGAGAATTTAAAATATAAACTGGCAAGTCTTCACAATTTGTTGAATATGACTATGAGATTTAAGAACTAAATATAAAAAAATGTTGAGCTCAATCACTGCCTGTTATTATATAGGCATTTCAGGATGGTTTCAAAAGTCATGGTTACTGAAGGCTTTTATGTCTGACTAAATACCCCTTTTGGATGTGACTGGCATAGAAGCTGAAGGAAAGGTACTTGTTCCATCTAAACACTTGCTCCCCTTTTCACTCTGCGAGGCCCCTTGGCTAATCTAACTGCACCCTGTGAATGGCTCAATGATTGTGGGTCTCACTGCTGCCATGAAAGAAGGAAGAGCTAATAGAATTTATTGACACCTATTAAGTACTGAGCATTGAGACTTTACATATTTCTCTCAGTTAAAGTCCCCATAACCTCCATTAGCTAGGTGATGTGATCCTTATTCTATAGTTGAAGAAACCAAAGCACAGAAAGCTACAACTAACTACCAGGCAGCAGAAATTAAATGCAAACCTAGGGATCTATCTGCTGTTGTTGAAATAAATGAATAAGTAAACATGGGCTCTGGCTAACATTGGGATTTTAGATCAATATTTACACATGGTTTTCAGAATGCAAGAGCTCTGGTAACAGACAAGAGTTCAAATACTTTTATGTATGAGGCATAAGGAGGCCATACATAACTAATTAAAATGATGGGATTTATTGCCTGGCGTTTGCATGTCATGCTTTGCTATTAACTCTTTGGAGACCCTTTTCTGAGCTTTAATTAAACAGCTGGCTTGAAATATGAGCATTATCCTTTAAACCTGGCACTAAATATTAGCAATTGAAAACATCACCAAATTAGTCAGTATAAAGCTGGCTGTTTGTTTTGTGGTGCTGACAGACATATTAAAAAACACGTGCTAATAAATGAAACACTGCTTTATATTACAACACTAAAATGTGGGCAATAGAAATTTCTCCCTTGCTGCCTATTTCCAGCAAAGGAAGGGCTTTGCTCATTCATGCCATGCTTGATAGCTAGTGGGGAAGGGGGTGGGGGTGGGGAAATCATGCTATCTAAGCCTCAAACACAGGGACAAAATAATTGCCGTTTTAAGAACAAAAGAGCATTTTGAAGCCATCTGTTTGATAGTGGACTTGCTGCATCAAAGAGTGCCTACTGGACAAATTTCTAGATGAGAAAAAGGCCACTGAAGGAAGTAGAAGGCATTTTTGTTTTTTTTTTAAATGTATTTTATGTCGTGTCATTCCAAAATCTGTCATCATCCTTCTGAAGGTAACAAAGGCTGGCTTTCTGTCCTCGTTTTTGTGTGTGTGTTGTTGTTATATATGTTCTTTTATAAAAGGAAGCAATTTTGCCACTCGTAAGGTTTTATTCAATGGCAGTGAGTTTGGAGAGTTTGGGGAAGGTTTATTTCTTTTGAAGAGTCCCTGGGCAATGCAAACAGTTAATGCTCAACTGTTTACCTAAAAGTTGGCTGTTCAAAACACCTAGAAGCCTTTCAGAAGAAAGGCCTTATGATCTGTTTCCAAGAAGTCATGAAGTCTGATTTGGCTGGAATCGACTTTTACAAGTGGTTTGGATTTTCTTCATATATTATATGTGGAGGTAAATAGTAAATGTGGGGAGATGAAAAAAAAACAGAGCCTTGGGTCAGAATGCATCCCTTATCCTTATTCTTTGTAAAATTTTAAAATATAAGATTTTGGCACCCAGATTTCATGAACACAAGCATCATACACACTCTTCTGGCCCCTTGTAGCGTTTTTCAATTGTCGTCAAAGCAGTTAAGTGCCTATGGACTCAGTTCAACGATTTAAGCCTGCGGATTGTTAGCTTTGTCTACTCTACTCAGAATTGTCCTGAGATATAGAGTCCATAAAAGTGACTTGAAGTTAAACAAGCAGCCATCTAGCAGGGAAACAACAAAGCCCACATGGAAGAAGCACACCAGCCTTTGTGATCACGAGGTGTTGAAGGGATCAGGTATCAGAAGACACAAAACAATCGTATCAATGCAAACAAGGGGGTCGAAGTGGATATCTAAAGTCCATCTGTAGACAAATGGATATCCTCTCACAGAAGGGTCACAAGGAAGGGACTAGCCAGGCAGGGTGTAGTATAGCACCATAAAAGAAACAACTTTCTCTTCCAGTACTTTAATTCTTCCCTCCCACTATCATGACCCCAGTTCTACCTTACAAATCTGGTTACACTGGTACAAATAAGAGCTCTTGACTGATTTATCCAAGTCAAATAAATCCCTCAGAACAATAATAAGAGTAGCAATACCAAGAAGGTGGAGGGAAGGTGGGAAGCAAAAGTAGAAAAAGGGGGGACTGATCATAATGATTGACGTATAACACTATCACCACCACAACCTGGGGCGGGGGAGAACAACAGAAACGTGGGTGATGGGAGACAGTGGACAGTGTAAGATATGAAAATAATAATAATTATAATTTTTCAATAGTTTACGAGGGCGGGAGGGTGGGAGAAGGAGGGGGAAAGAGGAGCTGAGAGCAAGGGCTCAAATAGAAAGAAAATGTTTTGAAAATGATAATGGCAACATGTATACCAATGTGCTGGCTACAGTTGATATATGGATGATTTTAAGAGTTGTAAGAGCCCCCAATAAAATGATTTGTTATAAAAAAACTCCATAGGAATTTGTAGTTATTGTATATTTTGTTCTTTGGATCTCTTTGTCTGAAATCTCTATTACTCTTGTCTAACTTGATTCCACTGAGACTAGTAGATGTAACTTAACTTGCAGTAAACTGAGTTTAGGAAACCAGAAATCCATGGACTGACATTTGGATTATACACATAAGAGAGTTAAACTACATCATACATAATAAATCTTAAAACTCTCTCTCATCTATAACTTCATGCAACCAATTCACCACATCTATTAATAGTTTACACATAAACAAGAAAATGTAGATATATTCAGACTTATCCCTTTAGCAAAATCCTGGCCTTCAATACATAGCATTCTATAACTCTATGTAGAGATCTTTCCTTTTTCATATACATTGAATTCTGTATCATTTACTGAAGTTTCATAATACTGTATTGTGTGAATTATCATAATTGATTTAACCAGTGCTCTTTAATAGCCATTAAGGTCATTCTCACTCTTCTGCTGCTAGAAATATTCTGCAATGAACAATCTTGCATATGTGTATTAAAACCCAAACTCACTGGCATCAAGTCAAGTCAGACTCATACCAACCCTATGGGACGAAATAGAACCATCCCTGTGGGTTTTCCAGATGGTAAATGTTTCCAGCAGAAGAAAGCCTCCTCTTTCTGCTGCAGAACAGCTGGTAGTTTCAACGGCCCATCTTGTCCTTAGCAGCCCAATTCGCAACTACTATACCAGCAGGGTATGTGCAGATATGCATTGGTGGACTTAGAATTTCTGGTTCAAATGATTACATTTTCACTATAGATATACATTGCCAGTTGCTCTCCACAAAGTTTGTAACATTGTATAATGTTATCAATACAGTGTTACAACTATTCAGATTTATGACAATCTAATAGATGGGAAAGTGAGAGGTAAACTGAGGCCCAGGGAAAAACAAAGAGGGAAAAAGTTAAGAGGCTGTAACTGCTCTTTATTATAAAAGCTCCTGGACAAGGTTCCGTGGTCTATCAAGTAGCCCAGGGAAGTCACACCCAGTGATGAGATTGGTGGGTTTTTAAAAGGAGGGGCCAATATCAGGCATCAAAGACCAAAATATCATATCATTGTGAATGAGGGAGAGAGCAGATTGGGGACCCAAAGCCCATCTGTAGGCAACTGACATCCCCTTACAGAAGGGTCTCAGGGGAGACAAGCCAGTCAGGGTGCAGTGTAGCAATGATGAAACATACAACTTTCCTCTAGTTCTTAAATGCTTCTTCCCCACCTCCACTATCATGATCCCAATTCTGCCTTACAAATTGGTAGACCATTGGATGTACACTGGTACAGATAGGAACTGGAAACACAGGGAATCCAGGACAGATGATCCCTTCAGGAACAGTGGTGAGAGTGGCGATACTGGGAGGGTGGAGGAAGGGTGGGGTGGAAAGGGGGAACCAATTACTAGGCTCTACATATAACCTCCTCCATGGGGAACAGACAACAGAAAAGTAGGTGAAGGGAGATGTCGGACAGCATAAGACATGACAAAATAATTTATAAATTATCAAGGGTTCATGAGGGAGGGGGCTTAGGGAGGGAGGGAAAAAATGAAGAGCTGATGCCAAGGGCTTAAGTGGAGAGCAAATGTTTTGAGAATGATGAGGGCAATGAATGCACAAATGTGCTTTATACAATTGATGTATGTATGGATTGTGATAAGAGTTTTATGAGCCCCTAATAAAATGTTTGTTTTTTTTTAAAGAACAAAAATGTAGCATTTTCCCAAGGACAAAGTTCAAAGAATCAGGGAAAAAATGAGGTACAGAAACAGAAAACGCAGAGAGACAGTAGAATAAATGATGGTTCATTGAGGGGGTTTCAACAAATGAGTTGAACAGAATGTACATGAACTGTTGGATGTAAACCTGATGATCTTCTCTGTAAACCTTCCCCTAATTCATAAGAAAAAGTATTTTTGTATTTTAAAAAAAGGAGGGGCTGAGGAGAGTCCCTTTGGGAAGTGGCTGGGCCTGCAGCTGCTGGAGATTTTCCACTGCTGTCATGTTTTTTCCTTGGTCTAATTGTCCAGTTGTTGCAGGTGGGGAGGAAAGACGGTTATTCTTGGAGTCAGTTCCAAGAACTGTCCATCAGCATCATGCAGGGAGAAGGGTTAAGTCCCTGACAGCCTGACCTAACATCCCAGCCTTTTGGTGATAGGGGGACGCAAGTCATTCTGGCTACTTGGCTTGCTGATGGCCAGGGTGACGAGGGGCTACATGCCGGAGTGTGCTGGGTCAGATTCGGTAGGCAGGGGGCTTGGCGTAGGGTGGCTTGCAAAAGGCACCCTAGTAAAATTATGGCAAATGGATCCCATGACTTGAGTAGAGTATAGGGAATCATGGCTGGAAGGTGCCTGTTTAACTTGGTTGAGGTGGTGGCAGTTATGTCCTTGGGGGCCAGCCTCTTGAAGTTGTGGTATATGTTTTGCCATTTTTGGATATATGAAACCCAGGATTGATGAACCAATAGAGACAGCAAGTAGAATAAAGGTTGTGTGGGGAGGAGGATTCAATGGTGGAGGGATCTGTGGAGGGGAGACAATGTCAGGGGTCCATGTAGAAAAAGAATGCTCAGAAACTGATTGTGGTGGCAATTTTACAATTCTGCTTGATGTGATTTAACTATGGAATATGATATATAAAAGACAGTCTCTGGAAAAGGATGCCAAGTTTGGTAAAATAGAGGGGCAGTGAAAAAGAGGGTTAACTCAGTGGCTGCAACAAAGGGCTCAAACATAGCAATAATTGTGAGCAGGTGCAGGACCAGGGATTATTTCCTTTTAGTCTGCATTGGTTGCTATAAATGGAATAGGCCCTACCAAGAGTATCATAACCACTGTGATAGTTAGGATTTGTGTTAAATTGGCTGAGCCAGGATTCTCAGGGACTTGGCAGTTAAGCCTAGTTATCCCCCATGATGTGACCCAACAGAATATATTATTCTCCATCATGGGATCTACTATGAGCAGCTAATCATTTGTAAGATTAGTGTGAGCTTTAGCACCCTTATTCAGATTAGGACCCCGATGCATTCAGTTGAAAGGAAGTTTCCTCTGATTGTGGCTTGCTTACTGTATCAGTCAACACTTTGGGAAAACTTGCTTTCTTTTTGCTGGGTCTGGATCCTCCATGTGCTTCATGGACTTCTACTTCTTTAGACCTAAGCTACAAAGGAAGAATATACTCAGCAGATCTTAAACTGAAACAACAAAGGGAGGGGGGCAGCCTTGAGTTGCAATATTGAAAGATGCTATGGACAAAATATTGAATGATGCAGGAAGAATCAAAAGAAAATGGAAATGATACATGCACACTGTGTGTTAATTATATTGTTGTATATATTTTTCCTTTGGTTGTTGCAGTGATATTAATTAACATTTCAACAGGTAATATATGAGTATTGATCAGTGGGACTAGAGGAAGAAGTCCTACCTGCAACTGAAGGAATTAGCAAAACACAGGGCTCCCAGAATTCATGGAATACAGATTGAAATGTTTCAACAAGCTGATGCACTAGAACATACACTGGTCTATGTTAAGAAATTTAGAAAACAGCCATTTTGCCAAATTATGGGAAGAGATCCATATTTGTACTTATTCCAAACAAAGGTAACTCAAAAGAATTTAAACATTTACAACATCATTCATAATTCAAATCATATGAAAATAAAGTTTTGCTGAAAATTATTACACAGTGGTTACAGCAGTACATTAACAGGACTTGTCAGAAATGCAGGGAGGATTCAGAGAATGTAGGACAAGGGATACCATTGTTGGTGCCAGATGGGTCTTGCCTGACAACTGAGAATAGCAGACACATGCTTACTTGTGTTTTATAGATTAGGCCAAGGTATTCAACTATGTGGATCATACAAAATTATGGTATCCTTGCACAAAAGGGAATTCCAGAACACTTCATTGTGCTCAGACTGAACTTGAACATGAATCAAGAAGCAGTTGTATAACATTTGATACAACTGATGTATAAATTGTTCTAAGAGTTGTAAGAGCTCCCAATAAAATAATCTTTTAATAGAAGAAGAAGAAGAAGAAGAAGAAGAAGAAGAAGAAGAAGAAGAAGAAGAAGAAGAAGAAGAAGAAGAAGAAGAAGAAGAAGAAGAAGAAGCAGCAGCAGCTGTATGACTGGACAAAGGAACACTGCATAGTTTAAAATCAGGAAAGCTGTGTGTCAGGGTCAATCTGTATGCTCAGCAAATATTCAGAGAAACTGGATGATGTGCAGAAGAATGCAGTGTCTAACCTGGAATAAGTAATGGTACAATCTTGCTTGTTGAAGATGAGGAGGACTTGAAACACTAGCTGATGAAGATCAAGGACAGGCCCTCATTAAAGCCCATGGTTATTTCAGCAGATTCACACAACGTTTTGCTTGATCTCTTGATTGCTGCTTCCAAGATCATTGACTGTGAATCAAAACTAGATGAAATCCTTGACAACTTCCATCTTCTTTTTTTGGTCCAGTTGTGGGGATTTTGTTTTTCTTTATACTAAATTGTAATCCACACAGAAGACTTCAGTCCTAGATCTCATCAGCAACTGATTTAAATCTTCCTCTCTTTCAGCAAGTAAGGTTTCATCATCTGCATATCAAAAGTTTTGAATTAGAGAGTACATGATTATAAAATAAATAATTTGAGAAAAATGCGTAATTCATTAAAAAAAAAACACCTTGAACACATAAGCCTTGTTTGTGTAAATGACTCACTCAGAGCCACCCAGTCAACACTGACGCATAGTGACCCCTCTGTGGTTTCTGAGACTGTACCTGCTTTGGGATAGAGAGCTCAGTCTTGCTCCTGTGTTGCTGCTGGTGGTTTTGAACTGTCGAGCATTCAGATCGCAGCCTCGTGCTTAACCACCAGGGCTCAGTGAGTTTTGTTTGGGGTTGGACGTTTAAAACGGTCTGTTTTAAACACTACTCAACTTCCTCTCCTCTGAATGTTTGACAACTCCGCTATTCCCTCGATTTGCTTTGCAATCTTCATTACAAGTTGATACCTCGGATTATCTATTTTCAGTCTTATAAGTTTTGTTTTGCTTTTACTTTGAATACTTCTACATCTGGATTGACTTCTAAGTAGTCTCGTTAACCTCAGATTATTATCTATTGTGTTAGTTCTTTGTCCAAAGAAAGCTCCTTAATATTTCTTGTAAGCTTGGTCTGCTTTTAATAAATTCATTCAATTTCTGTTTATGTGGTTATGTACTAATTTCAAGGCCATGTTGGACAGATAATTTTGCTAGGTATATGACTCTTGGTGTAAATTTTTTTCTTTGAGTTTTATATGTGGCATCCAGTTTTATATATGTCTTCAATGACATCTTCTTGGACAATCTGATAGAACCTTAGAGATAAGCCACTATAAATAAAGCCACATAAAGTAAACCTTCAGTAGTTTTCTCCCAAAGAGCTATGCATGTCTATCGGGTAAATATTTGATATGTAAAGTCTACACACATAAAGAAGAGGTCATGAACAGCAGTGGGGTGGAGAGTGGGAAAAATTCAGGGAAGAACTCCTGTTTTTTGCTCTTGTGTAGAAGTTTGCTATTTCACCAAATAGATTTTCTCTAGATGTTTGGTAAGTTAAGAACATATCTAAGTATTAAAAAATGTTCATGTTGTCTCAGTGAATGCCTTTTCTATTGAAAATAGAATTAATTTTTAAAATCTTCCACAGCTGAGGGTTGGGGGGAAAGTGGCTACTAAACAGAGTGCGGTGGTGAAAGGAGCATAGGAGGCCAAAGGCAGACATCTGACTCGCACAGTTGAAACGTTGTCAGTAGATCCCCCTATGATGCAGGCTGGGCCTGATTTGGTTTCCAAATTGTTCTGCATTTTTGTTTTGTAATGTTTTTTTCCTGTAGATATTAGGGTATAAATCAGAGGTGTTATATCATGGGAGGTCACCCTCTTGAAGTTGTGTTATATGTTTTCCTTGTTTTGGTATATGAAACCCAGGATTGGTGAACCTACAGCAAATAGAATGAGGGTTTCAGGAGGAGGTGGGTACAGAGGTGGCAATGGGGAGGGGGAGAGGAGGTAATGGGGAGATGATGTCAAGGAGTCCATGTAGGAGAAGAATGTCTGGAAAGTGGTTGTGGTCGCAACTGCACAATTCTACTTGATGTGAATGAATTATGACTCAGTATATGTATTAAACCCCAATTAGCAATAATAAAACTAAAATTAATAAACAAATATTTACATGGCAATATTTTTCTCCTTTTACATAGATCCAAAAAACCCCAAACTCATTGCCACTGAATTGATTCTAATTCATAGCCAAGAACAATGGTGTGCTGTTAAAATACACAGGGACTTAATTTCCTCACATAGCTGTCTGTGGTGTAAGTTTAGAAACAACTATTATCCATACATTATACGTCTAGTTGCACAAAAGTGCCATCTACAGGTTGAAAACATATTACCCGAATAGTTATGATACTTGATTCTTTTAGAACTGTATAGTCAAGAAACAGTAGCCCCACTAATGGCAATGAGGAAAATGTGGTCATGAGTCGTAAAGTCAGTTATATATGACTTTGTACCAGATCACTACTAGTTAGCACAAAGAGGGAGGGGAACCCACGTGTGAGAAATGGTAGAATTATATTCACACCTACCAGTGCTCTACCTTCTACTATTGTGGAAACATATTCAAATAATTTGATGTCTCTGCCAGTATCCTCAAGTAAAATTGATAAAAATAGTTGTGTTTCCGTATATAAGAAGTCAGAGATAAGTTACACAGAGACGTGATCCAGTATAGATTAGGCACTCTATAAATGCTCTTACTGTGAGTAGCATTATTATCACGGGAGTCACCATCAGAATCTATTCAAAAACCACTGACAACATTAAAAACTGTGAATAGCTGTACAATGTTTCCATTTCAGTATTGCATTGTGGACCATTCATTACCAGTCCTCAAAGTTCAGACTGCATTTATATATAAGCTATAATATAAATACTGTGGTCTATGCATCCATGATGGTGCAAATGATCCCCACATCCTGGTATTCACAGCGTTGTGTAGTCACCAACCGTCCCTCCCCATCACACCCACATTGGTTTGTAGGACCAATAGAAGGGAAAGTAATAATAGGTGTGGATGGCGGGATAATGACCCTCCAAAGATGTCCATGTTCTCTTCCCTAGAGCCTGTGAACGTTGCCTTACGCTTCTGCAAATCGATTATTTCAAGAATGTTAGAGAGATTATCTTGAATTCTTTGGGTGATCCCAATGTGACTGAGTCCTGAGGAGATGGAGGACGGTGAATGCCTCTGAACACTGACCAGCGGTGTGAATGGGCTTTGCTGTCAGACAGAGAGCATTGGGAAGTTGAATAATGTAATTGTTATTTAAAATTTAACATTTTATCATTTGTTCTCCCTTTTGATCTATTTTAAATTTGTTCTAATTTTTATTATTTCCTGTTATCTTTTTAACTGATGTTTGTCTATTTTTTATGCTAGTGTTGTTCAGTGTTATTTTTTGTTTTGTTTTTGGTTCTTGCTTTTGAATGTTTGCATATATAGCATCTATAGAGACACTAATTGGATTAATAGTTTCTTGGGGTTACGATAAGGAAATTTGGGGAAAAACAGGGAGCTAACAATAATGTGTACACATGTAAGAGGGAAATGTTCTCAAATGAATCATAGTGTTGATTGCACAGTCTTTAAAACATATTTAAACTACTGAACTGTATAATCTATGAATTCTACAGCAATGAAACTGCTAATTTTTACAGCACTCAAAAAGTTTAAATATTAAATTGTAAAATAATCATTTTTAAAAGAAAGCATTTTTAGTTTTACACAACTGTGGGAAACTGTGTTTGTATTTATCACAATGGTTAATTGAAGGACTATTCCAGAACAATGGGCCAAAACTAAAAAGAAAAACTCACTACCATCCAGTCAACACTGACGCATAGGCGACAGGGTCGAACTACCCGTGTGACTTTCTGACACTGGTGTAGTGGTTACAAGTTGATGGTGAGTTGGGCTGCGAACCCAATGGTCCCCAGTTCAAAGCAAATAGCAGGTCCCCAGGAGAAAGGTGGGGCTTTCTACTGCTGAAAAGTGTTATCTCGGAAACCGACAAGCAGGTCACTATGAGTCAGCATTGACTTGACAGCAGTTCATTTTAGTTTATTTTTTGTTTTTGTTTTTTGGGTAAGTCTTTGAGGGAGTAGAAAGCCCCATCTTTCTCTGAGTGGATGGTTTGAACTGCTGATCTCCTAGCAGCCTACCTAATAACCATTACATCACCAAGGCTCCTGAGAACCATGGAAGGTACTAGGAAATATGACTCCTCCGAAACTGGTGAATCCCCATCATAAATAAATGCATTCACTTTGGCTCACAGACACACAAAGATGGAGCAGGGTCAGAGAGAAATTTGAAGATCTTATGCTGCTGGTTTTAGAGATAGAGCAAGAGACTGAGAGACAAGGAATGGGCCTCTTCTTTCCTACAGCGTCCAGAAAGAACACAGACAGCCCTATCAGGATCTTAGTTTTAGCCCATTGAAGCCCATTTTGGACTTCTGCTCTGTTGAACTATAAAATAATAAGTATACAAGGGGGTACCACCCATAAAAAGGATTCTTTTCAAAGCTATGTATTTAGATTTTTTTTTTTTACAAAACAACCATATCACCTTCAAAATACTCTCCATTATACTTAATACATTTGTCAAAGCTGTGATTCCATTCCTTGAAACATTTTTTCAAACTCATGTTTGGATGGTTGATAGCACCTCCCTCATTTTTTTCTTCACCACATCTAAGTCATCAAATCGCTGTCCTTTCATGTCCCTCTGCATTTTCAGAAACAAAAAAGAAGTTCCACAAAGTGAAGTCAGGCGAGTAAGGTGTGTGGGCAAGAGTGGCATGCTGGGTTTTGTCCAAAACTGGCTTACTGAGATGGCTGCATGAGTAGGTGCATTGTTGTGGTGGCAAAACGAGTTCCCTGTCTGCTACAAATCAGGATTTTTTGGGGGGTCAAACACTGTTATGCAATCTTTACAGAACCTCTACATAGAAAGCTTGATTAATAGTCTGACCTGGTGGAACAAACTCCAAATGCACTGCTAGTCAACATTTTCATTTGCTCAGGAAGTTGATGGACATCTAGAATGAGGTTTGACATCAATTGACATTTCACCTTTTTTGAAATGAGAAGACCATTGTACACTTGAGTTTTTCCATAGCGCTGTCCAAGTAAGCTGTGTTCAACATCACAACAGTCTCTGAGGCACTTTTCCTGAGCAAGGAACAAAATTTCTCAGTCACAGGCTATTCTCTTAAATCGGCCATCACAACAAACGAGCTTTGACTGAAACTGCTTTTATGAAAAAATTCACTGTGACCAGAGAACCTTCCCAGGCAACGCCACTGGGTGCACTAGCTCAGAGCAAGTTGCTTGATGCTTACCTAGCAGGAAAAATGTGCACTCACTATAAAAGCTCTGCTCCGTTTGTTTGGGTTTTTTGGGGGGGGGCGGGGAGGGGTGCCCCCTCCTATATTGTATGAACCATAGTAATGTTTGACAGTAGCAATATGACACTGATACAATGTATCACGTCCAAGATTAGATGATAAAAGACAGACTTTCATCTTAGATTCTTTTGTTTCATTCACTCCAGGAGAAACCAGTTGCTGTGTCATAAGGACACCTAAGCAGCTCAATTCCTGGGGAGGCCCACATGGTGATGAACTAAAGCTTAGGAGATAGTGCGTGAGCTTGGAAGCAGACCTTTCTATACCAGACAAGCCTCAGATAAAAGATCCTGAGTCAGACCATGCAGCAAGGCCACTCCTGGATTCCTGTACTGCAGAAACTGTGAGATCACAGATGCTTGTTGCTTTAGATGGCTACCATTTGGGGAGAATCTGGATCACAGAAATAGATAATTAATACAGCCTTTTGTAACCCCCTCACGCCCAAAATCCAGCGGGTCCTGTGACCAATAGAATCTTACAGTGTGTTAGCCTGGGTTGTCTGGAGAATCAAAACCAGTGACTCTCATGTTAGAACTGTATATCAAGAGGTAATCAATCGTAAGGCATCCTTGCTCAGTCCAGCTCACCTCCATGGGCCTGATGCTGGCTGGAACTCTCTTCAGACTCATGTAGCCACAGGCTGATGTATTTATTGTGGCTCACAGACTCACACACACACAAAGGTGAGGTGGAAGCAGGCCGTTGGGTGCACAATCCTGTGGGTCCAAGGTTGGTGGGAAATGGTAGGTTGCTGACAGCTCCCAGCTTGACTGCCAGGATCAGGGACACAGAATCCCCAGGTGCAGGGGGAGTGAAGGGCCCGAGAGACATTGTCACTGTTTCTTTTATAAAAACGCCACCCCCTCAAGGAGGCATCATCAGACTGTGATCTGACTGATAGGGTGAACTCCCCACCTAGACTTTCACACGGGTTCACCTTGACAGGCAGCTTAACTATTTCAGCTTTTTTTGTGAACCAAAGGATTGCACCATCTGAGGAAAATCAGAAGACATGTCGTGAGGCGCTCAGAGGAGGAACGAACTTGCGGGCCATGTGAGGGAGGTGTATCTGGGCGTGTATTCTCCCGCTCTGATGATTCAGCGCTTCAGCCCGCAAAATGTTCTGCTGAATCCAAATTGTGCCCCCTCTGAATTCTTGATCCACAGAAAACAGAAAGAATGAGTAATTATTGTTGTTTCACCCCACTAAGTTTGAGTAATTTGTTATGCAGAAATTGAGAGCTAATACAAATGTATCACATATTTAGTATCTCCCGATGAGTCAGAATCAACTCCAGGGTAGCGGGCTGGTGATCATGAATTTTAGTAAAATGCTTTCTTTCATGTCCATAATGTAAATGCATTAAATTATTATACGTATTACTGTGACAACATTCTCCCCTGACAGGAGAGAACCCCTGTCCATAGCGTGTAATATGGCGATCAGGGAGAATTTGTACCAAAGATAAAGCAGATTAATGTTGCATGGTGACTAGCAGAGTGAATTATGGGATGGGAAGAGTTTTGTGCATGGGGATCTGTGGCTTTTTGTATTCATAACTCAAAAGGACAAAAGTACCTTGGGCTGTAATTTATACCATAATTTAACTGTGATGTGCTGCCACCTGGTGTCTAGTGCCTATAAACACCATTCTTTTCTGTTAACATTGCTAGAATACTAATCAGAAAAACATACTGCAAACAAAGGGAGGCATTTTATCCTTACAAAACACCAGAATCTTTGAGAACTTTTGGAATTCTCTTCATAATATTTTAAAGGCATAAAATAAGATATTAGGATTAGAAGGAAAACTAATTGTGTCAAAATAGAATTACAAAAGGATTTTAAGTGGCAAGTTTATGGATAATTAGTATGTTCTCCTTTTTATTATTATATGTTCTTCTTAATAAAGACACGGAATCACAAAATCTAGTGGTAAGTTTAATAACTACAATGATTTCAAATTAGTCAATGAGCTAAATTTATTTTAAATTATCAGTATCAATTTATCTTGAATTATGCAGTAACAGTGATGTGATATGAAAATATGTGCCAAGGCTAATATTACTGGGTTTTGTTACCTATGTTCATAATTGAAGGAAATGCTAAATTATAGTTAGAAAATGTTGTTGTTGTTGTTAGAAGCCATAGAGTCAGTCCAGACTCATAGTGATCTTATGAACAACAGAATGAAACATTGCCCAATCCTGTGCCATCTTTATAATTATTGTTATGTTTGAACCCATTGTTGTAGCCATTGTGTCAATTCAGCTCATTGAGGATCATCCTCGTTGTCCCTGATCTTCTACAGAGATGCTAAGGTTAATCATTCATGAATACAAATAGTGTTTAAATGTGAGATAAAGATTATTATGCCAACCTGGCTGATAAACAAGTGGGGTTAACTGAAGGGCGGAGAGATAAATGGCTCAGTGAACCTCACCTTTCAAGTCTCTTGCTTTCTGCTGGTTGACCAGGGTGCAGCTGCCTTAGCCAGTTCCCTGCTTCAGCTGGCAAGGCTCACTTCCTGCTTACATCCCTGCGGAGAAGTCACATGGAGCTACCCTGATGCAGTCCAGGGTGCTAGAGCACACTGTGGACACCCCTAGCAGTGCTGAGATGCTTACACACTCACTGATTCAACTTTCCTCCTGCAGTCGGCATCATTGTGTGTTTTGTGAGATGGAGGAGGACTTTGTGGATGGGTGTCAGACATATGGGCTAATGTTGGACTTGTGGGCTTGGGCAGCACTGGGTTAGGATGTTTTCTTGATGTGTACTTACCCTTTATATAAAATTATTTCTTATACATATGAGTTTCTGTGGATTTCTTTCTCTAATATGTTAGAAATTATTGGAAGGGAACATAATTTTGTTTTTATTTCTCCTTCATTTAATTTCATAGACCATCTAAGTCTCTCCACAGACCTGTTGAGGTATAGAGATTCTAAGTTAATAATTCGTGAATCCAAATAGGGTATATATGTTATTATTAAATAAAGAAAACCTAGACCTCAAAACCTTTTAAAATGAAGTCATGGAAAAATAAACCCACAAAAGTGTTCTTTAAACAAATCTCTCTGAAGAACAACACATTCGTTCTTTAGCTCACAAATACCGTTTAAATGCTGCAGTAAAATGTTGTATAATATGGGATGTTTCTACTAAGTTTACAATCGTGGATTACCAAGTATAGGTCTGCAAAATACATGTATAGTGCTGTCTGGACAGTGACGATGGCTTCCTGCACACACTCTGGCGCCAGAGGTCGCTTCTTGAATAGGACCTGACGACTGCTGTCTTCGCCCGGCCAAGAAGGTTTGTTTAGGTTGTACCACATACTGTGTGCACCCCACTCAGAAAACGTCCTTTCCCCGTTACCGTACTCCCCCAGTCTAATAATATCTTTTCAACCCAACCATAAGCCTCTTCTCAGTGGCCGTGGTTTTGCTCTGATTAACTGGTGCACCGGGCATCCATGGAGCAGGTGGCCTCAGACCCCGCGACTTCAGCAGAGACAGGAGCTAGGAAGCCATGACCGCCTGGCTTCTCCAAGGACTTACTCCTCACATCCTCCCTCTTTCGGCTCCTTCCTCCCTTACTTCTCCGGCTCCTGCTGTTTGCTTCTGTTCTTCCTCTTCCTCTGCCTCCCGCACGGATGTCATCATCGTGATGGGCGTGTGGCCGTGCTCTGTCTCCTCTACTTCCTCTCTCACACCCCTCCCTTTCCTTTCATTCTTCCTGAACAAGCATGTAATAAGAGATGGATGAGTGTGTGATACAAGGTGTGCTAAACTGTGTGAATGGTAATCTCAGGAACCTCACTGTCAACAGCTAGCTCTAGAAGTGGATTTTCCTTGGAGTTAAAGAAGTCTTGGCTTCAAAGTACCCCCTTGCACGGTTTCTTACAAGGGGTTAGGAAACTGTTCCATGTGTTTTTTTTTTAAAGTTCACAGATTTTAGAAATCTCAGTTACAATCAGTTAAGATCACCGTGCCTTTTTCATGCCCCCTTTTGCCTGTGTTCCCTGCTTTTATGGCTTCGTTGAGAACTGAAGGGTGCCCCAGCCAGGTCAAAGTGTTTTCAATTGTGTCCTGCACATGTGAAAGCTCCACAGGGGATCAGGAAGCCCAAAGAATCAATGCACTTTCATTGTGACGTTGGTGAAGAATAATGAATTTACTATGGGCTTTTTGAAGAAACAAATCTGTCTTGGACCAAGTGGGACCAGAAGGCCCCTTCAACGGGGGGATGATGAGCTGTCCGTCACTTACTTTGGCTCTGTTATCAGAGGGTCCAGGGAAGTGTCCGATGGGAAGAGGAAGACACTGGAGAGATTGACGCCGTGGGTGCAGGACTGAGCAGTGTTTTGTTCTGTATGTGAGGTTACTGAGTTGGCAGTGCTTTCATGGCATCTAACAACAACCTGCACTCTTGAGGGTCTGCTAAGGAAAAGTTGGTTGGGGGATGCTTACAGCTTGTGTTTAGTAAGGAATGTCTATGTGGTTCTTATCATGTTCATACATTGAAGAGTTTCTCATCCTGTTGGGTACACATCAATGAATGCTCATCAATTATATATGGCTGGATTTTTCTGTGTAATTTTGCAAATTTTAAAAGTAATCTAAATTGAATTTTGTCATTTTTATCCTGATAAAAGAATTCCCAATTCTATGTGGCTATGAAATTTAACGTTGAAGTTAACATACTGCATTTTTTAATAAACAAAAGAAAGGCAGCCTTCTATCATTTGTTTTACTACCTGATGGCCCTAAAATCGCTTTGTTAATTTTTAATAACTCAACTATAATCTCCTACTTGAGTTTCTTTTCTCTCAATTCTTCCAGACAGAGCTGGTATATTCTCCTCTGCTTTTTATACAATATCACTACAGCAAAACAAACAAACAAAAACTGGCATATGATATCATAATTATGTGTTCTTCTGGCTCATTCACAAATCTGTAACCCACTCGAAAGTCAAAAAGCATACGCCTTTGTTTAACTAGAGTCTAGCATACTGAAGATTTTATTACTCTTCAGTTGAATGAATTTTTACAAATTACTCTTATCCTTTCTAAATGTGCCATGCTTCAGGGAAAGAATTCATGACTGCTCTTAAGGGATAAATTTCCAGATGAAAATTGAGCATCTTACTAACAACTCACCTGTTTATTACCATTCAAGACCACAGGCTCCTCTGGCCTCTGCAATGATGGCTGCCATGAACTTTAAACGTGACCCGAGTGATCTAGGTGATGCCTTCCAGTTGAATGTGGTCAGCACAGCTCTATTTGTCATCACTTAGACATCTCCACAGGAGGTAATCTCTATTACGACTTTGTGTCTTTTACCAGTATTTGAAATCTGCCACAAAGAAAGCTTTATTACTTCCTTGTCTCTGAAAACCAGTTTTATAAACCTAAACTAACTACAGATAGGCAGAGGAGGGAATTAATCTCATTCCAGAATAGATATTGATAAGATCATCTTTTTATTACAAAAAAACCACACACACAGCCTTTGATCCCAATAGCTTCATTGATTTTTAGTTGTTATTGATATTAAATTTTTTCATTAGAGCAGCGGTTCGCAATCTTCCTAATGCTGCGACCCTTTAATGCAGTCCCTCATGTTGTGGTGACCCCCCAACTATAACATTATTTTCGTTGCTACTTCATAACTTTAATTGTGCTACTGTTATGAATTGGGCGAACCCTGTAAAGGGTCATTTGAGCCCCCCCAGGGGGTCACGACCCACAGGTTGAGAACTGCTGCATGAGAGCATCCACTTATTATATATTCTGTTCGGTTTTTTAAAGCTTTAAAAAAATTTTTTTCTCGGAGTGGAGACCCAAAGCCCTGTAGACAATTTGATATCCCTCAAAGACGGGTCACAAGGAAGGGGCTAGCCAGCCAGGGTGCAGTACAGCACCGACCAAACACACACCATTCCTCTAGTTGTTTAATGCTTCCTACCCCCCCCCTCACTATCATGACCCCAGTTCTACCTACAAATCCGGCTAGAGCAGAGCCTGTACACTAGCACAGATAAGAGCTCTTGACACACGGAATTCAGGACAGATAACCCCTCAGGAACCATCAGAGTAGGGGGAAGGTGGGAGAGTGGTGGAGAAGGGGGAGAAAGAGGGACCTGATCACAATCACAATGATCGACGTATAACCCCCACCCCCACCATAAGGGCATGAACAATAGCACTGTAAGTGAAGGGAGACAGCAGACAGTGTAAGATATGAAAATAAAAGTAATGTATAATTTATCAAGGTGTCATGAGGGTAGGTGAGTGGGGGACGGAAGGAAAAAAGAGGAGTTGATGCCAAAGGCTCAAGTAGAAAGAAAATATTTTGAAAATGATGCTGGAACCATATATACAAATGTGCTTGATACAATGGACATATGGATTATTATAAGGTCTGTAAGAGCAACCAATAAAATGATTTATAAAAAAATTTTAAGTGGTTTAAAAATTGTTTTTCTCTAAAAAATCTTATGAAATGGGACAAAAGATAAATTTATCACACTAATATTGCATATATCAATAACTCACAAGACTTTTTAAAAAGCAAGTTGAGAACTCTAAGCTCAGAGACCATTTATGTAGAATAATGTATAATTTTTTAATTTAGTGCATAAAATAGTAAAGTGTATATGCTTTGTTGGATAAATAATCATAATACTCCATTATGATAAAATATGTTTCTTAAGAATATAGAGCTATTCTCTTCTTTAAAAAAATTATGTACAATTTACTGAACACATTTCTACATTAAAAAAAATCAAGCGATACTTGGTGTGTGAAAAGGTAAATGATAGAGAAAATGAAATGTGTTCTGTGCATGATATATATAATGTAGGTGATGTATATAATACTCATGTTTTGGGTTCATATTGTGCATTACAGCTTAATAAACCTGTTTCAATAGGCATGGGCTTGAACCTTGGGCAGGTTCTGCCCAGTGTTTGCCAACTTCTTCATAGGTAAGATGTACATGATAGCCGTGACATTTGATATGGGAAGCATTTTGAGCATTGCATACTCCACAGCTGTTAGCGTTTATCACTAAGTACAAAGCAGATACTATTATTACGGTTGTTGTTAACTGACCTAGAGTGACCCGTGACTCAGGAATACAATGTACATCAGGGTTGGACTGTTATGATCAATACAGCATTTCACTGGCTGATTATTTTCCACAGTAGATCAACAAGTCTTTCTTCGTGCTCTGCTTTACTTGGTCTGTAAGGTGAAACCTGTTGGACATCATCGCAACGCTCAAGGCTCTACGGATGGATGAGTGACGGTGTGCTTGAAGTGCATTGGCTGGAAACTGAACATGGGTCTTCCACAAAGTAGGACAGTGTTTTTCCTAATTTCTAATATTCTGATCTCTCTTCTTTAGTTTATCCTAAAATGTACATCTTTTTACATGCTGTCTTCAACAATCTGCTATTTTACATTAAGTACAAGTCATAGCAAGGTAAATCAGGTCAATTACAGATCTGGAAAAAGGAGAGGGGTTGAAAAATTATGTCATTAAGACAAACCAAAATTTTAATCATTACCATGCTAGGTTTAAGAACACATGCAAATATGATCATGAATAGTAAATTTAACACCAAAGCATTTTTAACTAGTGAAACACGGTAGCAATTGCCAGTATTATGATATTACAACCTGAAGTGACTAGTGGGAATGTCATTAAAAATTGTAGCCAGGGAAGACCCCATAAACTCCTTCCTTGCCAGACTCTGTTGTAGTTTGTTAGTGGGTCTGTATTAAGTTTAATTTTTTCTTCCTTCATGTAATAGTGGCTCTTGTGGATTTTATACCCTTTAGGTTATTTAATTCTCTGCCTTTAGACTAAGGGCCAGCTATAACCTTTCTTTATCTGACAATCCCAAACTCCTTTCACTTTATTTCCTTTGATTTCCTGTTCCCTACACATTTCACCTCCCTCAATAAATCTATTAATCAAAGGTCTCGCTCCGTCTCTTGTCTTTGAGGCACCTATCAACCTTGTCCTCTACAGGAAGTGGAATGTACTGTGAACTCAGACAAATAGATACCTCGTCACAGTTGTTGCATGGGCTTCAGGGGCAAAGAGGATCCACTGTGGTGTCATGGTGCATAGGGAGCCTGAGGAAAGATCTCTAAAATTAGTCTATCTCCTTCTCCTGCACAGGCAACATCTTCCCCATGGAGCATTCATGTTCTCTTTTTACAAGTCCAACACACACAAAACATGTGCTTACCTAAAGAACTCCCCAAAGTTCGTGAAATATAAATCTGTGCATATGGTAGGTATTGTTTGATATTTTACTTAAATGAATGTATCATGATGTTTTCTTAAATTAATTATTGACCATTACATATTAACTCTGGAGCTTCACTCTTTCTAAGAAGATGCATTCGAGAAACATTTCCTTGTGTATGTACTTTATAGAATTTTATAATGAGTCATTATAAATAAAACTTATTATACAACATTGATTACTAAGCAAATATAAATGCCTATAAAATAACTACAAATGTGAAGTAATTAAAATGTATATTTTTATATTGTCTTGATAATAATTCTTTGAAAAGCATCAACTGGTTTGTCTTTACAGTTGGTGAATAAATGAGGAAACTTCATCATCACATTATTTCATAAAAAAATTGAAAAAAATTTAAAACTGAAAATAACAAGGACAGAAAAAGAAGGAAATCAAGGTGGTGAGAGCTGGAAAGAAGGGGAGGTGGGCATGGAAATCTCGGGTCTGCAGAAGAAAGGGTGACCCTGACAGCTGACCGCTGCTGAGGAAGGTTGAGGCCAGTACTTCAGCCCCAGGAGAACCACATGCTCAGTCACAGCGGGGAGATCGGAATGATGCCTTGCAGGGCAACCTTAGGGTTATGGATAGAACCAATGAAAACGCCCATTACAGACAGCTTGCTCTTGGTCTGAATCATGCCCCAGCCATTTCCCAGCAAAGTAGCATTAGGCAAGTTGTTTGAACTCTCTAAGCTTAACTTATATTAGCTATAAAATGAGGACAGTAATTCCAGTTTCTTTCCATTGTGTTGTATTTTAAAAAAAGATGTCTGTAAAATGCATAGCAACATGACTGGCAGAAATTAATTTCAACACTATCATTTTGAATTGACTATTATGTGAAAGTGAAAAGAGATCTCTAAGGAGCTGAAGATAAGCAGATCTCAATGAAACTATTAGCCCTCAGAGAGTCTGCGAGCCACAAATTGACTAATAGCCCTACACAGTCCTTTATTAAAGATGCTGTGCCTTTTATCTTTTATGGATCTTGGCAGTGTTGCTTAGATTCCTGTTTTTGTTGACCTTTCTCATGACCTCCTCGCCCTGTACTTCCAAAGCTAGCTATGGTGGAATATGAGGACATGGCAAAAATGTCTATGTGCTCCTGAAATTCAGGACCTCTAGTTGATCCCTAACTTAGAAATATCTCTTCCGCCTTCATTGCTTGGCCACCTTAAGATAGGCTTTGAGAAGACAGTGTAGAGTGCACACCTACCTACTACGTGGCATTGTGCCTATCGCAAAAACAATTCAGTCATATGGAACTACATTCTAAATAGCCATTGATAGCACATTTGTTTACAGCTTCAAGAACACTGGAAAATTCTAAGCATTCTTATTTACCACGTATTCTTTAGTAGGTCTAAGTAGCTTTAGTACTAAGGTCTAAGAAGGATGTATGAAAGATGAAGAAAATCAGATGCCACTAGACCTTTAAAATACATTTGTCTCTAGTACTGTGATCCAGAAAGGAAATCTATAATAAATATCTTTAAACTGTACATTGGGAGATGAGGTCACTTCACCTCTCTTGACCTCGGTTTCCTTTATTTCCTGAGAAATAAAGCAGTTGATGACCTGATTGGTTAGCTCCCTGCTAATGCAATCAGTGTGTGATTTTATGACTGTGGTAGACACTTAAAGGAGCTGAAGACAAATGTGCTTGTCTGCTCCTGAAATGTCAAAATAGACATTTTGGAAATTAGCCTCTTCTGTTAGCTAAAAAAAATAAAAATACGAAGATAGTAACCTTTGAAAAGTAAGTAAGAAAATATAGGATGAAGGAAATCCAGTTTAAGAGTCCTGTTCTGACATTTGTTTATCACTGTTGATCCTGGTTTTACACACAGATAAAAAATAACCATATTATTTCACTTTAGTCTGAAAATTATGTGCACATTTCTTTATATCCATAGTACATGATCCCCAAGAAAAAAAAGAAAGATTAATTGAAGCCTCCTCAATTTTTAGCCATGTCAGAAAAGTAAATATAGAATGGGTAAAGCTATGTGATAAACCTACCACTCAAAAAATAGTCCATGAGTGTACCAGACTGAAATGTCATTGATGAGCAGGAAAAGAGAGGAAGAAAACAAGGAAAGAGCAACGTACAAGGTTCCCATCACTTGCATAAGCAAGACATAACTTATTGGACCATCAAGAAATTTAGAGATGTCGATTACAATGGATTTTTTGCCCAGCTGGCTGAGTCAATATGTTAGACAATAAATTACTGTAGAAATAAATATTCCGATTGTTGTTAGTGTTCATTGCCATTGAGTCAACTCCAACTCAGGATGGCCTCAGTTTAAGAAAAGGTGCTGTTCTGCCATGAACCATCTTCAGAGGAGTCACGTGGGATGAGTTTCTTGTAACAGCTTTTTGTAGCTCATCTTCCAGCCATGTTCTGCTGTTGACCAAAAGTGGTTTCTACTGCCGATCTTTATAATAGATCATCAAGTCTCTCTTCCTAGTCTGCAAGGTCTGTTGAAAGCAGTTCACCAAGGAGGACTGTTGGTATTTGAAATGCAAGTATGAGCAGCAGCATTGTTGCTCTTGCGAAGTGCTGCTGAGTTGGCTGTGACTCATACTGACACTATGAACAACAAATCATCTTCCGTCCAATCTTCACAGCTGCTCCTATGTTGGAGCCCATTGTTGCAACTCGTGTGTCATCCCCACTGCATGGAGAGTATTCTTCTTGTTTGCTGATCCTCTACTTTCCTGAGCATGAGGTCCCTCTCCAACCACTAGTCCATCCTAGTAGATGAGATGAAGACCTACTCTCCTTGTTTCTAAGGAGCGTTCAGACTACTTCTTCCACCACAGTACAACAAATGACACATGACTGAGGCATAGGCATCATGTAGGTTTGCGTTGTAGGTGCCATGAAGTCATCGATCGGTCTGACAATCCTAAGCACACAGAGTAAAACAATGTGCAGTTCGGCACCACCCTCACAATGCCTCCTATACTTGAGCCCATTGTTGCTACTGCAGTGCCAATCAATCTCATGGAGGGTCTTCCTCTTTTTTGCTGCCCCTCTATTTTACCAAGCATGAAGTCCTTCTCTAGGGACTGGTCTCTCCTGTCAAAATGTCTGAAGAATGTAAGAAGTCTCATCATCTTTGCTTCCCAGGAGCACCCTGGCTATACTTCTTCCTAAACAGACGTGTTTGTCCTTTGGGCAGTCTGTGGTACTTCAGTGTTCTTCTCCAGCACCACTATTTAAGTGCATCAGTTTTTCTATGGCCTTCCTTATCCAATGTCCAACTTTCATGTACATATGAGAAATTGAAAATACCTTGGTTTAGGGCAGGAGCACCTTAGATTTCAAAGTAACATCCTCACTTTTTAACACTCTAAAGAGGTCGCATGCAGCAGATTTATCTAATACAGCTCATCTTTGGGTCTCTTGAATGCTTCTTCCATGAGCATTGATTGTGTAACCAATCAAGGCAAAATCCTTGACACCTCCAACCTTTTCTCCACTTACCATGATGTTACATTTTGGCCCAATTGTGAACATCTTTGTTTTCTTTACATTGAATGGTAATCCATAATGAGGGTGTAATCCTTGATCTTCAGCAGCAAGTGCTACAAGTCCCCTCATTTTCAGCGAGCAAGGTTGTGTCATCTGCATATTGCAGGTTCTTCATAAACCTTCCTCCAATCCTGATGCCACATTCTTCTTCACTTGTCTCTCAGGGTGTCGCACTGTGCTGGCTGTGCGTTGTTGTGATGCTGGCAGCTATGTCACTGGGATTACAAATGCCAGCAGGATCACCCAACGGGAAAAAATTTCAGTGGAGCTTCCAGACTAAGAACAGATTATCAAGAAGGTCTCAGTTGCCCACGTCAGAGGATGTAGCCACGGAAAACCTTAAGCATATTCATAATATCTCAGATTCTGTTCAGCGCTAGAAGCCCGACAAAGAGCACTGGTGGCACTGTGGATTAGCTATTGGCAGCGCACACACCATGGCCACATCCTGGGAGAAAGGTGAGGGTGTCTGCTCCCATAAAGACTTAGTCTCAGAACTCCTCTACAAGGCCCTAGGAGTTGAAATGGACGCAATGGCAATGGGGTCGGTAAAGGCCAACTTCACAACTCACTGCCATAGAGTCACTTCTCACCCAAAGTGGCTTCATAGCACTTCCCCTGTCACCTTTACAGGAGTAGAAAGTCTCTTCTTTCTCCCTCATGGTTTTGAGTTACTGACCTTTCTTAAGTTAAAAGCCCAACATGTAACCTACTATACCACTAGGCTTTAAAGTGATTAACCTATGCTAATTTATTTAAGTCCCTTCATAATCATGCCATCGGAGGTAAACTTTATTGTCTTCTCAATTTTACAGTTGAGAAAACTGAAGCACAAAGAGATTAAATATCTTGAGCAAAGACATTCAATTATTAAGTGGCAAAACTAGGATTTGAATCCAAGTAGTATGGACCCAAGCAGGAGCCCTGGTGGTTATAAGTTAGCCTGCAATCCATATGCTCAGCAGTTCAAAACCACTAGCTGCTCTATGAGAGATCGACAGGATGGGGGCAATTCTACTGTGTCCTCTGTGTTCATTATGAGTCAGCATCAGCGCAATGGTACTGAATTTGATTTTAGCATGTCCCCAAGAGTTATGTTTTCTTTTTTATATATATAGTTTTATTGGCATGTAATTTATACATCATTCAATTTAATCATTGAATTATGTATTTAATCATTGCAGCATATTAAGAAAGTTGTGCAATCGTCACCTCAATCAATTTCAGAACAATGTCCTTCTCATTTTCATTGTTGTCAGCTCATCGTTTCCCCCAACCTCCCTGCCATTGCTGTGTAACGATTAATCTAGCTTCTCTTCTACACCTTTGCTGATCCTGGATTTCATATACACAAAATCATACAGAACACAAGCAGGAGGCAGATAACCAAGTAAATTAACAACACTGACTAAACAAAACAGAGGGAGAAAGCAGAAAATATTAGATTGAGATGATTTAAAAATGAGTCAAAAGGAAGATCAAATGATAAAGTGTTACATGTTAACCTATCTACAACGGCCACAATCTGGCTGATATCAAGGTTATTTACACCCTGGGACCATGGTCAGAGGGGTGCAGTGCACCAGAGCCTTGATTTATGTGCGGAAACGGAAAATGGACCGGGGCCTTCCATTGTTATCCAGAACCTTTTGCCAACCTGAGCTCAGAATGTAAACTGCGATATCATGCCCTGCTTCAGATACGGATTCTATGATTACTAGCCTTGGGCCACACGGGACAGTTTTCTTCTTCCATATGCACTTAAATGGATGCTACACATAGAAGGCTGCTTTTTTAAAGACAAGCTTTTAAGACCCAGATGCTATTATTTTTGGTAGCCAGACATCATTTGGTTTCTTCACCACTCTTTGCTGTAGCACCCATATCTTCAGTGATCTCTTCATGAGGACAAGTGTCCATAAGAGCTAGACAAAAATAACTAATTATTCTTAGATTGTGGCTAGACCTAAGTGTGAGCCCCAAATTCAGCTATGTTCTCCATGATGATGAGCAGTCCTTGATTTTGTAAGTTGATTGGTTAAAGAAGACATACCCATATTAGGAGGAGATTATTGAAAAACAAATGGCTCTGTGTTGTTGTTGTTTTGGTAAATCAGAGATCAAAATACTAAACAGAAACATTTGAGACTATTCTAAGAAGTCTAGTTTGGCTCAGTGGGTAATGGTCCTTTGAACCAACATATTAACAAAAGGGGTTCAACTGGCATATTGTTTACTGCAAAATTCAAAATGTTATGAAGGAATGCTAACTAGAAATAAAGATGTAAAGCATATGAGAAATATACATAAAATCTATTGGTATGTTCATATGAAGTATTCTGAGCAAAATTTTTATAAACCCTCTGTAAATACAAGCTATACTTTCTATTTTCAAATTTTTAGATTCCTAAAAATCATAAATTAATGTTTTTCCTTGGAGGATTTTTATTATTGTAGACTATATAAAACCTCATAAATAACAGCAAAATGCTCTCAGAGATGGTGACAGATATAAGGTCAGAAGATAACGCAAAATGTGACTAAGGAAGAGCTGCCTTCTGAGGGTGGAGTCAACTTCAGTGATGTGGATGGAGTGAAGCCTCCAGGACCTTCATGAGCTGGTGTAGCAGGACTCAAAATGAGAAGAAAGAGAGGCAACATCTATTAACAATTGGAACTTGGAATGCAGGAAGTAAAAATCCAGGAAAGTGGGAAGTCATCAAAAATAAAATTGAACACATAGAAATCAATATCCTAGGCATTCATGAGCTGACATGGACTGGCATAGGTCCTTTTGAGTTGGGGAGTCATATGGTTTACTCTGTTAGGAATGACAGGTTCAAGAGGAATGGCCTTGCATTCATAGTCAAAAGGACATATCATGATCTACCTAGAAGTGATAGGACATGATGAAATCCAGTCAATAAAAATATTATTCAAATGTATGCACCAACCACCAAAGCTAGTGATGAAGAAACTTAAGAATTTTACTGAAGTCTTCCATCTGAAATTGATCAATTATACACTTAAGATGCATTGATAATTATGGGCAATTGGAAAGCAAAATTAGAAACAAAGAGGAAGGAGTAGGAATTGGGGAAAAGGGTCTTAGTGACTATAATGAAGCTGGAGATCACATGATTGAGTTTTGTAAGATCAATAACTCCTTCATTGCAATGCAAAAGCCAATTATAATCATGAACTTCTTTAGATGGAATACACGAACATCAAGTTGACTGCATCTGTGGGAGGAGACAATGGAGAAGCTCATTCTCAGTAGCTAAAACCAGGCCAGGGGCTGACTGTGAGACAAACCATCAATTGTTCATATGCAAGTTCGGGTTAAAGCTGAAGCAAATAAAACAAGTCCACAGAGCCAAAATATGCCCTTGAGTATACGCCATCTGATTTTGGAGGACATCTCAAGAACAGATTTAATGCACTGAACACTAATGACAGAACATGGTGAGCTGTGGCAGGACATCATACATGAAGAAAGCAAAGAGTCATTGAAAAGACAGGGAAGAACGAAAAAATCAAAGTGGCTATCAGAGAAGACTCTGAAACCTGCACTTAATTGTAGAGTAGCCAAAGCAAATGGAAGAAATGATGAAGCCAATGAGCTGAACAGAAAATTTCAAAGGGCAGCTCTAGAAGACAAAGTATTATAATAAAATATGCAAAAATGTAGTTAGAAAACCACAAAGAACACAATAAGGGAAAATGTCAAGCCTCAGGTGGCAATATTAAAAGATTCCATGGAGAAAATACTGAACAATGCAGGAAGCATCAAAAGAAGAGAGAGAAAATACAGCCATTGTACCACAAAAATTCAACATTCAACCATTTCCAGAGGTAGCATATGGTCAAGAATCCAGGATGCTAAAGGAAGTTCAACCTGAAGACATTAGCCAAAAACAAGAAAAATAAGTCTCCGAGAATTTATAGAATCCCAATTGAAATGTTTCAAAAAAATTAATGAATAACTGGAAATATTCACATGTCTGTACCAAGAAATTTAGAAGGCAGCAATTAGCCAACTGGCAAGAAAAGATCCATAGTTATATGTATTCCAAAGAACAATGAGCAAACAATGTTCAAATTACAGAACAATATCATTGATGCCACTTGCAAATGAAATTTTGCTGAAGATCATTCAAAAATGACTGCAGTAGTATGTTGACAGGGAGCTGCAAAAAATTCAGACCAGATTCAAATGAGGATGTAGAACAAAGGATATCATTGATGTCAGACGGATCTTGGTTAAGGAGAGAATACCAGAAAAAAATGTTTAATGTGTTTTATTGACTATGCAAAGGGATTTGACTCTATGGATCATACCAAACTATGGATAGCCTTCAGAAAAATGGGAATTTCAGAACACCTTATTGTGCTCATGTTGAGTTTGTACATAGATCAAGGGGCAGTCATGTAAACAGAACAAAGGAATCTTACATGGTTTAAAATCAAGAAAGAATTGTAGCAGGGCTGTACTCTCATCACACCTATTCAAACTGTGTGCTGAGTAAACCATCAAAGAAGCGGGATTATATGAAACAGAATGCGGTATGGGGACTGGAGGAAGGCTTACAACATGTGATATACAGATGACATAACCTTGATTGCTGGAAGGGGGGGATTTGGAGCACTTGATGAGGAAGATCCAGGATTGCAGCCTTCAATATGGATTATAACTCAATGTAAAGAAGACCAAAATCCTGAAAACTAGACCAGTAGTTAGCATCAAAGTATATAAAACGTTTGATGTTGTCAAGATTTCATTTTGCTTGGAAGCAGCAGTCAAGAGATTAAACGCTGCATTGCATTGGGTAAATATGCTGCACGAGGCCCCTTTTGCTGCTGAAAGGCAAGGTTGTGACTTTGAGGACTAAGATGTGCCCGACCCGAACCATGGTATTTTCAATTGCCTTCTCTGTATGGGATACTTGGCCATTGAATGAGGAAGACTGAAGAAGAATCGCTGCATTTGAGTTATGGTGCTCGTGAAGAACATTGAATGCACCATGGACTGCCAACGGAACAAACAAATCTGTCTGGGAAGAGTGTAGCCAGAATGCTCCTCAGAAGCAAGGATAGCAAGACTTTGTCTCGTGGACCTTTGACACGCTATCAGGAGAGACCAGTGCCAGAAAGGAAAATGATGCTTGATAACGAAGAGCGTCAACCAAACAGAGGAAGCCCCTCCACAAGATGGACTGTCACAGTGACCGCTGCCCAGTGAGCTGGAGCACACTGACGCTGTGGGGATGATGCCAGAGCTGGCTGTGTGCTGGTTGTTGTACATCTGCTAACTAACAAACTCTGGAGCAGAGGATCTGAAGACAAGAAATGTCTGTTGTATCCTCTTAGAAAAAATAAATTATTTTATAAACCAAGAGTAATTTTAACATCTGTAAACAAGTTCACATAAATATTCTTACTAATTATTAATTTAAATACATCTTCTAAGTGGCATTAACGTGACTACATTAATATACCCTCAATGCTAAACTAAATGAATTCTCAAATCTTAAAATTTAAATCACAATTCGGTTGGACTTTCAGCATATTTTAAATTTCTGATGCACTATTATTTTGAAACTAAACAAGAACATGTTAAAATACACCAAAAAATCTTACAACAGATGTCTAGAATAATAGAGTCCATTTTTAGCCAGGAAGGCTGTATACGTACTGGAACTGAGAATTCCAAATATCCTGAATTGCATGTTTTCTTGTAATCAAGGGTTTATGTCTCATTTCTTGATTCTGTTTTGTACCAAACTGTTATGTTTTAATTTAAGACCACTTTGATTAAATGTAATTATACTTAACTTATAACTTCATCTTTTTATTATAAGTGGCATGTTATGCTCACTGTAATGTTCTTATTTTATTAGGAATTTTTATAGGCAAGTATAATCCATGCTCAGGGCATAACGTCTGTAGACAACAGGGAGCGACAATCTGCACGTGCCGTCAGTGCTGTGGACAAGAGAGAAGGCTTCCCAGGAAGCTTCTTTTTAAAGGCCTACCACATTACTGGCAGATATTACCTTTAAAACGAGAGTGTGTCAAAGCCACCAAACTGGTCATAATATTTTCTAACTGAATGCACATACCATGCAATATTTTAAGGGAAGCCAATTTCACACATGATTTTTTGCTTACATAAGAGAAAATACCTGGTATCGCTATGCAGATTTACTTTAATGGTCAGAATAAATGCCATTATTACATTCTTGGCTTTTAAAAGTATGTATTGTATCAAAAAGTATTAAAATGGAACTTAGCATTATTATATTGGTACAAACCCAGTTCAGCTTAGTTAGTGATTTCTTTAGTAAAATAGCTTTATTACTTGATACCAAAAGAATATATTTAATATTATATCAAGAAAAAAGATCTCCTGCTATGTAAAGACATGAGGTATTCATATTAATATGGTCTTACATAATAGATATAAGCCTTTATATAAATGTATCTAAATTAATTACTTATGAAAATTAATGATATTTTTAATAAGATATATATCAGCAGTTATCAACCTGTGGGTTGCGACCCCTTTGGGGGTCGAACAACCCTTTCACGGGGGTCGACTAAGACCACTGGAAAACACTTATTTCTGATTATCTGAGGAACTGAGACACCAACACTGCTCCTCTATCTGTCTCCTGGCGGGTCCGCCCACATGCAGATTCACCCACCAGCATGAAGACTTACCTATGTTACACCATGCTTCAAGATAAAATTTCATTTATTTGTAATTAGGAAGAAATATTTCACAATATCTAATTAATTACATATTGTTTTTGTGATTAATCACTATGCTTTAATTATGTTAAATTTGTAATAATGAAAAAAATCCTGCATATCAGATATTTACATTATGATTCATAACAGTAACAAAATTACAGTTATGAAGTAGCAACAAAAATAATTTTATGTTTGGAGGTCACCACAACATGAGGAACTGTATGAAAGGGTCGCGGCATCAGGAATGTTGAGAACCACTGGTATAAATGCTTCCTAGATCCTAGGGAGTGCAAACAAAAATTTTATAGGCATATATTCTTCCATAGGATAGTCCTTTGTTTCATCCAGTAATAACCTTACAGTAAGATTTCACCTTTCTTCATGTAAGCAGCAGGGTAATCCACGTCATAAGACCTAAATATTGATAGGAGAACATTCCCCATGGGATTCCTGCACATCTGTACATGTTGCGAGCAGAAGCACTGCCTGCTTGTTTTCTGGGATGTGTTTTGAAAATTTTTGTTTAGTTAACAGAATTAGTGCTTTCTTCCAGAGCAGATTTGTTTACTATAGAGTTTAAGAATGTCTCTCTCTGAGGCAAAGGTTGGGTAGGTTCGCTGACAACCCTTGGTGAAACACAGGGGTTTCCCATGCCTGGAGCTCCTCAGCTAGGTGCATAACCACGGCAGGGAGCACTCAACACATCCAGCGGGTTTGCACATGGCTCGGGGAAGGAATGAACCATCATAAAGAGAAAGCACATGTTGCTTATTAGTGATGAAGTTCTTTTTCTCCGATCCATCCTATTTAAAATTAATTGGTTTATTTATCAGTAACTGTTTCGCCAATATACAATATCATACAATTCAATAGTTAAATCACATTCATAAGAGTTGCTGAGAAAAAGAAAGTATACATGTATAGAACTATTTTTTAGAGTGAAATTCGTGGATTTTTGATTTGTGCAGATTAACACTTTAGGGGCCCGGATACTTACACTTACAATGAGGGTTGGAGATAGAGCAAAATTTGCAAGAATGTTTATTCATAAAGGTACTATTCCAAAAAAAAGTTAAAAAACAACAGAGCATAGAAACAGCACATACCTGGTTGTCTTGAGTTGCCCCGTATTGGGCACTCTCAAGACCAGAATTTTGAACCTATGTCCTCATCCATAGCCTTCGGTGAGTAGTCATCTGCTCCTTCTCACACTAGGTCATTTCAGCAGTAGGCCCATTGGAGTATCTTAATTCCTTTAATCTGCTACAGGTGTGTTGAAGGTACAGTCCAGCTCACTTAGTAGAAGTTACAAATCAGATCTTTCTGGGGTAGCCTATAAAAGATTCTGTTCACTCTGAAAGGAAAGAGTCTGAGGTCCTGGTTGTACTCAGCCTGGGTCATCAAGGGTCGAACAAAACGTAGATGAGAAGTGCATTGGTGGCATCCATTCTTAATGTTGAGCATTTCCCCCATGGACAGCCTACAGCCATGCCTTCCAGCCCGCCTCCTCTTGACTTGAATTTCCAGTAAGGTTCACTCATCACTCTTGTAGGAGTGTTCATTAATTTGTGGGTGAACATAGGATAATATTACATGCCAGAAACTGATCGGTCTTCTTTCTCCCTACATCATGGGAAATTGACAGAGTTGAGGTGAAGCCTCCCTTGTTGAAATGGTTTTTAAGATGCAAAAATAAGGGCATGGTACATGGTTCATGTGTGGTTCATAACAATGTATGGATAGCTTTAAGATGAATGAAAACTCCAGAACACTTCATTGTGCTCACGTAGAAGCTGCACCTGTATCAAGAAGTTGTGCAAACAGACAAAGGAATCTTGCATAGTTTAAATCAGGAACTGTATGCATCAGTTTTTATCCTCTTGCCATACTGATACAATCTGTATGCTGAACAAATAATTAGAGATACTGCATTGTATGAAGAAGGATGGCAAGCACCAGAATAGAAGGAAGACTTACTAACAGTGTTCTACAGACAAGTGACACAGCCTTGCTCAATGAAAATGAAGAGGACTTGAAGTATTTGTTGATGAAAATCAAGAACTGCAGACTTCCGTACTCAATGTAAAGAAAACCAAAACCCACACAGCTGGACCAAGAGGTAACAACAGCGTGAAAAAGGGAGCAAAGGTAGAAGTTGTCAAGGATTTCATCTTGCTTAGATTCACAATCAATACTCATGGAAATAGCAGCCAAGAGATCAAACAATGCTTTGCATTGGGAAAATCTGTCACACAAAGCCCCTTTATAGTGTTAAAAGTAGGATGTTACTTTGAGGGATAAGTTGTGCCTGACCCAAGCCATGATATATTGAGTCATCTCACATGCATGTGAAAGTTGGACACTGAATAAGGAAGGCTGAAGAAAAATTGATGCATTTGAACTATGGTGTTGGCAAAGGAAAGTACCATGGACTCCTGAAAAAGAACAAACAGATCTGTCTCGGGAGAAGTACAGCCAGAATGCTCCTTAGAACAGAGGCTGGTGTGACTTCATCTCATGTACTTTGGACACGTTATCAGGAGTCCCTGGAGAAGGACATCATGCTTATGAAAGAGGAAGGCCCTTGACAAGACAAATTGACCCAGTGGCTGTAACACTGCACTCAAACATAACACTTGTGAAGACCAGGCAGTGTTGCATTCTGTTATACAAAAGTCTCTATGAGTCAGGAACAACTCCATGGTGCCTACTGACAGCAGAGGCACTAGGCAGGCATACTGCCTCCCTGCCTGGGAATCCAGACTAGAGGAGGAGATGACCCGAGGACAGAAGCCTGCCTTTTTCTTGGTGTTTGTCTTCATAGTAGTGTTATCACACAATAATTGTCCTTTTGTGATTGACTGATTTCACTCAGCAGAGTGGGTTCCAGGTCTATCCATGTCATGAGGTGTTTCGTGGTTTTACTTTTTAAGGGATGCATAGTATTCCACTGTGTGTATGTACCAGAGTTTCATTATTCATTCTTCTACTGATGGGTACTTGGGTTGTTTCCAGGTCCTTGCTATTGTTAACTTTGCTGCAAGGCACACGGGAGTGCAAACATCTGTTCGTATTCGGTCTCTTACTTCTTTGGAGTATATGGCCAGTAGAGGTATGATTGTGTCATATGGGATTTCTATTCTGCTACTCTAGGTAAGACCATATTGCTCCACAATGGTTATACATGTTTACAAACCCACCAGCAGTATATGAGTTCCAATCTCTCTACATCCTCTGCAGCATTTATACTTTTCTGGGTTTTTTAATTAGGCTCTTGTTGTGGGAGTAAGTTGATATCTCACTGTAGTTTTGACTTGCATATCCCAGTCTCATCCATCATTTTTTGACACCTCCCTGTCAACTAGCCCTATGTCTGCCAAATTGGCTTGTTTCCTTTTCCCCACCCCCTTCATTTCCAATCTACCACAGAATTCAAAGTTTCAAAACTATTCACATATATGTCAGCTATTGAGGACAGTGAAAGGAAATTACTTCAGAGTTTCCGCCAGCCCCATATACCGTCTCAGTGTGGAAGGAACAGGAACTTTGATAATTCTCTTGTTGATATACGGGAATGGAAGCTATTTCCTTCTTCCCACACTAGGCTGGCCGCTCTGCTGGCAGCCACTCCTAGTGGGTGGGGTCATGGGGTTAAAAGGCCAGCACTATTTCAGGGAAGTCTTTCTAGCTATTTTTGTGTCCCACTTCCTTGTTTGGGGCTACACTGGGGTAGTTCTTGGATGAAATAATAGATTCAGCACCTAGCTTGGATCTAGTTCTCTCTCTCTCCCTCCCTCCTTAAAAACCTTTTCACTTCCTCTCACACACTTTCACACTCTACCTCTCCTTTCTTCTTCCAGAGGTGAGTGAGCTGTCCACAGGTAAAAAAATAAGGCTAAAAAGGATGCCCGTGGGGATATGCATCAAGCTTCGCTTAACTGAGAGTCCTATGAAGAATTACTAAACACCAGCTACTCTGGGAAGCCCCCAGGAAAGCACTAAATTGCTAACCATATGCCATATATACTTGTGTGTAAGCTGAGTTTTTCAGCACATTTTTTCTTTTTATTATTATTTTTATTATCATTTTATTGGGGACTCTTACATCTCGTTACAATCTATACATTGATTGCATCAGGCATGTTGCCTTCATTCATTTGCAGACATTGACTTTCAGTTGAGCCCTTAGTATCAGCTCATTTTTCCCCCTTCCCTACACCCACCCCCCGACCCCCGTGGTAGAATATAAATTGTTATTTTCATATCTTACACTGATCACAGTCTCCCTTCCCCCGTGTTTTCTGTTGTTGTTTCCCCTGGAGAGGGGTGTATGGTTCTGGGTCTATCAATGTGATGTATTCCCCCTTTTGTCCTTCCCCTCCCCCCACCCCTACCCTTAAAGTATTGCTATTCCCACTCCTGTTCCTGGATTCCATGTATCATGAGCCCCCATCTCTTCTCTATATCTGTGTACATGCTCTGGTCTAGTCTGAATTGAGAAGCAACACTGGGGTCCGGATAGTGGGGGGTGAGGAAGCCAGAGGAATATAGTGTGTTTCATAGATGCTTCACCGTACCCTAGTCAACTCATCCCTTCCCCATGATCCCTCTGTGGGGAGATTGTTCCATTGTCTACAGATGGACTTGGGGTCACTGCTCCGTGCCACCACCACCCCAGCCCCCATTCTCCACAATGTTTTTGTTTGTTATGTGTCTTCTGCTGCCTATTGCCTGGTCCCGATGACACCCCCTGATCACACAGGCTGGTGTGCTTCTTCCATGTTGGCTGTTGCTTCTCTGCTGAATGGCCACTTGTTTAATGTCAAGCCTTTAAGACCCCAGACACTCACCATCTGCATTCTGTACCACATTTGCTTATGCACCCATTTTGCCTTCAGTGATTGTGTCAGGAGGGTGAGCATCTCAGAATGCTGATTTGTTAGAACAAAGTGTTCTTGTACTGAGGGGGGTATGAGCAGAGGTCTGAAGTCTGTCCACTACCAGTGTATTGCTGAATAAATATATGTACATAGGCCAATACCTCTATTTTTGTGGATTAATGTATTTATATGTGTACACACCTATGCTTATACCTCTGTCCATTGCTTTGTTTCCTAGGTCCTTCCTGTTTCCTTTACCTTCCTCCTGCCCCACCATCACTTTCCTCCTATTTCCTCTTCGAACTTCCTCTTAGCTAGTTTGCTGTTGCTCCGACACCCGCAGAATCTCTATCTCCTCCTGTTGTTGACTCTAATTCCCTAGTTATCCCCATCTATGGCGCTGCCTGCTCCCCACACCCTTCTCCTGCCACCCTTACCCCCTAAGTCCCCCATGGACTGTTGGTCCCACTGTGTTCCTTTTGGGCGTGCTTCCCATGCCTATCTTATGTAATATCAGCATAAGTTGGAAAACCAACCATGACATAGACCAAGCAAAAAGAAAACAGAAGATTTAAAGAAGGGGAGAAAAAAGAAAGAAGATTAAATTTTAAAATACAATTTTAAAGGGAGAAAAATATACATAATTCGTTTGTTCGCTGATCTTCATGACTGGTTATGAGGGACTTTGTAGCTTTGCTTTGCTTCATTTGCTGATCTATTGTGATCCCTTGTTGGTCTGCCCCGCTGGGGGGATTCAGACCACACTACCTTCCCGCTGTGTCGCCCCAGACTTGTCCTCTGTCACAGTCTGCTCCAGTAAAGGGATAACATGGCATGAGCTGTCGTTGGCCCCACAGTCCCCTCTGTGTCCCAGCCACTCCCTGCAGGGACACTGCCCTCCTCCTGGCCTGGTGTTGCAGCATCAGGCCCAGACTGGCTGTCCCTTTCTCTTCTTCCTTCCTGGTCTGCTTCTGTGTGGGCATGGCATGCTGGGCCCTCTCCCCAACCTGCAAGTTTAGTGATGCTTTCTGTCATGCATATTTCTAGGGAGGAGGTCAGATTGGCTCTGTTTGGGACCAGCCCTGTAACCGGCTTTTTCCCGTGTTCCTCCACACTGCCATATTTCCCTCATGGTTTGGGGTACCGTGGTGGGGTCTGCATGCCTACTCCCTATTCTGTGGAGACAAAACCATTACTCTGCCTCTGGAGTGGGTTAGTGTCCTGCTCTACACACACACACACCCACCCCATCATCATCTCCATTTTCACACACACACTCCTTTTCTCCCTCCTCCTCCCCACATTCCACTTCTTTGTGTTGGAACTACGTGTACTTCCTTGGGTTTGGTCTAACCTCCTCCCGACTCCCTGTACCTCTACCTGAATATTGTGATATAGGTAGCTTCTCTTCTATACCGGCTGCAGCACATTTTTGTGGTAAAATTAGGTGCCTAGGCTAATATTCGGGTTGACTTATACTCAAGTATATATAGTAGGTAGAGGTTCAAACGTACCAGTCTATCCTCAGGAGAAAGATGAGTCTGTCTGGTCATGTAAAAATTTACAGTCTCAAAAACCTAAGGAGCAGTTCTATGCTGTCCTATAGGACCACTATGAATTATAATCGATTCAATGGTAGTGAGGTTATTGAGGAAGAAGATGTAATGAATTTATTGATAAGATCAAAGAGTATAGTCTTCAATATGAATTTCACCTCAACAAAAAGAAAACAAAGATCCTCACAGTTGACCAGTAAGCAATATCTTGTTAAGACAAGAAAATGAACCATTTTTAACTAAGGAAGTGGCAGTTAAGAAATAAAATGCCATGTTTCATTGAGCAAATTTGCTGCAAAAGATCTTGTTAAAATGTTACTAAAAAGCATAGGTGTCACTTTGAAGACTAAAGTGTACCTAACCCAATGATCTCCTATGCATGCGCATGCTGGGCAATGAACACAGAAGACCAAGTAAGAATCAATGTCTGAATTATGGTATTGATGAAAAGCAGTTTATGGATGTTTAAAGAACAAATAAATCCATCCTCAGAGAAGTATGACCAGAACACTCCTTAGAAAAGAGGATAGCTGACAGGATCGCTGAAGACAAAATGGGTGCGTAAACAATTGTGGTGAAAAAAGCTCAAGGTGCCAGCTATCAAAAGATATAGTATCTGGAGCCTTAAAGGTTTGAAGATAAACAAGCGTCCATCTAGCTGAGAAGCAACAAAGCCCCCATGGAAAAAGCACACCAGCCTATATGATCATGAGGTGTTGATGGGATCAGGTATCAAACATCAAAGACCCAGAACAAAAAAAAATCATATCAATGCAAATGAGGGGGAGTGTGGAGTAGATACCCAAAGCCCATCTGTAGGCAACAGGACATCCCTTATAGAAGTACCACAAGGAAAAGATGAGCCAGTCAGGGTGCAGGGTAGCACCGATGAAACATACAACTTTCCTCCAGTTCTTTAATGCTCCCTCCCCACACACTATCATGACCCCAATTCTACCTTACAAATCTAGCTACACCATAGCATGTACACTGGTATAGATAAGAGCTGGAAATATAGGGAATTCAGGCCAGATAAACTACTCGGGACCAATAATGTGAGTAGCAATACCAGGAGGGGAGGGAAAGGTGTGGGGTGAAGGGGGAAACAATCACAATGATCTACATGTAACCCCCTCCCAGGGGACGGGATACAAAAAAATGGGTGAAGGGCGACACTGGTCCATGTAAGACATCAAAACATAATAATAATTTATAAATTATCGAGGGTTCATGAGGAAGGGAAGGGGAAAAATGAGGAACTGATACCAAGGGCTCAACTAGAACTAGAAAATATTTTGAAAATGATGGCAACAAATGTACAAAGGTGCTTGACACAATGCATGGATGAATGGATTGTGATAAGAGCTGTACAGGCCCCCAATAAAATGATTTTTTTTAAGAAAGAAAAGATGATAGCAAAACTTCATGTCACATACCTTGGACACGTTAGCAGGAGAGACTAATCCAGGAGGACAATAATAAGCTTAGTAGTGGATAAGCGAAACAAAAGAAAACTCTTAGTGAGTTGTAGGGACAGAGTGGTAACAATAGGTTCAAAGGTAGAACAATTGTGAGGATGATGCAGGATAGTAAAATGTTCTGTTCTGTTCTGTTGCTGTACATGACATCACATCACCATGAGTTGAAACTATAGGACAGCAACTAATAACCCAATAACATCAAAGAAGGGACAATGGTTTCACATTTGTCCGTCACGTCTTACTGTCTTATTTGTAACTCTATTAGGAACTCTAAAGCAGAAGAGGTAATAGGTGGATGCAGGTCTGAATATTCTTGGGGTTTGACCATGTACATAAAACCCAGGATTGATGAACCTATAGGGACAGGAAGGAGAATAAGGGGTTCAGGGAGAGGGGGGTACAGTGTGTGTGTGTGGGGGGGGGTAAATGGGAAATGACATCAAAGAGTCCATGTCGAAAAAGAATGGAAACTGATTATGGTAGCAATTGTACAATTTTACTTGACATGATTGAAGTATGGAATGATGTATGTATTTAACCCCAATTAATTAAAAAAAAACCTTCTAAAATAGCTACTGCATTTGTAAATAAAGACTTCACTTCCAAGAAGGTAGAGGATAAAGGGAACAGACAGTCTGTAACATGGTGGAAACAAGAGCAAAGGTAAATTTTGTGATGAGTAGCCAAGAGTATTGAGACAACATCCTATCATTAAATATTTAAATGATCAAATTAACTGCTCTTGTTCTGATTCCTGCTCATGAATGTTCTTAACTTCCCAGAGGTTTTCTGAGGTGAAACAGTGAGTTAGGGCAATGTAGAAACCCAGGTAATTTGTCAGCTTATGGTTTTTTTGTTGTTGTTTTTATTTGATTATGATAGATAAATTGGCATATTTTTCAAAAATGAAAAAAGAATCCAAGGGCCTTCCATCACTCCTGCAGCTGCAAGGGAACCAACTCTATCATCCATGTGAGTGAGTTTGGAAGTGGAGCCTCCATATTGGTGCATAACCCAACATAAATCTTGATTACAGCCTTGGGAGGCCCTGTGCGGAAGATTCCGCTGAGCTGTGTGGGTCTCCTGACACAGGAACAGTGACATAATGACTTAGTGTTGTTTTAAGACATCACATTTGTGGTAATTCATTGTATAGTGATAGATAACCAATCCACCCTTCATGATAGATACATCCCCACTAACAGGGGTAGAGGTCAGGTTCTAAATAGTATAATAATGTTGATATTGACCTAGGTCAACTATTTCATCTTTCCTCTTTCTCAAAATCTCATAGTAAAAAGGCAGTGAAAAGGTGGATATTATTAATTAAATGAGTAAAATTGGTCTGACTCTAGTGTCTCTTATTCCAAACCATGTATGTGAATAAATGTACTTTGGTTATTGACATTTTTGATGAGTCTATCTGAGGGTGATGTTCTTTTCATCATGAGATTGTGATTTTCTATCAACTAGATATATAGAAAGATCATCCTGTAAATATGTATTCATAAGATCAAATAGCTAGCTTGGATATTATTAAAGATCTGAGGACTTTCATCCTTCTACTGTTGATAAAAGATATAATATAAAAAAGAAATTAATCTCAAATTAGTACTAGATCAGGGAAAAATTAACAATGACATTACGGCTATTTTAAGTAAGTAGTATTTTATACATTATAAAAATGAGGGGGGAAGTTTTGATTACAACTGGAGAATCTGAGGCAATATAAATTTAAGATAAAGTTGAGTCCTTAAGAAAAAAGTAAATCTAATTCTCTAAATTTCTATTTAAAAGCAGCATAGATAAAGCAAAATCCTCAAAACTGAAATTGTGAAGCATTTCATTTCACATGGATGTACACTCAACCTTCACAGAAGCAATAATCAAACGTGTGCATTGGGAAAATCTTCTGAGAAATACCTCTTTACAGTATTCAGCAGCAAAGATGTCACTTTGAAGACTCAGATGTACCTGACAAGACATGGTATTTTGATCACTTCATGTGCCTGCATAAACTCAACAACAAATAATAAATATCTAAGAAAAATTTATGCCTTTGTATTATGACATTGGCCAAGAATAATATATCATGGACTGCCAGAAGTACTAACAAAGGTGTTTGAACAAGTACAGCCAGAATGCTCCTTAGAATTGAGGCTGGTGAACCTGCGTCTCATATATCAGGAGAGGCAAACGCCAGGACAAGTGTATCATACTTGGTAAAGCAGAAGGTCAGTGTAAAAGAAGACCTTCAAATCAATGGAGTGGCGTATTGGCTGCAGCACTGAGCTACACAGAATAATTCTGAAGCTGGCACAGGACCAGGCAGTATTTGCTCTCTTCTATATGGGGCCACAATTTGTCAAAACGGAATCATTAACATGTAACAACAAGAGCTATGAACTTATTTTTAGAGGTAATAGAGAGCTGTCTAAGGAGCCCCTGGCTCTACTATGGACTAAGCACTGTGCTGTTAAACTGCGAGATTGGCTTTTCAAATCCACCATGTAATCTATGGTAGAAAGATAAAGCTGTCTGCTCCCATAGAGACTTAGTCTCAGACACTCTGAGGAGTTCTACTCTGTTCTACGTGGTCCCTGTGAGTTTGAATGGACTCATTGGCGGGGATGGACAGGTCATAGAGCTGTTTGCGTGAGTGCCATTGTGATGAGTTTCTGCTAAGCTGTTGAGTTCAATAGTTTTCAGCATCTACAATTCAAGAGTGCAATGGAAGGAAAATTCTATTCTGAAACTATGTGATTTAGAGAAAGTTATTCCACCTCTTGAAGCCTTCTTTTACTCATCAATAAGGTTAGGATAACAACAGTATGTGTTTTCTGGAGAGTTATGAGGATTATATAAATTACCATATATACTCGAGTATACGATGACCCAACTATAAGCTGAGGCACCTAATCTTACCACAAAAAACTGCATTAAAAATGTGCTGAAAAACTCAGCTTATACACAAATATATACTGTTATCTTAGGTAAATAATATGGAATAATCAAAGCATAAAGTGTATCACACAGTATCTCAATTCTTGCAAATCCACAACCTTGGGGTAGTAGTCATCTGCTTCTTCTCACATTAGGGTATTTCAGCCTTAGGTCTAAGGGAGCATTTCAGCGCCTTAAAATCTTCTACAAGTAAGTTTAAGGTAAAGCCCTGTTCACTTAGTGGGATTTCCAAATCAGATCCTTCTAGTGTAAACAACTGTGAAGAATGTTGTGTATCTCAAGAAATCAGTCTAAAGTCCCAGTTGTCTATATCACATGGTCTAGTTTTCCAAGGGCTGGATGGAAGGTAGGTCAACGGGTCTGATTTGGAACATAATACAGTGCATTTTCTCCCAATGGGCTTCTGTGAGAGCAATGGTTAGTGTCTCTACAAGAGGCATGTTGTCCCTCCCAGTTATCCACCAACCGAGGTGAAATCTCCTTCTCTGAGGAAAGGATGCCTCACACCCTGACTACAGACTTGAATTCCATTAAGGTTTACTGCTAGGGGCATCTATTGACTTCAGTGACTGTGGAGCATTGATAGACATGGCACGATCTGTTCCTTAAAGGAAGCTCTCTTCTTCCTCCCCATCCAGCCCCAACAAGAAAAACGGGCCCAGCCAGGGTGAGGCCTGCTCTTATGAAGTGGCTTTTAAGATGTACACATAAGAGACTCCTATATGGATTATGCGCATTAAGCAGACATACCAACTCGTTGCCTGGGAAACTGGATTAGAAGATTACAACACCTGAAAACAAATGCCTGCTTTGCCTTGAGGTTTAGCCTCAAGTCGTCTTATATAATAGTTTTTCTTTTTTGATTGACTACTTTCAATCAGTATAACTGTTTGCAGGACCATCCATGTCATGAGGTATTTTGTGGTTTCATGACTGTTTTTTAGGAATGCATAGTATTCAATTGTGTGTACCAGCATCAGTGTTCTTAAACACAACCCTATACTGTCATCCTGCAACTTTCTTGATCTTCAATATCAGTTCTAAAGATTAGAGGTTTTTTTTGCCATTTTTAAAAGAAAAATTTCCTAGGATTAGATTCTAGGCCTAGTCTCAACTGCAATATACTATAACAAGTGAGGAAGACTTGCAGCTCTGGTGATGATGGCGATGAAGATTGAGGATTTCAGTCTTCAGTAGGGATTACAACTCAATGTACAGAAGACCCAAATCCTCACAACTAGACCAATAGCTAGCATCATGATCATCAGAGAAAAGATTGAGTTTGTGTAGGATTTCATTTTGTCTGTATCCTCAATCAATGCTCATGGAAATATCAGTCAAAAGATCAAATAATGCATCATCTTGGGTAAATCTGCTGCACAAGGCCTCTTGAAAGATGTTACTTGAGGGTTAAGATGTACCTGATCCAAGCCATGATATTTTCAAGTGTCTCCAATATATGTGAAAGTTGGACATTGTATAAGAAAGACTGAAGAAAAATTGATGCATCTGAATTATGGTGCTGGCAAAAAAAAAAAGTACCATGGCCCAAAAGAACAAACAAATCTTTCTGGGAAGAAGGATAGCCAGGGTGCTGTACCACAAGATTGGCTTTTCTGGAGTACTCTGGCTTGGAGTAGTTCCTGGGGAATATGGCCTCAACCCAAACACTGGGTAGAGTTTAGAGCCCAGCAGCTAGGGCACTTGGTTAATTAAATTCCATGTAAGTTAAGAGTTTTACAAAGCTTATTTCATGGCCATCACACTTAAGAAGTCCTGCATCAGCAGCATAGGTGCCAACAACGCACTGCCTTCAGGTTGGTTCCTACTCCTTGGCACGCTACAGGACAGAGAGAGCTGCTCCAAGGGAGCTTTTGAACTGTGAATCTTTCCAGGAGTAGGCTGCCTCATCTTTCTTCCAAGTGATGGGTGATAGGTTCCAACTCTCAACCTTGCAATTAGCAGCTTCATATTGAACCCAATGGGCCACCACCAAATGGATAGGGCATATGGTGCATTCAAGATCTTTTTAACCTCTAATTTAAAATGTGTTTTCTTTTTCCCAAACTTTTGGTCATGTTCCCCATATCCTTCTTGAAGTTGCTTGCTCACTTTGCTTTTCAAAAATTATGAAAAATATAAAAGGCGAACAACATATATTTCAATTATATAGCTGCTGTAAGCAAAACATGTGACCTAGTGTTTTGAAAGCTGGACTTAAGGGACCATGGTGGTGCAGAGGTAGAAATCTAGCCTTTCATTTGCAAAACTTGGGTTTGATTTCTGGCCAATGAACTGCAGAGCCACCACCCAGTCTGTCCGTGTTTCTGTGAAGATGAACAGGTTTCAGCCAGAGATTCAAGACGAGAACAAACTAGAAAGACCTGGTCACTACTTATTAAAAATCAAGCCTCTAGATCGCAACAATCTGATCCCCAACTAATTATGGGATGACATAGGATCAGGCAGCATGCTGTTCAGTAGTTCATTAGGTCACTTTGAGTCTCAGACTGATTCAACACTAGCTAAAAACAACAAGATTTGGCTTGGTTGATTGAATTTAAATAAGCACTTTAAATTCATTTAATATTTATAACCCGATACTGATCCTATTGACTACTAAAGTTGTTAAAATTGTGGGGTAACAAAATATTAATAAATATATAGCCCAAACCGCATTTATATACAAAAGTCCACTCTGTTCCTAAAAAATATGAATATTATCAAATATAAAGAGGCTCACACAGTAATCACACACTTGTGATGAATGTTGTTGTCTCTATTATATACTTATGTATGCATAAAAACTGTTATTATGATATCAATATTAAGAATAAAATAAAATAACTTGAAATCTATGCTTGTTTTTCTCTGCATAATTATCTAATTCTGGGTCAAACTTGAAGACTCATGCATTTTATTTTCAATTACGGATTATTTTCATCCTCACTCATGATGGTTCTTAAACAAGCCGGAGCTTGCTGACATATATAATTAATGGAAAACTGCCGCAAAAATAGTCCAGTCTTCCTATGCATGTCAGTTTACTGCTCCTTCACAGCAACTCAGAATTTGTCTACAAGAAGATCAGCAGACCTTACCTTGACTGATCAGACTCCAATTCACAACGTGCTTGCTTTTCTCTCAAAGGCAGGTTCTCAGGCTGAGCAGAGACTCATAGATAGGGCCTTTTTACCCTTGTGGAACATAAAATACCATTCTATTTTGTTCTGCATAGCTGCAGGTGATTTTTTAATAACACTTAAATCCTTTCTCTTTCTCAAGCAACCTTGGGAACACTTCAAAATTCCCTAACCCAATGTGATTTTTTTAGAGATTCAGACTCCTATAACCCCCACATCCCCCCCACCCCCCAAAAATCTTGTCATTTGAAGTCAAACTATTTTCTCCAAGGTTTTATAAAGACTTGTTCCACTGGTTCATTTGATTTGGGAGAAAAAAATTCTTGCTAAGTAGCTAGTTGATACAATCATCTCTAAATTCTCGATGAAATCTGGCCTCTATTTTCTCAAAAATACTCTTGAAATTTACCTTTCAACTTAAGCATACTTTTGAGAACTCTTCGTTGATAAACTGAAAGATTTCTATATGTTATGAGATTAGTATTCTTTGTCCAAATGATAACAGTTTTTAAGTCATTCTTGAGCTTACAGTTAAATTTATTTTTTGAGGTTAACAATTTTGTAGTAGCAAATTTTCTCCATATCACCTGTATGAGTTGTTTTACATCAATGCCGCTCTGTAAAGAAAGCTATGGCAACTTCAGATCCAAGAAACTGAACAACTTTAAGCACAATAAACATGAATCAAGTTATACCAGGGGCCATTATAATCAAATTTCTCCAAACCTATAAGAAAGAAGAGCCCAGAAACCAGTGTAAAAACGATGTGGTGCCTAGAGATAAATAAAGATAAGGATGTTATCTCATTAGAAATAATGTAAGTGAGAACAGAGGAAAAACTTTAAAGTAGTGGTGAGCAGGAAGGCAAAATAGAGTACTCTAGCAAAAATTAATTTAAAAATAAAAGTAAAATCATTTTCAGACATACTGAGGAAATGGTATTGAGGGCTGAGTCTCACCTCCTCTGGCTACACCAAGGAGAAGGAGAATCCGACACCACACAAGTCTAAGACTAATGACCACCAGGCTGAGGCCAGACTCCTACACTAGTGGTACGAAGCCCTGGTTGTGCTGTGGGTTAAGTTTTAGGCTCCTAACCTCAAGGTTAGTGGTTCAAATCTACCAGTGGCACAGCAGGAGAGAGATGAGGCTGTCTACTCCCCTGCAGAAGCATGGGCTTAGAAACCCTCTATCTGGTCACTGAATCACAATGGACTGGATGGCAATGGGTTTGGGAAACCAGTGATACATTATGACATATTTGATAACTGCCGAATTCAGAAGTAACAAGACAGTGGCAAAGAGAACAGAGAAATTAGCCATTGCATCTGGATCCAAATGTACCTTGAGGACTACGGTGTGCTGCCTGACCCAAGCCATGGTAATTCCAATTGCCTCGTGTGCATGGAAAAGCTGAGCGATGAGTAAGGAAAGGGGGAGAAGAACTGATGCAGATGAATGATGGTGTAGGTGAAGAATACTGAAAGCACAGTGGACTACAGGTGAATAACCAAATATGTCTAGGAGGAAGTTTAATCAGAACGTTCCTTCGAGGTTTTGTCTCCTGTACTTTGGGCATGTTATCACGAGAGCTAAGTCTCTGGAAAACAACATCATGTTTGGTAAAGCACAGAAGGTTAGCTAAACAGAGGATGACCTTGACACGACAGACTGACACAGTGGCTGCAACAATGGACTCAAACATAACAATTCTAATGATGGCCAAGGAGCGGGCACTGTTGTGTTGTGCTGTGCATAGGCAGGGTTGCTGAGAGGCAGGGTCCACTGGGAGGCACCTAACAACACTTGATACTCAGTAGCATTGACTTCAGTTGTTCTCATTCTTTCTACAGGTTTACCTTAAATAAATTATATTTTCTCTAAAATCTCAGGGTCATTACAAACTAACTTGGTAAAATTAAAAGCTCAATCCTTGGTTCTCACTGATATTCACTACTGACAATGTACTAGACACTGTACATCCAAGCTAATTAATCATTTTAAGCCATCCTTTCTTTAAAACCAATACACTGAGTGCAAAGCAGCTGAAATCGGCATGAAAGAGGAAGATCTCCATATTGAGGGAAAATGCCAACCTTTACTTAGTCAGTATTCTTTCTAGAGTCAATTTTGATCAATAGTTGCCTAAACCATATTTTGTTTCCCTTAATTAATTCATTCTTCCTATTAAAATATGGGATACTTGGCCTAAATTTTTCCTTGAAAACCACGCCTTTCTCATTCTCAGCCATACTGCTAGAAAGGATTGTCCCTGCCTTAAATAAATTTGAGAGCTGTCACTGTCTGACCCATTTCTGTTAGCCACAGTTTGGGCCTAGGTCCACACATGGGCAATTAGGGCAATACGATACTGCAAGATAAGAAAACATTTGCTGGAAGTGGATTTGTTGGTCTAAGACCCTTTACAAGACCCTTCTGTGATGAGAGGAGCTATCCTGAGAGTGAGGGTGGTCCCCAAGTTGGATTCTAGAAACATTATTAAAGGGTTGGATTTTGACATTTGTGTTGTAGAGTCATAATGGTTGGACTATTTTTTCAGGCAGAAGCATTATGTGGACAAAATATGATAGTCATAGCTATCCGACATCAAAGAACTAAAAATCATATTAGTGGGTGCCCACCTTCCTGACCCGATCACTAAGGACAAATGGGTGCATATGCAAATGTGGTGAGGAAAGCTAATTGTGCCAGACTATCAAAAGATATAGCACCTGAGTTCTTAAAAGCTCAAAGATAAACAAGTGGCCATCTAGTTCAGAAGCAACAAAGCCCCCATGGAAGAAACACACCAGCCTGTGTGACCATGAGCTGTCGAAGGGACCAGGTATCAAGCATCAAGGAACAAAAAAATCCTATCATTGTAAAAGTGGGTGAGTGCAGAGTGGAGACTCAAAGCCCATTAGTAGCCAACCAGACACCCCCTTACTAAAGTGTTGTGGGCAGGAGATGAGCCAGTCAGGGTGCAGGGTACAATGAAACATAACGTTCCTTTAGTTCTTAAATGCTTCTCCCCCCACCCCCACCCCACTCTCATGATTCCAATTCTACCTTACAAATCTGGCTAGACCAGAGGATGTACATAGGTACAGATAGCAACTGGAAACACAGGGAATCCAGGACAGTTGACTCCTTGAGGACCAGTGGTGAGAGTGGTGATGCCTGGAGGGTGAAGAGAATGTGGGGTAGAAAGGGGGAACTGATTAAAGGAATCTACATATAGCTTCCTCCCTGGGGGATGGACAGCAGAGAAGAATGTGGGGGGGAGATGTCAGACAGTGTAACATATGACAAAATAATAATAATTTATGAATGATGGAGGGTTCATGAGGTAGGGGGAGTGGGGAGGGAGGGGGAAAATGAGCAGCAGATATTAAGGGCTGAAGTAGAAGACTAATGTTTTGAGAATGATGATGGCAACAAATGTACATATGTTCTTGACACAATGGATGTATGTATGGATTGTGATTAGTATGAGCCCCCAATAAAATGATTAGAATAAATAAAATTCCTCCAAAAACAGATGGTCACTGAAGATTGTGTTTTGTTAAAATAAGCTGAAGAGCAATCACTAGAATTATGTGCTGTACTGCTTCTAATTATATAATTTTCTTATATTTTTCTGTTGAAAATGCTTTGAGCAGCTGTTTGAAAATAAATGCATATGCTTGTTTGATTTTTGTCTAAAAATTGTATTGTGTCTTTTCAAAATGACCTGGCTTTGAACTAAATTCAAAGTGAATGGAATAAATGTTCAGTCCTTTGCAGGGCAAAGTTAAGAAGAAAAGTTAGGTTTTGGTAGGTCTATTCACTACAGTGGAGGTTTTTATCCTCCTCCCTGGCTCTCCTGACACTAGGCCTGCTCTCTGAGAGGCCCAAACTGGCTAAAAATAAAAGCAAAAGAATTCAGGGTGGCAGTAGACATCCTAACTTAGGCTTTTTGTTTTTATGATGTAGCAATGTTTCCAGGTTTGCAGAATGCAGCTTGACACTTTTGGTTATGTTCAAATCCAATTAGGTTATGGGTAAAAATTTACAGAATACATTTTTAAATTATATACAACGGGGAAAACTCTCAGTATAATGTTACTTTTCAAAGAATCAGATGCAGGGCATGTATTACGTGCATTTTGTTTCTCTCCTGCCATGTTATTTTTCTCCATCTCCATAATTAAAAGTCCTGCTCAGGGTTGCTCCATATAGTCACATGGGTTGTCCCTCTGTCCTCTTTCCTTTCAACCCCCCTTCATTCCATTAACATTCTCCATGGAGTTGTTTGCTCACTGCTGCCTTCCCCCACCACTCCCTCCGCCAAGTCCCTCCAGAACCATGGTTCCATTGCTTTCTCCTCAGGCTAGCTTCCCTTGCCTATCTTATATAGTCAGGCAAACCAACAATAGCCGAGACAAAACAAAAAGAAAAATAAAGATTGAATAAAAAGAAAATTAACTAGCAAGAGAAAATGAAAAAGCATAATAATTCCAGGTCTGTATGCTGACCTTTCTGACTATCTCCCAACCGGTCCTGGTGGATTCTGGGAACTGCCCCTCCTAGCCTGAAGTCTATTTTGGGGCTCCTCGTGTTTGCTTTTCATAAAACATTCACAATTTAGAATCTCCACTAAAATATCTATTCTGAGAGAGGACCGCATCCCAGCCCACCAAGCCTCATGGATGACATTCCTGCTTATAGTAGCCAATGCACAGAAAGGAACCCTGGGCCAACCCCACCATGACACATGATGCCCCCTCACTGACCCAGAGCACTAGGGGGCCAGCCGTGGAAACAGAATGTGGGAATTATGCCAGGTCTGCTTCTCCGATACTGGGCAAAACACGAAGGGAGCACAACTGAGCAGCGAAGGGAGCAAAGCAACGAAGTCCCCAAGGAATCTTAAAAGAGACGTTGGAATCGGTGTGCAGGACTTGGTATCTTAATCAGACCTGATTGGAAAACATTCATAAGGGTCGGCAGACAAACCTGAAACTATTTATAGGCCTCCCCGCTCCCCCCCCCCCCTCATGTCTATCCATATAAGATAGGCGGGATAAATAATCCTGAGGAGAAAACAGGACACCGATGGCTCCAGGGACATGGAGAAGAGGAGGTGGGTGAAAGGGAGAGGGGCAGGCAACAAACCCAGAACAAGGGAATAATGAGATCCAAAATCGATGGCAAGGAGGGCGTAGAATGGCTGGTGGGGTTTGATCAAGTGCAGTGTAGCCGGGAGTAATTACTGAGAAGCGAATGAAGATCAAACATGACAATGGGACAGGAGGAAAGTGAAAGGAAACAGAGGAAATAAGTAGGAGGCAAAAGACATTTTGTAGATATATAACGTTCATATAAAATAATAGGGATATAGGTGTATGTATATATATTTAAATTTAAAGTATTAAGGTAGCAGACAGACATTGGTACTCAAGTACTCCCTCAATGCAAGAACACTTTGTTCCCATAACCTGGCATTCTGTGATGCTCACCTTCCCTTAAGACAAAATGGGTTTATAAACAAATGTGGTGAGGAGAGCTGACGGTGCCCGGCTATTAAAAGATATAGAGTCTGGGGTCTTAAAGGCTTGAAGTTAAACAAGCAGCCATCTAGGAGGGAAGCAACAAAGCTCACATGGAAGAAGCACACTAGCACATGGCATCAGAAGACCCAACACAAATAATTATATTGATGTGAACAATGTGGGTGCCAAAGCCCATCTGTAGACAATTGGACATCACCTGAAATCAAAAGATGCATAAAAACATCAAACTAACACTTCAGATAAAATAAAACATCTTTAAAACAATAGTACAGTTAAATAGTGTTTTATGCATGCCACAAATGTGTTATTACACACCATTGTCTATACCCTACATTTTTAACACAATAGGCTGGCTGGGGAGCCTGGGTGGCATAGTGGTTATGAGTTGGTCAGCAAGGTGAGCAGTTCGAAGCTGCCAGCTGGTCCATGGGAGAAAGATGGGATTTCTACTCCCATAAAGAGTTTTAGTCTCGGAAACCTCAGGGGCAGGTCTACCCTGTCCCATAAAGTCCCTGTGAGTCAGAGTCGACTCCATGGCAGTGAGTCTTTTGTTTATTTGAGGCTTCGTGGTGATTGGAACCATGGACATTTATGCACTCAGACGCCGTGGAAGGGAATGGCTTTATGTGGTGTGCTGCTGAAGAAGATGGAAAGTACCATGGACTGCTAATCGGCAAACTGGGCTGTCCTGGAAGAAGTATGGCCAGAGTGCGCCTTAGAGGCGAGGATGGTGAGACTTTGTCTTATATACTTTGGACATGGTGTCAGGAAAGACCAGTGCCTGGAGAAGGACAGCACGTTTAGTGAAGTAGCGGGGCAGTGAAAAAGAGGAAGATTCCCTGAGGAGATGAGTTGGCATTGTAAGATATGAAAATAATTTATAATTTATCATGGGATGGGAAGGAAGGGGAGGGAGGGGAAAAAAAGTAGCTGATACCAAGGGCTCAAGTAGAAAAAAATGTTTTAAAAATGATGATGACAACATATGTACAAAAGTGTTGATACAACGGATGTATGGGTTGTTATAAGAGCTATAAAAGCCCCCAATAAAATTATTTATAAATATAAAAAAAATACCACACACACCACAATCTCTTCTCATTCTCCACCCCACCCCACCCCACCCCACCGCTCCCAAGGTTCCTCAGGTCTATTTCCCTCGTATGGTCCCATCGACCTGCTCATTCTTCCCATTTCCTTCTTTCCAGTGCCTCTGCCTATCTCAGTGGACTCTTGAATAATAGGTGTTTTGAAAGTTCAATTCTTGACTTTTGATATCTTACATGCTTCCTGTGGGATAATATCCAATTTCTTGATTTAAATGAACAAGTCTAAGTGGCTCACTTCAAAATCTATGATTTCACAGACATTCGGTCACTCTTTTAAAAAAAATTATTATTACATTAGTTTATTGGAGGCTTGTACAACTTTTATCACAATCTATCCATCCATCGTGTCCAGCACATTTGTACATTTGTTGCCATCATCATTCTCAAAACATTTGCTTTCTAGTTGAGCCCTTGGTATCAGATCCTCAGTTTTCTTAGTAAATCACCTTATCAGTACATGATTAAGGTACATGATGTACCTTAATGTATAGGTTGCATTCCAATGTTTTATGTAACATGAAAGTTGATCTTGGTTCCATCTTCTCACAATCACTTTACTTGTTAGAGGGCCATTTTCTTAGTGCCAAAGAGAGTGCTGCTGGCCATCAACAAATGCTGGCATTTTGCATCATCTGCTGTCCTCTTACAAACCAGAACATGGGACTTGACAGATAAACATTAGTGACTTTAGAAATGCACTACTAAAGTCCAAACCTCATAAGCATTGAAGCCTTTAACTACTTTGTGCTTATTTTGACCCATGACACTTTTAAAGGAACACTGATTCATAACATTTCTCTGTTGATGTTTACAGTGTGCACTGAAAAAATGGTCATAATTTATTAAGAGGAAAACGTAAAACTTAAGCTTTTGCTAAATATGTCTTATTTTAGGATGAATAGCACGTATATGTATTCACCATAAATATGAAATTGCTACGTAGGATTAAGACAAAAATGTGCTGGACACCTTAAAATGTGAGAACTAGAAAAGCTTCAGTAAAACCACATTAGCACAGAATGACAACATTGTGGCTACTACGGAACAGGATGCAGAAGCAGAACTGATGTCATTCCAAGAACCGGAAAAGGAAGGTAAAACATAGCTACAGGGTTAATAGGCAGAAAAATCACCCAAATTATCAAAAATACTTCAAGCAATCCTGTAACATGGAAAATAATGGAAATTTTTGTTTTCAATCAGAAGCAAACAAAAGAAACTAAACAAATCCACGAAGTGAACTCTGACCCATAGGGACCTTTTGTACGGTTTCCAAAACAATAACATTTATAGGAGCAGGCAGCCTCATCTGGTGACCCTGAACCACCAATGTTATGATCAGTAGCCCCATGCTTAACTCACTGCACCACTAGGGCTCCTTCAACAGGATCAGTTAGGAAGACTGATTCAGAGTGATTTGCATAAATATGATAGGTTTGACAGAAAGAGAAGGCAAATGATGCTCAAATCTGAGATATACTAAACATAAATACAAAATCATATGGGAAATTAAAATATAAACTAGTTAAAATATTAAAGGTCAAAAAATGAAAAATAAATTAGAACGATGAGTTGGAATCAACATGACAGTAACCATCTTTGGCTTTCTTATTTTGTTTATTTTTTAGAAAATGATGAGAACACTTATAGTTCTATAACCACAGTACCTGGTTTTGCTTTTCTGAGACTGAAAATAAATGGGAAAAAAGTAGGTGAAAGAAAAGTAACACTGTTTAAAAGTAGTTTATAAAGAACTTAAAAGGTAAAAACTTAAAACTGCCTAAAAGAGCTAAAATTCTATTTGCTATCATTGAAATGTTTTCCTGCATAATTTAATATCTCCCCTAAATCACCCTACAGCTTCTTAGTTTGGAATAAAATAGTTGTTCCTTGAGATGCAATAAAGATAAAATGGAGGACTGCTCACTAAAGCTCCTTAGACACTTTCAGAACTTTCTGTTGGAACCATTTGAAGGAGGACAATGAAACAAATAAAGAAATCTGGCTAATTAGTGATTTGTCTAGTTGGTTCTTGGCAAGGTCAGCATTTTGAAAGGACCAGTGGCTACACTAGAAAAAGATGGGGTTTTCTCCTCCCATCAAGTTCTACTCCAAAGGGTCAAAAACATCACTATTAGGGTTTGATTTCATACATACACAGGCCCATTCCACACAAACATATCCAAACATGTGGCTGTGATCAGTGGTAGCTGCAGACAACTTCTCTCAACAATGTACTTGTCTTCGTGTCATTACAGACAAAACAAAACACTCACTGCCAGCAGATCGCTTCTGACTCACTGTGACCCTATTAAGACAGAATAAACTGCCCCTTCGGGTTTCTGAGACTTTAACAATTTACAGGAAAGCCTGTCTGTCTCCCAAAGCCTCTTTCTCCCTTAGTCTCACTAATGAGACTAACCAATGATAATGATTAGCCTCATTAGTATGCCTAAAAACAAGTAAGAATCCTATCAAAACAGTGCTCCTAAGGGATCTGTGTGTCAGTTACACTCAAGGTAAAAGAGGCCAACTCCAAAGGTTACGGTAACTGTGCTTTGAGATTCCAAAGGGTCATGTTGATAAATTTTATCCAAGGGCACAGAATGATAATGGGGACTTATTATGAAGACATTTTAAGAAATTGTAAACTACACTCGGGAGAAAAGCCTGGGCGAGTAGCACTGGGGAATTCCTTTTCCATCTCAGTAATGTACCCCCTGAGTCTTAGCGCTAACAAGGCCTCTCTCTCGGAGATTGTCTTTGAGAAGCCACTCTATCACCCTAATCCTGTCCTTCAGACTTCTCGGTGCTAAAATCCTAATAACATTTCAAAGGAATAAGACGTGGGTGCCTCACTGATGCCAAAACTCTTGTTTTGATATGGTATAAATCTAAGTGTGCAGAATTCTTTGGGAAAGGGCTAGAGAGATGGAATCATGAGCTTCAGAAGTATCGGGATTGAAATAGAAGCAATGTCTAGAAACAATAGCTTCGAATTTTGAAAATGTTATGTAAAAAAGCTTTGTATGGTTTTATAGGAATACTTTTTGACTTATCTTTGTATATACCACATCTTATGAGGGGGTCAAACAGAAAAAGCACTGCTGGGCAAAGCTTTGATAGTAGGCACTTTACCCACTAAGTGAGAATCAAGCAACTTGCTCTGAGTTAGTGCACCTAATAGCGCTGCCTGGGAAGGTTCTCACTGGTCACAGTAAGTTTTTTCATAAAAGCAGTTTAATTCAAACCTTGTTTTTGGTGATGGCTAATTTAACAGCCTGTAGCTGAGAAATTTTGTTTCCTTCCCCAGAAAAATCCTAAGAAACATGTGATGGTGAACGCAGCTTACAAGGACAGCACTATGGGAAAATCTCAAGCATATGAGTGGTTTTCTTGTTTCAAAAAAGGTAAAACGTCAATTGACAAATCTCATTCTGGATGTCTGTAAACTTCCTGTGATGAAAAGTCGACTCATAGTGTATTTGGAGTTCATTCTACCAGATTAGACTGCTAATCAAGCTTTCTTATTTAGAGCTTCTGGAAAGATAGGGTGACAGCATGTGACCAAAAAGGCCTGATTTGTGGCAGATGGGGGATTGGTTTTGCTACCACAAAAATGTACCTGCTCACCTAGCCATCTCAGTGCGCCAGTTTTTGGCAAAAAACCGCATGCCTCGCTTGCACTACCCACCTTACTCACTTGACCTTGATCCATGCAATTTCTTTTTGTTTTTACAAGTGAAGAGGTACATGAAATGACAAAAATTTGATGATGTAGAGAAAATAATGGGGCCTACAGCATGTGAGAGGAGGTGGGAGTAAGGGAGGAGGGAGCCAACACAGCCAGGGACAAGAGAACAATAAAAGATCTAAAATCGATGGTGAGGAGAAAGGGCATAGAATGCCTGATGGGCTTTGATCAAGCTTTGTAGCTGAAAGTACTGGGAGTCAAATCAAGGTCAAACATGATAGTGGGACAAGAGAAAAGTTAAAAAAAATTAAAGGAAAAAACTAGGAGGCAAAAGACATTTACAGAGGTACAAATATAGGCATGCAAATATGTAAATATATTAATATGATAGGGAAATAGATCTATGTACATAAATTTAAACGTTAAGCAATAAAGTAGAAGATGGCATTGGGTCTCTACTTAGGTCCTCCCTCAATGCAAGAACATTTTTTTCTAATAACTTGGTATTCTGTGATGCTCACCTTCCCATCACGATCGCTGAAGTCAAAATGGGTGCATAAGCAAATGAAGTGGAGAAAGCTGATGGTGCCCAGCTATTAAAAGATATAGCGCCTAGAGTCTTAAAGGTTTGAAGTTAAACAAGTGGCCATCTAGTAGGGAAGCAACAAAACCCAATGGAATAAGCACACCAACCTGTGTGATCATGAGTTATAGATGGGATCAAATGTCAGGCATCAGAAGACCCAAAACACTAATATATCGATGCAAATGATGGGAGTCCGACAGGAGACCCAAAGCCCACTTGTAGCCAAGTGGATCTTCCCTCACAGAAGGGTCACAGGAAGGAATGAGTCATCCAAGGTCTGCACAGCACCAAGGGAACATATAACATTCCTCTAGTTCTTTAATGTTTCTTCCCCCCAACTATCATGACCCCAGTTATACCTTACAAATCCAGCTAGACCAGAGCATGTAAACTGGTACAGATAAGAGCTCTCCACACATGGAATCCAGGACAGATAAATCCCTCAGGAACAGTAATAGGAGTAAGGATACCATGAGAGTAGGAGAAAGGTGGGGGGAGAAAGGGGGAACCAATCACAATGATTGATGTATAACAGCCCACCCCCACCCCCAGGGGGGCAAACAACAGAAACATGGGTAAAGGGAGAGATCAGATGGGTAAGATATGAAAATAATAATAATTTATAATTATCAGGGGTCCATGAGGGTGGGAGGGTGGGGCGGGGAGTAAAAAGAGGAGCTGATAGCAGGGGCTCAAGTAGAAAGAAAATGTTTTGAAAATGATGCTAGCAACATATGTACAAATATGCTTGATATAATTGATGTATAGATTGCTATAAGAACTGTAAGCATCCCCAATAAAATGATTAATTAAAATAACCACATAACCCAGAAAGAGAGATATTGGGAAAAAATGATACACAGGACATACTGCACGGGTTGCAAGAGTTAAAGGTAAGAGAGGCAAATACTATTATAAATTTAAAAAGAAAAAGAGGTGAAGCAAAAAACGAGGGCAGTACTATCAGCAATCCAAAGAGATTAGTTTGAAAAATGATTCCAACAATGGAATTGCAGATTTGATGAATGTATTAATTGTAATGGAGTGTACTTTGGAAGCGAGAAGGTTTTATAAAAAAATTTTTAAATAAATAGCTTTGAAAAGGAAAAAAATCCAGTTGTGGAGATAGCCCTTCATATTTATCTAAACATCTGTTGATAAATCTATAAATGGAAAAAAGTACTGTTTTTTAACTTCTGCATCTCTGAGCTAAGGGAAAAACAGGAGGTAAGTCTAATTCCTTTCTTGTGCACTTCCTTGAAGGAATTGCGGGTTTAAGTCAAACAGCACTGCATTTCTCAGTCCAGTACTGGAACTAATGGAGACACTCTCTGTCCTCCTTGAAATTATTTACTGATAGCATTCATTTTGAAGAGCTGTTCTGAACTTCTGTCTTTTTCTGTGCCTGCACGGCATTTGGCTTTCAAGTTAAAGGAAGCACACAAGATTTCCTTGCCTGGTAGTATTTTCACTCAGAATGCTGCTCAGGGTTTAAAGGAAGTAAAGAAAACCCCTTCCTTTGCTTTCAACAATTCTGAGCTGATATATCTAGCAGTATGGGCCCTTCATACTTTCTCTATGCACTGAACAGAACAGCCGAGAGGTTTAACACGATGACAAGTTCGATTAGGACAATCTTTGTCAAGAAGCAATCTTTCATAAACCACCTGGGGTGGAGGGTGAGATACAAAGATGGTGGGCTCAATCATTTTTTTTAAATGATTGGTAAGTTCACTTGCATGGGTCAAGGGCAGAAATTTGTCTTGCTCCTGAAAATGAAGGGTTAAGGGAGCAGAGAGAGACAGAGACAGAGACAGAGAGAGAGAGAGAGAGAGAGAGAGAGAGAGAAAGTGAGAGAGATATTACCCCTGAGATGACATACTCTGTGCTCTGGCACCCAACTCTTCCTTGGTACCCCAAATTCACCAAATATGGAATAGTTTTCCAGAGTAAAAACTCAGAAAATATTGTCTGTTGTTGCTAGGTATCCTTGACTTGGCTCCTTTGCAGTTCCACTCAATGCTAAAGCACTGCCCAGTGTGGGCTGCTGGGAGTGACCTGCTAAGGCTGCTCTCGCCCTAGTTTTTGTATCTTCCACTACATTGACCAGGTGGACCATGCAAATAAAGCGCATGGGACTATGAGGTGACTGTTCCGGTTTGCCATCGCTCTGGGTATAAAATGAGCCATCTCATACGCAGGAACAGGGCATCTTACTACCAAGAAAGAAGAGTCGGTTGTGGTGTATATCCTTTGAACCCTGAAACCTGTGAGCTGAACCTCCTCATTGCAGTGGACAGAGGCAGAGAACCAGAGACATGGTGGAGAAGCATTGACAACAGATGTAGCAGCAGCAAGAGCACAAGACAGAGTGGTGGACTTCCTGGGCCAGAGCTAGAACTGTGCACCTTCGAGCAGCAGGATCACTTGCTAAACAGAGTGCTTCCAGGCACTTAATTGGTGATGTTCTGCGGAATCAGGCACCTTCCAACTGAGACTTTACAGCAGTGTCACGACTTGCGGATTGTCCCCTTTAGTACTGCAAAGTCTTTGCCCTGTGGATGAGGATCTTTCAGGAGGACCAGCATAGGACCCTGCGAGGCATGGAATTTAGGTTGGAGCCCTTTGCTTGGGAATAACAGTAGTGAACTGGTCTTAACCCAGGCCAGTTACTTTGAATTAAAAGCTGAAATGCTTTGCTTCCGCAGAGGGCCCAAAATACTCCCCACCATACTCCCACTCTACCTATAGGTTATATGAGACAAAGGAGTCCTGGTGGCAAAGTGGTTATTTGTTGGGCTGCGAACTGCAAGGTCAGCAGTTTGAAACCACCAGCCATTTCTCAGGCAAGAGCTTTCTATTTCCATAAAGACTTTGTCTTAGAATTCACAGGGACAGTTCTACCCAGACCTATAGGATCACTATGAGTCGGCATGAACTTGAGAGCAGTGAGCTTGGTTTTGAGGGGAGGGGGTATACACTAACCAAAAACCTACTACTGTGGAGTCAATTCGGACTCATAGTGATCCTAAAAGATTGTGGACCTGCTCCATAGAGATTTCAAAGGTCTAAATCTACCACATCTTTCTTGATCATGGAGCAGTTGGGAAATCAAACCACTAACCTTTCCTTAAGTTAGCAGATCAACACAGCCCATCTTGCCAACGACGCTATTTCTATGTCAACTTTAAGGTAGGGATCAGGAGGTCCAAAAGATTCCAAGTCACTCTTAGGGGGAAAGAAACGTCTAGAATCCCTGACAGGTACATTCCTGTGTTGTATCCCCCAGGTTTGGGGCTTGACACTATTATTATTCAGTAGGCACTCTATAGGAGTGAGATTATCTTTTGAGCTACTATTCAATTCTAAATCTTTTATGTGTATAGGTCAGATGTTTCCTATAAAGAAAAACGTTATCCTTAAAGTCTTATTCTGTGATAGCCTTTTAAAAAATGTTAATGGCTTGAGATTAAAAAAAAACTGTTAGTTACATCTTTCTTTTTGACTGAAAGCTCATTTTATTCCCTTTATAAATAAGTCTTTCTGTTGGTTTTAGAAGAAACTAGATGCAAATTAGTTCTAAGCTATTGTTATTAACAAATTGCCCTTGAAAAGAAAGTATCTTTGTTGGAGGTCAAATTTTGTATTTTAAGAAACACTTCAAAATCTGAATGCCCAGAAACCAAAAAAAAAAAAAATTAAAAAACCTAGTCATCCAGTCTGTTCCAACTGATAGGGTTTCCAAGACTGTTAGCCTTTATGAAACCAGATAACCTCCTCCAGAGTGGCTGGTGGGTTTGAACTGCCAACCTCATATTTTGCAGCCCAATGCTTACCCCACAGTGCTACCAGAGATAGCAACTCTAAAATATTATACTCCCTTTTGATTTAATTAGTTATAATGGTAATAGTTGATAATATCACCACAGAATCACTCTGAAAACTCCCAAAGGGTTTGTTGGGGCTCATAAAATACACCTACAGGTTCATAAAAAAGTTACACTCAATATGTCAGCATCTGTCATTAGATTGGCCACAGCTGTGGGAGAAGACAGTATGTTTACATATTTCATGATACCTTAACCTCCCCTTCTTTTTCCTATTTTAAAGGTATTTTATTACCTCAGTGAATCAAATGTATATTATTAAAGTCGTTTTCTTCTACACACAAAGCCAACATCTGTTTACTATATTAGGATGCTAAGAGGCCTAGGGCAGAAAAATTACAATTCCATTCCTGTTTTCTGCTATAATTCAAGTTGTCTTAAACATCCCTGTATATCTCAGTGGGCTTAGCAAGATATGGACAGTTAATCACTTATCAATGGATTAACCTTTCCATTTTTACTAAGGTAAATTACCATATTTTAGTCACTAGAGATCCCTTTCTCGCTTATCTCATGAAAAAAGAGGTGCCTTTTAAGAGTTTTCCCAATGCAGCACCATGGCTTTGAGTAGAGCACGGAATCTGTGGAGCCAACTCCTGAGACACTTTTCTACGGCATAATAACAGTAATTAAAATACCAGGGGCGCTGGTGGTGCAGTGGTTACCTTGTGGATGAGCCACAAGGTCTGCTCCTACTGCCCCTCCCCAGGAGAAAGATAGGCCTTTCTAATCCCCACAGAGTTAGTCTCAGAACTCACAGGGGTAGCTCTAGTCTGTCCTACAGGTCCCTCTGTAATCTACTCAGTGGCAGTGAGACTGGTTTCTTTGGAATAGAGGAGACCCTAAGTCATGCAAATGTTAAACAAGCCACAAGCTGGTGACTGGACCCACCCAGAAGTGTTTCTCAAAGACAGGTCTGGTGATCTGCTTGGAAAGGTCACGACCCTAAAACTCTGTAAAACGATTGTATACTGCACACAAAGTCATTGCCTTGAATCCGACCAACTCAACAGCAGCTACAACATTCAATATTTATTCTGAACCAGGCCCCATTCTTAGCATATTTAATTAAGTCCACATAGTGACTCTTCCCTCACAAAAAAGCAAATACACATGCCTCTGAGGCATGTACTATCCCTTTGTACACCGAGAGGTTAGTAATTTGTCCATGGTCACATAGCACTGTCTTCAGCATCTGCTTAGACATTACCTCTCCCCTGCTCTAAATTAATGTAGTCCAGTTTTAATATGGCTTCAATAAAATAAATGTAATAATCTTCTATAAGACTTTTAAAAGACTGCAAAAATGGAATTAAAAGATCATTTCAGTTATTTTTAATGAAAAAGACAAACATCAAAACCAAGCCGACTGCCACTGAGTCAATTTCGACTCATAGCAACCCTATAGGACAACAGTTCTCAACCTGTGGGTTTTGACCCCTTTGGGGACTGAACGACCCTTTCATAAGGGTCACCTGATTCATAACAGCAGCAAAATTTGTTATGAAGTAGCTATGAAAATAATTTTATGGTTGGGAGGTCACAACATGAGGAACTGTATTAAAGGGTCGCAGCATTAAGAAGGTTGAGAATCACTGCTAAAGGACAGGGTAAAACTGCCCCTGTGGGTTTCTAAGACTACCTCTTTCCTGGAGCAGAAAGCTCCTTTTCTCCCAAGGAGCGGTGGATGGTTTTGAACTGCTGACCTTATGTGCTTAGCAACTCAAAATGTAACCACACCACCACCAGGGCATCTCTGACTGAAAAATATACTGTATGAAATCACCAGATACATTTTACTACGCTTTAAAGAGTTACATAAATGTCAAGTAGCTCCTTAAAGAGAAAAACTGTTTATATAGCTAGACGCTTAAAGGAACTGGAGCCCTGGTGGTAGTGGGTTAAGGACTACTAACCTAAAGGTCATTGGTTCAAAATTACCTGTTGCTCCAAGAGTCCCATGTGACAAACCCCAGGGAGTGGTTCTACTCTTTCTCTAGCACCACTAGGAGCCAACATGGACTCCATGCTGGCGGGTGGGTTTGGTTTGTGTGCTAAAAAGTGATGTGACAAATAGTAAGATGTATCCTTACTTCTTCGAATTGCAACAATATGAGAACTGAGTGCTACATTTAACAAATGAAGATGACATCCCTCAACTATGAAGAAATTCTCCCTAGTGATCAGATGGAAAACCCCTTTTCTAGTGACATTTTAGTCTTTTCTTGCCTTCCTGCATTACACTGAATTGCTAATTACCAAATTACTGTTGGTACAGAAATGGCATATTGAAGGATGGGACTATCTTAAGTTCTCCACAGTCATACTGAAATACTTCAAATATAATTTCTGGTAATCTGAGTTTTTCAGTAGTGGAAGCATAATGGAAATGGACACTTTCCCCCACCATTTGTCATTATGTAAATTAAAGTTCAGAAGATCATAAAAATTAAATTTAAGAATTTATTGAGTGCCAGTAGTGTGAATGATTCTCTGATATACACAATGCAATGCAGGCTCAACGAAAAACAACCCCTGACCTCAAATCCCTCATGATCTAATTTGTATGACACAGATTAGAAACAGTGGAGAGGTCAGTTACATGGCAGCCCAACTACTAGTGTCAACATTAAAGGTGTAGTTTAGGAATCAAAAAGAAACGGCAGGTTGACTTAAAATCATGGACAGAATGGAACCTTTTTGGCCTTGGAATCCACAGCACCTCCAACCAGATAATTAAGTTCCACTGCAGATCAGAAGTCATGAAGGTACAAATACAAGACACTTAAGAGCACTATTCCTGATTTTTACTATTTTGGATCTTCTGCTTTCTTCTTATTATCGTCCGTAGTCTCCTTAATACCAATTTGTCAGACAGAAGCATGTCATCTTGTTGCTCGAGATAATCCAGTAGATTTTCAGTCCACTCAAGTGCAGCTTTATGGCTAATGTGCTTTTCTGGATTCAGTCCTGTTTTCCTGGTCTTACCGAAAGGCTTTTGCTCAGCAGGCGTGGCCCGGTCCTCAGCACCTTCGCTGTCAGTTGGCCTCCGGCAGCTTGAGTCATTACACTGAGAGTCAAACCACTGGTCAATATTCTCAATGTCAGCATGTTCACAGTCTTCCGTATTCTGCAAGACCGTTGATAAATCAGCTGCTAAAATGGCTCCCTCGTCAATGTTCACACTAGAATTCTCATTGCCAGGGAAAAGTTTTTTCCATGCTTTAGTTATCGTACTTGACTTTACCATATTCCATGCTCTTGACACTTCATAGATTGCATCCAACACGGTCAAGTTCTTCCAAAACATTTTCGGGTCAATTCCTTCATCCATGTATCTCTGGAGAAGTCCTGCTCGGTAGTATCTTTTTAGCGTTGCTAGGACTCCCTGGTTCATAGGTTGAATCAGGCTTGTAACATTAGGTGGCACGTACTTGACGATAATTCTCCCATCATCTGAACTCAGCAGTTCTTCATGTGGATGTGCCGGGGGGAAGTCCAGAAGCAGCACTGCTTTCTCCAAAAGCCCCCTGGACTTCAAATGCTTCTGTACCTGCGGCACAAAGTATTTTTCAAACCACTGGCTGAAAACAGAATGTTCGATCCATGCCCCCTTTTGACTGAAATAAGTGACAGGAAGGTTAGCGAGGTCCGTTCCTTTAAATGCTCGGGGCTTTTTTGCTTTCCCCACAACGCAAAGATTAAGTTTGTGTAAACCGGTGGCATTTGCACAACACATTATAATGATTCTCTCTCTGCTTGTCCTGTACCCAGAACTGCTTTGCTCGGCTTCCAGAGTAACTGTCCTTGATGGGAGACATTTCCAGAACAACCCAGTATGGTCAGCACCATAAATTTGCTCTGGCTGCAGATTCTCCTTCTCAACAAATTGCTGAAAGTTACCACAGAATTCATGGGCAGCAGTTTCATCTCCTTTTAATTTGGTTCCTTTACCGGCAGCCTTTGGAATACCATGACGCTGCTTAAATCGAGTGAGCCAGCCAGATGAAGCATTAAAATCACCTTCCATCCCTAACGCATCAAAAAAGAACTTGGCTTGTTTGGCACAAATTGTTCCTGACACTGGAATCCCATCTGTTTTCTGTTGATTGAACCACTCTATCATAACCCTGTCAAGTTCCTCATATGTTGATGATTTCATGGATTTTCGTTTGGATACTCCACTTGTAGGATCTGAACTGTTTGCATAGTTTATAATCCTGTCTTTGTTCTTTTTAATATCTCGAACGGTAGATTCACCAATTCCATACACCACGGAAAGTTTTTTGAAAGAGGTGCCTTCCTCGAGTTTCTTAATAATATCAAGCTTGTCTTTAATTGTCAACACCACACGTTTTCGTTTCCCCAACATTCTAAGTCTAATCGTTTGGCAATTACTAGGACAAGGTATTTAACACCTTTGATTGGTTGGTTTCTACTGAGAGATTAGAAAATTGGGTCTTATGGCCCCTCTTTCCTCCCTGCTTCCCCCCCCAAGACCTATATGGTTAATAGGCTGGTCAATTTCCAAAAAAGTCTATGAGTCTGTTCACTTATTGTTTTAAAATTATTTTACAGTTATAAAGTCAGAGTGCCAGAAAAACTCAATCTAAGGGATCTACTGGTGCCTAGACTGGGCATGTTTGCCTCTAATATACGGAAAGTCGGGCAGAGAAGAGACCCACAAAACAGTTTGTGGTGTTTTTAAAACCAGGACTTATTTCAATTAATCTTTCTTCCTCCTGACTTAAAGATCTTTTTCATGCACTAGAATCTCACCTATCAGAGGTGAGAACCTCCTGGTTAGAGGTGGAACCAAGACAGTCCTCTAAAATGGTCCTGCTGAATATTGAATTCTCTTCGTGGCTGCAGGTGAGCCGTTTTGCTACAGCCACAAAAGCTCGGGTTGGGGATATTCTGGGAAATGTGCTTGGGGGGGGGGGGGGGATAAAACACGACCGCTTAATTCAAGAGGGGGGCTTGCAGACTCAACATCTCAGTCCCCTGGCCTCACAGTCTGTCAGCGCACAGAATGGAATGCTGGCTCTCCGGGGCCACGACTTACAGGTGACGCGGAAAAACGGTTATGGAAGTCAGAGGCGGTGGGGCAGAAAACCTTAACAGGTCGCACACTGATCCAAATGTCTTTGAGGACGAAAAGGTGCAAGGGGTGGTCCAGAGGAGGTGTCACAAGACCAAGCGGCAACGCATCAGAAAACTTCACTGGGGGTCGGGACCCAGGCAGCCACCCCTGGCAGGCTCAGTGGCAAGAATCCCGGGAAAAGTCCGTCCTGGGGCCAACCCAAGTTCTTCCGGCGGGCTTGCAGAGCAACTCCGAGCCTCCGAAACCTACAGAAAAATACACACACATTTTTTTTTTCCTTTTCAACAGCAGGGTCGGTGACATTACCCACATTCATCCTGCTAGTGGGTTGCGGGGGGCGGGAGGGTGTGATTAACTGGAATAGCACAAACCATCCAGGTTATCGGGGATGACAGCGAGGGAAGACCTAAAGCGCCTACCTCCCGAGGGTACGAGGGCAGAGGGACCCCGGACCAGCGAGGGCCTCTCCCCGCAGGCGAGCTCCGGGGCGCGGGGCGTCGGTCCTCGGGCGGAGGGAGGCCGGTTCCCAGGCTCGCGCCGGCCGCCGGGGTGTCAGCGCCGCTGCCGGCGAGCGCGCGCGCGGCCGCCCGGCGCGGGGGCCGCCAGCCCGCGGGGAGGGCCTCGCTCCCCGCCCGCCCGCGCGGGGCCAGACCGCCCTCAGAGTAAAAGGAGGGCTCCCGAGGGAAGCCGACGCTCGCGGCGCGAAGCGGGGGCGACAACCGGCGAGGAGCAAGCGTCGCCGCCGGAGCCGGAAGGCGGGGGATTAGAGAGCGCGCACGCGCGCCCGAAGCGTGGTGTCGGCGAGGGGCGGGGCCCGCCTGGCGAGCGCGCGCCCGGCTGTGGGCGGGGACTCCGGGACAGCGCCTCGCGGGGCCGCAGGGGCCGGGCCCACGTACACCCGGCTCCCAGGAGGGGGCAGCACACGCCCGCTCCGTCCAGGCTCTGCTGCATTTCTCGCGACTCCTTTACGTGAGGCTTCCTCCACTGCCCCGCCCCCGGCCCCCGCCCCGGCCCCGCCCCCGGCCCCGCCCCGAGGATAGAAATTGCCCCCAAGGAGGGCTGTAAGGTACCCTTGGGGGCCTGGAGCCCGCTGCGAGCGGGGCAGCGCGAGCGCACGTGAAGCGTGTTTACAAACAGCAACTGATGCTCTGTCGAGGAGGCACCCTCTACCCACGCCTGCCACTGCCGCTTCCTGTCCCCCGCCCCCAGACCCCGGCCCCTTCCCCGGGCCCGGGCCTGCCCTCCCGGACCGGACGAACCTCAGCAAGGATCCTGAGCTGAGGTCAGCCTGTGCAGGCAGTTGCTGGACTGGCCGCAGACAAGCGCACCGTGGGGGCGTGGGTCAGCTCCCCCAAGCCAGGCCGCCCTGGGAGGGTGCAATGCTGAGGGCCCTGCAGGGTATGGATCTGAGCAGAAGGCATCATCTGCTTCCCTTGGAGCAGCTGGTGGTTTCGAACTGCTCACCTTGCGGGTAGTGCCTACCCAGTACACAACCCATGTCGCTGAAAGGGCCCTGAAGGGAACTGAAGTTTACCATAGACTCCTTTTATTGCATTCAGAGATGCTTTGTATTTTCAGTGGTTTAAAAGGAACAAATCCTAGCACTGCAGGTGAACCATGTCTTCCCTTCCAGGTTCCCGGACCCTGTTCCCAGCAGAGCCAGATAACCTTCCAGGAGGCTGTGTCTGATGCAGCACCTACCTGATGACCCAGAAAACAAGGCTCGCTTGCCACCCTTGTGTCTTTCCTCCTCTCGTTGTTTTCTTCTGGGTAGCAATATTTGGAAGACTGGTAAGGGCTTTTATTACATATATCTAACGTCTTTATATAAATGTCCAACCCTTTTTATTTGACCATGAATGAAGTAGCATAATAATTCAGCTTCTGTTTGGCCAGGCTAAGTTGTGGCTAGACCTGTCAGAAACCCAGGGAAAGGAATCCACTTGAGCGTACAGACTGCAGGGAATAGAAAAGCTTCATTTGCGTCTAAGTCTTGTGACGAAGATCAGGCTCCCTGCTAAAGCTGACAAAGGCCTTCCTCAAGATCGCAGCCTGTCATTACCTGGTGTGATGGAAATTACTTGAGATCAGTGTTTTTAGCACATACCTGTTTCCCCTGTGGTTAGATACTCCTCACCCTCCCACCGCCTCTCCACCCACCCCACTTTCCCTGCCCACCAATCATCAGTTCCACATAGTCCTGGTTAATCTGAGTAAAGTACAATTTCCTGCTAGTTTGATACCACTTCAAAGCTCCCTCTTTTTTGTGTCTTTGTTTTCTCTCCCAATAATGGAGCATAAGACAGCTGTCTCCAATTGTATTGTTTATTCTTCATAATGGAAGTGAGCTAACACTTACTAACTGTCAAGCAGGGGTTGTTAGGCAGCCTGTAGCCAGGGGTGATGCCTGGCACCCTCCCCCCACCCCCCACAGAGGATGTGCGGAGCTTGTTGGCGTCACTCTAAATAAATAAAGATAAATCTTTACCCTTATCTCTCTTCCCCACTCTCTCCCAGATACCACCAGCGTTAGTGTTTTGTCTCCTACGGCTCGTCCCTTTTCTTCACCTTCTGTGAGTTCAAATCTGACACACAGCCCACCCACACATTCCTGGATTTCCACAATACTTAACTACAAGGCAGTTGTATTTAGCAGACTTTGCTAAGACATTACATGAGGCAGATTTGCCTTTATGTGTTTTTTTTTTATTTTTCCCAGCAGACTCTTTGATAAGGACGACTACTCACTCACTGTCACGGAGTCAATACTGATGTACAGTGACCTCGTAGAACTGCCTCTTGAGTTTCTGAGACTGTGACTGTTTGCTGGAGTAGAAAACCCCATCTTTCTCCTAAGGAGCAGCTGCTGCTTCCGAACAGCTGACCTTGCTGATTGCAACTCAACTCATAGCCACTAGCCACCAGGGCTCCTTTTGATGGGGAAGGAATCACTAATTGTAGCAGATATGTTAGCATGAGCCTGGGCGGGAGTGCACAACACCTACCAGATCACACCCACTGTCATTGAGTTGTCTCTGACTCATAATGACCCAATGGGACAGAGTAGAGCTGCAACCTTTGGGTTTCCAAGACGAAATCTATGTGGAGCAGTCAACTTCAGCTTTCTCTAAAGAAGTGGTGTGACGGTCGACCTGTATAGCAACCCACTGCTTAACCCACTTCCAGGGCATCTTTCATTGGCGGGCAGGACCTAGAGTAGCATGTCCTTAAAGTGGGGCATCCTTGTTCTCTGGAGAGCTCAGTGACCTTTGGGAATGTTCTGTCAGTCCTTTTAACTCGTTCTTGCTTTTCCATCTTTTCCTTCCCTTTCTGTTTTGTTTTTCTTTTATCTCTGGGTTCCCCCGCTCCTCTGGGCTCAGCTATTTGTGCAAACTGATGTTTCTTTTCATTTACATTTGCAGGGCAGTTGGTACTTTCTTCTCTGACGCGCTGTGCTGAATCAGTCGCTAATCAGATGACACTACTCGAAAGGGAATTCTGCTGCCAGGTTTTCTTTCCTTCTCCATATGTAAAATCTCAATTCTCATGACAGTACGATGAGGTAGATGCTACCTCTCCTTTATTTCCAAGAAAACACAGTCTAAGACATAGATATGCGAGTCTGTCCAAGAGTAGGTGGCAGAATGGAAACTTACACCAAGTCATTGTGCTTTAAAACACTGCACTCTGTCCAGCTTAACAGCAAGTTCTGGTGGCAAAGTAGGTTGTTGGGGTCCTAATAGCAAGGTCAACAGTTTGAAACTACCAGCTGCTATGAGGGAGAAAGATGAGGCTTTCTACCCCATAACGACTTACAGTCTGGAGAAGTCACAGGATAGTTCTGCCCTGTCCAGTGGGGTCACTGAATCAGCATTGCCTCGGTGGCAATGAGTTCTTTTTGTGTGGGTTTAGTCTATACTTATCACAATGGAAAAGTGACATGAGAAGAAGAAAGAGTATATTATGGCTATGTATCCAAATAAAGTTGTCATTTATTAGATTGTAATATTTGTCTTAATCCCTAAAAGGTACCCTCATAGTGAGAGCTCTGTTTCCAGCAGTGTTGACCAGGCAGGCATGGCATCGGGTAGATTAAAATTTTTGAAAATCACTCCAAATCCCTTGAAAGAAGCTTATGATTTTCATTGTTTTGCGTGTGCTCCTCTGCTGAGAGAATCGCAATGCAAGTACATCATATGGTTTGTTAGGTTGGGGGTGGATGACCTCGGTTCTTGCTTCTCAACGCTGAAAGAATTCATGCGACAGAAGCACTTTTGTAAATCCAAGTAAGAGAAAGGGAAGTTTCAGGTGTTATATTCTCAGAAAGTACACTCTAGTTCTGGACAGTGTGCCAGCTGGCACGGGGACCAGGCAGGAGGTGGAGACTGAAGGTGGCCGCTTCAGGAGAGTGTGACAAGAGCCCCTGGACTGAGGGAGCCGCTAATGCAGAGTGCGGAGTCCAGGGAAAGGGGCTGCGGCCAAGGAGGAGGCAGCCTGAGACAGAGAGACAGAGAGAGAAGCCGTGCATGCCCCTGCCCCCTCCAACCTGCAAGAAAGCAAGGTCCTGAACAAGAGAAGGTGGACTGTCACCAGTGTGCTATTTACCCCCTCCTGTCCCCACTAGGGGCAGCGCACGGTTGAGAGTACTGGTCAACCTTATTGCCTAAGCGTAGGCATACCTGTGTGATGTTATGTCACTGGTGCCTAGGTGTGGGTGTGCTCAGGTTGGCTTCCACCAGGGCCTAGGTGGCTCAGGTCTGTCCATACCCAGTTCTGGATTCTCCCCCAGGTGTCTAATGAGTGTGCCTGATTCCCTTCCAACCCCTCGATTCTGGCAGGGCCAGCTGATTTCCCAGTGCCGGCATTTGGTGGAGATAACCCACCTTTATCTTTAATCTAGCCACCTGTCATGTTCACTTTCAGTAACTCCAGAACTCATGGCCATCAAGTTGATCCCGACTCAGCGCCAGCCTGCAGGACCGGGTGGAACTGCCCCTGTGGGTTTCTGAGGTTGTCAATCTTGACGGGAGGAGCAAGCCGCCTCTTTCTCCTGTGGAGTGAGTGGCTGCTGGTTTCAAACTGCCAGGCTGTTGTTTAGTGGCCCAATGACTAACCCCGCTGCCACAGTGTTCTGCATACCTAATTGGTTTGTGGTAAGCAGGACAGCTCTAAGACAAGCACTGCTGTCAGGTTTGATTCCAGCCCCCTCACAGCCAGCCTGTGGAAAAGCACAGCTGCCCAGCGGGTTATTCAAAAGCAGACTACCCTGCATTTCACGGGGACAGCCCGTGGTCTCCGACCGCCAGCCTTTTAGCTCATAGCCAAGCACTTAACCCACGGTATCACCAGGATGCCTTAGGGCAGCTTTGGGAAGAGGAAGCCGTACTTGTAAGGGACTGTGTATTCACTTTTATTTGTTTCCATTCCCATTGTTTCTTCTCAAACGAGGATTAATCACAGATTATTGCTTTATGATAGCTAAATGACGTACTCCAGTACGCTTAAGGTAAAGTCATGAAAGTCTTGGTGATGATGCTGGTATCATTCCATCTGCATTAAACATATTTATTACCAAGTAGCGTTTGCCTCTTAATAATGGGAAAGATTTCCTGCCGACTGAATATCAATGATTTCCATGCAAAAAAGGATGATTTACACACAAAGAAAAGTTGTCAGCTACTTGAAAGGATGTAAATATTGAGCGGAATTCTCCAGCTGAAACAGAATTTCCTCTGTGTGTGTGTGTGTGTGTGTGTGTGTGTCTTAGAGTGTATGAAAGAAACTCAATGGGCCACTAAGCTAAACACTGGACTGCTTCCACAAGGCTGAGTCCACTGTGTCAGTCCATCATTTTGTGGCGCTTCCTCTTTCTGTGCTGACCCTCTGCTGTCCTGCTGGCTGCTTCTCCTGGTAGCATGTGTACAGTATATGAGACAGAGTGCCTGCCGCCCTCCTTGCTTCCAGGAGCATTCGAGATGTACTTCTTCCAAGACAGACTTGTTTGCTCTGCTATTGGTCCAAGACACTTTCAATATTCTTCGTCAACACCACAATTTAAATGTCAATTTTTTAAAAAATTATTTATTTATTTTATTATTTTTTTCCTTAAATGTCAGTTCTTTAAGTGGTAGTTCTTCTGTAGTCTTCTTAAGAAGTGCCATATGACTCAGGCACCCCAACCCTATCTAGTTAACCCAGAAAAGCTGAAAGCAAGACTTCAGCAGGAAATTGTATACCAATGTCCTGTGCAGTACTTTTCACAGTAGGAAAACGTGGAAATAGCTGAAATTTACTGCATGGAACTTTGGAATGCCTAAGAAGACGAGAGAAGAATTCACGTTTAAAGACTTGGTCAGCAAAAAAGAGGAAGAGCCATAAAACGAGGGGTTGACACAGTGGCTGCCACACGGGCTGAGATCTGACGGCAACTGTGAGGATGGCACAGGACCAGGCGTGTTTCCGCCTGCTGTCCATGTGATAGCACGGAGTGGACTAGCAACAGCACCGTAGCTCTCTAGTCAACATTTTTAGGAGCTGCTCAAGTTTCCCCGGGTGACTACACCATGTTACATTCCCACCAGCATGATGAAGTCTTCCCAACATCTGTTGTGTTCCTATTTATTTTATTCTTTAAAGCATTGGCATTCTAATAGGGGATGGAGAGCTACTTCATTTGTTTTGATTTGCATCTCCCTAGGAGCTAATGGGCTAAAAAACCAAAAGTAATTATGGCAAAAATGGACTAAAAAACCAAAGTAATTATGAGGATGGTCTGCACCTGGCAGTATTTCACTGAATCGTACGTAAGAGAGTAGCACCTAACAACATGTGTGCATCAGCCATTGGAAGATACTCTGGTCATCTGTTCAAATCCTTTGGCATTTTTGTTTGGGTAGTCATTTTGTGAAGTGTAGTAGCTGTTTTGGAAGTTTGTGTTCACCAGTTCCAGTAACCAGATCTGTTTCTATTGAGTGTTTTGACGTTGGCGAGAGGTCACAATTGCCTGGTTATTTTCATATAAATCTCTCCATGTTATTGTATTTTCCCCCATAATGCAGGCTTATATTGGTTAGACCTCAGGAATTCCCAGCTGCAATTAGCCTTCATTGTCAACCCCAGGAACATTCGTTGTGGTGGAAAGATCTACCTGTCTAAATGGACATCTTGATTCCCGCCTTTCTCAGAATCCTGATGAATAGGGATTCTTTTTATGCCCAATATGGCATTGGCCTTGGCGTGTGCCTCGCCGTGCCTCAAGTCATAGCAGATACTTTAAAGAATGAAAGAAGCACTCAATAATTACACGGAGTCAAAAACCGTCCATTGTAACTTTCTCAGCCAAAGTGAAGTTCAAGGTGCATTTGAAAGGTAGAAAAATTAGGGATAGATGGGGTTATTTGCACCGAATGCCTACGCTGGCCAAAAATTAGCTGGCCGTGCCACAATGAAGGAGCTGTAAAGAAATCAGGCACACATTAGACACCTATGGGGATGATCAAAGCGGGGGATGCTCAGACCATGGTCACCAAGCCACAGGTGAAGGTCAACCTGGGTACACACACATGAGGCACCAGTGACATCATGTCACTGAGAAGGGCAAGACCCTCAACCATGCCCCACCCCAAGTGGGAATAGGAGGGGATAAACAGCACAGACGGAGGTAGGGCCTGCCTTCTTGGGTGCTGTCTCCTTCAGCTCAGAGGGCAGGATCACTCTCATGTGCACTTTCAGGACTCACACTGCCTCTCTCCTCTCTTTCTTCGGTTCCAGGACTCCTCTTTTGGTTCTGTGGACTCCTCTTAACAGCCATTTCCCATGGGGTGTTTCGTGCTCTTCCAAAGTAGCCATTTTCAGTCGCGAACTTTCTCAAGGCCCACACCACGTGGCCTTGCAAGCTTTCTAGACATAGCCTATACTATCTGAGTCTGGATTACCCCAATCTTCCCTTTCCCTCATGAAGGTTCCTTGGATTTACAAAAGTGCTTCTGTGCGTGAATTCTTTCAGCATTGAGAAGCAAGAACCGAGGCAAACCATCCCAGAAACCTGACCCATCTTGTTATGAGGCAGCACTGTAGGATGTTGGGGAAGCCCTGGTGGCAGCGTGGTTGTGCACAAGGCTGCTGGTCCATGGGAGGAGAGTGAGTTTATTTGCTCCTGCAAAGATGTATAGCCTTGGAAGCCCTAAGGAGATATCCTACACTGCTCTCTATAAATCAAAACAAAACTCACTGCCACGAGTCAATTCTGACTCATAGTGATCTTATAGGGGAGTATAGAACCATCCCTGTGAGTTTTCAAGACTATAACTCGTTATGGAAGTTAAAATCCTCATCTTTCTCCTGAGAAACAGCTGTTGGTTTCAAACTGCCAACCTCATGGTTAACAGCCAACACGTAGCTTGTTATGCCACCACAGCTCCTATAGTGCCCTTTTAAGTTGAAATGAACTCAATAGTACTGGGTTTCAGTAGGCGTTAGCTTGCATGTTTCAAAGTGAGGATAAGTCTCTTTTCCTTGTACAACATTTTGATAGTTTAAGGTTTTATATAAATTTGGCTAATCTAGGTTTATCAGTGCTTTGGCAGTTAAGATACAGTTATCCCATATTTTGAGATTTCCTCAGGGTGCAGCCTACTTCCAATAGTGGATGCTGTGGAAAGCTTGCTCTCTTTTTGCTGGGTCTGGATCCTGCACCTAGCTCATCATCTAACCTCTGGTTCTTTGGTGTTGCTTGGTAATTCTGGGAATCATCAATAGCCTGCTCTCTTACCTACCACCCTTGGATTCATTTGCCTCTGCATCCAGAAGCCTGCCATCTTACTGGTTTCTGCTTTTGTTGTTATTGTTAGGTGCTGTTGTTTTCAACCCAACCCAACCCAACCCACAGCAGAATGAAACACTGCTCCATCCTCCTAACCCTTGTTCTATTTGAACACATTATTACAGCCACTGTGTCTGTCCATCTTCTTGATGATCTTCCTCTTTTTTTTTTTGGCTAATCTTCTATTTTAGTCACCATGATGCCCTTTTCTGGGGACTTGTCTCTCCTGATAGTATGTCCAATGTACGTAAGACTAAGCCTAGCCCTCCTTACTTCTAAAGAATTTTCTTGGAAGACAGATTTGTTTTTGTTTTTTTTTTAGCAGTCCATAGTACTTTCAGTGTTCTTCACCAATACTATAATTCAAATGTATCATTTTTTCATTTGGTCTTCCTTATGGTCCATCTTTCACATGAATAGAAGGCATTTTAGAATGGCTTGGATCAGGCAAAACAAGCCTTCAAAGTGACATCCTTTCTCTTCAACAATTTAAATAGATGTCACGCAGCAAGATGTTCTTTACATAATTTTTTGACTGCTGCTTCCATGATCATTGCCTGTGGATTGAAGCAAAATTAAACCTTTGACAACATCTCTCATTTCTCCATGCATCACGCTATGTGTTAGTCCAGTTGTGAGGATTCTGGTTTCCTTTACATTGAATTGTAACCTTTGAAGCAAGTGTTGCAAGTCTTCATTGTTTTTAACAAGTAAGGTCGCACCAACTGCATATTGTAGGCTGTGATGCCTACCTCCATCCTAATGTTAAATTCTTCTTCATATAATCCAATTTCTCAGATGATCTGATCAGCATACAGGTTAAATAAGTATAGTGAAAGGATACAACCCTGAAGTGCACTTTTCCTGATTTCAAACCATCCAATATTATCTTGCTTTATTCATAAGACAGTCTCATAGCCAGGTAGAGGTTTTACATGAACACAGTGAAGTGTTACAGAATTCCCATTCTTCTTCTCAACGCCATCCATAGTTGGTTATGGCCCACACAGTTGAAGGCTCTGTGTCGTCAATAAAACACAAGTAAATATTTATCTGGTATGCTGTATTTTTAGCCAGGATCCTGCTGACATCAGTAATGACAACCCTTGTTCTATATCTTCTTCTGAATCCACCTCGGATATATGGCAGTCTCCTGTCAATATACTGTTTTAGCTATTATTGAGTTATCTTCAGCAAAAATTTATTTCCACAGTCATTAATGATTTTACAGCTAATTTCTGCATTCTTCTGGATCCCCTTTTTCCGTAATGGGCGTCGTTATGGATCTCTTCCACATTTGATTGATGAGGTGCTGTATTCCAAGTGTCTTGGCATAGATGACTGTGTGCTTGCAGTGTTTCATCAGCTTACTGAAACATTTCAGTTGGTATTTCACCAACTCCGGAAGCATTGCTTGTCACCAATGCCTTCGGTGCAGCTTGGTCTTTATCCTTCAGTGCCATCAGTTCTTGCCATAGTTGGATGTTGACTAGGTCTTCTTAATACAGTGGCTCTGTGTGTTCCTTTGATCATCTTTGTATGCTTCCTGCATCATCCAATACTTTGCCCATAGAAGCAATGCTGAACCTCAAGATTTAGAATTCTTCTTTCTTTTAGCTCGAGATATGCTGAACATTAGTTTCCTTTTTGACTCTCTAACTCCAAGTCTTCTTCCACAATTTATTTTAATACTTTGCCGAACACTCCTTTGACATTTTCTACTCAGCTTTTTCACTTCATCATTTCTTCCATTTGCTTTAGCCACTGTATGATGAACAAACGTTTCAGAGTCTCCTCTGACATACACTTTGGTCTTTTCTTGCTTGCTTTCTGTTTAATGACTTTTACATTCTTCATATATCATGTTCTTGATGTCCTCCTACAGCTCATCATATCTACTGCCATTAGTTGTTCAAGTTGTCAAATCTGCTCTTGAGATGTTCTGGAAATTCAGGTGGGATAGAGTCAGCACTGGATTTCGGCTCTTGAGACCTTATTTTAATGTTCTTCAAGTTGTACATGAACTTATACATGAGCAATTGATGGTCTGTTCCAGAAGGTACAGTGATTTTGATTCCTGTATATTCTATTTGAGAGTCAGCACTGGATTTCGGCTCTTGAGACCTTATTTTAATGTTCTTCAAGTTGAACATGAACTTATACATGAGCAATTGATGGTCTGTTCCAGAAGGTACAGTGATTTTGATTCCTGTATATTCTATTTGAGAAGGCCCACATATACAGTTACTATTTATGTTGCTCAGAAGAGGTATTTGCAATGAATAAGCCATTGGTCTTGCAAAGGAATCCTGGCCCACCCAAGTTGACATAAAACCTAACAAAAATACAGTGGACCTCCAGTTTCATGTCTGTCACTGAGATCATATTTTCTAATTACTGTTCTTCCCTGTTTCCAACTTTTACATTACAATTGGCAGTAATTATTAATGTATCTTTTAAAAAATCATTTTATTGGGGCTCATACAACTCTTATCACAATCCATACATCCATCTATTGTGTCCAGCACATTTGTACATTTGTTGTCATCATCATTCTCAAAACTTTTTCTTTCTATTTGAGACCTTGGTATCAGGTTCTCATTTCCCCTCTCTCTCCCCCACCCTACTATTAATGCATCTTAATAGTTCTGTCCGTGTCAAGCTGAAGAAATTTGTAGAAGTTTTCATTCCCATTATGACTAGATTTAGTGATGGATACATAAGTTTAAATCATAATTGTATTAACTAAAATTCCTTGTAGGGTTGGAGCTATGTCCTATTACAGAAAGCATTATATTTCAAGATATAGAACGATTTCTGGTGATGAATGCAAAACAATTCTTGAATTTGTCATGCCTGACATAATACATTATGCTTATCTAATTCAGAATAGCCCAGACCAGTTAATTTGATTCTCTAATACATAGGATATCAATCTTTATGTATTCCATTTCACTTTTTATGATTTCCAATTTTCTGAGATTCAGACTCATACCTTCCATATTTTATTTATTACTGAATGTCTATAGCTTTTTCCTTCTTATTTTGAGTCTTTTTCCATCAGCAAATGAAGGTCCCCAAAGCTTTATCTACATTACTCTGGTCATCTCTACTCTGCGGAGGCAGGACTCCAAACCTTTCCAGCCTCAGAGGCTCATCGTCTGCCCCATGTCTGACAGTGTTTCCTACTATTCCTAACATTTTTAGTCAATCCCTCAGAAGTGTGCACAGTCTAGTCATAGTCTGGGAGACCCTGTTCACCTTGAGTGACCCTGCTGGATCTGAAATACCAGTGACATTGCTTTCAGCATCAGAGTAACAAGAAAGCCACCACAGGACAACAAACAGTCAGATAACTGGTAGAATTGAATGTATCACACCTGAATTTAGAAGCCATCTCAAGAATGGATTTAATCCAGATATATTTCCTCTTAACTTAAAAAAAATTAAACAACTTTTAAAAAATGAGTCACAAGGCAGATTAAATGATAAGATATGTAGATTAAATCTCTAATGATCCCTTCTGACCATACACCAGAGGTGTGAATATCTTCACTTTCGTGAAAATTACATCGGACAGTGGATGGTTGCAGATGCATTTAGGTTAAAATTTAACACCTTATCATTTCATTTTCCTTTTTATCCATTTTAAATTAGTTCTAGTTTTTAATATTTCCTGCTTTCTTTTCCAGTGGGGTTTTAATCTATTTTACTTTGTTAATTTTGGTAGTTTTTTGTTTTTGCTTGTTTTGTTCTTGGTGTTTTATGTATATGCAGTCCAGAATAGGCAAAATTATAGCGATAATAACTGGATTAATGGTTCCTTGGTGGTATGGCAGAGGAGGTTGGGGGGAAATGAGCTAATAATGATAAGTACAAGGATGAAGAAAATGCTTCAAAGTTGATTGTGGTGATGATTGTACAACTCTTCCTGAGGTGAGTGAACTATTGAATTGTATGATATGTGAATCAGATACCAATAAAACTTTTTTTTAAAGCGTACATTTAATGTCCAAAGGACCAGGTGCCTTGTGGGTTACATCAAAGATTTCACACACAAAGGAAGCACATGGGTTATTAAGAAGATAGGAAAAAAAGAAAAGACCAAAGTGGATGTTGGAAAGACTCTGAAACTTACTCTTGACTGAAGAGTAAGCAGAGAAAATGGAAGAAATTTTGAAGCATAAAAACTGAGCAGAAAATTTCTGTGAACAGCTCTGAAAGATAAGATAAAGTATTATAATGAATGGTTCAAAGACATGGACATCTTTAGCGCTTCTCAAGCTGAAAGAACTGTAGAAGAAATTTAAGCTTTGAGTTGAAATATTGAAGGATTCTATTGATATCACATTGAACAACACAGAAAACATCAAAAGATGGAAGGAATACACAGAGTCTCGATGCCAAAAATGGTAGATCGTCCAGCATCTCATGGGCTAGCATATGATTAAGAACAGATGGTATGGAATGAAGAACTCCAAACTGCACTGAAATTGGTAAAAACCGGATTCAGGAATTGATTGAATACCAATCGCACTGTGTCAGCCAGCAGATGTGACACTGGAAGCACTCACTTGTCTAGGCCAAGAGATCTGGAGACGGCTACCTGAGCAACTGACTTGAAGAGACCTATAACCATGCTCATTTTAAAGAAAAGTGCACCAAAGCAATGTTTACATTATCAAACAGAAGCAAATTTTTGCTGAAGATAGTTAAAAAATGACTACAGTTTGGGGCTATTGACAGAGGACTGTCATTAATTGCCAGGAATGAAAGCCGTGTTCCTGGGGAATACATTACTGATGTCAGAAAGACCTGAACTGAGAGAAAGTAGAGATTGCCTGAAGGATGTTTTCTTGTGTTTTATTGATACTACAAAGGCATTTGACTGTTTGGAACCTAACACATTACTGATATTTGAAGGATGGGAATTTCAAGACATTTCATTGGCTTCATAGAGTACTTACGCCCAAATAAAGAAGCAGTCATTTGAATAGGACAGGGGAATATTACATGGCTCAAAATTACACATAGAGTCAGTCTCCTGGCATCTCCCTCTGACCATAATTGAGAGGAGGGAATAGCCTACTTATCAACCATAGAGTATTGCAGATATGATTGCAGTAAATTAAAATGAAACATCTGATTTGAATGGATAAAATGTAACATTTGATTTGATGGGGAAATACATATGGAGGAAGTCTTGGGCATGCTGTTTTACAGAAAGCATTGGAGAGTGGATGTGATCTCTCTTTGGACACATTTTGAGTTATTATATTTGAGTTATTATATTTCAAACTGTGTTTTATCTCTGTTGGGTTTTGTTTTGTTTTTATCAGTAGACTTCTTGACTCTGATATATTTTTTCTCTGTTTTCCAGTCTATGAAATCTAGGATTGGTGAATCCATAGAGGTAATAACTGAATTAGAGGCTCCTTAGAAGTATAGCGGGGAAGATTGGGGAGAAATTGGGAATTAATAACAATGAGTACAAGAAAGAAGAATATGTTCTAAAACTGATTATGCTAATTATAACACTTCTTGGTATGACTGAACTTTGTATGCTGCCTGGATTGTGTCCTAATAAAATGCTTATAAAGATAGATAGATCTGTAAATTAGAAATGGTGTATGTCAAGATTGTATTGTTTTATCATGTTTACTCAGTCAGTATGATGAACAAAAAAAAATCTGTGGAATGGGACGATATGAAGGGGAAGACAGCACCATGCTGGAGGAAGACTCACCAACTGCTATATGTAGATTTCACTGTCATGCTTGTGAAAATTGAAGAGGACCAGAAGAATTGAGTAATAAAGATAAAAGATACAGCCATCAGTATGATTACGCAGCAACGTAAAGAAAATGAAAATACTCACAACCAGAACAATAAACAATGTCATGATAAATGGCCAAGAATTGGAGCCATCAAAGACTTTATTCATCTTCATCAATGTCCATGGAAGCAACCAGGAAGTAAGTGATGTATAACAATGGGTAAATTGCAGAAGACTGCAAAAGACCTCATTAAAAAGAGCAAAGGTGTTACTTTGAGGACTAAAGTGTACGTGGAAATTTAAATCTTCAACTTTTTTCTCTATTTCACAATCATTTCAACTGGATCCTTGGCATTTTAATTTGAATTTTGTGTTCAGCTTGCCTTTTTCTGGGAGAAAAAAAGAAAAAGCAGTTAGTAGGGCTTTTGATAGGATTTATATTGAATCTTTCGATCAGTAACAAAGTTTCCTACACGATCGCTGAAGACAAATGTGTGCATAAGCAAACGTGGTGAAGAAAGCTGATGGTGCCTGGCTATCAAAAGATATAGTGTCTTGGTTCTTAAAGGCTTGAAGATAAACAAGTGGCCATCTAGCTCAAAAGCAACAAAGCTCCCATAGGAGAAGCACACCAGCTTGTGTGACCACGAAGTGTAGAAGGGATCAGGTATCAGGCATCAAAGAACAAAAAATCATATAGTTGTAAATGAGGGTGAGTGCACAGTAGAAACCCAAAGCCCATCTGTAGGCAACTGGACACCCCCTTACTGAAGGGTTGTGGGGAGGAGATGAGCAGTCAGGGTGCAGGGTAGCAATGATGAAACATATACCTTTTCTCTAGTTCTTAAATACTTCCCCCCACCCCCACCCCACTATCATGATCCCAATTCTACCTTACAAATCTGGCTACACCAGAGGATGTACATTGGTACAGATAGCAACTTGAAACATGGGGAATCCAGGTCAGATGACCCACTTCGGGACCAGTGCTGAGAGTGGTGATACCAGGAGGGTGGAAGGAAGGTGGGATAGAAAGGGGGATCCGATTACAAGGATCTACATATAACCTCCTCCCTGGGGGATGGACAACAGAAAAGTGGGTGAAGGGAGACATCAGACTGGGTAAGATATGAAAATAATAATAAGTTATGAATTATGAAGGGTGCATGAGGGAGGGAGTGTGGGGAGGGAGGGGAAAATGAGGTGCTGATATTAAAGGCTCAAGTAGAAAGCAAATGTTTTGAGAATGATGATGGCAACAAAATGTACAAATGTGCTTGACACGAGGGATCTATGTATGGATTGTGATAAGAATTGTATGAGCCCCCGATAAAATGATTATAAAAAAAAGTAGTAAATCAAACCCAAACCAAACTCATTGCCATTGAGCCAATTGTGATCTGTGGTGACCCAATACAGCTTTTGAGGCTTTTCCAAATCATTAGGGAATCAACCTCCTCTTAAGACCACAGAGCAGCTGGTGGATTTGAACTGCCCACCTTGTCAATAGTAGTTTAAGGCTTCTGCAACAGCACCACCAAGAAAACCAAAACATACTACCATTGAATGTATTCTGACTCACAGTGACCTGATAGGACAGAGCAGAACTATCCAGTGAATTCTGAGAGTACCGGTAAATTTTTATGGAAGCAGATAACTTCATCTTCCTCAGTGGAATGGTTGGTGAGTTTGAACCACCGACCTTGCAGTATTAGCCCAACCTGTAAATCCACTATGCCACCAGGGAAGGGTTAAAAAATATATACACCTACCTCTTCTATGGTTAGACATAATGTATGGATAAACGTTTAGCAAAAATAAAAATTGATTAAAAATCAAATGTAGTAAATAGCATTTATCTAAGGAATGCATGAGTGGGATACTATTAGGAAATCTACTTTAAAATCTACTTTAATTAATTGCTAATCTGAGAAGAAAATCCACAGTAAGTTTACTTAAATAACTTAATAAAATTTAATAAAACATATTTATATATATAAAACTAGTATAGAAGAATGTTCTTTAATAAGGCAAAGAAATCTTAGTTATTATTTTTAATACTGAAGTCCTAGAAATAATTCCATTAAATTTTGAAGCAAAAATAAAATGGCCATATTATATCTCTTTAGCATTGCTCCAGAAATTCTATTACAGTAATAACCAACATAGAAATAATTAAAAATGTATGAACATATACCCCCATACATGTATATATGTGTAACAGTAATGAAAGGCTTAATGATAATCTTTATTTGTAGGCAGTATAGAAACATAGGAGAGTGAATAATTTTAAACACACATATACACATACCATATATACATATAGATACATAACAGTATTAAAAGAGCTCAACAGCATGACTAGAAATAGAAAAAAAATCAAACTCACTAATAAACTTGTTCTGAATATTACTTTAGAAATATACTGGGGGAAATCTTATATTCTCAGTTAATGAAATCATGAAATACCCAGGATTAACAAGGGAAAAAATGATATCCACATGAAGGGAACTGAAATATTTCAAAGCTAAAATTAGGTATTGTAGAGATATAAAAAGATTGGTTGTTGCCAAGGATTAGGGACTGTGGATGAGGGTGAATATGGAGTGGCTATAAAGATATGGAGGGAGATTTGTGACAACTTTGTTATTAAAAGCAAACTATTCCATGGATCATGAGAGCACCTCAATTTCAGCCTCGCTATTGTCTAGGACGAGGTGCTCCAACATCGCGGGTAGTTATTGCACTGATGGCTGTTAGTACAATGTAAGGGTTTAAAACTGAGTCAAGCAGAGCTTTGCGTGTAATATTAGTCGGAATTCTGTAAGTGTGCTTGACAAATTTAACAACCCTTGACAGAAAAAAAGCAATAATAAAAATAGGACAGTTTTCTTCTACTTTTTTAAAATGAATATTTTACTTGCTAGTGAATATACTTGGGAATTATAGACTCCACCAAATTCCCCAGTGACGCCGCCTAAGAAGTAGGAAGATATGAAAGACAAGCTTGAGGCACGTTTTGTAGGTTGTGGCTCACAAGCGCAGAATGTCGGATGTCTAGACGTTTGTTAGGAGTCCTGGTGGAATCGCACTTACCAGTGGGGCTGCTAACCACAACGTCAGCAGTTCATAGTCACTAACCCTTCCATGGGAGAAAGAAAAGGCTTTCTATTCCCCTAAAGACACATATCCTGGAACCTCAGAAACCCACAGAGGCAGCTCTACCCGGTCCTATAGGGTTTCCATGAGTTGGAATAGACTAGATGGCGGTGGGCTTTGAAGTGTGTTGTTTTATTACCAGTACGTGTGAGTACACAGCTCTATAAAGCTCGAGCATTTTCATTTAGAACAACTGTAATAGAATGAGGGGAAAGGAAAGCATAGGAATTAGATCGGAAAGAACTTAGATAGTTTCCCAGAGGCAATAGAAATGAAAAATGGTTTCAGAAACAAAGAGAATGATCATATCCATTTAGACCTGCATGTGACTGGGTGAGCTCTTTTAAGTTGAATAGCGACAGAAAAGAAAGCGTGTGTTGTCTCTTGAAGCTCTGTTAGTCATTAACCGATGCCACCAACTGAACTAAAGAAGTCTGTGTTGGTATCTGGCAGGTCAGGCTTAAGAAATAGATGTCAGCGACTTAAGACCCGTCACGTGACGTGGCACGCTGTGCTTGCCAGCGCTAGATGCTCAGGATCAGATTTCAGCATCCCAGCCACTGGATTTAACCCCAGGAGAAGCTAAGCGGCACTTGCTAAAATCTTAGGAAGTGCTCTCCGTTCCCCAGGGAGCCTCTAGATTGGGAGCTCTTTTGGGTTTGTTTTTAAATCAAAGCCTAACCACCGAATGGGATTTTAGTATTTTGCTGTGAATTTAATGTTTCCGTGTAGTTTTCATTAGACATCTCCGGAGAGAATGGGGGCAGGCGCTCCAGCCATCTCTGTAAGTACCGCCCTCTCTCCTCTTCTGTGCCTACCCTAAATGGTAAGCAGAGGCCTTCCCCTTCCTTATTTTGATGAGATGTTTGAGTAAAACTTTCTTTTTCCCTCCGAAGGGGTGGTTACTTAAAATCCTATCGATGAAAATGGATAGATACTAAACAGTATGTGGGTTGGCATTCAGGATTTTGATCCTCCTACCTTTCTTTAAAGTAAAAGTGAAGGAAAATGCAGATAACATTTACTTGGTTACTGTGATTTCATGCAGAATACATGCGAGACTTTAGACTTGCTTATTCCTAAAGGGTTAAATATCAGTGTTTAGTTATGTTATTGAAGAAATCACGGAACTCAATTGAGGGAGAGAGTTCATAGATTCATTTAGTTTATTACCTTTGAGAATGTGATGATATTTTTCTTTCTCACACTAGTATCTTTATTGTGTGATTCTGGAATTTCTCTTTCTGCATGGTTGCTGAATGTGATGCTGAGAAAACTAAGTTGGCAGATGCATGTGAATTCTTAATCAACTGTAGAAACTTCTGGGTCTGAATATACAGTAGTGTCAATATATAACATTGGGAGAAAATCAATGGGGAAATGTATGTATTTTCAGGAAGGAAATGTATGAGCTTCATAAGCAGATCTGTAGGTATTTGTATCTCACCTTTTGCAGTAATAGAATATCATTGATTTTTTAATCGCAGAATTCCATAATTTAACATTGTATTTTAATGTTGAGAACACGCATATAGGATATGTATTTTCAAATTAGTACTGTACTCCAAAGGAGTGTAAAATAGCCCTTTAATTGTCCTTAGAGAGATACCAAATGAGAAATTGTGTGTTCTTTATTATTAACTTGTTGTTCATTTGTTTATTTATTTTGTTACCTTTAGGCTCTCAAAAACCAAACTCACTGCCATCGAGTCGAATCTGACTCATAGCGACTCTGTCCATAGGACAGGAGAGAAGGGCTCCGTGAGATTCGAGACTAGATCTTTAGAGGAGTAGAAAGCCTAGGCTTTTTCCCACGGAGCCACAGGCGGTGTGGAACTACTGACCCCGTATGTCATCAGGGATCTTTCTATTTAGGCTAGTTCTGATTTTTTTTTAAGTTTCAGGAAGAGTGTGCTGTACTGGTATCCTGAGGTACTTAAAATGCCTTTGTAATTCGTGATCCAGGAATGGTCGGTCACCAGATGATGTACTAGTTCCACAGTTGAATTTTCATAGTAAAACTGCATATTCATTCTCCTATCTCTGTTTAGAACTTTTTAGCATCCTGTGTGTCAGTCTGCATGTGAGTTTGTCTGTGTGTATGCCTGGCCCCTCTTTCTTTTGTGTAGACCCAAAGTTTATAGCATCCAGACAGCTAGGAAGTTATGTTTCCATCAAGGAGCTGTGGAAGCACAGTGATAATGCACCTCACTGGTAACGAACGCAAAAGTTGGTAGTTTGAATCCACCAGCTGTCCTCTGGGAGAAAGAGGAGATGAGCATGCTTCCGTAATGCTGATGGCCTTGGCAATTCCACTGGACAGTTCTGCTCTTTCCTTTGGGGCTGCTATAGTTTGGAAGGGAGTCAACAGCAGTAGTTTTTGTCCTTTTTAAATGTTTCTGTTACACCAACCACTTTTCTTTAAAATCTGATTCATCATTGTTTCGTGGAGCAGCTGGTAGGTTTGAACCACTGACCTTGTGGCCTGCAGTCCAACATCTAGCCCAAAGCGCCGTCAGCTTCCTATTTCCTCAGCTTTACAAGAGAACTTTAGAACTGGAGCTGTGTAAAGAAGACAACTGATTGGTTCAATTTGTTATGCAGGCCTTACATCCTCTCCGGAGGCCTGCTAGCACTTCTTAGTGTGGAACTTTTTTACGTAAACATAGCTTCTGCATAGCAACTCCTGATGTGTCCTGCATCTGAGCATAGTCATTCTTCAAACGGAGTAACAGAGCATCTGCTTTCCCCCACCCTTCCCTCTCTGTCTTATTGATTCTCAACGTGGGACACAAGTGCAAAGATTCCTCGTTGCTGGATGTCTATTAATGCACTTTTAGTCTCATTTTCTTTCTTCTCCACGTTGGGTCATCTGTGGAATTTTGCCGCTGGGGAAGCTGTAGCGGGGTCACAGATGGACTCACCCGTCTGCTTGTGTGTGCAGAGAAGGCACCGTTTCCTTACACACTGTAACTGATCCTTTCTCCTCAGTGCGCGCCACAAATTGTGAAACTATGTTTTCACAATTTGTTGATTAACATTAACTTGGTGTCCTCTAATTTTAAAAGCTGCTTTTGGATAATGTAAGTGCCCTCTGGTAAAGATATCCTCAGTCATTTGTATTTCCCATGCTGCTTCTAGGAGTAGGCCTTTGGAGGAGTAGATGAATGAGAGGTTAGTTGTATGCGCTAGTGGGTGAACCAAGGAGCCTTGGTGGTGTAGTGCTTATGTATGGGCTTTGAGCTGGTATCCACAAGGTCAGCAGTTGGAAACCTCCAGTCCCTCCAGGGAAGAGAGATAAAGTTTTCTAGTCCCATAAAGAGGTATAGCCCTGAAACTGCCAGGGGTGATTCCATCCTGTCCTATATGGGGTCACTATGAGTCAGAACTGACTCAATGACAGTGAATTTGGTTTTGTTGGAGTTTTATCTGACCTGCAATCCATGTGTCATGAGCTCTTATCTGTACCAGTGCACATTCTCGAGTCTAGCCTGAAGTGAAAGGCAGGTCTGGGGTCATGATAGTGGGGGGTGAAGACACCTCAAGGAATCAGAAGTGTGTTTTGTCAGTGCTTTACTGCACCCTGGTTGACTCATCCATTCCTTGTGACACTTCTGTGTGGGGATGTCCCATTGTCTACAGATGGGCTTTGGGTCTCTGCTCTATCCTCTTTGTTCTAGCAATATGGTTTTTGTTTGTTTGTTTTGGGTCTTCTGATGCCTGTTACTCGATCCCAGTGACACCCCATGATTGCACAGGCTGGTGTGCTTCTTACATGTGGGCTTGTTGCTCCTCTGCTAGATGGCCGCTTATTTCACTTCAAACCTTTAAGACCCCAGATGTGATATCTTTTGATAGCCCGGTTTCTTCACCACATTGGCTTATGCACGCATTTTGTCTTCAGCAATTGTGCCAGGAAGGTGAACATCACGGGATGCCAGGTTGTTAGAACAGAGTGTTCTTGCATTAAGGCAAGGCCTGAGCAGAGGTCCAAAGTCTGTCCACTTCCTTAATGTATTGCCATGTAAATATATGTACACAGGCCAGTACCTCTATTTTTTATGAATAATATATTTACCTATATTCACACCTATGTTTACACCTCTATCCATAGCTTTGCTCCCTAGATCTTTCCTATTCCCTTTTACTTTCCTCCTGACCACCATTAAACTCACCCTTCTTCTGCCTCTTAGTAATTCCCCTCAGCTAGATTGAGGTTGCTCCAACACCCCCAGGACCCCCCAACATCTTCCTAGTTGTTGCTTTTAATTCCCTGGTTGTTCTGCTGTCTAGGGAGTTGTTTGCTCATCTCTCCCTTCACCCACTTCCTCCTCCCTCCAAATCCCTCCAGAAAGGTCTGTCCTGTTGCTTTCCCATTGAACTTGCTTCCCATGCCTGTCTTATACAAGTGGCAAAACCAACAATAGTGGAGATAAAGCAAAAAGAAAGCCAAAGGATAACTAAAAAGAGAAAAAGATAATAACAACTGGGGGGGGGGGATCTATAGGAACTCGGAAGGCAGCTGATAGTACAAGGTGCTTAGATGGTAAGAGATAGGCTCCTAAACTAAGAACAAAAGTAGCAAGGGTACGTAATTCCAGGTCTGTCCGCTGACCTGGAATCACATACCTTCAATCCAAACCTCTATACCTAGCCTTCCTTCCACCAAGTCACTAATTCAGTTCTGTCTCTATGTGCTGCTTATTCTCAATAAACCTGAGATCATCTAATACTTTTCCTTTTTGTGGCTGGCCTATTTAACTTAGCATCATGTTTTCAGGGGCAAGGACTTTTGCACACAAATATCACTTGCTAGTGAACTACTGAACAGCTGTGAATTCTTATTTGATTGCCTCTGGTCGAGAACACATGGGACCAAACTAGACATGTTGTATTGATACTTCATAAATGTTGGATGTTTGTTTGGTTCTTCCATCGTACGTTTATTATCTGGTGGCGTAGTGGGCTACACATTGGGCTACTGAACTTAAGGTTAGCGATTTGAAACCAGCAGCTGCTGTGAGACAGAAAGGTAAGGCTTTCTAGGCCCATAAAGATGTACATCTTCAGAAGCCCTTGGTGCAGTTCTACTCTGCCCATGGGGTTGCTAGGAATTGCAAGCAGCTCTGGCACCGAGGGGTTTCTGGTATACTCCAGCCCCCAGCTACTGCCTTACAGATCACCGTACTGAGTTGTAGGGATCCATTTCACTGTTTGTCTTCTCTTTTATCTCAAACCACTGACTTTCTGAACTAATGCAAGAGGCATATATTACACACAAATTGAGATATCAGAGTGGCCTGCTTATCTCCCCCGCAGTTTATAGTCTAATGAGGTTGGAGCCCTGGCGGCATCATAGCTGTGTCTGCAAAGTCTGCAGTTTGAAACCACCAGCCGCCGTGGGAGAAAGATGAGGCTTTCTACTCCAACAAAGAGTTACAGTCTCAGAAACCCACAGAAGTAGTTCTACCCAGTCCTATAAGGTTATAAATTAGAATCAACTCGATGACAAGGGGTGAGCTTGATGTTAGATATCAAGTTCACCTTACACAGATTGCATTTATGTTTCTGAAATGCAGCACGAACTGTCTTGATTAGAAAAAGTAAAACAAAAAGCCTTGTAATTTTTCATTTGGAGTTTTAGAAAGAGTATGAACTCTATTTAAAATCGGTAAAGCTGAATTTGAATTCTGGCTGTGTCGCTTACTACATGCTGACCATAGATGTTAATGAGCAACGAAAGTCCTACCTTGGTAATAGATGCAATGTACCGAATCACAAGTTAGTGTGAAGGTTCATTTGGGGAAAAGCCCAGACCACATGGTGGCGTAATACTAATCTAATGCTGCGATCAAGAGACATTTATTATTCACAGAATAAGCAAGGTTCTGTAGCGTTAGGTTGCTGTCCTTGCTGTGATGTTCCAGTCACCTCTAAGAATGCCCTGCTTCTTGTTGTGGGAGAAGGACCCTGAGGTCTCTGTCTCATGGGGTTCATGCACTAGCCAGCTGCAAAGACTGTGTGCCAAACAGCATGTTCAGAAAGAGAGTAGGAGCAGGGGTAGTAAAAGTGTAGATTATCTCAGTACCAATGGCCCAAAAGAGGCCAGACTGGAATGCGGCACAGACCATGAATTCATCATCGGCCTGTTGAGGTTGAAGCTGAAGAAAATGAAAACAAGTCCAAAAGAACCAAATATGGTTCTGAGAACATCCCACCTGAATTTAGAGAGCATATTAAGAACAGAATTGACACATTACACACTAGTGACCCAAGAACAGATGAGCTCCCGGATGATATCAAGAGCATCGTACATGAAGAAAGCAAAGGGTCACTAAATAAACAAAGATCAAGAAGACCAAACTGCAAGTCAGCAGAGAGTGTGAAGCATGCTCTTGAATGTAGGCTAGTTAAATTGCAAATAGAACAAGTGACCAAGTAAAACAGAAAGTGAACAGAAAATTCCAATAGGCAGCTCAAAAGGACAAGATCAAGCATTGTAAAGAAATATGCAGACTTATAAAAGGAAAAAGGAAAAACATTCTCTGCATAGATGAATGAAGAAAAATTCAAGCCTCTAGTTCCAATATTGAAGGCTTCTATAGGCAAAATAGGGAATCGGGAAGACTGAAGAATCACCGATGCATTTGAATAGTGGTGCTAGAGGCATTGAATATTCATCAATACTGAAGAATATTGAAGTACAATGGACTGCCAAACCCATCTGTCTTAGAAGAAGTTTGGCCAAATTGCTCCTTACAGGCAAGGATGACGAGACTTTGTCATGGACACTTTGGACATATTGCCAAGAAAGCCCAGTCCCTGGAGAAGGGCATCCTGCTTGGTAAAGTAGCGAGGCAGTGAAAAAGAGGGAGGCCCTCACAAGGAGATGGACTGGCACAGTGGTTTCCACTAGGAACAATTGTGAGAGTGGTGCAGGACTGGAGAGCGTTTCACTCTGTTGTGCATCAGGTCACTTTGGGTTGCAACCAGTTCGATGGCCCTTAGCAACATAGGCAAAATACTAAATGATGCAGAAAGCCTCAAAAATATATGGAAAGGGTACACAGAGTCACTGTACCAAAAAAAAGTTAATATGCAATCATTTCAAGAACTAAAAGTACCGAAGCTTTGAAGCTACACTGAAGGCGTTAGTGATAAAGGAAGCACTAGGAATTGACGGGATGTCAATGGAAATGTTTCAACAGGCCGATGAAGCACTGCAAGCACTGACTGGTAGATGTCAGGAAATTTGGAAGAGAGCTACGTGGCTAAAACAATGAGTACAAGAATAAAGAAAATATTCTAAAACTGGTTATGGTGATGACTGCACACTCTTCTTGGTGTGACTGAATGATTGATTTGGATGATAAGGTGAATTAGATGCCAATGAAGCTTGAATAAAGCAAAAACAAAAGTTGGACGTTGAATAAGGAACAACAGAAGAATTGACGTAGTTGCGTTATGTGTTGAGAAATAAGGAAGGCGATGTGCACTGCTGGAAGAACATAGAAAGCACGGCCAGGGCGCTCCGGAGAAGCAGGAGGTGCTCCTTGCTCTCAGACACTTGTGGACCTGTGATCAGGAGAGACCAATCCCTGGAGGTGGACATCATTTTTTAAAAATCGTTTCTGAATTAGATGGAGATTGACATATCAGATTGTCTTGTACAAATTTAACAACTTATCAGCTCTCCCATTAGCTTGCTCATTTTCCGTCTCCCTTTTGTTATATATTAGCTTCCTTTTCACCTGTCTACCCTTTGCACCATCACGTCCCATCTTTCCCTTCGCCCTCACGCCTGGTAAACATCAACATCTGTTTCATTGGGTATAATAACCTTTATCTTCATTTTAATGTATATAACCGTGGTCTCCAGCAGTATTTGTCCCTTCGTGTTTGGCTAACTTAGAATGATGTCCTCCAAACCCATCCATGTCAAGTGGCCATTCGGTTTCATTATTCTTTAGCATTGTGTAGTTTTCCATTGTGTGTATGGACCAAAGCTTATTTATGCATTCCTCCACTGATGGGTATTTTGGGTTTTTTCCAGCTTCTTGCCATAGGAAGTGGTACTGCAATGAACACCTCCAAGCTCAAAGCTCACAGCTTGGTGCCGACTCATGGTGACCCTGTAGGACAGGTTAGAACTGCCCTTGAGGGCGCAGCGGGTGGTTTCAAACTGCTGACCCTGTAGGGAACAGCCTAACTCATAACTGCTACACCCCAGGCCACCTTGCAAATACTATACAGGTCCTTGCATCTTCTCATACTTTGTTCCTTGTTTTTAAAGGATATGTATCGAGCAGCAGGATTGCTGGATCATGTGAGATTTCTATTCCCAGTTGCTTGAGATTAACATCATTCCTGGTGAAGTTGAGATGAATGAGCACAGTAGCAGGAACAACGGGATCAAACTTAGCGACAATTGTGAGGGTGGTAAATATTTTTGTAGCATTTTGTTCAGATTAGCTGTAAATGAGAGTTGACTCATTGCCACCTAACAACAATCACAAGTTTCCTATTTACCTTGATTTTTCTCACTTTGAAAAGAGGACTTTTATTAATTAAAGGGTTTTTAGGGAGGTAGGACTAAAAGTATACACACTGTTGTGGAATTATGGAATCATTCACTAAATGATGGCAATAGTTCAAGGAGATGTAGGTGACGAGAGCTTGCCAATCATCTTGCCGGAACATAAGAACTGGAATAAATTTGCTCCTCCTCTTTTTCTGCCTTTGTGTCGTTCCCAAGCTCCGGTGGTGCAGTCAGTTACATGTGGAGTCACGAGCTACAAGGCAAGCCATTTAAAATCCCCAGCCACTCCATGGGAGAAAGGTGGGGGATTGTGGGTCCATAAAAATTCACAACCACAGAAACCCACAGGGGTCATTCCACTCTGCTCTGTAGAGTTGCTGTGAGTTGGAATTAACTAGATGCCAGTGAGTTGGGATTTTTGTTTGTTTTTAATTTTTTCTTTTCTTTGCATTCCATTAGAGAGTCAGTGGCTTGCTTGAGAAAGAATCTGGCTTGAATCCCAGTTTAGCCCTTTTGCCAGAAGTTGTCTTAGTCCTTAGTCATTTTTTCCCCTGTTGGTTCTGACTCTAGTGACCCCATGTAACAGAACAGAAATTCCTGAGTGTTTTTTATTGACTGTAATCTTTATAGAAGCAGATTGCCAGGTCTTCATCCCATGGCATCTCTGTGTTCTGTTTAAACTCCCAATCTTTTAGTCTCAGTGAAGCGCTTGATGGTTCTATCACCAGGACTCCCTCTTCCCTACAGAGGGAATTCATTTCGAGTAGTTATCTCATTGTAACTGTCCAAATGACTGGGCAGAACACAGTTTTGTTTTGTTACTAGAATAAAGAAGAGTGGAAAGTAGATGGCCACAAAGTTAACTACAATCCTAGCATATGCACTTTATTTGCTACTTCACATGCTTTTGTGAACCCCTTATTAAACAAATAGAAGTATGTACTCATATCTATATGTTAAGAATTAAGGTAGCAGATGGACATTGGACCTTGACCCAAGTACTTCCTTAACACAAGAACACTTTGTTCTAACAATCAGCATTCTGTGATGCTCACCTTCCTGACACCATCACTGAAGACAAAGTGGGTGCATAAGCAAATGTGGTGAAGAAAGCTGATGGTTCCTGGCTTTCAAAAGATATAGCATCTAGGGTCTTAAAAGCTTGTAGATAAAAAAGCAGCCATCTAGCTGAGAAGCAACAAAGCCCACATGGAAGAACACACCAGCCTGTGTGATCATGAGGTGTCTATGGGATCAGGTATCAGATATCTAAGTCCCACAGTAAAACCATACCCAAGGTGAATGGGTGGGGGTGGGTAGACATGGAGTGAAGACGTAATGCCCATCTGTAGACAATTGGACATCCCCTCACAGAGAGTTACAGGGAAGAGAGGAGGCAGTCAAGGTACACTATAGCACAGATGAAACACACAACATTCTGCTAGTTCTTTGGTGCTTCCTTCACCCTGTTATCATGACCTCAATTCTACCTTACAAATCGGATTACACCAGAGCATGCACACTGCTACAGATAAGAGCCCAAAACACAGGGAATCCAGGATAGATAAATCCCTCAGGGCCAACAAGGAGAGTAGAGATATCAGGATTAGGTGAGGGTGAGGGTGAGTGAAGAAAGGGGGAACTGATCACAAGCATCAACTGAGAACCCTCTCCCAGGGGGATGAGTAATGGAAAAGTGGGTGAGGGGTGACAGAAGACAATATAAGACATGGAAAAAATAATCTATAACTTATCAAGGGTTTGTGAGGGAGGGTGTGCAGGGGAGGGAAGGGGAAGAAATGGGGATCGGAGATCATGGGCTCAAGTAGGAAGAGAATGCTTTGAAAATGATGATGGCAGAAATGAGCTTGGCACACTGGAGGAATGTATGGATTGCGATAAACATAAGAGCCCTCAATAAAAGTATTTTTAAAAAACAAAACAATAACAACAAACAGATAAAGGCATCTATAAACAGGGATACCAGCACTTAATCAGGAGATCTGGACTCTTGCCCAGCCCATTTTTACAAAGAGAACCACAATGTTATAGGTCGTGGCTTTGTAATTCACATGGCCATAGTGTCAACCCTAATTGACCTCTGAAGAGTGTTCCAATAATAAAATCCTAATTTCACCTTGTTTCTTTTATGGAAACCTAAATTGCTTTAATACATATATAACATATACTTCAATCTTTAAACTCAAACAATGTCTGGGCACTTTGAGTGAAACCGGGCTTTGTTAAGCCATTAACTTAAACTAAGAATGCATCCAGGCTGTTGTTTAGAAGTTTCTGTCATGGCAAGAAAGGGAAGACATATGTTTGGAGGAGGGTTAAGGTTCATCAGATATGTAAGTTTAAGGAAAGGTAGTGCTATAATAATTCTATAAGAGCATAAAGTAATTCCCATCTATATCCAACTAACCATAAATAGCCTTTAATTTTCACAATTAAAAAATTTTAATATAAAAATAAAGAAAAATTTCTCCATGAAAAAGGATTATCAAATATTCCTTTTATTATTTGTCAAAAAGGATATTTTATATTTGTTGTAAGTTGTTGTATATTCCTTAGTAGTTTAGGAGTAAACTACTAAAGGACTTCAGTATTTTATATATAAATGACTAGTAGTATCTCATTTTTTGTTTCTATTAACTGATTCTTTCACCTACTGGGCCAGATGAGCACGACGTTACCATCTATATTTATGGTCACTGAGAATTCAATTGGTATAGGTTTCATTGATGTCTTTTACGCAATTAAGTCAGCCTAATTGTATAACCAATTATACAGTTAAGTTGTATAATTGTATAATATTGTTTCCTTGTTATTTTTAGCAGTATCTGCTTTAAAAAAAATTAGCCTGAATCAGATTACCAGTTGAAAACAATACCCAGACCTGCCTTCAGTATTTTGGAAGTATTTTTGTTGTTTCCTTGTTTGTTTTTTACAGTGTTTACTTTTTAAAAAAGCACCAGCCTGAATTAGATCAGTAGGTGAACGCAATCAGATCATCCTTTCTTGTTGTGATTACATGTAAACATGCTATGTAATATGACTGTATTTTGAGTACTCAGGTCGTTTAACTGCAGTCACCTTAAACAACATGATGTATGATGCTGACTGCATCTCTCCTTTGGACCCTTTCTGAGCCACGGTGCCAAGATTGCTTATCTACACTGTCTCTAAACAGGAGGCAGACACATACTTTCTGCAGTTCTTCCTAAAGGGCAGAGCAAAGAAGGGTTATTAGCAGAAAGACTATTAATTTAGAGTTTGCATAAACGGTGCTATACAGGCGCTCTCTGGTTCTTTGTTGTCATGAGTGAGACGTCAGACATACCTGTCCCTCCAGCTGACACCAGCAGCTCCCCCCACAGCACTCTGCTCTCATGCTTGGTTCACATATGTATTGCAAAGGCCACGCAGAGCTCTGACGACACTCACAATTAAAGGTCCTGATTATGGAAGTTGCCATAAGCCAGCATCAGTAAACAATAAGGATACAGTCATTGGTCCAGATCACCACATCTCCTTAGACAGCAGCCAAATCTCTCTGGCCCTCAGCCTCTCTGATATGTGGACATTGGGCCATTGATTCCATGGGCCAGGAAGCCCACCTACGGCTCTACTTCACAGTCTCATAGACTCTGCACTGCTCCTGTGCTCAGTCTCAAAGCCATCTTGCCTCTGCTGTGGCCTTGGTCCCATGGTCTCCGTGCTGAGGTCTCCGGTGCCTCTGGTCTTGACCTCACCACTTTAGGCAGAGAGACCTTGATTGCCCTCCACTGGTGGCTTTTCTTTTGATAATCCTGGAACTTCTCTTCCTGTTTCCCCTTCTGAGGTGGCATCTATTTACTTATCTATCTATCTATCAATTTATTTTTCAGTTTACTCCCACATAGAAAACTTCTCCTTATTCATGTATTTATTACAGGGTGACAAACAGTTGGAGGCTGGCACTTCCAGCAGGTATTAGGGCGTGGCTAACCAGGCAGGGGGCCACGGAGCAGGCTGGGGCCTCAGGGCTGTCCCAGGCTCAACCCTCAATATTAATATCCTCATCAACGTGTGGGGATTCCCCATGATCTCCATAGCAATATGACAATTCAATGTGACAGCCATCTCTGGTCTCCACCTGGGGGAGTTAAAAGCCCACGATGAGCATTGGGATTCTGTCTCCCTTTGAATCCATCTTTGCTGTAATATTTGTCAAGTGTCCCAATTAGCCACTGGTGAGGGTGTAGGGGGAGGATGGCAAATTGAGGGGTGGGTCTGACCTCACAGGCAAGAAGGTATCATGTGGGGAAGATGTGCTTTCTGGTGGCAGCTGATGACAAGGACAGGGTGGCAGGAGAGGGTGCAGGAAGGTGGTGGGAAGAAGGCTCTAGTGCTGTGACCTGCCACCTCTGGGTTGTAAGGTGGGGCCAGGTCACCCTCTGGCACTAAAACCCAAACCCAATCTGTCCCTGTCCAGGTGATGCCCATGCACTGCGGGCAACGCCACGCATCGCAGGGCAGAACTGCACCATAGACCTTTCTTGGTTGTGATCCTTTTGGAAGGAGACATTCCGGGCATATTAACTGTGTGGGCTCAAACAGCCAACCTCTAGGTTAGTACTAGTCAATGGCCAGCTGTTTGTGCCACCCAGGGACTCTCCAAAAAGCAGGGCTGAGCTGGAGTCTCTCCCAGGCTTCCGTTCTCCCCAACCTAAAGGAAGAGGCCTTGGTCTCCACCCAGAGGAGCACCCACCTCCAGCTATTCTCACCAAGCCTGTACCCACGTCTTCTAACACCACGTGAGACTTCCAGCAGAGGGCAGGATCATGCCCGTGGTCCAGGCCCACTGGTTTCTTGCAGCGATCCTGCCCTTGTCCCAAATGTGTTTCCTGGGGTGTGTGAGTCAGAGTGAGGAGTGGGCTTCCTGGTGTGTCATAAGATGGCCCCATTGTCCTGACACATGTTTTCACCACTGGTTCCAGTGTTGTCACTAAATCCCAGCAAGTCCTAGGAGGAGGCTTTTGACCCAGGCAGTTCTAAGTGCCTGGTGGGTCTGGCCGTGCACGCCCTGCACACCTCGGTCATGCCCTTCACTTAGGTTTCAAAGGACACGCCAATGGACATACCTGACCCTACTCACCTGACCCGGGATAGGAAAGAGAAGAGTCTGACCAGAGAGGCCCCAAAGAACAGAAAACCCTGTGGTCATTATTGCTACTTGGCATGTCCATGCAAAAAAAAAAAAGTGCAAATTAAAAACATGAGCTATGGATGGTAACAAAGCCTAGGACTGGCCACAGATCGAAACAATACCCTGGCCCCCTAGCTTGCAGCTGGCCTTTCCACCCAGCGCAACCTACGACCCCGTGGGGGTGTCCAGAGCACAGGAGTCAGGTGGGAGGTGCCCCCACGGGACTCTCTGAGATGGCATTTATACAAAGAATGGCTTTGATGGAGGTATGGTTTTTGTCTTTTGGTACACCATATCCCCAAGGACACAAAGGGTGGTGATTTAAGTCAGACCTTTTACTAAATTGGAGATTGAATCCTAGTCCATTAGTGTAGCAGAGAGCTTTCTCCTAAATGGCGATTATAGCCACACGTATAGAAGTCATAATCTATAATATATCACATATAGGATTATGACTAGCAGGGTAATACTAGTTGGCTACACTTGAAAGTTTTGAACTCAAACGTAAACATGCCTTCTAATAAAACATCAAGAATCTCTAAAAAAACAAACAAACACCCTAGCAATTTTGGTATGCCCTTATGAATTATCTTTATCACTCAAAAATCATAGGTTTTAGGTGATTATGCATATGGAGAATAAGTTCATCTTTAGATAATTTACCACCCAAACATATATTTCTTGAACAACAAACTTTAATGTAAAACAAGTGTTGAGTGTTGTTATTACTAGGTGCCGTGAAGTGAGTCATTTCTGACTCATAGTGGCCCTGTGTGCAATGGAACAAAATATGGCCTGGTCCTGTGTCATCCTCACAATTGTTCTTTTGTATCAACCCATTGTTCCCATCACTGTGTCAATAATGCCTTCCTACACGAGGGACTTACCTTCTGGCATTCTGACAACATTAGACTTAAGAAACATTGAGAGATCCCATACGCTATCTCTTTTGATAGCCGGGCACCATCAGCTTTCTTCACCACATTTAGTTGTTCACCCACTTTGTCTTCAGTGGTTGTGTTGGGAAGGTGAGCATCATAGAATGCCAATTTAATAGAAGAAAGTATTCTTGCATTGAAGGAGTACTTGAGTGGAGGTCCAATGTCCCTCTGCTGCCTTAATACTAACCTTATTAATATATGCACATGGATCTATTTCCCCATCCTCATGTATAAATATATTTTCATATGTATATGTCTTTATCTAGACCTCTATAAATGCCCTCTGACTTCCCTCTTTTTCCTCTATTTCCTTTGACTTCCCTCCTGTCCCACTATCATGCTCAGTCCCCACCAGGGTTTCAGCAATTCCTCTTAGTTACGTTGCCCTTGATCATGCCCAACCAGGCCTCCTACACCTTTCTCATCACCAATTTGGATCACTTGTTGTTTCCTTGTCCCTGGGTTTATTAATACCACTACCTTTCCTCCCACCTCCCCGTCTCCCATGTCCCCACGGAACTATCGGTCCTGTTGTTTTTCCTCCAGATTGTTCATCCAGCCTATCTTATTTAGACAGACCGGCGGATTTAGTAACATGCACAGAAACAAGACAGAACAAAACCAAGCAACAATATACAACAGAACAACAACAAACCAATGACAAAAACAAAACACAAGAAAGAAAAGCTTGTAGTTAGTTCAAGGATTGTTTGTTGGCCTTTAGGAGTGTTTTCCAGTTCTGTCTGTTGGGGTACCATGCCCTTGCCCTTGCCCCAAAGTCCACCTTCAGCTTTCCCTGGGGGCCTCGCTGCTCCATTCCCTTGCTGTTCTGTTGCACCCCCTTAATGTTTTGCCTCGGTGTGGCAGATTCAATTGGGTGCAATTCCCTCACTGTGTCTCCGGTGTTGTCGCATGCAGGGCTATGGGTCAGTCTGTGAGGGATGTCGTGTCTTATAGTGGGGCCAGCCATGTGGTCTTCTCTGTTGACTGGCTGCTCTAATTGGGAACATCAACCTCCTGGCCTGGTGAGCCATGATGTGCTCCACTCTCTCCTCCTCTCCCTTCCTCTGCTTCTGTGTGCGCCGATCAGATATGTCCCTCTTCCAAAGCAGTAGATTCAGTGCCGTCCTTTGATATAAATTCTTCAGAGGGGAGGGGCAGATGTCCCCTTAGTAGTTGGGGTTGGGACAGGCCCCACAGACCTCTCCACTGGTTCCCTACTCCACACCGGCATGTTGCATTCACATCTTGGAGCATCGGGATGAAGTCTGGTCCCTCTTTCCCTGTGGAGACACAAACAATACCCTCCCCTTGTTGGGTTAATACCCTGTGCCCCCTCTACCCTTTTCTTTTTTATTATTATTTTTTTTCCTTTCCCACCTCCTTTTTTAGTTGTCTACCATGTGTATCCCTGTATTTGGTCTGGCCCTTGCCATATTACCTGGTCCTCACCCCAGGGATATTTGCGTACTGTCGCTTTTTCCCTATGCCCCATTTGCCTTTTTTTTTTTTAAAGCTTACTTCAGTAGTCTTTCAAGTATTTCTATATTTAAGTCAATGCTATCTTGAAGGTTGTTCTCTCTTTTTTGCCCTCTGGGTGATGTTGTTTTATGTGGTAGTCTCTTATTTATGCTTGGAGGTGTGGCCAAGAGATGCTGAAGGAATCAGTTATCAGGCACCAAAGAACAAAAAAATCGTATCATTTTGTGTTCACCTCCCTGATATGATCGCTGAAGACAAATGGGTGAATAAGCAAATGTGATGAAGAAAGTTGATAGTGCCCGGCTATCAAAAGATATAGCATCTGGGGTGTTAAAGGCTTAAAGGTAAACAAGCGGCCATCTAGCTCAGAAGCAACAAAGCCCACATGGAAGAAGCACACCAGCCTGTGCGATCACAAGGTGTCAAGGGATCAGTTATCAGGCATCATCAGAACAAAAATCTTACCATAGTGAATGAGGAGGGGGTGAGGAGTGGAGATCTAAAACCCATTTGTAGGTCACTGGACATCCCCTTACAGAAGGGTCTTGGGGAGGAGACAAGATAGGGTGCAACATAGCAACGATCAAAAATACAACTTTCCTCTAGTTCCTAAATGCTTCCTTCACCCTCCCCCCCCCCCCCCCCACTGTCATGATCAGAATTCTACCTTGCAAGTCTGGCTAGACCAGAGGATGTACACTGGTACAGATGAGAACTGGAAAAACAGGGAAGCGAGGGTGGATGATTCCCTCAGGACCAGTGGAGTGAGTGGCGATACTGGGAGTGTGGGTTGGAAAGGGGGAACCTATTTCAAGGACCTGCATTTGACCTCCTCCCTGGGAGCATACAACAGAAAAGTGGGGGAAGGGAGACGTGGGACAGAGCCAGCTATGACAAAATAATAATTTATAAATTATCAGGGGTTCATGAGGGAGAGGAGAGTGGGGAGGGAGGCGAAAAATGAGGACCTGATTCCAGGGGCTTAGGTGGAGAGCAAAAGTTTTGAGAATGATGAGGGCAACGAATATACAAATGTGCTTTACACAATTGATGTATTTATGGATCGAGATGGGTGGTATATGAGTCCCTAATAAAATGATTTTAAAAAAAAGAAGTGGGGGAAAGTGGGAAGATGCCATTATATTTTAATTCATTTTTTCTACACTTTAAAAAATCCCCTCATATTATATTTAACCTTAAATAATACATTGTTTAATGGTATTTTTAAATATTATATGCCATCTATGTAAAAAATAAGAAAATGTTTTGAAACTGACTGTGTTAGCAATTGTACAATACTGTTTTGTGTGATTGATGGAATGTTATGATATATGTAAGAGCTCCCAATAAAATATTTTTAAAATATTGAGAGAAACAAATCCAGAGATACTCATATGTATGAGAGAAATTTTATATCAAGAAGTAATTATGTATCCCTAAAACATCCCAGCCCGCTCTAGATTAAGTCCATAAGGTTGATATTAGCCCATAAATCCAATATTAACCCATGAATTCCTCTTCAGACTCACACAGCACATGCAATGATGCTGAATGCAGGAAGATCCCCGACTGGTGGGTGGAATGTCCTGTAGATCCCATGGCGGTGGATGTATCTCCAGGGCTCTGGCTGCCATCATTATGGCTCCATGTGGCTTGTCAATGGGAAAGTGAAACAGCATGTGTTCTGCCTCCAGGGAGGAAGAGGGGTTAAGAGAGATACATAGATTTTTAAACCCACATAAAAAGTAGTTAGTTTATATCAATTACCCTTACCTAAAAAAATGGTGTATTCAGCCAAGTGATTTTGAACCTGTGCTATTGAGACTTTGATTGCTATCACTTGCTATCTTCATGTTTGAAAAACAAATATTTCTTCCAGTCTGATAGACACCCTTTGTAGAAAATATACAATTATGCAAAGGGGGAACTGATCACAAGGATCTACATGTGACCTCCTCCCTGGGGTCCTCAGGGATGTAATGTGTAAAACAGTTCTGGAGGAATTTGTAGACTTAATCAAATCATAGAAATAAAACATTGACTTGACATTTATAGTTGTTATTCCTGACATGTCAAATTGAAGTTTAAAATGACATCTAGATCATTTTTTCCTTTATCAATCCAGTATTTCAGAATCATCATGAGATGTTGATCCCTGCCAGCCCCCACCCCCTGCCGCCGTTCAGCAGGCACTTGTGGGTGACACACCTTGGTTACTGTAGTGATATCCCTTAGATACTGCAGTGTATTGCTCCATCTCTTAGCTACAACTAAGTTGTGGCTTCAGGTTTCTCATTACTTTCCACTCCTTTGAATCATTGTGCGCCAATTATCGCACTGAGCAATGTGTTAGCACGTTTGACTTGAGTCGAAGTGAAAACCGTGCGGGTACCATTGCTCTATGTCTCGCTACCCTTAAGTGTGAATTGCAGTGTTTTCAGTTGTGGCCATGCAGCCCCCGGTGGTCAGCATGACTGACTGCTCTCTGTTCTTACGCACCTTCAAGCACAGTACAATGGCTGCTCGGCTGAGAGAAGACATGAAGAGGGTCGTGGCAGAGCCTCTACCCGCGCGGAGGGAGGCCCCGTGTGCACAGCTGTTTGGAGTCAGCCTCCAAGAACTTCATCAGCGGGGGCTCGCCGAGCACGGCGTCCCGGCCATCGTGCGGAGCATTGTGGAGTACTTGACCCAGCACGGTGAGTTGTCATGCTTTCATTTGGCTTATTTTTTTCTTTCAGTTTCTCACCTGCAGGGAAAATATTTTTCTGTTGCCTCGTTGTAAAATATGACTGAACTAATTCCCTAAACCACCTTAATTTCATTATCAAATTATTGTGTAACGTATTTTCCCCTGGGGGGTGGGTGGGAGGGAAAAAAGATCCATTAAGCTCTTAACTAATATATTGTATGAGCAATTACTATTATTTTGACAGATAAATTGTTTAACCAAGGAACAATACATTAGTTATTGAGGCTTCTCCTTCGGAATGATTTATGGGGCTTAGTGCCAACATAGAAATGTTTTCCTAGTATTAATAATGAGTTTTCTAGATTAATCAAATGTCATTGCTACTCAATGATCTTTAATATGAGAGTATTTGGGGCCAGTTCTTTGAGCCAAGGTCAGTTATGAACTTACGGCATGGCTGTGATTATTCCCATCATGTCAATAGGGTAACTATTGTGATAGCCTTGTCCTTATAGAGTGATAAAGTTCAGCTTATAAAACTAGAGGACAGATAGTATGTTTTATAATAAAAAGATAAATTATTTCTTCCCCGTGTCAGAATCGACCCTCCAGCCAACAGGCTTTGGCTAGCTTCATGAAAGATAAGGAGCCAATTCAAGTGGCATTGGGTGAAAAAGTGATATCCTTTCTTTATCTTGTGGCTGTGATATGTGAACGGAATAGGCTATTCGTCCTTTGGCTAATGGGCACTGATAATCAATGATAAATCTTTTTTGTTTCATTTTTGATGGTCTCCTGTGTTGCATAGGGTTTCTATGAGACTGAACAGACTTTCAATAACAGCATACAGCAGTGGTTCTCAACCTTCCTAGGGCCACAACCCTTTCATACAGTTCCTCATGTTGTGGTGACCTCCCCAACCATAACATTATTTTTGTTGCTACTTCATAACTATAATTTGCTACTGTTATGAATGGAGCAACCCCTGTGAAAGGGTCTTTTGACCCACAAGGGGGTAGTGAATCACAGTTTGAGAACCACTGGCATACTAGCTCTTGGTATACCCTTACAAAGATATTTGATGTATATAAAGAACATAGATAGTCTTTATTCTCTTTTAATACAAATAAGTTGCTAGAGGTTTGTTAGTACAGATTGACTAGAGAAACACACCCAGAGACACTCATATAATGTGTAAGAGAGAACTTTATATCAAGAAGTAATTATGCATCAATAAAACATGCCAGCCCCATAGGGCATTTATAGAGGTCTAAATACAGGCATGTACATATGTAAATAAATTTATATATGACAATGGGGAAATAGATCTATGGGCATATGTGTATAGGTTTAGTATTAAGGTAGCAGATGGACATTGGGCCTGCATTCAAGTACTCCCTCAATGCAAGAATACTTTATTCTATTAAACTGGCATTCCATGATGCTCACCTTCCTAACACAATTGCTGAGGAAAAAGCGGATGCATAAGCAAATGTGGTGAAGAAAGCTGATGGTGCCTGGCTATCAAAAGATAGAGCATCTGGGGTTTTAAAGTCTTGAAGATAAACAAGCGGCCATCTAGCTGAGAAGCAGCAAAGCCCACATGGAAGAAGCACACCAACCAGTATAATCGCGAGGAGTTGATAGGATGAGGTATAAGGCATCAAAGAACAAAAAAATCATATCACTGTGAATGAGGGGGAGTGCAGAGTGGAGACTCAAAGCCCATCTGTAGGCAACTGGACATCCCTTTACAGAAGGGTCGCCGGGAGGAGATGAGCCAATCAGGGAGTAATATAGCACTGATGAAACATACAAGTTTCCGCTAATTCTTAAATGCTTCCTGCCCCCACCACTATCATGATCCCAATTCTACTTTACAAATCCAGCTAGATCAAAGGATGTACACTGGTACAGATAAGAAGTGGAAACACAGGGAATCTAGGAGAGATAAACCGCTCAGGACCAATAATGAGAGTAATAATACCAGGAAGGTTAGGAAAAGGTGGGGTAGAAACAGAGAACTGATCATAAGGATCTACCTACATATAACCCCTTCCCTGGGGGATGGACAGCAGAAAATTATATTATAATTATTATTATAATAATAATTTATAAATTATCAAGGGTTCATGAGGAAGGGGGTGGTGGGGAGGGAGGGGGGAAAATGAGGAGCTGATATCAAGGGCTCAAGTAGAAATAAAATGTTTTGAGAATGATTGTGTTGGACAGGGTTCTCTAGAGAGACAAACCAGATTGCTAGTAATTATATATAAATATATTTATAAAGATAGATATATCATACAAGAAATGAACCATTAAATTATATACAGATAGATGATACAAGAAATTAACAGTTAAATTATAAAGCAGTGAGACATTAGCAGTCCTTTAAGTCTTGAGAGCCGCCAGTTGCCAGTCCCCTTCTAAAGAGAGAGCTGGGCTAAATATGCCCAGGCAGCAAAGAGCAAGGCAGGCTCACCAACTGTCATCAACTGTCAGTCCCCAGCTCCAGAGACGAACATTCCAATCCTGTGGGATTAAAGGGACCTCAACTTATAGCGACACAGTCCACAGGCTAGGCATCCCACAGGTAGTGTACCCCTTTAAATTGAGGCACAGACCAAGCAAGGCGAGGCTCACCGAGCCATTTATCCATCTGCCCCTCAATTAATCCTACTTGTGTTTATCGGCCAGGCTGGCACAATAAACTATCGCAATGATGATGGCAACAAATGTGCTGGACATAATAGATGGATGTATGGATTGTGATAAGAGTTGTATGAGCCCCCAATAAAATGATTTTTAAAAATATTCCAGCCTAGTCCATATCAAATCCATAAGTTCATTATTATCCCATAAGTCCAATATTAGCCCATCAATTCCTCTTCAGACTCACATAGCACATGTAATGATACTGAATGAAGGAAGATCACAGGTTGGTGCGTGGAAAGTCCTGTGGGCCCAGTGGCAGTGGAAGAATCTTCAGGGCACTGGCTGCCATCAGTGTGGCTCCATGTGGCTTGTCAACAGGAAAGTGAAGCAGAGTGACCTCCGATTGAGGTCATCAAGCTGTGACCTGACTGACAGGCTAAACTCTCCTCTTTACTCTCAATAGCCTCAAGTTAACGGGAGACGATGGAACTACCACAGATGGCATCCAGTTGGTTTCAACTCCTAGCAACCTCACAAACAATAGAACAGAACACTTCCTGGCCCCGTACCACTCCACAGTTGTTCCTAGGCCTGAGCCCACAATTAGAGCTGTGGTCTCAGTCCATCACCTTGAGGGCTTCCTCTTTTCCGCTGCCATTCTACTTCCCCAAATATGATGTCCCTCTGCAGGGACCAGTCTCTCCTGACAGTATGTCTAAAGCATGTCGGACAAAGCCTTCCCATCCTGTCTCTAAAGACCACTCTGACCTTACTTCTTTCAAGACAGATTGGCTTGTCCTTTTAGCAGTCCATGCTACTTTCAAAATGCCTCTCCAGCACCACGATCCAAATGCCTCAGTTCTCTGTCTTCCTTCTTCAGTGTCCATCTCTGACATGCATATGAGGCAGTTGAAAATACCATGGCTTCTGTCAGAAACACCTTAGTCCTCAAAGTAGCATCTTTGTTTTCCAATACTCTAAATAAGTCTTGTGCAAATATAACATTACCGCATAAGAGTTGTTGGAGTCCCTAATAAAATGTAAAAGAAGAAAAGAGAAAAAAAATGATTAGGGCAAAGACTGTACAGATGTGCTTTATACAATTGATGTATGTATATGTATGAACTGTGAAAAGAATTGTATCAGCCCCAATAAATTGTTAAAATAAAAAAAAGAATCACGTAACAGCATTCTTTTGAAGATCATCTCATAACACATAGAGTTTTGCTTATTTGTAAATTCTCCTCCTGCTGCACATGTTTTCTGTATATGTAAGAATGAATTATTTAATTGAGCATCACATATGAGAGGCATTAGACTGCTTCCATTCTTTTTCTGCTTATGAAGAATCATTCAGTGAGCATCCTTTAAAGCATCATTTCCAGTTTGTGTTGCCGGTGAGTAGACTAACTCTCTAGAAGTACACGTGTGGGGGCAAAGGTCTATGCATTTGTCATCTTGGTCCTGTCCGCCGCCTGCTTTCTATAGCAGTGCATCAGTTTACAGTCACACCATCAATCTTTGAGCATTTCAGTACGTTTTGAATCAGGGATTTGTTTTTTCTATACTTCTTTAACATATTTTTAAGCAGGGTGCATTTAGAGAATGCACACTGAATTTTTAATAGCCTAAAGTAGTGATGCTTACCTAAATATGAAGAAGAGAGTCACTTTTGAAATCTTTTCAGAATAGGGTTGGTGGTACCCTTCCCCCCAACCCCCCAATATCTACTGAACCAGTATCTTGAGTAGGCAAGGGAGAGCATCTATATTTAAACAGGTGTCCTTGGCGGGTAGGAAGGACTAAGCCCTCTGATCCTAGCAGAAAGGCTGATGGTTGGAACCCACCCAGAGGCACTTCAGGAGACAGACATTGTGACCTCAGGTATTTAACAACTTGACATGAGGGCAAGCTACTATTGCAAAGAATTTTAGAGACGAAACGGTTTAAATCACTATGTATGCCAAAGTCTTCAAACCAACCTGATTTCTTCCTTAGGAATAAAAACAGAAAAAAAACAAAATGCACAGAGTTATTTAATTTTCTGAGGAAAAGCTTATAGTTATATATACGTATTATTACATCTAAAGACGTCCTATTGGGGATGCTCTTTTAAATACTGTAGGATTCCTCCATTACCACTAGGTGTCAGAAGACATCCATTGATAGTCACTGCTTTCGGGACAAAAATGTTGACAGAATTGCACTATTTTGTCTCGAATGTTGTGTTCCAACTCTTCAGAAATAGATATTTCAGTAGTCACTGCTGTCCAGTCGATGCTGATTCATTGCGAGCCTATAGGACAGAGCAGAAGTGCCTCTGTGGGGTTCTGAGATGATCACTTTAAGGGGGTACAAGGCCTCCGAGAGCCTGGTGGTCTCCAACCTCGGACCTTGTGGATCGCAGCCCACTGTATAACCACTATGTCACCAGGGCTATTTCAGTAGTACATTAAAAAAAGTAGCTGTTGAAGAAGGCATTATTTCACGTCTATAAATTTTCTTTCACGTGAAGCACTCACTCCAAGTTATTTTGGTGGTAAATAACCTATCTGTAGGGTAGAGAGTGAGGGATAGAATCTCTGAGGGTATCTCCACTCTGTGAAGCCATCTCAGATCTCACTGCTTGACTTTTTCTGTGAAAAAATTATCCTTTTCTTGAGTCTTAGAATAAAACGAGACCATTGAAATGATAGACTTTGATAAGTGAGCCTCCTAGAGATAGTAGATGTAAGCATATTATAAGCGCATAGTGGGATTTCTCAACCTGTATGGGCTTCTTTTACTTACAGAGTGTCAAATCCATGTGCAGGGTCTACATCCCATGGTTGAAAATCAGGAGTCTATATGGACAGGGAGCTTGCAGCCATTCAAGCCAGATGGAGAAGAGACAGTGGCATGTGGGATATCATGTTTATGTTAGATGGCTCTTGATGAGCAGCAGAGCACCTGGAAGATGTTCACAGGTGTTTCATTGACCATTCAAAGTCATTGGATTGTGTGCATCACAACAAACTCTGGATTATGCTTGGAAGAATTGGAATTCCAGAGCACCTAATTGTGCTTATGTAGACCAAGAGGCAGTTGTTCGAACAGAACAAGAAAGAACTAAGTTGTTTAAAGTTAGGAAAGGTGTATGCCAGGGTTGTATCCATTCACCATATTTTTTCCTCAGGATATGCTGAGTAGAAAGAGCCCTGGTGGCGTGGTGGTTATGCATTGGGCTGCTAACTGCATGGGTAGCAGTTTCAAATCCCCAACCAGCTCCATGGGGGAAAGATGAGGCTTTCTACTCCCAGAAAGGGCTACAGTCTCAGAAACTACACAAGTAGTTCTACCCTGGCCTACAGGGTTGCTGTGAGTAAACACCGACAAGATGGTAGTGATTTTGCTTTGATTTTTTGCTATACGCTGATTAAATACTCCCAAAACTGGACTATAGAGAGAAACACTTGTGAGGAAGATTCACTAACCATCTGTAATATGCCTGAATTACAGTTATTTAATATGAGCCTCCTAGCCATCATTGATTAGATGATGCATTATAAAACTAGACTATTTGGTTTTAATCCCATTTTGGAGGGCATTCTGTGGTGGTAGTGATTATTCATTGGGCTGCTAACTGAAGTTAGAAACCACTAGCTGTTCCAAGGGAGCAAGATAAGGCTTTCTACTCCTGTAGATAGTTATAATCTTGGAAACCCACAGGGGCAGGTCGACCCTGTCCTATAGGATCACAACGGGTCGGAATCGACTAGCTGACAGTGAGTTTGGTGTTCGGTCTCTACTGTACTCCTGCACTGGTTTATGGGTAAAGAATGTGGAAAGTGTCATGAACTGCTAAAAGTTACAAACCAATCTGTCTTGGAAGAAGTATGGCCAGAGTGTCTAGAGTCAAGGATAGTGAGGCTGTGTCTCACATATTTTAGACATGTTATCAAGACAGAAGAGTTCCTGGGAAAAGATACTGTGTGTGATCGAGCGGTTGGGCAGTGAAAGTACAGAAGGCCCTCAAGGAGATGAACTGATATGATGCTTATAACAATGGGCTCAAGCATGTGCATAGGTCACGATGGGTCAGAACCTAACAGCAACTATACTACTGAACAATATTTGGGTGGGATAAACACTTGACGTTAATAGAGTGTGTGAACCAAAACATACCCTTTGTCTCCTTGGAGGCATCTTTAAGACTACCTCAGTAGAAGCTATATCTTACGATACCTTGTTCCAGTTATACGCAGTACCACTGGTATATACTGGTAACACAGTTCTAATACAATCACATCAGCTGAAAAGCTAAATCTCTATTTCCCAACACCTTTGGCAGAAGCAAGAAGACCTGCTGTGACTTGTGACATCTTTGCTTCACTGGGCCCTGATTGACCTTTGGATCTGGAACTGAATGGCACCTACCATGACATGACAGAATTCCTTAAATTTTCCCAAGTCTCTGTGAAATGCTGCAATGAACTGCAGTACCCAGGGGTATGAGGGGATAAACTAAGGGGAAGAAAACCAAACTTGTGGCCATTGAGTCATGCCAGCTCATAGCAACCCTATAGGACTGTCGAATAGCCCTTGTGAGTTTCAGGGACTCTTTAAGGAAGTAAAAAGTCCCATGCTTTTTCCCATGGAGCCACTGATGGTTTGAAATGCTGGCTTTGTGGATTGCTGATGGAGCAGAATTAGGCCTTGAAGAGTTGTACATTGGAACATCTTTAGTATTCAACTCCTTAGGACTAGTCTGGTATTAACTCTACTAAAAGAAATGTTCACCGTAATGCAGGAAGATGAGAGTCTTCAGTATGGATCATACCTTAATATGAAAGGAGCAGCATCCTCACAACCAGATCAGTAAGCAACATTATGTTCAATGGAGAAAAGGTTGAAGTTGTCAAAGATTTCAATTTACTTGGATCCCCAATCAACACCCATGGGAGTAGCAGTCAAGAAGTCAAATGGCATGTCACATTGGGTAAAGAGATTGCCAAAATGCCTTTTTAGAGTGTGAAAGAGTAAAGGTGTCATTTTGAGAGCGAAGGTATACTTGACTCCAGCCATGGTGTTTTCAAGTGTCTCATCAGCACGAGCAAGCTAAGCAGTGAATAAAGAAGATTGAAGAAAAATTGGTGCCTTTGAATTATCGTGTTTATAAAGTATATTGAGTATACTGTGGACTTCCCGAATAAAGTAAATCTGTGTTTGAGGATGTACAGATGAATGCCCTCCTGTACTAGCCCCCCAAACCAAACCCACTGCCATCCAGTCAAAGCATTCGGTCTCAAAGCATCTCTGTTTAGGGATGAAGCTGTAAGTCTTTATGGGAATAGACAGCCAGACCTTTCTTCTCTAGAGTGGCTGGTAGGTTTGAGCCTCTGACATTGAGGTTAACAGGCCTAGGACTAAATCACAGCCCTACAAGGTTGCTGTTGTTGCCTTGGTGTCACTTCTGACTGATAGCGATCCCATGCACAATGAATTTGTACTAATTTAAAAGAAAGGTGACCCAACAGAATGCACCAATTATAGAACAAATCATTAATATCGCATGCATATAATAGTTTGCTGAAAATTACCCGGTGGTTCCAGTAGTATATTGACAGGGAGCTGCCAGAGGTTCAGGCTGGATTGAGAGGAAGATGTGGAACAGGGGATGTTCCACATCTTCCTCAATCACATGGATCTTGGTTGAAAGCCCAGAATGCCAGAAAGATGTTTACTTGTGTTTTATTGACTGTGTAAACACATTTGACTATGTATCATAACAAACTGGATAACCTTGAGAAGAATGGAATTCCCGAACATTTCTATGTGCTTATGAGGAACTTGTGTTTAGATCAAGAGGCAGTTGTGTGAACAGGAAAAGAGAATGGTGCCTGGTTTAAAATCAGGAAAGGTGTGCATCGATGCCTTGTCCTGTCACAATACTTATTTAATCTGTATGCTGAAAATATAAAGGGGCAGGGTTGAAGGAAGGTTTATTAACCACCTGTGATATGCAGATCCTACAACCTTGCTTGCTGAAAGTGGGTAGAACTTGAAGCGCTTGCTGACGAAGATCAGGAATTGCAGCCCTCGGTATTGATTGCAGCTCACTGTAAAGAAGCCCAAATCCTCTGAACCGGACCAGTATGGAGCATCACGATAAATGGAAGAAAGATCGAAGTGGCCAAGGTTTTCATTGTGCTTGGATCCACAATGATTGCTCATGGAAGCAGCTGTCAGGAGATCAAGCAACATGCTGCATTTAGTTACGCTGCTGCATGAGACCTCTTTAAACTGTTAAAAACCAAAAGCGGGTGGTTGTTTTGAGGACGTGAGTGCTCCTTGCCCACGCTGTGCTCATTTCAGTTGCCTCATAACCATGTGAAAGTTAGACACTGAGTAAGGGAGAGTTTCAAAGTATCCATGCCTTAGGAATGTGGTCTTGAAAAGAATAATATAAGTACTGTGGCCTGCAAAAAGGACAGACAAACTCTTGACAGCCGACATGGTCCCGGGAGGCAAGGATGGTGAGACAGTGCGTCACATACATTGGACACGTTACCTAGTAAAAGCCATGGTGCTTGGTGAAGTGGTGGGGCAGCGCAAAAGAGGCAGCCCATTACCGGGATGGATTCACACAGTGGCTGCGTCGATGGGCTCATACGTAACAGTTGTGAATGTGGCGCAGCGCTGGGCCATGTTCGTTCTGCGGTGCACAGGGTTGCTATGGTAGGCACCAGTTCAGCTGCGTATACAGCAATCTTTCAGTATTGCAAGTTGAGCCCGGGATTTTTTCTTCAGTACTTTCAATTTGAGGTACGCCGAGTCTAGCTGTCCTTTTTTGGCTTTCTAACTCCAGATCTTTGAACATTTTCTTTTAATATTTTATTCTGTCTTTCCTTTTCTTTTTTTAAAATTAATTGGAATTGATACATATATGAAACCATTCAATAGTCCAATCTTGTCCAGCCGAATTGTATATTTGCTACCACAGTTTCCAAACACTCTTTTTTTCTACTCTGTCTTTTCAAGCTTCCTTTGAAATTTCCTTTCAGCTCTTTCACTTCACCACTTCTTCTGTTTGCCTTACCTACTGTATGATGAAGAACAAGTTTCAGATTGTCTACTGACATCCACTTTGACCTTTCTTTTGTCCCTGTCTTTTTAATGACCTTTTCTTTCTTTATATGTGTTGTTCTTGATGTCATCACACGTGGTGCTGTCAGCTATCATTAGTGTTCAATGTATTGAATCTGTCCTTGAAACGTTTTAGAAATTCAGGCGGCTCTTGTTGATTTGTTATAATGTTCTTCAACTTCACCCTGAACTTCCCATCCAGCAATTGATGGTGTCTTTTACAGCTGTCCTGTGGCCTTGTTCTGACTGCCAATATTGAACTGCTCCATCATCTTTTGCACACATGTAGTTGATTGGATTCCTGTGTATTTTTGTCTAATAATGGTGATGTATGTCACCATCATTTGTATTGTATTTTAAAAGTTTACATGGAAGATTTTGTTGTCTTGTAAAATTCTATCGTAAGACCTCCAGCTTCTATCACGAAGGCCATATTTTCCAACTTCTCTTCCTTCTTCTTTGTCATCAACTTTCTATTTTAATTGCCAATGATTATCAATGCATCTTAATTGCATGCTTGATCAATTCCAGACTGAGGAAGTAGGTAGAAAGGCTCAATTTCTTCATCAATAGCTTTAGCAGTTGGTGCGTACCTTTAAATACTAGTTGTAGTAACTGGATTTCCCTGTAGGAGTGTAGATATTATCATAGACACAACTGTACTTCGAGATAGGTCTTGAAATGTTCTTTTGAATGATAAATATGGGGTGTTCCTCTTGAATTTGTCATCCCTGGAATAAAACCCATATAATTTATAATATTATATAATATAAATATCTATATGTATAGAATCGAAACCATTGCCTTCAGAATAGTCAATACCAGCCCGTGTCAGCTCACAAATGCCTAGGATATTGATCTTTCTGTGTTCTGATACTTTTTAAATGATTTCGAATTTTCCTAGATTAGTACATTCCGCATTCAGCATGAATACAGCTATTTCTGCTCATGTTTAGTTGTATCCTATCTGCAAATGAAGATCCGAAAAACGTTACTCCGTGCACATTATATGCCAACTCTGCTTGAAGAAGTGGCTCTTCCTCAGTTGTGTTTTGAGTGCCTTCCAGCCCGAGGGGCTCTTCTGGCGCTCTATCTGGCAGTGATCTACTGTTAGTCATAAAATTTCTGTGGTTAATCGCTCTGAAGGGGACAGCCTTCCTCCTTCATAGTCTGTTCTTAGTCTGTAAGCGCCTCTAAAACCGGTTCGCCATGGGTGATACTGCTGCTATTTAAGGTAACAGTGGTAGAGATTCCACTCTCCCTGCGGCACACAAACCGCCACAGTATGACTGGCTGACAGACAAGTGGTGTTCTCCTTAAGAATTGGAATAGAGTCTAGGTAAGGAATAGTTGAGAAACATAAACATCCATGACTTCTATGAGGGGTCTTCAAAAAGTTAGAAAATCGAATGAAATGATGATGGGATATTCACCCAAACTTTCAACCCCCTTGTATTGACACCTTTCTCTACTTGTATAACCCAATTAGAGAGGCAGGAGCCAGAAGCACAGCAGCCAGTTCTTAGAACTGGGTTATTTTGGAATGGCTGGAGATGTCTTTATTTGAGGGAAGGTTCAGGGGGAAAAAAATAGAAGAGAAATTAGAAAAATGCTATGTAGAATTAGGTCCAAGGGACATTTGCTGAGCCAAAAGTTGAAAGCAAAGTTGGGTTTAAGGCTCCATAAATACAGGAGGACACAGCATTGGGAATGTTTAAAATTTGGGCCTTTACCCAGGATTGGAGTTTCTTTTATTAGGTGCTGTTGCTGTGAGTCAGAAATGACTCAACCACAGTACATTTGGGTTTTTGACAGCTGCTTGATGCTAGTATAGATTTACGAAGTGAAAGATGAACTTTATTTTGTGGAGGAAACACAGGCATAGATGCTATTCTTCAGGTACTTAAAGGCCTGGGTATTGGTTGCTGCCTAGTAGATTGTTGTTGTTCGTTCTGTTGGGTCAGCTGCCAACTCATGAGGACCTCATGCATAAAACCCTGAAATGCTGCCTGGGCCTGTGCTGGCCACATGATTGGTTATAAATTGGAATGTTTTGATCCATAAGGTTATCATTGGCCATTTTCCAAAAGTACCGGCAAGTAAATCACGAGGCCCTTTTCCCCTAGCTCATCGTAGTCTGGAAACTGCTAAAACCTGTCCAGTATGATAGCATCATGCAAGCTAGTGTCTGTTCATGAGACTCCTGTATGAATGGCATGAATTGTTCCATTGAAGCAACCATGCTTCTGCTGAGCAAACTACCTCAAAACATAGTAAATCAAAAGAACATTATTTATTATTATCTTGTATTTTCTGTAGGAGCCCATATTACTATGCTTGCATTGGGCTGCTAACTGCAAGGTCGGTAGTTCAAAACCACCATCTGCTCCATGGTAGAAAGATGAAGCATTCTACTCCCATAAGGACAGAAAGTTTAGGAAACCCATAGAAGAAGTTATATTTTGTCCCCTGGGGTCACTGTGAGTCTTCCTAGACCCAATAGCAGTGAATATTGTGTTTGTTTGAGCTTTGCATTTTCTGTGGGCCAGGAACTAGGACACAGCTTAGTTGTAAATCTTCTCTTCGGGTGTCTTTCAAGACTGCAATCATGCAAGTCATGATGTCAACCAAGGCTACAGTCATCAGGACTCGATTGGGAGGGATCCATTTCTAAGGGCACACACTTGGTTATTAGCAGGATTCAGTTCCTTGTGGGCTATTTAACTGAGGCCTTCAGTTACTTAGTGGTTGTTGGCCAGAGAGTGCCCACATGTTCTTGCAATGGGGGGCCTGTGTTCAGCAGGGTTCTCTAGAGAAACAAAACCAGGACACTTATGATTTTATATACACATTTATTATATATTTATATTATTTATTATATATTTATATTATGATTATATATATATTTAAGAGGATAGGTTTATACAGCAAGCAGGAATATAACAGCTAATTGGTTCACCTAGCAGTAAAGAGGGCTCAGTTAAACTCATTTTCATGGAACAGTTAATATACCGGAAGACCTTCAATTCACATGGGTTGCCAGGTCCAAGGTCAAGGAAACAGACAGTGGAGTCTTCCCTCAGGCAAGACAGGCAGAGTCTGCCTGCAGGCATCAGAGAGGAGGGTGGGTCAGCAACAGTCAGTAGCACAGGAATTTAGCAAATCAGGCCTGATGTAATCTGGAACTAAGGGATGCATGGTCCACCAGCCTTAAGCTCCAGTGATGCACACACCAACAGCATGGTGAAGCAGGTCTCAATGGAGCCTCAGGATCTAGTGACAAGATCCATGGGTTGCCTTGGCCCACAGATAGTGTAGCACACAGGTTGAGGCAGAGAAATAGCTAAAGCAGTAGCACACTGGTCTGATCACCAGGGAGCAAGAGAGATATGGGATGCCTGCTGGCTATCTTCATTAATCTTGGTCCCCTTCCAAATCAAGCTGTGACTTGATCACACTCTTCCTACGTGTGCCTATTGGCCATTTGGCACAATAAACCTAACTATCACAGGGGCTTTCCATAGGACAATAACAACAATTCACGGTCATTGAGTTGATTCTAACTCATAGTAATTGTTTCAGAGCAAGCAAGTCAGAACAGTCTTTTATCACCTAATCTCAGAAGTAAATCATATCACTTTGACTGTCCCTTATTGATTAGAAACAAGTCACTAGGCTCTACTCTTTTGGGGAGGAACTATACAAAGACATGGAAATCATGAGGTACAGGTAACTGGGGCTCTGTCAGAAGCTACGTATTACACCTACTGGCAGGTGTCTCTTCTGATTGAGGGGTATACTGGCCACACTGATGATTCAATACTTCCAATATCATCCTGGCTTCACAAATAATTCTTGTCAGAATTGGGAACTAAAATTCATGTCAACTTTTTTTTATTAAAGGACCCTCATGGCACTGTCTGGTAAGCATCACACTGCTAACCACAAGGGCAGTGCTCCAAATGCACCAGCCTATTCACAGGAGGGAGTTGAGGCTCACTGCTTCCATAAAGGTTTACAGTCTCATAAACCTTTTATAGGATTGCTATGAGTCTGAATTGACTAGTAGCAATGTGGTTTTTAGTAGTTTAGTATTCTTAACATTATTTCTACCAAATAATATACCTCTGTGTTAGAATCCCAATGTTTTTTTAAAAAATGTTTTATTAGGGGCTCATACAACTCGTATTACAATCTATACATACATCAATTATGTAAAGCACATCTGTACATTCATTGCCCTCATCATTTTCAAAGCATTTGCTCTCCACTTAAGCCCTTGGCATCAGGTCCTCTTTTTTCCCCCTCCCTCCCTGCTCCCCCTACCTCATAAGTCCTTGATAATTTATAGGTTATTTTTTGTCATATCTTGCCCTGTCCGATGTCTCCCTTCACCCCCTTTTCTGTTGTCCATCCCCCAGGGAGGAGGTCACATGTAGATCCTTGTAATCGGTTCCCTCTTTCCAACCCATTCTCCCTCTACCCTCCCAGTATCGCCCCTCACACCCCTGGTCCTGAAGGTATCATCCACCCTGGATTCCCAGTGCCTCCAGCTCCTATCTGCACCAGTGTACATCCTCTGGTCTAGCCAGACTTGCAGACTTGATGGGGCAGGGGGAAGGGAGGAGAAGAAACATTTAGGAACTAGAAGAAAGTTGTATTTTTCATCGGTGCTACATTACACCCTCACTGACTCATCTCCTCCCCTAAGCCCCTCTGCAAGGGCATATCCAATAGCTGACATAAGGGCTTTGGGTCTCTACTCTGCACTTCTCCCTTCATTCACTATGGTAAGATTTTTTTTTTGATGATGCTTTATACCTGATCCCTTTGGCACCTCGTGATTGCACAGGCTGGCGTGCTTCTTCCTTGTGGGCTTTATTGCTTCTGAGCTAGATGGCCGCTTGTTTACCTTCAAGCCTTTAAGACCCCAGATGCTATACCTTTTGATAGCCGGGTACCATCAGCTTCCTTTGCCACATTTACTTATGCACGCATTTGTCCTCAGTGATCATATCATGGAGGTGTGCCCCCAATGATATGATTTTTTGTTCTTTGATGCCTGGTAACTGATCCCTTTGGGACCACTCGATCACACAGGCTGGTGTGTTCTTCCATGTGGACTTTGTTGCTTCCGAGCTAGATGGCCACTTTATCTTCAAGCGTTTAAGACCCCAGATGCTATACCTTTTGATAGCCAGGCACCATCAGCTTTCTTCATTACATTTGTTTATACACTTGCTTTGTCTTCAGTGGTTGTGTTGGGAGGATGAGCATCATAGAATGCCAATTTAATAGAAGAAAGTATTCTTGCATTGAGGGAGTACTTGAGTGGAGGCCCAATGTCCTTCTGCCACCTTAATACTAAACCTATAAATATAGGCACATAGATCTATTTCGTCATCCTCATATATATATTTGCATATGTACATGTCTTTGTCTAGACCTCTATAAATGTCCTTTGCCTCCCAGCTCTTTCCTCTATTTCCCTTGACTTTCTTCCTGTACCACTAGCATGCTCAGTCCCCACCTTGGTTTCAGCAATTTCTCTTGGTTACATTACCCTTGGTCATGCACCACCAAGTTTCCCACACCCACCTCACCACCAATTTGGATCACTTGTTTTTCCCTTGTACCTGGGTTTGTTAACACCACTTCTTTTCCCCCCACCTCCTCCTATCCCATTTCCCGCCAGAATTGTCGGTCCCATTGTTTTTCCTCCAGATTGTTAATCCAGCCTATCTTATTTAGACAGACCTGCGGAGATAATAACATGCACAAAAAACAAGACAGAGCAAAACCAAGCAACAATATACAATAAAACAACAACAACCCACTGGCAATGAACAAAACAAAATACAGCAAAACACAACAACAACAAGCCAATGACAAAAAAACAAAACAAAACACAAGACAGAAAAGCTTATAGTTAGTTCAAGGATTGTTTGTTGGCTTTTAGAAGTGGTTTCCAGTCCAGTCTGTTGGGGCACCACGCCCTGGCCCCAAAGTCCACCTTCAGCATTCCCTGGGGACCTCACCGCTCCATTCCCTTGCTGTTCTGTTGCACCCCCTTAATGTTTTGCCTCAGTGTGGTGGGATCTGATCGGGAGCAATTCTCTCACTGTGTCTCTGGTGTTGTCCCCTGGAGGTCAGTAAGGGACGTCATGCCTCATAATGGGGCTGGCCATGTGGTCCTCTCCACTGGCTGTTCTAATTGGGGACATCGACCTCCTGGCCTGGTGGGTCAAGATGTGCTCCACTCTCTCCTACTGCCCCTTCATCTGCTCCCATGTGCTCTGATCAGATATGTCCCTTTCCAGGAGCTGCAGATTCAATGCTGTCCTTTGAAATAAATTCTTCTGGGAGGAAGGGCAGGTGTCCACTTAGTATTTGGTACTGAGGCCAGCCCCCCAGACCTCTCCACTGGTTACCTACTCCACGCCGGAATGTTGCACTGGGTTGAAGTCTGGTCCCTCTTTCCCTGTGGAATATAAACAATACCCTCCCCTTGGGTGGGTTAGCGCCCATGCCCCCGCTCCCCATTTCTTCCTCATTTTCATCCATTTTTTTCCTTTCCCCACCTCCTCCCAAGTTGTCTACCATGTGCATCCTGGACTTGATCTGGTCCCTGCCATACTATATGGTCCTCACCCAAGAATGTTTGTATACAGTAGCTTTTTTCCTTATGTTCCTTTTGTATTTTTCTTTTTAATGCTTAACTCGGCGGGCTCATGTTGTACTTGCTCTTTTTATCAAACTACAAACTCCATAAAAGTAATGGTACATGTTTTTGAATTAAAGGATTCATAAGATGTTTTTTCATTTTATACATTAGAAGGGATTTTCTTTTTTTTTTCTTTAAAAAGAGTTATGCGTTTGGCAGGTAAGAAAAAACCTTTAGAAATAAACACTTCACCTATTAAAAAAATCCGATGTGCTTCCGTGCTTATGTCTTCATAACATTCACCATAGAGTATTTTTTTTAAGTGACAAGTTGAAACCTTGGCTCACTCTTTCTTAGCTAATTGACCTTTAGTGAACGAAAGTGTTTGCTTGCTGCCTTCAGCTGCTCTCTTGTCTGACATGTTTGCCTGTGTGAGTGTATTGTCTCCTTAAGCCCAACGCGTTTAGCTGGAAATCATTACCATCTACCCTAAGCCACCTGCCTCTCCTGACTCCACTTTATCTTACACACTGCACCCCTCACCACCCGCCCTCCCAGAGCCTCTGTTTGGAAACCTTAAGATGACCTTCTATCCCTCCTTTTCCTTACTTATATTACTCTCAATTACTTGTATTGTTCATTTCCTTTTCCACCATAATCTCGGTCTTATAATTAAGTGTAGTCTTCTAAGAAAAACTCCTGCCCTCTCAATGCTCCACTTACTTTTCTAAATCTTACTGAAACCTGATTATATTATGTTTTTCTCCCACCTAATGCTCTAGTGATAAAGTGTCCTCACCTTAACATTCATGACCCTATCCAGTTTCTTCCATTTTATCACCCATTGTTCTTTAACCTAAATACCCTATGTTTTAAACTGCCTGGTTTTCTTTATGTTAGCCTATCTCTACCTATTGATTTATGTTTTTGTTGCTCTTTGTTAGTGGTAGATTAAGGTCTTAAGGGTCTGCAAGCATAATCCTTTTGGAAGTCCCTTTTTAAAAAATCTATAAGAATATAGAGTCACTCATGAATTGACTGAAGGTGGGAGCTGTATTACATCCACATAGAATTTTTTACATTAAGTCCAATGACTAAGGATATTTCGTCTTTCTTAAACTATTACAAAGATAATTGCGTATAATTCAAGTTACTTAAGCACATGCTATATTAAAAATAATGGTTCAAGAAGTGCTACACTGATAACTAGAATCCAGCATAAGTTTCTGTTATTTATCGTTTAATATTATATCTATTGCCGTCGAGTTGTTTCTGACTCATAAAAGCCATATATAGGGCTTCTGAGGCTGTAAATCTTTTGGAAGCCGATAACCTCCTCTGTTGTCCACGGCGAGGCTGGTGGGTTTGAACAATCAGCTTGTGGTCAGCATTCTTAAGCTCGCTCCACATTATCACCCTGAAACTTCTTTGTAGGTGCTGTCAAATCAGTCCATGCTCACAGCAGCCCTGTCCGCAGCAGATTGAAACACTGCTCGACCTGCCCCTTCCTCACAGCTGTCTGCTTGAGCACATGATTGCAACCACTGTGTCAATCCAGCTCATGGAGGTCTCCCTCTACGACGCTGTGTGTGTTATTGTGTAAAATCTCTTTATATGGTCTAGCCTCATTGAAGAGGTTACATTTTATGATGATCACGTCTAACGCGTTTTTAGCCCACATGTAGTAGATAGAGACACTCATTATTCTGAGAAGTATCTTTTTAGAATCTGTGAAAAACCCTTCAATGCCTGATAACGGCAGTAGTCAGAGAATCCAACAGTGGGATGTGTTTATTTTTGTTATTGTTGTTTACATTTTGTATCTGTTGTGAGATCTTCTATCTATATGTGTCGACTTTGCTGTTCCAGGGCTCACCCAGGAAGGCCTCTTTCGGGTGAACGGGAATGTGAAAGTCGTGGGCCAGCTTCGCCTGAAGTTCGAGCGTGGCTTGCACGTGGATCTTGGGGAAGATGGTGATGTCTGCTCCGCAGCCAGCCTGTTGAAGCTCTTCCTGAGGGAGCTGCCAGAGAGCGTGATCCCCGCAGCATTTCGCCCTCGCCTCCTGCAGCTCTTTCGGGGTTCGTACAGAAATTCTTCTTAGACATTAAAACGACTCCCTTTTACCCTAAAAACTAGGATTTGCACTTAAGTGTTTGGACTTTCCACAGGCAGAATCTGGAGAGCTTAATCCATACCCTCATCTTTGACCTTGGGGTCATGATAAATTAAGAAATACATTCCTCAGTGGGCTTTCTAGGATTACGGACGTATACATAGGAACATAGTATTGCAAAGACCTGAGGTTTCAGGGACAAGGAAATCCTACTGACTGACCGTGAAAGAAGGAGAATAAGATATTAAATTCCACGAAGGAAAACACAAAGGGGACTTCACAAAGCTTGTGGAAAAAATTCTGTTCTCTTTTCTTTTCATTTTCCCATGAACTTTTTGAAGCCCTCCTCATATTAGTTCAAATATATATGCCATGCGACCTTTGAAACTGAAATCTCAGGGAAGTGTTTTCTTTTTCCTCTACGCAAGGAAGGGGCTAACATAATTAGGTTCATTTTGCAAGGTAACGCTTGTACACGTGAATCAAGCCCCGGTCCATATGCTCCAGAGAACACATTTAAAACGTTCTCACTGATCTCACTTGACTTAGGACTAAAAGAAGAAAATAGTCTGTCTCCTTAGACACCCTCCCTTAAAAAATAAGCACTCTCTAATCCTTAACTGTGTGCTTTAAACTTCAAGTTTCTGCTTCACTATCCTTGAGGTGGATGATGCTCCATGGCCGGCCAGACCTGTTTTGTGGTCACACCTTAGCAGGGCCTCATAGGTGACCTGGCACCTCCCCTTAGAATGGGTCAGCCCGATACAATACTTGCTTTCAGTGTTGGGGCCTCAATCTAAAAGGGATACAACAGGAAAAATTGCATAGACCTTGTCCCATTTAAAAAAAATCTTCAGACTGTTTTGTTTGTGATCTCACTTAGCTACTTCCAATCATTTGTAATGTCATGATAAAATATAGGGAAACATTATTAAATAAAGTGCTCTGCTCTATTATTAGGTAGAACACTTTATTTAATAGTTTTTTGGTTTTGCTTTATTTTAAAAGGCATGTTGCACTTTATTGGGAGTGGAGTCCTGGGGTGTAATGGCTTACACCTTGAGCTACTAACAACAAGGTTAATGGTTCAAACTCTGAGGAAGAAGGATGAGGCTGTCTATTCCCTTAAAGATTTAAAGTCTTGGAAAATCCCCAAAGGCAGTTCTACTCGGTCCTGTAGCGTTACTATAAGTTGAAATCAGCTTAGTAGCAGCGAGTTTGACTTTTGAGTTTATTCTATTGGGGCACACATTTTGCTGAAGATCATTTTTGAATGGTTGCAACAGTACATTGACAACGAACGTAAGACATTCAGGCCAGATTCAGAAGCAATGTGGCATGAGGGAGATCCTTGCTCATGCCAGGTGGATCTTTGCTGAAGGCAGAGCGTAGCAGATATATGTCTACCTGAGGGTTTTTTCTTTTTTACTTTGAAATGGTCATTGTCTAGTAACAAATTATGTATACTATTACACAACATGGGAATTCCAAAATATTTGATTGTGTACACATGGGACTTGTGCACAAATCAAGAGGGATTTGTTCAAACAGGAAAAGGGGATAGAGCATGATTTAAAATTAGGAAAAGCATGCATCAGTGTGGAATCCTTTCGCCATACCTATCCAATCACAAACAGGATGTGTGATGAATAACACAGCATAGGATTAAAGGAAGATTCACTAATAACCTGTGGTGTGGAGAGAATGCAGAGTTTTGCTTTTCAACAGCAAAGAAGACTTAAGTGCTCGGTGATGAAGATCAAGGACTACAGCCTTCAGTATGTGCACCCCAACACAAAGAAAAGAAAACTGATCACAAGTGGACGAGTATGCAACATCATGAAAACAGAAAACATTGAACTTTTAAACGATTTCATCTTGCTTAGACCCTACTCAAAGATCATGGCCGTAATAGTCAAAAAAATAAAAGACATACGAGGGGATTACTCCCCCCAAAAACCAAAACCTGAAAAAAGCTTTGGCAGTATGCATTTTTCCTGCTAGGTGAACATTCAGCAACACATCTCTTGGGAAGGTTCTCTCTGGGCACAGTGAATTTTTTCATAAAAGCAGTTTTTCTCCAACCTCATTTTTTGTGATGGCCAATTTATAAGAACAGCGTGAAGCTGTGAAATTTTGTTTCTTGCTTGGAAAAAATGTTGCAGAAACTGTTGTGATGTTAGACACAGCTTACAAGGACAGTGCTATGGGGAAAACTCAAGTGTATGAGTAGTTTCCTTGTTTCAAAACAGTGAAGTGTCGATTGATGAGAAACCTCGTTTTCGACGACCATCGACTTCACAAATGGACAAAACTGCCCACTTGTAGTGCATTTGGAGTTCCTTCCACCAGTCAGACACACTAACCAAGGTTTCTATTTCGAGGTTCTGAAAGATAGTGTAACAATGTGCAAAAAACAAGACCTGATCTGTGGCAGACAGGGGTCTTGTTTTGCCCCCATGACAGTACACCTGGCAGCCATCTCAGTGTACCAGTTTTGGGCAAATAAAAAAAACATGCCTCTCTTGCCCCACACACCTTACTCACCTGACCTTGCTCCTTTGGACTCCTTTTAGTTTCCCTGAAAATTCAGAGGGCTTGAAAGGACAGAGATTTGACAGACTGAAAGAGATGAAGAAAAAACGAGGGAGGTGCTGTCAGCTATCCAAACAGATGAGTTTGAAACATTTTTCCCAGAATGGATTCGCAGATTTGACAAATGTATTAAGTGATAAAGCTGTTTTGTAAAAAAATTGAAATACATAGCTTTGAAAACGTTTTTTCCCTTTTCTAGGGGGCACCCCCTCATATTGCATTGGGCAAGTATGCTAAACCAAAAGGTCTTACAAAGTGTTGGGAAGCAGCCATGCCACTTTGAGATGTAGGGTGTACCTGATCCAAGCCATGGCTTTTCACCTACTTCGTATACGTGGGGCAGCTGGGCGATGCGTAAAGAAGACTGCAGAATAACAGATGCCCTAATTGAGGTGCTGGTGAAGAGCATGAACAAATCTGTCTTGGAAGAAGGACATCCAGAATGCTCTTTAGAAGTAAGGAGAGTGAGACTTGTTCTCATGTGCTGTAGTCTTGTTGTTAGGAGGGACAGGGCCGGGCCCTAAAGAAGGAAGTCATGCTTGGTCAAGCAGAGGGTCGGTGAAAGAGAGGAAGAGGCTCCAGAACCTTGATGAAACAGAAGCTGTAATACTGGGCTCAAAACCAGCAGCAGTGTTAAGGATGGGATAGGACCAGGTACTGTTTCCTTCTGTCGTACATAGGGTGACTGTGAATTGGCACTCGACAATGTTGAGAGTTCACTGATGGTGCAAACATTTAGTACTTTTGGCTTCTCACCTTGTTAAGTAGATTTAATAATAAAAGATTAACAATTTGAGTCCACCCGGAAGGTTCTAGAAGAAAGACGTGACAATATACTGGCCATTTAAAAATCTATTGTGAGCTGACAAGTTACCTGGAAAAAGACAATTTGACTGTTGGTCTTTGTTCCCAAGAATGGGACCACACCTAAGGCAAAAGACTGGACTGCGAGAGACTTTAGGGGCTGATGCCTGGGCAGCTTGATGTAATTTATCGTCACCACGTGGAGAGGCCGGTAGGAGCACTGCCCCCAGGCTGAGATTGGCTTCTTATTTGGTGAAAAGGAAAAGGTTGACTCATCTTCCTGGGGACATGGAATCTCCATGCTGGGTCCTCTGCTAGATCTCACCTTCTGTTTGTCTTCCTTTGTATCCTTTTTGGGTGTAATAAATCTTTACTCTAAGTAAGGTGTAGTTTCCGTGAGGCTCCATGATTTGTTCTAGTGTATTATAGAAGTGATATGTTTTAGCTTGGAAATCTTCAATGACTAGCACAGCTATGAAGGGAAACGGATTGAGTTTTTAAAAAGAATTTAAATGCCCTTGGAGGAAATGGAATTAGACTGTGTTTTTCCATAGATAATTTTTCTATTAATTTTTGAGTTCTTTTTAAAAATCATTTTATTGGGGGCTCATACAACTCTTAATCACAAACCATACGTATATCAGTTGTATAAAGCACATTTGTACATTCATTGCCCTCGTCATTCTCAAAACATTTGCTCTCCACATAAGCCCCTGGCATCAGCTCCTCATTTTCCCCCCTCCCTCCTCACTCCCCCCTCCCTTACGAGCCCTTGATAATTTATAAATTATTATTTTGTCATATCTTACCCTGTCTGACATCTAATGATAATAATGATCACATTTGATACAGAGTAACTACTAATCATTTAGCCTAATACTTAATAGATATTTTATCTTTATAAACCATTTTAATCCCAGCAACAACTTTAATGGGGTATAGATAATAAAAACTCCATTTCAATGAAAGGAATTACAGTATGTGACTTAGAGCATGAGTCCCTCAGGGCTGGCTTCAATTCTCAGTTTTCCATTTGCTAGCCACTTAGCTTAGGCAAGTTAACTAATCTTAATATGTCAGCATATTGTCTGTTGCTGTATGCAAATGACTGCACGTAGTGTCTTTAAACAATATGGATATCTAGGTCTCCCACAATTTCTGGACATCCGTGATTTGGATATGATTTCACTAGGTGGCTTTGTTTAGTGCCTCCCGGAGGTTGGTCAGGGTTGCAGTTTTCCGAAGGCATGATG